>NC_134106.1:23527500-24250000 GCF_040939455.1 Microcebus murinus | reverse complement strand
AATTTGATTCAGTTTGATTTTCTATGTAAGTTTTTAAATCAGCTTATCAATTTTGATGTAAAAAGCCTACTAAGATTTTGTTTTTGATTGTTTTGAATCCAATAGATCAATTTGGGGAGAATTGACATGTTAACAATAATGAGTCCTCCAATCCTGTATCTCATTTTTAAAGTATCATTTAAAATAGCACCAATAAATGAAATAATTAGATTGAAAACTATTAAAATATGTCTAAGAGTTGTATAATGTAAGCTACAAAACAGTGAAGAAATCGAAGATCTAATTAATTGGAGAGATATACCAGTTATTTTGATGGAGATAATTTCATATGAAGAATTGTTAATGAGGTGTACATTTGTTAACTAGATTTCTGAAAGCAAACAAACAAAAAAGGAATGTCAAATGTTAGAAACGTAGCAAGTGCAGATACCATCCCTAAAACTAGGGAAGCAAAGATAAGAGGTTGGAATTACTAAAACTTTTCAAGCTTGGAAGAGGTGCTGCATAAAGCTGAAGTTTAGATTTTTGGGAAGAGGATATTTCCCACCTGGTGCTGGTGTCTTTGAACTTGGAGATAGAGTCTCTGGATTTCAGATCCATCCCTCTCAGGAGGTGGCTGAACTGGCTGGTCAGGTCTCTCTGAGGGTATGCAGTGTGGCTTGTTTACTGCAGACTGAATTTAGCTGCTACCATAGGAAAGAACTGCTGCTGCCCACGTGAAGAAATGTTGCCAAGGTGATGCTCACAGGAACAGGAAGCTAACAGGAGAAAGTCCCTTCTTCCTCCTCCCTTCTTGCACTCTGCCTTTAGTCCTTCTTGTTGGCAGAGCCTACCATAAAGCCAGCTGGTGTGTCGGAGATGTGGTTTGCAGAGTCTCAGCCGCAACAACACAAAGCACAGAAGACTTGGTCTAATAACCGGAATAATCAGAGAGCCAAGGAAACCAAGTAGCAGGGTATTTATAGTATAAAAGTACATAATTTCACAGCAGTTGAAATACTAACATCAATATTAAATAAAAGCAAGTTTTACATAACCACTCAAAATAGAAATGACTCAAGGAAGAAACCATGCATG
Source organism: Microcebus murinus (assembly GCF_040939455.1). Lineage (NCBI taxonomy): Eukaryota > Metazoa > Chordata > Mammalia > Primates > Cheirogaleidae > Microcebus > Microcebus murinus. The sequence continues at coordinate 24,248,923 of NC_134106.1, read as the reverse complement.
AGAAAATTAAGGGGCGATTTAGCAAATTTGGAACTGTATACAGTTCCAGTTCACAAAAATGGAGACATGGAACAAATACAAGCCTTCTGCTGGGTTAATAGTAGTTGTAGATAGTAAAATTAGATTTTGCAAACATTTTCTGGGCAAGTTCTTAACCCAAAGTATCCATTCCTTTTAAAGATGCTGTTGATCCATCTGTAGAAGGGAACAAAATTCTTGGTTTATAGTCAATTTTTTTTCATACTCTGTTTTGGCAGTAAATTCTCAAACTTTCCAGCAATTTTAATCTTATATATTTGGTTCATTTAGAAATTTCTGTATTCATAATAAGATACATTTAGTTGTGATTGCTGGACTCCAGTTCTTATCTTCCTCTCAGGAAAGAGGGCAGAGAGATTACATCTGAAAGATAGCTGTTGTGTGAAATAATGGGGGTTCAAATTTATATTGTTGTGAGGACGGAAAATTATCCCTGGAAAACAATAGTAAGTTTTTAAGCAAGTCTTTTTTTTTTACTCTATTTCTCATATTCATTTTTATTTTCAATTTAAAAACAATAACTATATATTTATGGGGTACAATGCTATATTTTGATGAATCTGGAGGACATTGTGTTAAACAAAATAAGCCAAGCACAGAAAGACAAATACCACATAATCTCACTTACATGTGCAACCTGAAAAAGTTGAACTCATAGAAATAGAAAGTAGAATTAGAGGCTGGACGAGGGAGGTGGATGGGGAAACGAGAGATGCTGATCAGAGGGTACAAAGTGTCAGATAGGAGGCTTTATCGCTCTCTTGCATAGAATGATGACTATAATAAATAGCAATATGTTGCATATTTCGACATTGCTGAAAGTGTAAATTTTAAATATTTTCACCATAAAAAGACAATTCTCTTTTCAATGGGGTCCCTTTCTTTCCTGGAATGGCACTCTCTGGGTCCATGAGGCTGACCCTGCCACCTGTATTTTTTTGTAAATATTGTCACAAAACCAAATGAGGGGTCTTTTGCCACGTTTTTCTTTTCTTAAATCTACTAAGAGTGATGCCTGACATACTTAATGTCCCTCTTTCTGCTTTGAATTGTAATTTTCTTTTCACTTTTCCGTACATGATGGAGCATCTCCAGGCAGTGGTAATCCTCTTGGCATGGGACAGGGCTTGGGGATTCAGAGCAGGCACTGGAGGTGGCAACTGTACTTCTCTTTGTCTCAGGGCCCTCCAGAGCCTTTGCCTGGTTTTTAATTAAATGAGAGACATTGTGCCTGATTAACTCTAAAGACCATTTGGGGCTGTAGATGACATCTGCCTCCAAAGGTGACATACTTTTGCCTTAGTCAGGTGGTTGTGCTAGGCAGAGATTTAATCCATTTTGAAATTCTGTTGATTTGACACTGATTTTGGTTTCTGTAGGGGCTGTTCCTCCCATTCCTCACAGGTAGACCCACTGGGCTATCACTTGCAAACATAAGGACTTGTTTACATGTTTACAGGGTCGTGAACTCCAATTTTTATCTCCGCAGCCCTTAAGACTACCAAAAGCTTTGCTCAGTCCCTCATCACCTTTGTTGTCTTTTTCCCCCAATTTCCCATTCTCTCGGCCACTTTCAGCAAGAACCTTTAGAAGAAACAACATAGTTGAATTAGACTCACATCTCTACACTTCCCTTCTTTTTGAGGTCCAGGTTCAAGGTCTCACTGTTTTGGGAGCTTTCTGACGTTTGAAAACACCTTTTAAAATAACAAATATGTTCTTCTCCTTTTTAAGATGTTCTCGATAGATGACTTGGTCTTATATAAACCATAGCTTGACACAGAACCTACTCAGCTTTTGAATTCCATTATTGTATATTTTATTTATGGAATTTCATTCTGGATCTTTTTCAAATATTCTTGATCATTTTTTATATGATCATAAAAGGAGCATAATTTCCATTTTGTCTTTCATAAATGTGTGTATATTTTATTAAGATGTAATTATTATACAATAAAAATGCACAAATCTTAACGATTCAGTTTGATGAATTTTGACAATTATATGTACCTATGGAACCACAACCTAATCAACGTATGGCATCTTGCTGTAATTCCAGCAAGTTCCCATGTATCTTTCCAGTTAATTTTCTTCCACTTCCTCAGATGTTCTGATTTTTATTACCCACAAATTAGTTTTGTCTGTTTTTGAAGTTTATAAAAGTAGCATCATATAGTATGCGTGTGACTTTTGTATCTGCCTTCTTTTGCTCAACATAGTGTTTTTGAGATTCATCTACATTGAAATTCATTCCTTTAATTCATTTTCTTTTTATTCAGAGTAATATTTCATTGAATGACTATACCACAGTTTGTTTATCCATTCTCCAATGGATGGACATTTGGGCCATTTCCAGGGTTTGGCCATTATAAATCTGACATGAACATTTTTGGACAAGTCTTTTTGTGGACATATGTCCTCTTCTATTTTTAATTATTTTACATTTTCTATGTGATCATTTTAATATCTGAGTCATTTGGGATGTAAGGCTTTGCTTTTTTGTTCATTTTTTTTCTGGTGTTTGTTTTCTTGTGTTTTTAATAGTTTTGATTTGATTATATCTTGCTGACTGTGAGAATTCTGAGGGAGTCTGAGCAACTTTGCATTTGTGTCTGCCAGGTACCCCGGGTGATTTTGACTGAGAGGCACTTGAGATTAAACTTTCCTTTGGGGTTCCCTGTAAAGAAGTAGTGTATTTTCAAACCCCTCCTATGGAAGGAAAGGCTTGTGCTTAGACATTTTCCAGGAGTCCTTTTTTTAATTAACCCCAAGTTATGGCCCAAGACAGGCAGGTTCCCTGGTAAGCCTCACATTCACAACTCTACCCACTGGGGTCTGTCAGCACCTTCCATCTTCCCCGGGACTGTTCCAATAGAGCTTCTAGGCTCTGGGCAGAAAGCCCAGACTGTTAATAGCCAAGTCTCTTTTGTGGTTCTCTTCCTAGTTCCCTCTTCACTTGCAGGCCTGTGGCTTTCCCTTACTTTCTTAGGAGCTTAGCTATGCATTTAAAAGCATATTTGTTATGTCTATCTTGTACTTTTAGATATTTATAGCATGAGTTCCTCTCCCTCACCACCCACCCTGGCAATATCTGGTCACCTTTTTGCCAGAAGTACAAGCCTTCAAAATACTTTCTTGCAAGCTCTGCTCTATATTCTGCAGAGGGTCTACCTCTGCGTCATGCTTTCTACTTTTCATATTGCTATTTTCAGAGTGAGCAGGGAGTCTGCTTACTCAGCATAAAATCCTGTATTGTTGCAGGTTTTATTTTTTTCTTGTGACATTTGGTGTTTTAGCATTTACTTTCCCCCCCCACTTTTGATCAGAAGTGGCAGAACTATTTGCTAGCTTGCATCACCGATGCCTAGTTTTTTGTAATGATTTCTCGTTCGGCCTGCTTCCTGCTTCCCCTGCCTCTTAGTAGGCCTGGGAGAGTTCTGAGATGCTCCTTCATCATTGCCATGTTCACAGTGACCAGTCAGCACATGCATCAATTTTTGCAGAACCACACGCCACCCGAGGGCTGGAGAGGCATTTGGCTATTCTCTGCCCCTCTTGTCTTGGCCCAAACAGCAGTTATGCCCCAGCAGCTGGGCTTTAGGATGCTGCTGTTTCTTAGTTTCCATGTAGATGAGTTTTCTTCTCTGTTTTCCATTCTTTCTGGGAGGGAGAGTTATGTAGAAGTGTTTTCACACTGCCCTCTTGTCAGAGGTGGGCTGTGGCCGAGGCCTCATGCCATGTATGGAGCTGTGTCTCCGTCAGACCCCAGTCCTCCTCTGGGAAGCTGTGCTCCTGCTGCACCTGGGCCTGCCTGTCATAGCGCATCCCATTGTGTCATGCTCATCTTCCTCCCTGGAGAGAGTAAAAACTTCTTTAAAGGGCTGTCTTTTCTTTTGTACATGTAATCCCTGGTACATCGTGGGCACTCAAGATATATTTGCTTAGTGAATCAATTTGCATCTCTTGAAGGCTGAGTCTTAGTTTGGGGCTCCCAACGTGGGACTTTAGATGCTCACCCCCATATCTAAAGCATCCTGGCTAAGTCTTGGAGATGTGGTATTACAGAATGATCACTTAGCTTAGGACGAGGAGACCTGAGTTTTTCAATAAGTACTTTAACCTCTCTGCATCTTAGTCTTCTTCCCATAAAATGGGGCTGTGACAACTCACTGTGCCAGCCTCACAGGGAGGATCAAGTGAGATGCTGAGTGCACACATGCTTTAGAGATAGTCAAGCTCTCTCTTTATAGGCCTCGTCACAGGAAAGAGACAGCCGGGTACTGTTTCACAGGGCTTAGCTAATCTGCCCATGGTCACCTATCTCTCCTTCTCTGCCTGGTGTGACCTCCTGACTTGAGAAGGGCCAGGGCAAACCTGGCTGGGTAGTGCCAGGGAGTCAGCCCCTCTTCTGTGCCCTGAACAAACAGGGGTTGCTGAGAACATGGAGTGCTTTCTCCGACCACTGGGTGTCACTCTTGGCCTCAAAATAATGTCTTTTCTCCAGCCAGGTAAATTTCCTTGTGTCAGCCTTGCTTCTCAGCAATGAGCATGACCAGTCTCAACTTCCAGTATGTGTCCCCTACAATTTAGAATTCCTGGCAGCAACACTTGGAGTCATCACCGAGCATCCATCCAGGCGTTTGCTTTCAGGTAGAGGGTGCCTGTGCAATTCTAATTTATTTTAATTTTCACCTAACTAACATATGACCAGAAAGGTATTAGCTATGGCCAAAATGTTCATAAATTGAACTTCCTGACCAAAAGTCAGAAATTTTCTGGAAGTCAGCACATTTAGGATCAGTCATGGCAAATCCCCCACTGCCTCCCTCCTCAAGTTTTTACTACTAAAAAAAAGTCTTAAAACCACTGCCTCGGGGTGACCTAGTTATTCTTATAGCAGGGAAAGGGAGAGGGAAATTTCTGACCTTCCTCACTAAATCCTCCAGATCTACAAAGTCCTTACTTTGTTGATTTCTCTTCTCTCTTTTATTTTAAATTTCAAAATATTAAGGGGGTACAAATGTTTTTGGTTACATGGGTTGCTCTTATAATGCTTGGCTCATGGCTATAAGTGTGCCCATTACTCAAATAGTGTTCCTTGTACCCATTAGGTTGGTTTTCACCCATGCCCTCTTCCTTCTTCCCAGTGCATGATTTCCACTGAGTTTTACTTCCCTGTGTGTATATGTGTGCTCATCAGTTAGTTCCAGTTTAATAATGAGTACATGTGGTAGTTTTTATAATCTTGAGATACTTCATTTAGGATAATGGTCTACAGTTCCATCCAAATTGTGGCAAAAGGCATTAATTCATTCTTTTTATGGTTGAATAGTATTCTATGGCATACATTTACCACATTTTGTTAATCCACTCATGAATTGATAGGCATTTAGGTTGATTCCACATCTTTGCAATTATGAATTGAGCTGCAATAAACATTCTAGTGCAAATGTCTTTTTGATAGAAAGACTTCTTTTTCCTTTGGGTATATACCCAGGAGTGAAATTGCTGGATTGAATGGTAGGTCTTATAGTTCTTTGAGGAATCCCCATACTATTTTCCATAGGGGTTTTACTCTTTTAAAATCATCCAAAAGCTAAAGTTCAAAGGCCAGATACCTTTGACCTTTGACTACCAATGGTCTACCAATGGCTCAAGAGAGAAAACAAAGTTCAACTCAACAGGATGAACAGAAATCTTCCCCACTTATCAATTCTTTCAATAAATGTGAATGGCTTGAACTGCCCACTAAAGAAACATAGGTTAGCTGAATGGATAAGTGTCTGCTATCTTCAGGAAATACATCTTACCCACAAGGATGCATTCAGACTCAAGGTGAAGGGATGGAAAACAATATTCCATGCAAATGGAAGCCAAAGGAAATCTGGCATAGCAGTTCTGATTTCAGATAGCTTAGACTTCAAATCAAAAAAGTAATGAAAGACAAAAATGGTCCCCATATAATGGTGAAGGGTACAATTCAACAAGACATAACAATTCTCAATATTTATGCACCTAACTCAGGTGCACCCAGATTCATAAAGCAAATAGCAATACCGTAATACCTGGGAACTTCAACACCCTACTGACAGAATTAGAGCCTCCAAACAGAAAATAAACAAAGAAACAATGGACTTAAACAGAAGTCTAAAACAAATGGGCCTGACTGACATTTACAGAACATTCTATCCCAAAATCACTGACTATATGTTTTTCTCATCAGCTTATGGGACATTCTCTAAGATGGAGGCCACAGCATGTCTCAGAAAATTAAAAAAAAAATAGAAATTATACCATGCATCTTCTCAGACCACAGTGGAATAAAATCAGAAATCAACACCAACAGAAACTTTCATCTGTACACAAAGTCATGGAAACTAAACAACCTTCTGCTGAACTATTATTAGGTTAAGGAGGAAATTAAGATGGAAATCAAAAGATTTTTTAAACTAAATGATAAAGGAGACACAAGTTATCAAAGTCTGTGGGATACAGCTAAAGCAGTCCTGAGAGGAAAATTTATATCCATAAATGCCTACATCCAAAAGACAGAAAGAATCTAATTAATCTAATCTAATGAATTGTCTCAAAGAACTGGAAAAGGATGAGCAAACCAACCCCAAACTCAGCAGAAGAAAAGCAATAACAAAGATCAGAGCAGAACTAAAGGAAATCAGTAACAAAAAACTATACACAAGATTAATAAAACAAAAAGTTGGTTCTTTGAAAAAAATAAACAAATTGACATTCCTATTGCTAGATTAATGAGAAGCAGAAAATAAAGGACTCTAATAAGCTGAAACAGAAATGAAAACGGAGAAATTACAACTGATACTACAGAAATGCAAAATATCATCTATGAATACTATAAAAACCTCTATACACATAAACTTGAAAACGTGGAGGAAATGGACAAATTCTTAGAAACACACAGCCTCCCTAGGCTCAATCAGAAAGAAATTGAATTCCTGAACAGAACAATATCAAGTTCCAAAATTGAGCAACAATAAAAAACCTTCCTATAAAGAAAAGTCCCAGACTAGATAGTTTCACACCTGTATTTTACCAGACTTACAAAGAACTGGTGCCTATCCTGCAGAATTTATTCCACAACATCAAGAAGGAAGGAATCCTCCTCAGTGTTTTATGAAGCCAACATCACCCTGATACAAAAACCAGGAAAGGACACAACAGAAAAAGAAAACTACAGACCATTATCCCTTATGAAGATAGATGTAAGAATTCTCAACAAAATTCTAGCATACTGCATTCAGGTGCTTATCAAAAAAATAATCCATCACAACCAAGTGGGCTTCATCCCAGAAATTCAGGGATGGTTCAACATATGCAAATCTATAAATGTAATTCACTACATAAATAGAAGCAAAAACAAAGACCATATGATCCTCTCAATAGATGCAGAAAAAGCTTTTGACAAAATTCAACACCCTTTTATGATAAAAGTGTTTAACAAAATAGGCATAGACAGGACTTACCTAAAAATGATAAAAGCCATATATGACAAACCCACAGCCAACATCATACTGAATGGGGAAAAATGGAAACCATTCCCACTTAGAACTGGAGACAGACAAGGTTTCCCTCTATCATCACTTCTATTCAATATAGTGCTGGAAGTCCTAGCCAGAGTAATCAGACAAGAGAAGGAAATCAAGGGCATCCAAATGGGGGCAGAAGAGGCCAAACTATTTCTCTTTGCTGACAATATGATCTTATATCTATAACATCCCAAAGATTCTGCCATGAGACTACTGGAATGGATAAACAAATTCAACAAAGTCTTAAGTTACAAAATCAATGTACAGAAATCAGCATTCCTATACGCCAACAATAGTCAAACTGAGAATGAAATCAAAGACTCAATACCCTTTACAATAAGGAGAAAGAAAATAAAATACCTAGGAATATATATAACTAAGAAGGTGAAAAACCTCTACAGGGAGAACTACGAAACCCTGAGGAAGGAAATAGCAGAGGACATAAACAGATAGAAAACCATATCATGCTCATAGGTCAGCAGAATCAACATTGTTAAAATGTCTATACTACCCAAAGTGATCTACAGATTCAATGCAATCCCTATTAAAATGACAACATCATTTTTCAGAGATCTAGAAAAAATTATTTGATGCTTCGTATGGAACCAGAGAAAACCCTGTATAGCAAAAGCAATCTTAGGCAAAAAGAATAAATTGGGAGGCATCAATTTACCAGACTTCAATCTATACTGCAAGGCTATAGTAACTAAAATAGCATGGTATTGGCACAAGAACAGAGACATACACCAATGGAACAAAACTGAGAACCCAGATATAAAAAAATCCTTATATAGCCATCTAATCTTTGACAAAGCATACAAAAACATACACTGGGGAAAAGAATCTTTATTCAATAAATGGTGCTGGGAAAATTGGATAGCCATATGTAGAAGACTGAAACAGTATCCACATCTTTCATCTCTCACAAAAATCAACTCATGATGGATAATAGACTTAAACCTAAGGCATAAAACTATAAAAATTCTAGAAGAAAATGTTGGAATGTTGGAAAAATTCTTATAGACATTGGCCTAGGCAAAGAATTTATGAAGAAGACCCCAAAGGCAATCACAGCAATAACGAAAATAAAATAAATAAATGGGACCTAATCAAATTAAAAAGCTTCTGCACAGGCAAGGAAATTATCATAAGAGCAAATAGACAACCTACAGAATGAGAGAAAATATTCGCATGCTACACATCCAGTAAAGGGCTGATAACTAGAATCTATATAGAACTCAGAAAAATCAGCAAGAAAAAATCCAATGACCCCATTAAAAAGTGGGCAAAGGACATGAATGAAACTTTTCAAAAGAAGACATACTAATGGCCAACAAGCATATGAAAATATGCTCAACCTCTCTAATCATGAGGGAAAAGGCAATCAAAACCACAATGAGATAACACTTAACTCCAGTGAAAATGGCTTTTATCAAAAAGTCCCCAAACAATAAATGTTGGTATGGATATGGAGAGATAGGAACACTCATACACTGCTGGTGGGACTGCAAACTAGTACAACCTCTGTGGAAAGTAATATGGAGATACTTCAAAGAGCTACAAGTAGAACTATCATTTGACCCAGCAATCCCATTACTGGGCGTCTACCTAAGGGAAAAAATACGTTCTATAAAAAAGACATTTGCACTCGAATGTTTATAGCAGCACAATTCACAATTGCAAAGATGTGGATACAACCCAAGTGCCCATCAATACATGAATGGATTAATAAAATGTGGTATATGTACACTATGGAATTCTACTCAGCCACAAAAACAATGGTGATCTAACACCTCTTGTATTATCCTGGTTAGGGCTGGAGCCCATTCTACTAAGTGAAGTATCACAAAAATGGAAAACAAGCACCACATGTACTCATCATCAAATTGTTATTAACTGATCAACACTTATGTGCACATATAGTAGTAACATTCATTGGGTGTCAGGCAGGTAGGATGTGGGAAGAGGGGATGGGTACATTCACACCTAATGGGTGTGGTGTACACCATCTGGGGGATGGACATGCTTGAAACTCTGACTCAAGTAGGGCAAAGGCAATATATATAACCTAAACATTTATACCCCCATAATATGCTGAAATAAAAAAAAAAAAACTCTCACTGAACTTTTGTTCACTATTTTCTCCTGGTATGCTTGCTGGTTCTCTGGTTCCCTCATGGCCTTTCTCCTTTAATTTCACTGTTTCCTGGGCTGCTGTCCTTGGCTTTTGTCTTTCTACCCTATACAATATATTCACTGTTGGTTCCAAATCCATACCTTACATCCAGACCTCTGTGTGTTGCCATCTCTATTTGGATGTCCTGAAAGGTATCACTTTAAAAAGTAGCTTTGTTGTGGTATTTACATACATTAAAATTCATTCATTTTAGGTGTGTATCTTCACAAATTCTGGTGATTATATATAGTCATGGAACTGCCGCCCCAATCAAGATATTGGCCTTAGAAAAGTGCACTCTCTCTCTCTCTCCGTATGCTTTCTTTCTTACACCTTAGCCTTAGCTCTCAGTATTCTCCCACCTCCTGCTCCTTTGCAGTTGGTCCCCTGCCTCAACACTTAGCTCCTGGCAACCACTGATCTGCTTTCTGTCACTATATTGTTTTGCCTTTTCTGGAACTTCCTGAAAATGGAATCCCATGGTGTGCAGTCCTTGTGCTTGACTTCTTTCACTTGGCCTAATCACTACTTTCCACATGTTCAAAAACAATCTCATCTTTCACTCCAGGGTACTCATGGGATGGCACCTCTGTTCACTCTGATGTCAGTGCAAGAAAGCTGGGTGTCACCCCACCAAGGCCCCTTCCCCTCATTCACTCCCCCTCCACTGCCCACCATGTGCAATCAGTCAGGAAGTCCTAGAAATTCTCTTCTGTATTTCTGGATCTACCCTTCTCGTCATTCTCAAGGCTGCCACCTTAATTGAGGTCTTCATGTCTTGCCTCTCCTAACCAATGTATGTGTCTTCATCAGAACTTCAGTTTGCCCTTCTCACAACCACCAGTGCTAACTTCTAAAGCACAAATCTAATCTTTCCATTCCCCCACTTTGAGGGTTCTCTGTGGCTTCTTAGCTTAGCAAATGACACATTCCATGATTTGATTTATTTCTGCCTAAATTTCTTTATCTTATTTTCCAGCCATCCCCAAATGCAGCCTGTACTCTGCTATTATTTGTGTTGTTTTTTTTCCCCCAGACCCATCCTCACTCACACTTTTATGCACATGCTGTCCCCAAGGCCTCGGACACTCTTTTCCTCCTTCTTCCTCTGGCTAACTCCTACTCATTCTTTAAGAGCCAAACCACATGACCCCTCCTCTGCAACGCCTTCCCTGGCCACAGCCCAAGTGGCTTGGGGTTCCTCCCAGGTGTTCCCTCCATCATAGCATTCATCAGTCGTATCTGATTGTAGGAATGTATTTGCTGAGTTTGTAATCTGTCCCTCCCCCTAGTCTCTAAGTTCTTTGAGGAGTTTGTGTCTTCTTTGACTTTGTGTCCTTGTTCCTAGCATAAGGTCAGCCATCTAGTCAGTGTCCTCTGAGTGACTGAGAGAGGCTGGAGGGAGAGATCTGAAGCCCCAGGAGGAGGTAAGGACTGGGAATACCTGGTGTGGAAAACAGATCCCCCATTTCTCCTGGCCTGGATCATAGATGAGTCTACCATTACCAAGAGGGGAAGGGTTAGGTGGAAACCACAGGGGAGAGTCAATGAAGGGGAATGAAGTGTGGGAAGACAAGTTCAAATGCCTGGTGCTTTTGGCTCTGGCAGTGAACGTTTCTGATGAGGGGAGGAGAATAGCTTTTCTGCTTTTGAACCAAAAAGTTAAAAAGGATTTTAGTTGAGGGAAAGTCAAGAGGGAAGGAAGTCCTAAATGATGGCAAATGCAACAAAAATGAGAAAAGCACACATTATTAGATCTCTGCATGAGAGAAACAAAGTTTCCCGAGTCCCAGACAGAGCTGTGTTCACAGCACCACACACTGAATGCATCATGAGTGTTGTTTTTCACCATAAACAGTGTCCTGCAGTTTTCAGGGTATTTTCCAAAGCTTTGTCTTATCATATCTGCACACCAATCCAGGGAAGTAGGTAGAGTTGATATGATAAGTCCCATTTAACCAATGGGGAATCAGATGCTTAGAGAATCTCTTTTTTTTTTTTTTTTGAGACAGAGTCTCGCTTTGATGTCCAGGCTAGAGTGAGTGCCGTGGCGTCAGCCTAGCTCACAGCAACCTCAAACTCCTGGGCTCGAGTGATCTTTCTGCCTCAGCCTCCCGAGTAGCTGGGACTATAGGCATGCGCCACCATGCCCGGCTAATTTTTTTTTTTTATATATATATCAGTTGGCCAATTAATTTCTTTCTATTTATAGTAGAGACAGGGTCTTGCTCTTGCTCAGGCTGGTTTTGAACTCCTGACCTTGAGCAATCCGCCCGCCTCAGCCTCCCAAGAGCTAGGATTACAGGCATGAGCCACAGCGCCCGGCCGAGAATCTTGGCAACTTATGCCACAGGGCTGTACCTCTTCCTGTTAAATTTCTGTCTCCAAGGTGAGACCTTCAGCTGAGTTGCCAACCTCAGATGTGTTTGTAAATGATGTGCCTGGGAGGGCCTGTGGCTATTTGCAGTCTCTACAATGACACAACAGAGATCTGACAAAGAAAATCCAGAGGCAGAAGCTACTGTAGGTTGGAGAGCAACATCTGAGTCAATGAAATGTTAGAACCACTTTATATTAGATTAACAGGAGGACTGTGAGTTTCCTGAAGCCTTAATATCTTCTAGTTGCACAGCTGGGGCAGTTGGCCAAGGAAATTTTGGATTAGCTGAAGGTATATGTGATGAAACATTTCCTGCGACGGTGCTTTTATTTTTTTAATGAAAGAGAAAATAAATGATTCTCAAAAGGGAAAAGAGATAATCATAAAAAGAGACATTCTTCTCTTCTCTTTGTAATAGATGTTCTGGTGTTAAAAGATGTTGATTCAACACCATATATATCAATCTTATCACAACATAAAATATGAAAGTGTTTGTTTTGAGGGGAAAACCAGCATTTTTCTTAGTCTATATTATTTAGAGGTTAAGAGCATGGACTGTCTGGATGCAAATCCTGGCTGCACAACTCACTAGCTGACCTTAGGCAATTTGCTTAACCCTTCTGTGCCTTATATCTATTCCTACCTCACAGACTTATTTAAGTATTAACTGATATAATCAATAGGAAGCACTTATCATATTTTTTATAATAATGTAGTGATAATGCCTGATATTTACATGTAGCTGGTTTTAACTTTTTAAAAGAATTCCATTTCATTCTTTTTTTTTATTTCAAAGTATTAGCGGGTACACATGTTTTTGATTACATGGATCACTTTTGTAATGCTCAAGTCAGGGTTAAAAGTGTGCCTGTCACTCAGAAAGTATTTATTGTACCCATTAGGTAGGTTTTCACCCACCTTCTCCTCTCCTCTCTATGCACATGTATGCTCATCAGTTAGTTCCAATTTAATAGTGACTAGATGTTGTGTTTGTTTTTCTATTCTTTAGATATTTCACTTAGGATAATGGTCTCTAGTTCCACCCAAATTGTTGCAAAAGGCATTAACTCATCCTTTTTCATGGCTGAGTAGTATTCCATGGTATAAATATATTACATTTTGTTAATCCACTCATGAACTGATGACACTTGGATTGTTTCCACATCTCTGCAATTGTGAATTGTGCTGCAATAAACATTTGAGTACACTTGCCTTTTTGATAAAATGTCTTTTTTTCATTTGGGTAGATACCCAGTAGTGGGATGCCTGGATCAAATAGTAGGTCAACTTTTAGTTCCTTAAGGATTCTCCAAACTGTTTTTCATAGAGGTTGTACTAATTTGCAGTCCCACGAACAGTGTATAAGTGTTCCATTCTCTCTGCATTCATGCCAGTATCTAATATTTTTGGACTTTTTAATAAAATCCATTCTGACTGGGGTAAGGTGATATCTCATTGTGGTTTTGATTTGCATTTCCCTGATTATTAATGATGTTGACTATTTCTTCATATGTTTATTGGCCGTTTGTCTATCTTCTTTTGAAAAGCTTCTGTTCATGTCTTTTGCTCACTTTTTAATGGGTTGTCTGATTTTTTATTTCTGATTTGTGTGAATTCCTTCTAGATTCTGGTTATTAGTCCTTTGTTGGATTTATGGTTTGTGAATATTTTCTCCCATTCTTTAGGTTGTCTACTTTCTTGTTAATTATTTACTTGGCTTTGCAGAGCCTTTTAATTTAATCAAGTTCCATTTACTTATTTTTGTTGCTGCTATGATTGCAATTGAGTTCTTTTTCATAAGTTCTTTGCCTAGGCCAATGTCTATAAGATTTTTCCCAATATTTACTTCTAGAATTCTTATGGTTTCATGCCTTAAATTTAAGTCCTTTATCCATCTTGAATTAATTTTTGTGAGTGTTGAGAGATATGGATCCTGTTTCATTCTTCTACAAATGCCTATCCAATTTTCCCAGTATCATCTATTGAATAGGGATTCTTTTCCCCAGTGTATGTTTTTGTCTGCTTTGTTGAAGATCAGTTGGCTGAATGTGGATGGTTGTATATCTGCCTTTTCTGTTCTGTTTCATTGGTCTATGTCTCTGTTTTTGTGCCAATATCATGCTATTTTTGTTACTATAGCCGTGTAGTATAGTTTGAAATCTGGTAATGTGATGCTTCATGATTTGTTCCTTTTGCTTAAGATTGCTTTGGCTCTTCAGGCCCTTTTCTGGTGCCACAAGAAGTGTAGAGTTATTTTTCCTAGATTTGTGAAATATGATGTTAGTATTTTGATGAGAATTGCATTGAATCTGCAAATCACTGATACCACAGAAATACAAAATATCATCTGCGAATACTGTGAAAATCTTTATGTACATAAATTCAAAAATATGGAGGAAATGGACAAATTTCTGGAAACACACAACCTCCCAAGATTCAATCAGGAAGAAATAGAACTTCTGAGCAGACCAATAATAAACAAAGAGATTGAAGCAGCAATAAAAATAATCTTCCAATAAAAGAAAAGCTCTAGATTAGATGGATTCACAGCCAAATTTTACCAGACCTGCAAAGAAAAGCTGGTACCCATACTGTAGAAATTATCCCACGACATTGAGGAGGGAATCCTCCCCTACTCATTCTATGAAGCCCGTATCACCTTGATACCAAAGCCAGGAAAAGACATAAGACAAGAAAGAAAACTACAGACGAATATCTCTTCTGAATATGGATGCATTTCACTTTTATATTAACTATATGAAATAGGCAGGGTGGGGTTATTATTGCTTTTTTGACAGGTGAGGAAACTGCAGCCCAGAAAGGTTATGTGATTTGTGCAAGGTCACAGAACTAATAAAGGATGGTCTCCTGGTGGCCAGTTCAGGCTGCTTCTCACCAGTCTACTTTTATGGAGGTGAAGGAATTAGAAATTTTCACTGTGGAGTGTAAGAGTGGGTGTGATGGGGGTCTTGGCCCCTCTCTCCTGTCATTCCTGGCCTAGAGTCTGCCTTCACTGGGCTCTAGATCATAACTTCTGAACATCAGCTGGAGCTCTGCCAATTAGATTGTGTGTGCCAAATCCTACTTACTGAGCTCAGAAACAAAACCTTTTTTTACTTCCATTAATTTTATCCTTTGGATTCTTTTATATACACATTTTATTCTGAAGTTTCACTTAATTGGATATGGAGTCCATTCTAACCTTTCAATAAATATTTGTTGAGTACCTACTGTGTGCCAGAAAGTGCACTAAGTGATTTCACATAAATTTTCTCATTTAATCCTCTTAACAATTCTATACATTATGCTAAGTTATCTTCATTTTACAAAAAAAGGAAATAGAATCTCAGGGGTGTTGAGTAATGTGCCCAAACCTATTAAGAACAACTATAACAAAGAAAAATTCCAGATAAATCTCTCCCTGAATAATGATACAAAAAATCTCAGCAACATATTAACAAACAGATCCAGCAATATATAGAAAACATAATATATTATGACCAACTTGGATTTATATAGGAAATAAAGGTGTGTTTGACATTAAAAGATTGGCCAATGCAATTTACCAAATTACCACAATAATGGAGAAAAATCATATGATTGGTGTAAAACATTTGACAAAGTTCAACATTTATGATTTTAAAAATCCTCTTATCAAACTAGGAGTAAAAGGAAACTTTCTTATTCTGATAATGAAAATTTATATGTTAATCTCCAGTAAACATAATTAATGGTGAAATTTTGAAAGTTTCCCCAGTAAGATCAGGAAGGAGACAATGACACCCCCTAACATCAATTCTCTTCATCAGTGTACTGGAAATTCTAGCCAGGGAAATAAGAAAAAAGGCAAAATGAATGGAAAGGAAAAAATAAAACTCATTGTTTCACAGATGTAGAATTCAAATTATTAGGTAAATTTGGTAAGGTAATAGGATACAAGGTCAGTGGTCAATAGCAACAAACAATTAAAACATGGAATCTTAAAATATACCATTTATAATAATGTCAATACAACAAATATTAAAAATAAGTTTAAAAAAGACATGGAAAACCTCTACATAAGGTCTTCCTGTTAATGTGTAGAATTTCACTTATTCCTGTTTTCATGGCAGTACCTTCACCCCTGTTTTCTGGTTAAGTCTGGTTCTGTTACATCAATGGCAAAACCTCTAGTCTTCTCCCAAAGTAGGAAGATGTAGTCAATTGGTTACTTGAGGGTGGGGGCTTTTAGTCCTCCCATTTTTCAGCCCTATCCTTCCCCAGCCACTGAGGTTACTTGGTTCCTCCAAGTTCAGAGCTTTTCTTTGGTTCTTAGGTACAAATGGGTTTGCTTCTTAATGATGTCCCTTTTTCCATGCTTAGTTTTCAGCTTCCTCCACACAAAGTCAGCTGTCACTTCCATCTCTGAAAGTCTTGCAGATATCCTGTGTCTGCTGTTATCTTCTCTCTCTTCTTTGTCCTAAGGATTCAATCTTAAAACATTTTTACTGTCATGTTACTAGGGTTGGGGGAGGAAGTAGATGTGCATTTAATCTGCCATGCTTAACCAGAAGTTCCACACCAGATCATAAAAAGCAAAGTGACCAGGCAGGATCTGTTATGTCTGAGTTCTGTGCAAGCTGCTTAGCACCCTCCTACTGCCTCTTCCCCTGGCTCTGTTCCGTGTCTCCCTCAAGGGCATTTGAGTTTGCTGTTGCTGGACCAGGGGATCTTTGGGGCTCCAGCAGCAGTGAAAGCCTGTCTTCACATTGCTTCCCAGAATGTTCCATGCCATTGGATCCAGGCTGACTGACAGGAAGGAGACTGAGGTCCCTAAGTCTCCAGTCCCCTACATTCATTTATGAGGCTGTCTTTTGGGGCTTGAATGAACACAGATGTGCTGGAGCAATGCCATTAATTAAAGCATTTTCTAATTGATTGGATAATCTCTAGGTAGCTAAAGTTTAAGGAAGGGAGGAATCAAGGAAATAGAAATAGATGTTGGAATCTAGATAGAAAAGTTTTCTTTCTTCTTCCAGGCTCACCCCAACTCTAAGGTTTCCTTATCCTGTTATTTGCCAAGTAAATGGCTCTCCCTCTCCCCCTCCTTGCCTTTCTTACACCCCCAAATCCCCATAGTGTCTCCTAACTGCGAGGGGTGGAGTGCAGTGACCAAGAATGGGGTGCTTGCACTTACATTAGGCTCCGCTCCTCACCAGCTCTGGGACCTTGTGCAAGTCACTGTATCTCCTTGAATTTGGTTTCCTCACCTTCCAACTGGTTCAATAGCAATGGCCACCTCATATGGTTTTGTGAAAATTCAATGCATTAATATGTTAAAGTGCTCAGAACTGTGCCAGCCATATAGTTAGCACTCAGCGCCCACTAGCTATTATTATTACTCTGCATGCTTCTCTGTATTTTAAGGTGAAAGACATAGTCATTACACTGGAGAGCTTATCATCTACATGAATGGACAAGATAGACTAGTACACAAGTGCATAGGACACACTGAGGACAAGGAGGGACACTCACTATCTTGGTAGGGGTTGGTGGCAGATGGTTGTGGGAGGGGAGGAAGGAGGGAACACTTGGGAAATTATCCTAGAGCATATAGTGCTCTTGAGTTGAGCCACATTGGGAGAGAATGAGTGAGCTGTCACTAGAATGTAAGCACCAGGAGGCAGGAACTTATCCTCAAGGCCTAGAACAGTACCTGACACATAATAGTTGCTCAATAAATATTTGTAACGTGGATGAATGAGTAATAAGCTGGAGGGGTGAGCCAGGGAAATAAAGATAGAACAAACAGTGTAGGGAAGAAACAGGGCACAGAGAGTGCATGATGCACATCAGGGGGAAGTGCACGGGTGCGGTATGGCAGTCACCTGGGGTCTGTGTTGGAGAGTGGAGGCTGGGGGAGGGCAGGCTCAGGAATAGCGAAAATGTGGAAGACATGCTCACAGAACTGATGAGTTGATTTCAGTGGAACATGGCCTCTGTGCCCCTGTTTTCTTAGACACAATGTCTGGGTTGCAATAACAATCCCAAATGATATTAATCTAGTTTACTTTTTTATGATGCTTTCCATTCTACAAAGCAGCGAGGCACTTTCACATGTATTATTTCATTTCAGAATCACAATACCCTGTGAAGCTGGTGATATCCCATTTTACAAATAGGAAAACTGAGGGTCAGAGAGGTTATATAATTTACCAAAGTTTCTCAACTAATCAATTACAAACCTGGGATTCAAATAGGAATTTGGGCTCAGGCCAGGACTCTTTTTCTTATATAACAGTGGTCATATTGGTTTATATTTCTTTGGTGAGCATAGCGCTTCACTGATTTTTGTTGTTGACTGAAACATAAATGCATAAGGTACCTACCACTTTGAAAATAAACATGCACATAACTGTCACCTAGGTTAAGCAATAGAAACATTATCACTGCTCCCAGAAGGTCCCCATGTCCCTTATTCTCAATCCCCTTCCCTCCTTCATAAGTAATCACTGTCCTGACTTTTAGGGTAATCAATTTCTTTTCTTTCTAGTTGTAGTGCCTATGAATACACGGATTTGTTTTGTGATCAATCAGTCACCTATAATCTGGGCATTTTTTTTATCAGTCTATAAACTCCTTGAGGGACCGCCTCTGTGGCTTAATGCATAGTTATTCATTTGTCAGATGTTTAGTAAACATCTCCCAAGAGCCCAACAGCTAAGTTCTGAAGAGCCAGAAATAAAAATAAGCCCCATCTTCAAGTTGGAATGATCTCACAGTCACTGCTTTAATAATTTATATGATTTTCAATTAAAAATAAACAATAATAGCAACATAATAAGCCCTGGGATGGGAATACTTGATGTCATTTGACTTTTCATGAGCATGCCTCACCCCTTCTGCCCAGACGTCCTCCTCTGCTCCGTGATGGGTAGCAGGGCAGCCAGAACACCAGCTCCTGGCTTTGGTCACCTGCCATTGTGTTGGCAACTGGAATTTGTAGGTATTGATCACCCTCAGAACTTATTGTTCAATGTTTCTCAAATTTCAAAATTTATAGACTGTTGAAATTCATAGATTATGAACTTCCAGCTTGAGAGACTCTTCATTAAAAGTTAGCACTTGCATCCTCTAGTGTCAATATGGTCAACACCTAATGATAGCACTAACACTGAAATCTTACAGCAGTATTCAGTCATCAGTGGCTGTCCATGAAATACAGAATATGCTTACATTATTTTTTTAAAGGTATCATAAAAATCTTTAAAATAGAAAAATAGTCTAATAGCTTCAAATTCTTGAGGATATTTCTACAGACCTGATTGAAAAACACTGGTATACTTTTGTCAGAGGAAAGGCATGAACTTCCATGTTGATTGAAATTATAGATAAACCCAAGACCAATCTTGTTTTGGATGCATCTTGATGTGTCTGATCTGAAGAAGGTTTACCTTCCAGTTATGTTTAATTTACGTTCTGTAACACCTGTTGACTCCGGGGGGAACTGCTAGGGGCAGAGGGTGATGGCTCACAGCTGCGGGATTGTCCCTGGATAATCTATGCATAATCAACAGCATACTAAGTCAAGGGACCTGTTTTGGGATCCCCAGTGGAATTTTAAGTTCAACTGAAGAACTGGGAGATGATCTATTTTTATAATCTGGTTGCCTGGTAAGTCAAATGCTTCTGTTTTTGCTATGTTTCTTATTTGACCACAAGCCTCAGCAGAGTAAACAACTCATGGTGCCAGTTTGACCTATGTCCGTTCTAACATATGGAGCAGATCTAATGAGCCTGTCATTACTACTGGCGGCATCCTGCTCAGAGTCACAGAATTTCAGAGGAGCACAAAAATGAACCAACAGTTCTTAACAAGATCACTGCAGCAGCCTCCTCACTTGCTTTCCTGCCTTCACTCTTTGCCTCTCCTATCCATTTTCTACACAGCATCCTAGGTGCCCTGCGTCAGGCTCCTTATAAGCAGAGCCCAAGCCAGGGTGTCGGGAGGTGAATGTGAGTGATTTATTGCCAGAGAGCTCTTCTGAAAAGGAAAATGTGGGAAGCAGGACATGGCAGGGGGGAAAATGCAAGGGTGTGGTCTCAGCTGGACTCGGCTTCAGCCCAATTCTATGGGGTGCTCTGGAGTGGAAATGGCACCACACAGGAGGCCTCACCTAGAAGCAAGGGGACCAACGCTTTGTACCTCACGGCAACCAGCCATTGCATGAACTGCCACCCTAATGGAGACTGGGCTGAGGGTGATTGTTCTAGGATATGATGGGGCACAGGTACCTGGCCAAGACACGAGGATCCGGACTGGGCACCAGCTGTGTACATTATACTAGGTAAACCCTAGATGCAAATTAGATGCTGACAGCTGGTAAACTGATGTGTCTGGGAGTGTGATGCGAATATTGTGCAGATACTGCCTGCATTCCTTAAAGTTTAACTGAGTTTATGTGGTATTTTTTGACTTGCCCAAGGCCATACAGCTTAGAGTTCAAACATTTAATCTGAGGTTAACTTTTTTTGGGTGGAACAAAAACAAAACCCAAACTCAAACTAAAACATTTCTCATAATTCAGGCAGGCGTGGTGGTGAGAGTGGCAAATGTGGCAGGGAAGGATTCAGGACTGGCCCTCCTGGACCTGACTGGTTAGAGCACAGACTCTTGAGGAGTGTGGTCTATAAGAGTCCAAAAGATCCTCTATTCTGTACATTAGACACAGTAACAGGTTTCTAGAAATGGTATCCTTAAAGTCAGATGAGTAATAGAATAATTCTGGAATAGAGCACAAATGGCCCAGGCATCACCCCAAACTCTGATCTAGACCCTATCCGCTGAGTTTGATGGGACTTGTGATATGCCCTTGTCGTGGTCTGGGATGGCTGGGGGACCGCGTGGGACTGTGCCTCAAAGATTGGGTTGAACAGGGCTGGGCAAGACAGGGGCACTTATAGGACTGAAGCTTTGATTCAAATCTTTAGTAAAAGATAGTATTTCCAATTTGAGGAGCTCAAATGAAGAGTTGGGTCCCATGGGGAACTCTATTGTTTTGTTACACACTAGTTGCTCCTGCATTTTGGTGAGAATTAAGCTTTTCCCTGAAGTCCCTGGATGGTTTGATGCTCTCGATAGCAATTATAGATGCGGTCTGCAAGCTGGTACCAGATGAAAGGCGCCGTCCCTGCAGTCTACATCCCTGTGTGCTCTATTGACTGGTAAATATGGCGCGGAGAATTTCAAGCATAATGATTGTTCAGCCAACTAGATCCAATCTTATTTCTAAAAGCTGTTTTCTCTCAGAGTTAATGCGTTTGTTCCTGACTCATTCTGATCAGTGGGGCATCGAGTTGTAAGGAACAGATTGGAAATTATTTTATTGATTTTTTTTTCTTTTGATTTACCAAAGGTGAGAGAGAATTACTCTTCCTTGAGTGTTATTCAGCAACGAGTCAAGTTAAGAACATTAGGAGGTTTGAGTAGTCGATTTGGAACCATGGCAGCCTGACTTTGCTGCCTGGCACATGAACACTCAGGAAATTCTGCCCTGGTGGAGCAATGGAGTGACTTCAATCTACTGTCTAATGGGCAAAGTCAGCTTTTTTTTTTTTTTTTTTTTTTTAACGGCCCTGGCTGCAATGGTCATTGGGAAGTCAGCAACTGAAATATGGGCCATCTCAACAGTCTGCGGAACAGGCACCAGAGGTTCAGGAGAGCAAGATCCTCACCAGCACCCTGGAGGTCACGGTGTGAGACTGTAAGGGCTGTTCTCTTGGCTTACGATTTTTGGTAATTGTCTGATTCAGAATCTTCCTTTCCTCTCTGGCCCTCCTCTTTCATCAGGAGGGAGAGTGAGAAGAGTTGATTTCTGTTAAATCTAGGAGAGAAAGCACTTTCCTCACTACTCATGAGAGAGGGGTGTTCAATGTGGACCAGAAAATTGTCCTCTCCACCAATATTTTTATTCCTCATGGACCTTTTCTATACCACTTCCAAGTTAACAGTGAATATCACGATTAGGACGTCTTCCCATGGTCCTCTCTGCTTTTTATTCCCCTAAATGATTTTTAAACTTAGGCAAAGTGAAAACTTTTGTGTGCATTATTAGAAAACATTAATTACTTACCATAACTCCGTGCTAAGTAGCTTTACATGCATGACCTCATTTAATCCTCAAAAGAACTCTGTGAATTAGGTTATCATGACTACCTCCAGTTTACACAGCCCGGAAGTGTTGGAGCTGGAATTAAGACAGAGGTGTATAACCCAGGACTTAAGGACCCATGTTTCTCACCACCTCTTGGCTCACTGAGAATAAAGATAGACCTGATTTGGGGGCCTGGTTTCATGGTATAAGGTTCCCTCCAACACACACCTAGCCAGGGGTTTATTATGGGGACCAAGGTGATCAGAATAGGTTGATTAGGACAGATAGTCAGATCCAGGCAACCCCACAGAGGTGCAGCAAGTTTACTTCTGACTATACTATTTATATGGCATGTGAGACTCCCTATTGGGTGGTAGATGACAGCTCTTAAACGTAAAAGAAAGATGCACATTAGCCACCATGGAGCACTTAATCATCACCATGGAAGGAAGAAAATTCATTACCTTGTTGGACTTATGGACCACTTCTTGCCTCTTGTGTTCCAAAACTATGTGAATAGATTTTAGTTGCAGCTGCTTAGTCCTCAGAGTTCTGGGAAGGGTGGTAGAGATCCTGGAACTAGTGTTGAAGGAAGAAGTAACCGCTTTCTATCCCCTGGGTGCTCAGACCTGGTGCTCATGGTATATAAAAATGGTATAATGTTACTTGTGCATTCCATTAAGTTGAATAGTACCTTGTATGTGTTTGATGTGGCCTAAGTTGGCAAGCATGCCTTACAAATAAGTAGGGACAGAAAGGTCATGAAACTGCAGTTTTCGACCCTGGATGCACACTGGAATTTCTTGTAAAGTATAGCAAGGCCCCAGCCCTACCCTGACCTAATTAAGCCAGCATCTTTGGGCATTGGGTCCAAGCATCAAAGGGTTTTCACAGCTCTCCAGGTGGTTCTAATGTGCATCCTGCCCTGAGAATCACTGGATGAAAGCCGAGCCAACTGTGGAACTATGCTAACAAACTGTGTCCTGGCTAAACTATTATTAAAAGGAAAAACCTTAGACAAATTACAGACCAAACACAGAGCTTAATTGAGCAAAGAATAATTTGTGAATTGGGCAGCCTTTCAGAACCAGAACAGGTTCTAAGAACTCCAGCCTCCAACATAGTCAGATAGCATTTATGGACATAAAATGGAAATGAGGTACAGAGTCAGCTGAACTGTTGACAGCTCAGTGTTATTTTACTTATTTGACTCATTGGCTGCCTGTGATTGGCTGAGTCTCATCAGCTGTGATTGGCCAAGAATCAGCTATTTGTTCCAAGAAGATACTTCTCATTAGGCTTTTGGTTAGTTTGCACAGAAAATTAGGTTGCTCCTCTTCTTCCTCTTCCTCTTCTTCTTTTATAAATGGACATTATTCAGTTGACTTATTCATCTAATCATACTTATCTATAATTAGCGTTGATTGCCCAAATCATTTTGTAGTGGGATTTGTTAATCTGTGGTTGAACAGATGGTGGTTTATTTATTAATTTATTTAAAGATATAGTCTCACTCTGTCACCTAGGCTAGAGTGCAGTGGCATCATCATAGTTCACTACAACCTCAAACTCCTGGGCTCAAGCAATCCTCCTACCTCATCCTCCCATTAGCTGAGACTACAGGCATGTGCCACCATGCTTGGCTAATTTTTTCTATTTTTAGTAGAGACAGGGTTGTGGTGGGCTCTTGCTCAGGCTGGTCTCGAACTTCTGACCTCAAGCAATGTTCCTGCCTCAGCCTCCTAGAGTGCTTTTATTACAGGTGTGAGCCACTGTGGCTAGCTGCAGTTCTTTAAGTAAAGACTTGAGTACAGAGACATCCTCAAGCCAAATTTAGTTCAGTTTAAGACTATGATACATGAAGAAGCTTGATTGTAAGTGTAAATTCAATTGACCAGCCAGGAAGAGGTCTTGGCAGTGGCTGTGGAGTTGCCCACAGCAGCTTTGTGGAAGCAAGGTAAGGGAAATGGAGAGAATGAGAGATGATATAATTGCCAGCCAGACAGTGCTGCAGCTGCTTTCACCTCTGGTTGAATAACTGGTGGAGACTATGCAGAGGATGGTGTCAGGTGGCTACAGTCCCAGCCTGGTGGTGGCATTGATGGTGTTACTGTTTGAAGGTCTGGGGGTATAGGGGTGCAGGTACATAAGGATGTAGCACCTGCTGGAATTATGGCAGCTTCACTGAGTGAGATCGTGGCCTTGGAGACATAAAGGGCGATGGTAGCAGACTCGGGCCAAGGGTGTGGAGGTAGACAGGAAACCAGTAAGGAGCAGGAAGAATAGGCCTCATGGGGCTTCCAAGAAGGTCAGACAGGTATAGAGATTTCTGTCCTCCTGAAATCCTTATTAGATGTTGCCTTTTGCTGTTTGTACATGAACTGCTTTAGAAAAATATCCCTTAGGAACATCTAAAAGTGTGTGTGTGCAAGTTTATACAAATGATAACAAACTGAGGGCCTTGTAGAGGATGTGACATTTTTGAAATGTTCATTTGAATGCTCTTCATAATTAATTTATATGCAACCCATGTCCTACCCTTTCAACCCCCAACAAGAATAACAGTGCATCATAATTAGTTCAAAATTGAAGCCTAGAAAGAGGCAGCATTTTGGGGGTTTCCAGAAGGAAAATGGGAGGAAAAGAAACTTCATTACTGAACCTGGACTGTGTGTTTTACAGAATCTTGTCTTGCTCATATAGTCACAAAGGAACTAGAAGGGAGTGCAGAGGTGTGGCTGGGCTCTGCACTGTGTATGAATGGAAAGTGGCCATTCAATGACTTGCTTTGCTTGGAAACTTCTAGGTCTGAGAGGCCTAGAAAGGAAAAGGCCATTCCCATTGGCATTTCATGATATAATGTCATCAACCATCAGTGCAGCTCAGTGGATGTCCCTTAATGTCCCACTCTGTCCACTCAAGGAGCCACAGTCAAGTGTAGAGGATGGATAATAGACAAACCATCTTTAGGACGATGCAAGTTTACACAGCAAGGTAATACTTCTGCCTTCATCTTCACAGTGTTGCTGTGAGATAATCTGTTAGCTAACGTAAAGTATAATGAGCAGTAACAGCTGAGGTGTTAATATTACGAAAATACAGGATATTAAGCTATAATTCAGCTGTATTAGCATACTTTTCATGTCAGAGATCTGATGCTTAATGCAAAATCACCTACACTTAAGCAATGAGGTGAAGCTGGAAGTAACAGAAAGTTCTAAAGCCCTGTGCTGGGAGCATGCCATTACCATGTATATTTATTCTCTGGTTTGAGCTGGTTTGAACTCAGCTATAGTCTTCTTCCCACGTCCCTCCTTCAAGTAAAATGATGAGACCAACTTTAACATATGGAAGAATTTCTATGCTGCAAATTATTCTAGGGGAAAGAAACAAAACATGGTTTTCTAATGCTGTCAATGAAATGTTTCTTTCGAAAGGCTACAAGCAGAATGGAGGATGTATTGGTGTGTGAGGATTGTCTTGTGGCTCTGCATGGCTGTGGATGAGTGGACTGTGGAACAAGTGTGCTGGATACACCAGCTATGGTCTCCACCCAGATGTTTTGCTATGATGCTCTTATGACACCAGGACAGTCACCTTGAAATTCTCAAGAAATCAAATACTCCAGGCATGAAATTCCTATACCTCTGTCTCCCATCATTTGTAGGCAGGATGTCACCTGCATATTAGTAAACATCTTGGTCAAGGTCTCCCATGAGTGATCTAGTCTTGGATGCACTACTGAATAACCTTAAAATCAACCTTAAGAAAACATTTTTTTTTTATTTTGGCATATTATGGGGGTACAGATTTTAAGGTTTCAATAAATGCCCATTTCCCCCCCTCCCCCCAAAAGTCTGAGTCTCCATCATGACCATCCCCCAGATGGTGCACATCTCACTCGTTATGTTTGTATATACCCGCCCCCCTCCCCCCTCCCACCTCCCCAATACCCTATTACTGTAGCACCTATGTGTCCACTTAGGTGCTACTCAGTTAATACCAGTTTGCTGGAGAATATAAAGAAAACATTTTTAAATTATAAAGACCATCTCATCATTTTTCTATCAGACTCTTTTTGAGTGAATTTCTTCATAGTCTTACTGAGTGGGAAGTAGGATTGGGGCAAAGGAAAAACAGCAATGCTTTATATTGCAGCACTTACAGACAAATGGACAATGTGTAGGGAGGGCATCATTGCCTTCACATCTCAACCTGAGTTGTCCAGTGACACTGAACCAGGAACCTGACACACTGCAGAACAGTTTTGCTTTAAAATTTATGAGAAGCAGAGTAGTGCAATGGGTAACAGCATAGATTTTGAAGTGTGACTAAATTGGCTGTGTCATTTACTTGTAGGATGATTTGGGATGAGGTACTTAACCTCTCTAAGCCTAGGTTTCGTTAGCTGTAAAATAGAGGTTATATAGCACCTATTCCTAGAGTTGTTACAAGGATTAAGTAAAACACTGCATGCAAGGGGCTTTGGTACAGGCCATGGTGCACTGTCACCACTTGACACGTGTGAGGCAGGTCCCACTGAAGACGATGCAGCTAGAGCATCTGCTTTGCCACCTGTTATTAATAAAACAAGCACTGTCATGTCTGTAGCTGGATGAGAGTTTACAACAGATGAATAGTCATATATGACTCTGATAGGGTACGACCTCCTGGTTTAAATGTGCTTCTTTATGATGTCATGAAGTTGAAAACTGTCCAAATGATATACAGATAAACAGAGAATGGTACAAACACGTAAAACGACTGGTCAATCACTTGAAGACATCTTTCTAAAGTGAGAGGAAAAACATTGCCTAAGGTGAAATGGAACTATAAACTCAGTTAAAAGAAATCAAACAAAAACCTAGTGCCTTCATAAAAATGTAATTTTACTTATTTAAAAATCCAAATACTACAAAGTTTATGTTGAAAAACTGTAGATCCCTGTTCACCCCATTCACATTAGTGCTTCATTCACTATGGTAGAATTTCATCTCTTTAACTTTTTTATCTTCTATTTCTAATAGCATACAATATACTGCTCTTGAGTGGGTTTTCAGTTTTCTATATTAGCTACTGACTTCCATTTCTTCAAATGACTGGTGATTCTTGGCCCATCATTTACAGCATATTGAGCAAGGTGTCAGGAAACTGATTGGAAGTGCAGTGCATGGGGAGAGCCTTGTTGATAGGCTCCCTGCAGAGTGCTCTGGATGGGTCTCAGCCCCCTGTCAGGAGCTCTCCATGTCAGTGTCTATAGATTTCTTCCACTGGGCTGGTTAATCCTTTCTGGCCCAGAATGGATCCTCCTTGGAAGGTGAAGTGGTACAAACCTGGAAGTCTGTCTTCCAGAGCCAGTAGGGGAAGGAGAAGAAGATTACCATTCAGTGTCCCAATTTGCCCTTAATTCCTCTGTTTTCTTTGTGTACTACCCACTGAGCCCTCAGTTATACCCAGTTCATAGCCTCTAAATAGCTTTTCCAAATAGAAACTCTCTGGCCTTCTCTGGGGTGGGGACAGGGTGGTCTAGTGGTTGTGAATTGGGAAAAAGGAATGGAGTGTCTAAATATTCCATATGCAAACTTTCAACTAATTGTCCTGTGTTCAGCTTTATCTGCGTGCCACCTTCAGAAGATATTAAACCTTCTGCAAAACCTTCCTGAGATTTTGCATCATGAATTGGCTTGTTTCTTGGGCTTCTTTCTTCCACCTAAGCAGGTAAAGTAGGTAGATCTGAAATCCAGGAGAGGGTTGAAAGGCACTTGCCGACTTGCTTTCCATCTTTAAAAACTTTGTTGATTCTATTCTCACTGTCCCTGTGGGCCTCTATCCTTTTTATTCCTTTGCTATCATTTTAGTGAGGTTTGAGATGGAATCAGACGTAAATGCCAGGATTCCATCTACTTGAAAATCTCATTTATAACTTATCAATAGCTTAAGAGAGGCTACTAAGTAACAATTTAAAAAATAATCAATAGAATCAAACTTTAATTAGTGATTTCCTCTGGGAAATGGGAATTCAGGTAGAGTGAGAGGAGGGAGTTTTATTTTTTATGCTACATATTTTTACAAATATACATATATTTAAGTTAAACCACTCTTAAGTCACTTGTAGTAGTTATTGCTCAAAAATCACACCTGTACCAGGGCATAAGATTACAGTTAGAATTGAAATTTTCATTATTTTATTTTCATTTTGAATTCTTCAAAGTTCTGAGGATGAAATTTTTAATATTATTTTATGACAATTTAAAATGGCTTTCAGGATATTAAAAATAATTTTTACTCAATTTGAAAAAAATGATAAAATTGACCAGGCTCCTCAAATGAGAAAAGAATATTTTATATGATGATATCTTCTGGACACGTATTATATTCTAACAACAAAATGGCTGACTAGATACTCCAAAAGTTGTGACAAAAGTAGCGGTAAAGCTTTCAGTAAGGCATTAGAAATATTTTGCCTTTATCCGCTGCATATACCTTGGGTCCAAGAGTAAAAGGCATAGAGGCAGTACTATCAGCTGCACTAACTTACTAAAAACCAAGAGTAGGTGAGTGGCAAAGCCATAATTTGAACTTCTGTTGGTCCATGTTGGTTTTAGCCACCACACTGAACACAGGGACCAAGTGCATCAACAGAAAGCTAAGAGATCAAGGGTGTAATTCTGTCTGCGGTGTTTCAGGAAAGCTTTATCAAAAAGTGACACTTAGGCTGGGTAATAGTCACTGCTCAACAGCTTAAAATCACTGGACTATAAAGTTACAGTGGTCAAGTCAGTATGGTATTGGCATAGGATGGACTTGTAGATCATTGGCCCAAAACTAAGAATCCTAAACTTGTGTGGTTAATTGATTTTCAGTAAAGGTGTCAAAGCAATTCAATGGTAAAAGGATTGTCTTTTCAATATGTGGTACTGGAACAACTGATTATTCCTGCTAGCATTTTTCCTTTTCCTCATTGTATGTTATGAAACTATTATTATTATTATTATTATTATTTTTTTTGAGACAGAGTCTGACTTTGTTGCCCAGGCTAGAGGGAGTGTGAGTGAGTGCCGTGGCGTCAGCCTAGCTCACAGCAATCTCAAACTCCTGGGCTCAAGCGATCCTCTTGCCTCAGCCTCCCGAGTAGCTGGGACTACAGGCATGCGCCACCATGCTCGGCTAATTTTTTCTATATATATTAGTTGGCCAATTAATTTCTTTCTATTTATAGTAGAGACGGGTCTTGCTCTTCTCAGGCTGGTTTTGAACTCCTGACCTTGAGCTATCCGCCCACCTCGGCCTCCCAGAGTGCAAGGATTACAGGCGTGAGCCACTGCGCCCAGCCTTGAAACTATTCTTGATTTTCATATGAGGAATTTCTCTCTACTTAGAAATTTCAAATCACTGGATCACAATGGAATTAAATCAGAAATCAGCACAGAGGAAATTTGAAAAACTCCCAAATATGTGGAAATTTCAGCAACACACTTCTAAATAACCTGTGAATTGAAGAAATTACATGGGATATTAGAAAGAAAAATGAAAATACAACATATAAAAATTTGTATAATGCAGGTAAAGTAATGCTTAGAGGGGAATTGATAGCTTTAAATGCTTCCATTGAAAAATCAGAAAGGTCTAAAATCAATGATCTAAGATTTTACCTTAAGAAACTAGAAAATGAAGGGAAAATTAAACCCAAAGAGAATAGAAGCAAAAAAAAGAATAAAGCTAAGAAAAGAAGTCAATGAAATATAAAACAGGCAACCAAATGTCAACCAACTGGTGGTGGGTAAACAAAATATGGAATATCCAGTGATAGAATACTACTCATCAATAAAAAGGAGTAAACTGCTGATACAACAACATGGATGATACTAAAAACATCATGGTAAATGAAAGAAGTCAGACACAAAAGACTTCATATTTTATGATTCTATTTAGATGGAGTTCTGGAAAAGGAGAAAAGTATGATTGCAGAAAGTAGATCAGTGATTGCCTCATATCCCAGTGCCAGAGATATTTTTGAACTCTTTGAATAGATATGAGGGAAGCTTTTGAATTATACACTTTAAATGAGTGAACTGTATGTAATTTATACTTTAATAAGCTATTCAAAAATTACTGTAGAAAGCCACTTGCTAAAGGCAAAAAGCTGTTCATTTTTTTTCTAGGACTCTAGAAAGGTGTTGTAGCTTTCATTCCTTTCCCCTCTTCATCGTGGCAGTATTTGGTGGCATAAACTTTTGTGTTTAATTTATAGGACCTTTCATACTCGTGCATGTGCACTCTTAGATGAAGTTGAACAAACTTAAACTTTTCCTGGGGGTATTGGAGTAAAATGGAGTATCAGCTGAAATCCAGATCTGACTTGATTAGTTTAAGAAACATTTTTAAAATACCCTAGTATATATCACAAAAAATTATCTGAGAATTTCAGCAAGAATTCTTTTCAGTAAAATTTTACATGCTTATTTATTTGCATTTTTGTAGACTCCATAGTACCTCCCCACATGTGTGTGCCCTCTCTCTCTCACACACACACACACCCACACACACACACACATACTTGCCCTTGTTTACTGTGTTGATGAAGAGAAAGAGTCCCATCTGTTTCTACAAAGGGCCATATCTTAAACTTATGGAGAATAAGTGGTAAGAATATGAAAGTTCCTTATTGAATGCTAATCTTTTGGCTACTCTGTGGTTGATAATTATTTTTAGAGAGTATTCTTGTGGTCCAGAGCTCAACAATGGGAAGAAATAGTAAACTTTTTGTGTTCTAGGCAAAGAAGAACTGGAATAAAATAGGAGTTGGATTAATAAATAAATAAATAAAATAGGAGTTGCTTTTGAGAAATGACAATTTTTTGTCTTTCTTTCAGTTGTTCTCCTTTTGTTTCTCTTTCTATCTCACTCCTTGTCTTTGTCCCCCCGACCTCTCTCTCTTTCTCTCTCTCTCTCACACATAACACACACACACCCCTTCATAACAATTGTGACCTTTCAAGCCAAAAATGAAGAGAACAAAATAGAAGTCAAAGCAACCAAAGGCATAACTTTAAATGATGTATTTACACTTCCAGGATTTTATTCTAAGGAAAAATTAAGTATATAATCAAAGTTTTGACTATAAGATTTTCATCTAACTTTTGTATTTAATGGTGAAACTATAAACAACCTGTATGACACATAGAGATTTTATTAAATAAACTATTGCAAATTTATGTAGCAGAACAGCACACAGCCATTAAAAGCCATGCTGTGGAAGAATATTTAATAAATATAAGTTATAGTCTAAAAAGCAAAAATGTAGCTGTCACAATTGCATATAGTAATCTATCTTATATATGATAGGTAAATATTAATATATTATTTATGTTAAATATATAAATTATACATAGTATTATAGTTATATGTAATTTATATGTGAATCATATTTTCTTTTTGTTTTTTGAGACAGAGTCTCACTATGTTGCCCCGGCTAGAGTGCTGTGGTGTCAGCGTAGCTCACAGCAACCTCAAACTCCTGGGCTCAAGCAATTCTTCTGCTTCAACCTCCCGAGTAGCTGGGACTACAGGCATGTGCCACCATGCCGGCTAATTTTTTCTATATGTTTTTTAGTTGTCCAGCTGATTTTCTTTCTATTTTTAGTATACACGGGGTCTTGCTCTTGCTCAGGCTGGTTTCAAACTCTTGAGCTCAAACGATCCGCCCACCTCGGCCTCCCAGAGTGCTAGGATTACAGGCATGAGCCACTGCGCCCAGCCTGTCAATCATATTTTCTATCCCTATAGTGACATATAGGAAAAAAATAAAAGAATATGCAAAATGTTAAAATGGTTGTCTTTAGTGTTAGAAAATGGGAATTTAAAAATTTCTATTTGGTTATTTTTCTAAATTTTCTTAAATGAACATGTATCTCTATAATAATTTAAAAAGACAATGTCATAAAAAGGAAGTAAAAGAATGCTAACCATATTTATTTCCTAGGGCCACTGTAACAAATGACCACAAACTGAGTGGCCTAAAACAGCAGACATTCATTCTCTCATAGTTTTGTACTCCAAAAGCCTGAAATCAAGGGGTCAGTAGGGCCACACTTTCCAAAGGCTCTGGGGAAAATCCTTGCTCTCACAGCTGCTGCTGGCCGCAGGCATTCTTCTGATTGTAGATGCATTAACGCCAATTTCTGCCTTTTCCTTCACGTGGTTTTCCTTCTTCTCCCATGTCTGTCCTCTGGACACTTGTAGTTGGACTTAGGACCTCTCCGATAATCTTGGATGACCTTATCTTGAAATCCTTAATTACATCTGCAAAGACCTTTTTTCCAAATAAGGGCACATTCACAGGTTTCCAGTTAGGAGGTGCGCATACCTTTGGGAGGACCACCACTCAAACCACTACACTAACCAATCTCTACTTTTTAAAAGTAAGAAATAGTCATGAAGAAAATTCACTGCCTATGGGGTGAATCTAGTAGCTTATTTACTTTTGGTGCCATTCAAAAGCTGGGAAACTATCCACAAGTAAAAGCAGTCATAAAACCAAGATAGAAAAGCAGTGCTATTAGGGCAATGACCTTCTCTGATTTATTTATTTTTTTCCCCAAAGATCCAGTTTTATTGTCTGAACTCATAATGGATTTTATGCACCAAAACTGTTCTGTCTGGTTACCAGAAAATATTTTGATGAAATGTAAGAGACACAAAAAGTGAATTGGTTTATTTTTAAATTGTCAAATCATCATAATGGCAATAAAAACATCAAAACAGGGATATTTTAGTGTTTTGGTGCCATTATCCCAAGGTCTATAAATACTCAACAGTGTCAGAGTAAATTTAGACCCAAAACCTCCACTTTTTATGATCCATAAGATTATCAAGTGAGGAAAAGGGCAGAGAGAAGTATGTAATTATTAGAAGTTGCTTAATAAATTTGTATTGGGTAAGTACAAAGCATTTATGCTTGGGCTCAGGCTGAGGGTCCTTGTTAGGCACTTAAATTGGACTCAGAAAATATTCTTGATCACTTTTTAGTGGCAGAGGGGTTGGCCCAGATGAATTCTGATGAAGAGTCTTTCCTAAGAGGGCTGGTATAGTAATTCCTGGGTTGCTACTCTAGACCCGCTGAATCTATGGGATGGGGCTTTCATTTTTAACAAGCTTCAGGTAGAATTCTTAAGAATCTTGAAGTTTGCAAACCATGTTCTTCCAGAGCCCTACTTCCTTTTATCCTCTTAATTCATCTAAGTCTTAGAAGAGAGATTTTTTAAAAAAAATCCCACTAATAACTGATAAGAGCTTAATATGTTGTTTCTAAAGTATCTATGTTTTGTTTCTGCTTTTTTAGACAAGGTCTCTCTCATTCTGTTGCCTGGGCTAGAGTGCAATGGCATCATCATAATTCACTGCAACCTCAGACTCCTGTGCTCATGTGAACCTCCTGCCTCAGCCTCCCAAGTAGCAAGTAACTGGGACTACACGCACATGACTCCACACTCGGCTAAGTTTTACATTTTTTGTAGAGAGAGTCTCTCTATGTTGCCCAGGCTGGTCTTGATCTCCTGGCCTCCAATGATCCTCTTGCCTCACCTTCCAAAGTGCTGGGATTATAGATATGAGCCACTGTGTGCCTGACCTAAAGTGTTTGCATTTTTAAAGTCTTGATTGTACAGAGGTCCATTTCTTTACCCAAAGGAATAAGCCCTAATCTTTAGGAACCCTGGTTGGCAAGTGTGAATAAGGAGGAGTTTACACCAAATGGGTAAATGTGTGTTTACTAAGGACAGGTAGAGTTTGCTTCCACGAAAGTAGTAGGTCTTGGCCAGGCCCCCTGTAGCAACCCCAAACTTTGAGTTTCCCTGGAGAGCTGCACTAAATCACTTGTGCTCTTGGTTTTGTGTATATTTCTGCACCGCTTTATTTGCTGGTTTGGAAGTCAGTCTCAGTGGAAAAAAAACATTGGAATTGAAGCCGTTATCCATTCCCATCTTTGAACCAGACAAGACTTTGTTGTCTGGATTAGCTCACATGTATGATTTTAGCTCAACAGTTCCTAAAATGTGTTTCCTGGGACACTGGTTCATTAGTTTTATCAATAACCATTTGTTGAACAGCTATTAGGTACCCAGCTCTATTCTAGGCACTGGACTTACAGTAAGAAATCAAACACAAATCTGTGTTCTCATGGTGCTTAATATCTAGTTGTAAAAGGTTTAACAGATTAAACAAATAAAAGGTTGAGAGGAAATAGTAGCCAAGTATCTTTGTTAACTGCAGAGTTTCTTACATGCTTCAGTATATAATCGTGTATTATAAGTTATCAGGGGAGCAGAGGGGTTAGCAGTTGAAGATATGTGATGCAGCATTTTAACAACTGTTTTGACCATGGAGCCTCTTTATTGAGGGAATCCTGGAAGGATTACTGTTCTGCAGAAAATACTATGACAAATGTAATTCTAAAATCTTGAACAAGAGGGTTTCTTATTGTTGTCAGTTTTGTTCAGGGACTCAGTGGGGTAATAGCCTACTTTTCATAAAATTCAGAGATATTTATTCTTCTCTCCTTTAGCTTCAAGTAATGATATTTTATACTTATTTAACAAATAACTCCACTGATGTATAAAACATGCCGATATTTATGCCATAATGATGTTAAGGTCAAATGACAGATGGGAGGCTGGTGTCCTCACTCAGATGTCATCAGTGTGGAGAAAGAAGGAGAAGGAATTATTGGAATAATAATTAACAGAGCAAGTTGGCCAGAATTCTAGGATGGCCTCTACAACCTCTCTGGTGTTTCTCCTGTGATTCTTTTATCTTATGTGGCAAAAGGGATTTTCAGATGTAATTAACATTACTAATCAGTTCACCTTAAGATAGGGAGATTATCTGGTGGGCATCACCTAATCACATGAGCCCTTTTAAAAACAGTTTTCTCTTGTAATACCTGGATTTTAGCTTGGTGATGTCCTGGGCAGAGAACCCATCCCTGCCAGCCAGGACTTCTGACCTGCAGGGCTATAGATCTTGTGTTAAGCTGCTAAATTCATGGCAATTTGTTACAAAGCAATAGAAAACTAAAACATAAAGCTGAAATGGGACCATGTCTCTCATTTAACATATGAAGGAATGGAAGCCTGTGGAGATGAACAAATGTCACTAGCACATTTATTCACTGAATATGAATGTCTCAGACGATCCCTGAGGCCATTTCTTGAGGTCACTTCAGCTATAGAATGCAATAGTTTTGATATTCACCTCTCTGTCTCCTGGGCACTTCTCTGGCAGAATGTTTTCCTTACTCACACGGTGTGCATTGCATACAGCCCCTCCCTGCAAGGAGCTCGCCCAGGCTGATGAGAGAACAGCGGGGTGAGCATAGCTGGGGTATGTGGTGCCATGCAGAGCTGTGCCAGGAAGAAGTGAGTGGCCTCTGCATACATTTGGTAGAAAAATACAGACATTCTATTAGACATTTGATGCCATGTGATAATATAAAACCCTATTATTACCTACAGGACCTGTAGGATGAGTTTGTGGACTTCAGGCTGAAAGCCATTGATCCTTTTATTGATGAGGAAACTGATGCCAAGAGAGTGGTCATGACTTGCACAAGGTCACGCTGTGAAATAGTTTAGAACAATGAACTTAGAGTCATTGACTCCAAGACAGCATTTCTTCTGCCACATGTCTTTTTTCCTCTCCCCCTAAAAAGAATCCAATCTCTTCCCCTTATCTGTAAAGTTCTACAAAGGATAGCAGAGGAAAAAAGTCTTCAGTCCAAAACAGTTCAGTTTTAAGGTAGAGAAACTTACTTAAACAAGCTCAAGTTTTAGGGGAGCTTCCGATGATGGAACCTGGCTTCTGACAGGGCTCTGAGGGGCCTATTGCTATCAGCCTCCTCTTCCCTGGATCCAGAGCAACACAGGCCATTTTCTCTTCTCTTTGGGGCATCTGTCCCTCCTTCTCTGTGCCCATAGCCCACGATGGCTTCCCCAAGGTGGAGCTCTGAATCTGAACAACCCTAGCATGGCCCTCATGGCCGACTGAGTTGGTCTCTTATTATCCTTATTTCATATTGCTGGGCATTCAGGGGGGAAACTGAGCCACCTGCGATCAGTTGTCTACTCTTGGCTTGTGGGTAGGGCAGTGTCTTTAAGAAGGTGAGATAGTGTCTTTAAGAATTATATTATGGAGACCACTATTCCAGGTACCAAGTGAGGGTAACTGTTGTCTGGATGGATTCAGCTCATTTAAGAAACTGCCTCTTCCTTGGTGAGATATACCACATTATAAAAATCTCTGTGAAAGCCTATTACCCAAAGACTATTTGTGCTATTTACTTTGTTTCTTAATCTTTAATTCAGCTCTTTCATCTTATAGCATTCTCATTTATGTTTTTGTCTCTCTTCTATGGATTAGAATATTCATGGAGGGGCTGCAGAGACATACATTTCATGGCTACACATGTTCCCTGGCATCTTCCCTTTCTTCATTTGCCCAAAGAGCAGCCCCAGCCTTGATGTGTCTGCCTTTGAGGGCAAGGACCACACAGCCATGGCTGGACTGATGGTAGTCAGATGGGATGGTGCTGGTGGTATCTGTGCCAAGGGCCCAGCTGCTTGGCTGATGTGAATGCCAGGTGATATCCAAAAACATGACTTCCTGGCTCTAGGGCCACATTCAGCTCTCCAACTCTTCCTGTGATTCATCCTCACCGGGGGCTGTTGAATCACTACAACCAGCAAAAGGTACTAATACTTGGAACTGAAATGTAATAGCTCTCCTAAGCCTGGGGACTTCATTAACTGGCAGGAGAATCAATGACAGGCTCTTTACGACCCTGGGCTTCCTACTTAGAGCTCCCTAGACCACACCATCTGAGAGCCAGAGCTGCTACCATCTTGGAAGGGACATTTGAGACATAAAAATTTCTTTCATTGTTATGCATCCCTAGATATTCATTCTTCTTCTCCACAATCCAAACCCACATCCTATGTGTCAAAGTGATTGTAAGCTGGCCTTTGGAAAGTGGGAGAACAATTGATTACAGATATTTGGAAAAGTCTGCCTGGGGCAAGCTACTAGCTACAATGTTGTTAGAATCCTCATTTGGTCTTTGGGGACGTATGTGTTTAGTAGCATCACCCTTCTATGTTTGCTTGCTTAATTGCATCCCTACACAAACTGGTTTATGGTATGAGAATTGCTCCTTTGCTTTCTATGTGTCTGTTCCTTATTTGTCTTTGACTTTTCTCAATTCTGATCAGCTCAAAACATTCTGGCTGAAAATTCTGTTTGATTCCTATAGATTAAATGTGTGTGTTTGGCTTCAGAGGATCTGAATTCTAAGCTTTGCTTGGCTGCTGACACACAGTGTGAGCTCAGGCAAGTCGCCCTGGGAGGATGAAGACACTAACCCTAGCTATCTCTCGACCTCAAAATGGAAAACCTGATGGAAGTTGCTTGACTTTTCTGAGCCTGTACCCTCATTTTCAGGAGGTGGCATCATTGTGGTGGTGCCAACAAGGGCTTTGGAGCAGACAGACAGGAATTCAAATCTCAGAAAAATCTGTGATGTGGTCTTGGGCTAGTTTGTGAGTCTCATTTTTCCTTTTCATGTGAGAAGTAGGGAGAGTGTTACCTTATTGCATGATGCTGGGCTTCAGTGAGGCCCCTCTATCCACTGCTATTGTTTTCAAAGCATTCATCAATTTTTAGATTCTGTATAATTTTCTTATTTATTTTGTTCAGTATCTATCTCTCCACAAGCTCCACAAGGGTAGGGATTTTTATTTGTTTTTCTCACTGCTGTATCCCTAGTGTCTGAAACAGTATCCGGACTTGTATTATAATAAGCATTCCATAAATACTCATAGGATGAATGTGAAATGAATATGATTCTTGTAGCTGTGAAGGGTCAGCGAGTACGTACTTTAGGCTCTTCAGGCCATATAGTCTCTGCAACTGCTCACTTTGGCTGTTATAGCAGGACAGCCACCACATAGGCCATACATAAACAAATGGGCATGGCCGTGTTCCTATGCAACTTTATAAAAGCAGCCCTTGAACTGGACTTGGCCTACAGTCTGTGTTCATTTGCCCTTTTTTGCTGTGGACCTATTTGGTGGTTCTGAATTTCAGTGTGTCATTCTAATTCAGGGACAGGCTCTGTTTGACTCCTCCTATGATGAGGAAACAGGAAATCTCACCCCAGATGTCCTCTCTGCTCATCCTACCTTGTCCTAGGAGCTGACTGTAGGACTTTATCTAGCTCCTTTGCCCTATGGCTTCTGGTTGATTTCAGTTCCCGAGTGACACTGGCAGGTTCTCAATATGGAGGAGAGAAGGACTGGGGAGTTTAATTCTAGCTCCTTCCCTACCAGCGGTGGTTTGGGGAGACTGAGGTCCTTCCCTAGAGCACCTGCATTTTGCAGGTTCCAATCCTGCTGTTTTTAGATTCAGGATGCTTTATCATGTTTTGGTGAGTTTTCTCAGCTCTTTTCATACTTCTCTAAACAGGCCCTTCATTAAGCTTGCTTTCCTTACTCGTGTTAGAAGGGGCCTTCTTTTTTCTACCAGGCCCTTGACTAATCCGGTGTTCGAGGGAAGAACGAGCAAGTGGCCAGACTGTGACTCCCCTCACCCCACCCACAGCTGCTCGTGATCCCAGCTCCCCCTTGCAGCCTTCATGTCTCTTTTTTGGTTGAGAATTTGTGTTTTCTCTTCCTTTCCTTCCAGGAAGGGCTGATAAAAACATACATAATGAGTGAGATGTGCACCATCTGGGAGATGGTCATGATGGAGACTCAGACTTTTGGGGGGAGGGGGGGAAACGGGCATTTATTGAAACCTTAAAATCTGTACCCCCATAATATGCCGAAATTAAAAAAAAACAAAAAACAGGAAATGACTTGCTGGAGGTAGGAGGATGACAAAGAAGTGAGATTCTACTTGTTTCTCAAATTCATCAAAATGAGGAACAGGGTATCAATTTATTGATTCTAGAACCAGGTTTTCACTCAGTAGTCCTGTGTCTTTGGAAAAGTTAATTAACTTCTTTGAGCTTCAGATTACTTTTCTTTAGAATGGGTATAATAAACCCTATTATATAAATTTGTATACTTAGTGTGATTACAACTTAATACTAAGAGGAAAAACTCAGCAAAACTGGTTCATAGAATGTGAAATATTATTAAAAATGTTAAATATGATAATTTAGAGGTAGTTTTTCTCCCTTTATTTTCTAGATTTCATTAGTCTTTATTACTTTTATTATGAGAAAAAAAGAAAAACATAGTCTCTGCCAACTCTACAGGGTGGCTCAGGAAATAAAACAAAATGTTATATTGGGTTATATTGGAATGTACTTTAAAAACTGCAAAGTGCTATGAAGATGCCAATTGCCATTATTAATTTACTTTGTGTGGTTAAGTGGGTCTCTCTTTGCTTGTCCTGAGGCGGCTCCTTTTGCCAGGCCTTAGTTCTTGGGTTTCCAAAGCTCAAGTAGACATTATTGGAGGTTGGCAGTGACCCTGAGGCCCCACCCACTTTACTTCTGCGATAAGACCACCCCTAAGGCAACCTTCCTCCTGGCTGTCCTGATTTCAGGACCTAAATGATTACTCCACCTATGTCTGAGGGATTCCAGAAGCACCTGCCACAGCTCCAGGCCCCATGGTCTTTTTGCCTGCTGTATGAGTGCAGACCCTGCTGGCCGGAATTGGCAGGCACTGGTCCCCCCTCCTCCCCTCATTCCTTTGCCTGAGCCTTGTGGGGAGCGTGAATGAATGGCTACCATGGGATTTTTTGTTAATCCTATTCTTGTATGTTTTTGAATGAAACCTTCTCTTTGTACCCATATTGATGATGTTTTAGTGTCTGCCTTCATGATCCCTCCCAAAGAAATGACTTTGATATAGGTGGCCCTGGGCTCAGGCTTTTTTCATTACACATAGACACATACAGGTAGATAAAGTTGAAGTTCCATTTTCCTCCTTTCTCAAAGTCAACCACTGTCATGAAAAGCATTTGGGTTTGTCTTTTATAATAGTATTTTCTGATTTAGAAGTGGTTGATTATATTCTTTTAATTGGTGTTCTTTTAATTATTGCCATTAACATTTTAAAATAAATGTTCTTATTGAAGTATAGCATGCAGAAATTGTACAAACCCTAAGTGTATAGTTTGACAAGTAGTAGTTGAGCGGGGTCAGTGGGAAGGGTCCACCTCAGCTATAAGGAAATAAAGGGGTTCACTGTCTGTAGAGAATTTGAACATAAGAGAAAAGCTTTTTACCATTATAATGATGCTTTGGATATTCTAAGCTGCATCAGTGATAAAATACTCCTCCCTGGGGGCAGAGCCAGGATCTCCCCACCTTGGTACGCCACTTCAGCTTGAGAAACATCACATGGCGAACATGTCCATGTAATGACCACACCCCCATGTATAAATAGAAAAGGACCTGCGCCCTGAAAGACTCACTTGTAATATCACAGATTCCTTTTGCCTATATTTTAATCTTATATAAATGGAATCATGTACTATGTATTCTTTCTATTCTAGCTTCTTTTGCTCAGCCCCAAGTCTGTGAGATTCATCTATCCTTTGCATGTAGCAGTAGTTTATTCATTTCTGTTGTAAAAATATTTCATTGTGAATATACAAAAATATACTTATCCAGTTTTTGGTTGATTAAAACATGGTTTGATTCCATTTGGGGGCTGTCACGAACAGTGTTTCAGTGACCATTCTTGCACATGTCTTTTGGTGCATGTATGTAGGTATTTGTTTTTTTGGGTTTTTTTGGGTTTTTTTTGAGGAAGAGTCTCGCTTTGTTGCCCAGGCTAGAGTGAGTGCCATGGCATCAGCCTAGCTCACAGCAACCTCAAACTCCTCAGCTCAAGCAATCCTGCTGCCTCAGCCTCCTAAGTAGCTGGGACTACAGGCATGTGCCACCATGCCCGGCTAATTTTTTCTATATATATTAGTTGGCCAATTAATTTCTTTCTATTTATAGTAGAGCTAGGGTCTCGCTCTTGCTCAGGCTGGTTTCGAACTCCTGACCTTGAGCAATCCGCCTGCCTCGGCCTCCCAGAGTGCTAGGATTACAGGCGTGAGCCACTATGCCCAGCCTGTATGTAGGTATTTGTATTGGGCATATACTGAGTAGTAGAATTGGTAGTTCATAGAGCATAGGTATATCAACTTCAGTAGATATTGTTTATTTTTAAAAATGATTATACTGATTGACAACCTCTCAAGCAATCAAGAGAGGTTCAGGTGCCCTTCCTACTCTCCAACACTTTGTGTAGTCAACTCCTAAAGTTTAACCATTGTGGAAGAAGTATAGTAGTATCATATTGTCATTTTGATATACATTTCCTTGATCTCTAGTGAGTTTAAGAAACTTTTATATGTTTTTTGGCCATTTGGGTATCTCCTTTGTGAAATACCTTTTCAAGTCTTTTGTTGCATTTTTTAATTGAGTTGTCTGTATAATAGATTTGCAAAAGTTATTTATATAGTCTGGATAAGTACTTTTTTTTCAGTTACATATAATGCTTTTTTCTCTACTAAGGTTGTGCTTTGAAGCACAGAAGTTTCTAACTTTAATGTATATCAGTTTTTCTTCATTAAGGTTAGTTCTATTCTAGTCATATCCTGTTTAAGAAATGTTTCCCTACCACTATGGTTCATTCTTATATGTTATTGCTTAGAAGTTTTATTATTTTGCTTTTCATATTTAGATCTATAATCCACCTGGAATTGATTTTTATGTATGGTGTGAGATTGAGGTCAATTTTTTTCCATGTGCTTATCTAATTTACCTGGTAACTGGAAAGTAAGAACAGTGATCATCCTGGTTTTGCTCCTAATCTCAGAGGAAAAAGTTTCAGCAATCTACTGTTAAATGCAATGTCTGCTGTAGGATTTTTGGTGGCCATCCTTTACCAGATGATACTACTCATTGGCTAAAAAGTTATTTTTTTCTTTTAAATTATGAATTGGTGTTAAATTTTATCAGAGGATTTTTTTTCTCATTTATTAAACTAATTATATTGGGTCTTAAAATTCTTCTCTTCTAAATTGGCAAATTACATTGATAGATTTTCAAAATGTTAAAACAACCTTCCTTTTTGGAACAAATTAACTTGATCTTGATGTCTTCTAGACACGTTAACTATATTTTATTTGTTTCATGCTCTGGGTCTTGCTCCCATTTCCTTGGGGACATGGTTTGTGTCATACAGATTTGATACCCCTCATCCAATAGTGCTGAGCCTTTAGGAAATGCCCAGTGCATGGAGGTGATGTGCCCTTAATTCAAGAGGAGTCATTTCTCCTTCCTGTAGTTGGGTGGGTTTGACAGTTTGGATGGCGTGATTCTCCCAGTGGCTAATGAGCAGCTCAGGAATGCTAATGAAGGACTTCCTTTGGTTGTCTCTAGTGAGTCAGCAAATGAGCTCTGTAACTTGGAGAGCCAGAAGTTAATTAGCAACCTGGTATAGACAGACCCTGATGGAAATGAGGGAATTTAGGTCTGTCAGAGCAGAGCACTAAGAAGCTTTGAAGGTGAGGCCCGGATTAGGGACGTGAGGTGAAAAGCAAAGGGAAGCCAGGACTAGGGTTTATAAATTAATGTCAATGTTGGGCTCTGTAAAGAAAATCAGGAGAGGCCAGAGCACGTGGGCTACACAGGAAAAGGAGCGGGCCCAGCATCTGGGTATCATTGACATCAGAGGAGCTGTTGATACACATCTCTCCCTTGTAGCAGGATAAAAGCAAGAAATGCAGGAGACGTGTGCAGCGTGACTAGCTGAAGCAGATCACCTGCCAGCTGACGATGATGGATGAGGGATTTTAGGTGTCTTGCGTTCCTTGTTCATTTTTCTTTGAGATGGGATGGAAAATCTAAAACCCCATCTGCTTACAAGTTTACTACAATAACCCAATGGATAAATAATTTGCCAGGCAATACCATGGATAATGTTCTCCAAATGAAGTGGAATAGACTATAGACATGAGGCAAAGATGAAAGATTGGAGCTGTCCTCATTCAGCTGCATAAGTGATGTCCACCTTGAGCACTGGACTCAGATGTGCTAGGTGTGCTTGTGATCCCGGGAAGGTAACTTTGGCCAGAAAAAAAAGTAGTGTTCCTTTGGCTTAGGCAGATACCTAATTACGTTAGGAGAACTGCCAAAAAGCAACCTATCGAAAGCTAAACTATTGCAAGGCACTATGGGTAAAATATGCAAAATGTCACAGAGGTGGAATCAATGAAACCTGTTTAACAGGTGCAGCATAAAACTAACCTGCCAGGGAAATTGTTAGTTCTGTTTCCTCCTGAAATCGTTTTCCCCCCACTGTGGAAGCTCTGTCCTCTTTACGTCGGAGACCCAGAAACAGATGCTTCTCACCCTCTCCCCTCCCAAATTTTAATACACTGAAAATGAAAACGAGGTTCTTGAGTCTACCATGTCTGAGGCTGGTGTCCCAGTCATGCTGTGTTCACCAGG
This sequence comes from Microcebus murinus, assembly GCF_040939455.1. Lineage (NCBI taxonomy): Eukaryota > Metazoa > Chordata > Mammalia > Primates > Cheirogaleidae > Microcebus > Microcebus murinus. The sequence continues at coordinate 24,205,119 of NC_134106.1, read as the reverse complement.
AAATGGTACAGAATAAAATGAAGATGTATTAAGATTTTGCCAGGTTAAGCCCTTTCTTTGGAATTTTAACTATGTGAATGAAACGTTCCAAATTTGTTGTACTACTTTGTTATTGCAACAATAATAACACCACACAGATGTTACCCGAGGCCTCCACAGCCTGGGGAAGGACTAAGCCTGTCTTTGTGGTTTCTGCAGATTCTTACAGACTCACGCTCTCATGGTCCTAAGCTGCACAGTGCTTTAAGTTGAATTGCCAGATGGAGAATACAGCCTCATCACACACCCACACACTCCACTTATACCAAGGTGTTTTATTAGTTTAGTAATTTTGCTGCAGATACAAGGTATAGTGCTGTTGGGTGGGGTGGGATGAGCCATGCCCCAGGCTGTCCTCACTCCTCTGTCCCTCTTTTCTCCCTGCCTCTTCTTTTAGAAATTCCTTTTGTTTCAGGCAGAGAAGTTTCACTCCCTTTCCTGACCTCTTGGTCCCAGCCATATCCATGCACTACAGGTTGTACCTAACTTGGGGGAGCCTCTCAGGGAGGATTTCCTATAGAGGAGTCTCTTTCTAAGAGGAGGTTTGGTACCAGCTCCTTCTAAACACTTCAAAGTGGGCATTGTCACCCCCATTTTATGCTTGAGGAGCCTGAGGCCTGGCATGAATTAGTGAGTTGCTTAAGCTAACGCAACAAGGCCAGGACCTGAAATGAGGTTGTTTGGCCCCAAATCCCATGGTGTTTGCACTACTCCACACTCCTTTTAAGGGCTCCTTATAAGGCTTTCAAAGCCCTTTACCAACATATTCTCTCCCGTGGTCAGGTAGGAAGTGAGTGTGTTTTGTCAACCTTCATGCCACATTTTTGCTTAGTGCTTTTGCCCACTTTATTTAATGCTTCCAGTAAGTTTGTAAGTAACCCTGTTTTAAAAGAGGACATTGAAGTTCTGAGAGGGAAGTGATTTGGTTAAAGTCCCACATCCAGGAAAGAGTAGACACAGATCTTCAACCCAGGCCTTCTGCTTCTTTGCACCAGTGAAGGGTGGAGATGCAAAGTGAACAGCTAGAGGTTTGCAGAATCCTGGTGATTTCCACTTGGTTTTTCAATGTTTAGCTCATACTGGAAAAGATAATGAGTGAGCTCAGCCACAGATTTGGGCTCGTCCTGCACTGGCCCCTGGAAGCCAGCTGAGGTCTGAGGCCAGCCCATCCCCAGGAGTGGTCAGTGGATGTTACAGCTCTCTCAGAGGCCATGGGAGAACCTAAATGTCTGGGCCTTCACATTCATTTTCCTCCCTTCCCTTGGCTTTTTGGGGAGCTGAGCCTGTCATTAATCAGGCTGTGAAGCAAAGGAAATAAAAAACTGCCTTGGAAAGAACTCATATTTGTTTAAAATTGAAAAAAAAAACCTAACAACCCAGAAAAGACTGAAGCATGTTTCCAATATACTGAATTTGATTATCTGGCTGTGAACAAAGGGACCTAGTCACTTAAAATTAAAGTTTAAAGAGCTGGCAAATTTGATGAATCCACTGTGATAGGAGGAGCCCCCACCTACCCCAATGATGAAGCTCCTTTCTTGCCTCTCTGCACATTCTGGGCATTTTGTGAATTGCACTGATTGTTTAGTGCTATGTGTTACATATGCTGGATGAGGGGGACAGAGCAGAGGTCCAGCACATCCTCATATGGGCTGAACAAGGGAGTCCCCACTCTCTAACTGTGGTGGTGACCATTGAACTCCCCCACTCCCCAGCAGCTCCAGCACAGTTGCTTTTGACTTCGATTGTGAATTTCAATCAGAGACATGAGCATCATCCAGAAAGGAAAAAAATACACACACACCATTCAGACAGCAAAACGGAATGGAGTCCAGTAGGAAGTAGAGGATGTTGTTATGGTCCTCTAGGGCAGCTCACAGAGGAGAAAGTCTGGCAGTGAATGAACAGGAAGTGGAAACTGGCGGATATAATCCCAGCAATGTGAACACTGGGACACATTGTTCAGTGCTTTAAGTTGAATTGCAAAATAAAATCCCGGTGGTCAGGGGACCCCTCTTTCCATGGACTCGTGCCCTCTCTTTCCTCACACTGCAGTGTTTATTCCAAGTTCCTTTTTACCTTGTAGCCAACTAGTTTTCCTCAGGAACAGTTCTGACCATGCCCCTGTCTTGTTTAGGAGCCTGCAGGGACTCTCTCTTGACCATGGGATAGTTAACTTGGCATTCAAGTTTGCTTTATGACCCTGTGCCTCCAACTGCCCCCACCTGCCTTTTCTGCCTGTTGCCTATGCGTCCCTTCTTGCACCTGCACTTTAGCCAGACAGAACTGCTGTCTTCCCCCCACACACATTTCCTCCTCATTTGGTTTTTGCTTTTTCTTTCTTTCCTTCCCTAAATGCTGTTTCATCTTCCCATGCCTCAATCTTTCCCATGAACCTAGAACCCTGGAGAAATGACACCTGCTTCTTTCTCCTCTGAGACTCCCACAGTACTATGTCTTTCTTATCATATTAAATAATATCCATCACCTTTGACTTTGTAGTACAGTTGTCTGGTAGGGTTTCTTTTCTGCATGCCTTACCTCATGCTTCCAACAAGCCTGCATTTAACCCCTTTTAAACAGGGTGTTCTTTCCAATCAGGGGCTATTCCTTGATGTGTCCACTCTGGAGAAAGACAGGCATCCCAAAATGTTTGATTAATGGGTTAATGAGTGAGACTTATTGAGGCAAGGGTTAGCAGTCTGGCCCAGGTTGGCACCCAATGGCTTCATCTGTCCTTTCCTTCCTTCCCTCTATCCACTCTTTTGGTTTTTACTCTTCTCTCTTTACCTTATTCTTTTCCTCTTTTTATTTCATCTGCCTCCGAGCCTTGGTACTCTAAGCAGCCCTGCTAAGCCTTACCCCATCTTTCCAGGTTTCTGATTCCTGCAATGACCCCAAATAGCTGTTAAAGAGCAACAGCAACAAAGAAACTACACGCTCAAGATGTTTTGTGTCAGGGAAATAGGGACTCTTGTCCACATGGTGCTTTTGGCTTTGGAGATGACTATCTGAAGATGTGCATTTCTTTCTGTCCTCTGAGAAGTGGTAAGTGCTCTTTCCTGCCTCTTCATTTCCAAAGGAGGGTTATGCATGGAGAAGGCAAGTGGGCACACACTGAACAGCAGCCAAGCCTCTCTCCTTGCTAAGATCCTGCTCCAAACCCCTCCTCTCTCTCTAGCCAAGATTACTGGGTCATAGCAGCTGGCTTCAAGAAGCAGGAAATCAGCAAAACTCTAGGCCCTAGGGAAAGAATGCCAGGTGGAGTTGACTAGCTCTGCCATAATTGGGATATGGGGAACCTGCCATCATCTAGGGGGCTCAGTTTCCTTTTCTGCACAAGAGTGAAGGGGATGGATGATCTCTGGGGTCTTTTCTAGGTCAAACACTCCAAAATTCCTGATTTGAAATTCCAGATCCATGTTAACAGATAGCCTTAGCTGGGGCCAGGAGGTGGCAGCACCTGCTCCATTCAGAGCCAGCAGTCTCGGCTACAGCCACTGGGTCTGAGCTGTCACTTATGTAGGGCTGGGGTGGACATCATGTTCTACTCCCATTCTGACTCCTTTATTTCATTCCACTGCAAGTTGTATGTAGTCTTCTGGGTCAGGAGAGGGGGCCAGGCAAGACTGCCAAGCCCTGGGTACAGGAGGCACTCACTGCTGCCTCTCTGCCTGCATCTGACTTTACCTGGCATGACACACACAGGCCAGGGCACACTCATCTCCAACGAGGCCCCAGTGACCAGCTCATATCCGGGCAGCTCACTGGAGCTCCTTGACACAGGCTTGGGTCTTCCCCAGGGCAAATCCCCAGGGCAAATGAGAGCCGCATGAATGAGTAAGAGTAAGCGCAAATGCGCTTGTGTTCCCTCTCTCTGAATGTTCACGCCTGTCTCCCAGGGCACCAGGCACTTCCTCCAACAGCTGCATTTGCTCAGGGCAAAAACGAGAATGCCTAATGCCTAGGATGACTGATCCAAGCACGGAGAAAATGACATGGGGTTGTGTATCAAACTTTTGGGGAGCTTTTACTAAGCAGAGATGGACACACACACTTCAAATGTAATAGAATGTGCACATTGCAAGGAACCTTTGATGTGATCCAGTTCAAAAGTTCTCAATCCCACAGGGCATCATGTAGGAAGTTTGTTAGAAATGCATATTTCTGGGCCCAGCTCCAGCTCCAATGAATAAGAATCTCCAGTGCTGGAACCTAGGAATCTATTTTTAACAAGCTCCTCAGTGTGTCTAATATGGCTGGCCTGCAGCTAGGCATTTAGGAACCACCATCTAGTCTATACCTGGCATTCAGGGAGCTTGGTAGCAAACTCTTGTCCCAACAACCCCACCCCCTCAGACCTAAGTAATCAGAATCTCTGGGGTGGACCCAGAACTCTGTTTTAACAAGCTCTCCAGGTGTAGGGCAACCAACATGGCCAATTTACCTCGCACTGTCCTGGTTTTAGCACTGAAACTCTGATATCCTAGGACTCCCCCTCAGTCCTGGGAACACAGAGATGGTTGGATGCCTTTTGAGGTGACTGATGCACTCTAAAGTTTGCAAGGTGAGGAAATGGGGCAGGACAGGAAGCTGTGTGGCCATGGACATGCAGTGAATTAGCGGCACAGGTTGGACAAGGCTTCCAGCCTGGTGTCCTTGCTGCCCTTGGAAACAGTTTGCTCTAAGTAGCTGCCTCGCTCTTTCCTAATCTCCACTAGGGGATAACCCTGGAGGAGCTCATTATGGAGTGGCCGTACTTGAGGCGAGTCAGCTGTATTCTGTGGCCTTACTTGAGTGAGGTGTGCAGTAGTGACAGGTGCAGGTACTATTACACTGTAATGAATTCTTCCGGGGCTTCTCTTGGCCCATGTGGGGGAGGTAATTTACAATGTAGTGTATTTCCATTTGGCCATAATCCCTGGGATGGAGAATCTTCCACAAGGGATTACAACCCAGGGGCTGTGGCACGCCTGAGTCAGGATCCTGGATATATGCTACCTTTGGGGTGTCCCCAGAGGCCCTGGGATAAACCCTAGGATGTCTCCCGTTGTTCGCTCTCCATTGGCCACCACGACTTGCCAAACTATGTCTGATTATCAGCTCCAGGCTTGATTTGTTTATTCCAAGTACCCACCGCATTACCAATTAGCTGGGAATGGACTAACAGGCCAGAAGGCTCTTGTAATACCATGGTTCTCAAACAGGAGCACGTGTCGGAAGCACCTGGAGGGCTTGTTAGAGCATGAGCACTGGCCCCACTCCACCGTAGACTAGCACATTATGAGCACCTGAGTGACTTTGTCATGTGATGCTCATTACTGTTGTCACCAGGGTGGCCTTACTCACTGCGTAAGGCAGGGCACTTGATGATTTCTAAGGACTCTTCTAGCTGTAAACATTGTACTTATAAATAAGGTAGGTATGGCTTTACATATGATGTAATTTCATCATTACTATTCTCCCTTTCCAGAAGTGGCCCTGTGTTGGGGCCAATACTTAAAATCTCACAAGTAGAAAACAATTCTTTTGATTTGTTTTGTGATGTTAAAGTTGAAACCTGAAGGCTGGGAAGGAGACAGCCATACTGAGACAGCGAAAGAGCAGCCTTCTAAGCAGGAAGGTTGACACATGCAGCGGTGGGGCGAAGCTTGTGCCCCAGGAATCAAAAGAAAGTGCCTGGCTGGAGTGTGCTTCATTTGTAAATTTTTATCTTCATTAACATATAAATATCTAAGTGTTCCGGAGGAAAGAAAGAAAACTAACACTTATTCAGAATCCTTTTAGTTCTAGCTATCACAGGGTAGAAACATTAAGCCTTCTTTGTCATTTATACTTAAAGCCTCTTGATCCTGGGGTCTGTGGTTCCAGAACCTCCTGGTTTTCTTCCTACCTCCCTGGCCATCCTTCTTAACTCCCTTCACTGACTCCTCCTCTTCCTGACTTCTTAATATTGGTGTGCCCAGGGCTTGGTCCTGGGCTCACTGCTTTCTCCTGGAAGGATATCATCTATTCTCTTAGCTTAAAGTCCCATCCATGTTCTGGTGACTCTCTCGTTAGACCTCCAGCTTGATCTCTCCTCTAAGCTCCAGCTGCCTGAAAGCTTCGCTTGGATGTCTGCAGACTCCTCTAATGAAACATGTCTAAAGCCACATGACATATGAAATCCACCCATTTCTCTATCTCCATTGCCTCTTACCTAGTCTAGGCTGTCACTACCATCTATTTTCTGGATGATGCAATGTTCTCCTCCTACTTTATTTCATGCTGTGGCCAGAAATATGTTCTTAAAATGAAAAACAGTCTCTCCCCTGCTGAAAACCTTTCTGTGGCTTCCCATCCAAACTCCTCATCATGGCCTGCAAGGCCTGGTGGGATATACCTCTCTTCACCCCTCCAGCCTCATCAAACCATGTTCCCTGCACCACACACTCCAGCCATGTGTTCTTTTGATTTGATTCCTGGAGTGTAATAAACTTCATCCCACCTTTTATGTGTCATTCTCTCTAATTAAAGGGTGTGCTCTTTCACTGTACTGGTGTGACTGGCTCCTTCTCATCCTTAAGGTTTTAGCCTAATCATCACCATCTCAAAATGCCCTTCCTGACCATCCTACTGTAAGTAGCTATCCTACGAGTTATCATTTTTTTCTAGTTATGTTTGTCTTTGACCTTTCAATCTGGAATTACTTGGTGCTTCTGGTCTGATTCCTTTCCTCTTATCTTGCTCCCACATTGGTCTGTGGACTCTGCAAGGGCAGGGTATTGCTGGTGAAGAAGCTGACTGTGTTTCCTGGTGTGCAGAACAGGTCGTTAGGAAAGCGAGTGAATAGATCAGATCCAATGTGGAAGGCCTAATAACCCTGATAAGGGGTGCCAACCAGGGCTGAAAGGAAGAAGAGCAGAGGAAAATAAGGAAGGGTTCGGATAGGAGAAGCCATATGTACTGCTCTCAAGAGTCACAGAGATTGTTGTGGTTTGTTATCGTGGGTACAAGAGTAACTCTGTGCACAAGTCCTCACGGGAGCACAGAGGGGGAGTCCAAACCTGGACTGTGTGGTCAGAGGAAGCTTCTGGAAGGGAGTAACACCTAAACAGAAACGGACACTTTGAGTGGCAGTTAGCTAACTGAAAAATAGGAGAGGCAGTACAGCAATTATTTATTCACTCTGCAAACAATGATGGAGTCTTTCTCTAGGCCAAGTGCTGTGCTAGCCATGTGACTCCTTCTTTTGGAGCTACCTGGAAAATTACAATTTTGTGGTAAAGACTTAAGCTTGGGAGTGTGTACGGAGCTATAGAAGAAGCTTTGTATGGTGGCTTAAAGTGGATTCTGAGCAGACAGAATTGGAACTGGTTTTAAATCCAGGCTTTTGCACTTACTGTGTGACCATGTGCAAGTTGCTCCAACTTCCTTCACCTTGATAGTTTCATCTCTATAACAGGGACAATAACAGTACCTACTATTGTTGTGAGGACACAATGAAAAGTTTTATTATGCATTTAGCAGGAAGTGTGGCATATAGTTAGTACTCAGTAAATAACTATTATCACTCTCATCATTATCATTGTTGTAGATCGTACAATAATTAGCTGCAATTATTTCCTTCTCCTTTCTCAGTAAAAGGATGAAACATCCTCTCCCATTGCCATGCAGCTCATAGTATCTTCCCATCAGAGGGGGATACAGCCCCAGTCCAAATATAACGATGTAGCCAGGTGACATGTGCTGGCCAGTAGAATGTGAGAGGGTGGGATGTGTACTATGTCTAAGCAGAAGTCTAAAGAGACATCCTGTGTTCCCACCATGAGAATGTAATGCCTTAGATCAGGGCTACCCCCTTAACCTGGATCCTAAATGAGAAGGCACAGGAAGAAGAGCTGATCTGTAGCTGCTGATGTGTAAAATGAGAAAAAAATTAAGAGCTGGTTGTTATAAGCTACTGAGACTTTGCAGTTGTTATTGCAGCAAAGCCAACTAATAATATTGTCATCTCCTTGTAGGGAAAGAGAATTAGGCAGGATTCTCTGGAGGAAAGGATTCCTAAGTTGAGCCCTAGAGATGCTAGAAATACTAATTAGACACAGTAGATGTGAGTGGGGAGTATTCCAGGTACTCCAGTACCTGGGAGTATTCCAGTATTCCAGGTGGAAGGAAAGACCTGTAAAAGTTCTCAAATTTGGGAGAAAGTGCTGCTCACTAGCAACAGAAAAGCAGTTCAGAATGGCTGAAGAATGTGCAACGGAGAATGACACCAAGTGCAGCTAGAGAGATGGTTAAGGGCCACCTTGTGAAGTGCCTTGTAAATCACAATAGAAAACTTGTACTTTGTCCTAAAAACATAAAAGGGAGACCATCTCATGGTCTGTTTTTGCATTTCAGAAAAGATTAGTCTCACTGATTGCACAAACTAGGTGAGGACAGAAAGACCACAGGGAAGGCTAGCAGGAGTCTAGGTAAAAGGACAAGTGTGAGAGGCTTTGGAAAGATGTGGTGACTCCCATGTGAGGTTTGAAGAAGAGTCAGGGACAGTGACGAAGTTGACTTGGGAACAGTGGTGGCGTAGATGGAGAGCACAGCAGAGGAGCAGCTCAAGGAGGCAGATGAGGAATAAGTCTTAGGCACATGGAGTTGCAGGTGCCTGAGGAAGGCTGTGGCATTTCTCCTAACAACGGCAATGTGTCCAGAGAAAAGCTACATTGTCCAGCTTCCTTTGCAGCTAAAGGAAGCCGTTTGACATTCTTCTGGCCAGTGAGAGACAGGTTGAAGTCTGCTGGGGAATTCAGGATAAGTTTTGTTTTCATATCACAGGTTGAATATCCCTTATCTGAAATGCTTGGGGTTAGAAGCATTGCAGATTTCAAAATTTTCAGATTTGGAAATATTTGTATGTACATAATGAAATATCTTGGGAATGGGATCCAAGTCTAAACACAAAATTCATTTATGTTTCATATATACCTTATGGACATAGCCTGAAGGTAATGTTATACAATATTTGTAATAATTTTGTGCATGAACATTGAACCATCAGAAAGCAAAGATGTCACAGTCTCAGCCAGCCACAGGGACAATCTGTGGTTGTCTGGCATCACCGTTATTCCTGATTATGAATTCATATGCTACCGATAAGCAATCATTTTCTTATGCACACATAAGTACTTAACAGCAAAAGTATGAGGTACCATTAATGCTGTAAAAAAAAAATAAGTGTTCATGGTAAGTAAGCGGTACAGTAGCATTACCAGGTCATCATCAGCTGTGAACAACAGCAGTGCCAAACAACAGCAGGTGACAGCAGGCTTTCAGCCTCTACTACGATGCTGTGTTTTGATTAAAAGTTTACTGTACACTGCATTTTATTTTTTTAGGTGAGAAGAAACTGTCTTATGGTCATTCCAACACCATGCTCTTCTGTGAGATGTTTTTTACACTTATACCATTTCCAGTTTCTTCAAAAGCTTGACTGTTTGGGCTACAGATAAACATAAATGCTTCCTCATTTTCTTATCATGGTTACTTATGATGTATCTACAGGCCTTTATGACATTTCCAACAATACTCATACACCACAGAGCAGAGAATAAGCAAAAAAAAAATCAATCACAGTGAGTAATGCATGTAGATCTTGACCCCACGTAGGGCATCGTGGAGGAACCCGATGTCAGCACATCTAGCCTATACGCATGCCATTTGGTCACTCTTGGTGGGCGTGCTTGTGTGAGTGAATCTGGGTGTGCACAGGAAAGATAGCATATCACAGTTGAAGGGTGCTGGGAAGGCCTTTTTCCCCTTGGAGCCGCTGAATAAATTGTGTGTTGTGTGCCTGCGTTTTGACTGAGACCAATCATGCGAAGTCAGTTGTGGAATTTTCCACTTGTGATGTCATGTTCATGCTCAAAAAGTGTCAGATTTTGGAGCATTTAGAATTTTGGGTTTTCAACAGGCACCATCACTTTCTCTTGACTCCTCCCCTCCCTGCTTCTTGGAATGAGGATTGTTGGACAAAAGCAACTTTGTCCTAACCATGAAAGAAAAGTCAAATGAATTTCAGAGACCTTGTCCCCAATATCTTTGAGTTGTTAAAACACCAGCTGAGCTGAAAATACAGATTTTGGTACCATCAGCATATAGGTGGCCAATAATTCTATCACAGTGGTTGACAGATTTTGCGCGAGAGTATAGAGTGAAAAGGTTAAAGGGCCAAGGACAAAACCGTGAGGACGGATCATCACAGTGTGATACAAACAACACAGTAATATTCTTCAGTTTTTTTGTTTTTTTTAAATAACATAGTAAAGACACCACTAAAGGCCTCCCAACAACTGTCCCAAATACTAACTTGCTCCCTAGCAGTAACCACTGCTAGGTTTGTGTTTGGTTTGTGTTCTCCACAAACATTTTGCTTGGTGCTGTGTTTTACTCCTACTAGCAGTGCAAAAGAGTACTTGTTTCCCCACATTCTGCCATCATGTGATACTATAATCCTTAATATTGGGATCATCTGATGAGTGAAAATAGCATCATTTGAATTTATGTTTTCCTGCCTATTAGTGAGACTGAGCATTTTCTATTTATTCTCATTTGTAATCTCCTATGAACTGTTCATATCTGCAGATGATTTTTCCATTGGATTGCTTGTCCTTTTCTTATAGATTTCTAGTTCTTTGTTTATTCTGAATACTAGTTCTTTGTTATTATTTGCAAATATTTTATCTCACCTTTTTGAAATTATTTAATGCTATATTTTAGTATATAGCATTTGGAAAAGTCAGACTTACCTATCTTTATAATTTTTGATTTTAGCCTCCTTACCCCAAGGACATCAAAATATTATATTCTCTTCTACTTCTTTTATAGCTTTGTATTGTACATTTAGGTATTAATTCCATCTAGAAGTTATCTTTATCAGTATGAGATAGGTATCTAACTATTCCCCCCTCCCCCAAATCTAGAGAGCCTGCTGCTCTAATACCATTGTTTGAGTAATCCATCTTTCCTCCTCTCATTTGAAATACACCTCTGTCATTTATCAAATTCCCATTTATATAAAGGTCTGTTTCCAACTCTCCCTGCGTTCTACTGACCTATTTCTTACAGTGTCAGATAGGTTCTATTTACCCCTCCAGATCCATTCTCTATGCTGCTTCACTCTGCATTGCCCTGGGAAGCTGTGCAGAATACATAGACCACTCTAGGACTTGGACTGGAGCTGGGGGGCATCTCCAATGGGAGTGAGGAGGATGAGGTTGGGATGTTTATTTTCCTAGCTTTGCCTGCAGGCTTGCTTTGGGCTGTGTCCCTCTATTGAAGGTCTCAGATCTTAAGGTAGCGCTCTTTTCCAACTCCTCCTTCTGGATTCTGGCACCTGCTCTCTCTCTCTCTCTTTGCCTCTTCAAACCTTGAGGAGGGAACATATCCATTGATTTTTCTTGTTTTCTACGTAGATAACCTTATCTGTGGGTAATGACAAATTTTTTTTCCTTTCTATTTTTTTTTATAACTTCTATTTCTTTCTCTAGTATTTTTTCTTTTTTGGCACTGACTGGAACTCTAATACAATGTATAGTAATATTAGTGACAATGAACATTCTTGTCTTGTATGATATTGGTAGGTGGCTGCACCAAATTAAAGACTTTAACTTCTACTTTGAATTTGCTCAAAGTTTTCAAAGTAACAAATAGCTATTGTATCAAATGCCATTTCAGCAGTTTAGAAGAGAATAATATTTTTAATTTTAATTTTTATAGAAGGTATGCATTTATTAAAAAGGAAAATAGTTTATAAGGCTTCTAATAAAAATAGCTTTTCCTAACCATACCTCTCCCACTTATCACTTTCCTGGGTTAGCAATTTACAATTCTTTTGGCTGTTTCTTCTGGGTATTGGCCTCCATGGGTTTTAATTACATGTGTATACTGACATGTTTTATTTTTGAAAAATTTCCTCTATTGACTAGAAAGTTATACAGTTTATGTTGATTTTTCCAAGTCTTTCTTCCATTTTGACATAATAAATGAATTTTTTCTAATGAAATAGTTAATTAGTATTATATTCTTTCTCTGATATAACAAAGCATACTTTTATTATCTCTCCATTATCTGAACTATTGACTGAAATTTTGAGTTCAGATTTTCATTCAAAACCTTTTAAATAATCAATGTTTATTTAACATTACGCTTTTCTGATTTCTTTCCTTACTATTTATTCTTTATGAGTATTATTTAAAATTATATGATTAAATATTGAGTATATACAAAGTTATATTTATAAAATATGTATAAATTATAAAATAAAAATATAATGAGCACATGAGTTTCCAAAATCCAGTGTAAAAAAAGAACATTGTATTACCTTTGAGGTCATCTTTGTGACTCTCCTTGTTTTTTCCTTTTCACTCACTCAAGCCTTCTCCACAGTTTTGTGTTTATCATTCCTTTCTTTTCTTAGTGGTTTTTCAACATACATTTTAAATTATTGTTTTAATCTATAAGCAATATACATTTTTAAGGTTTCTTTTTAAATATCTGAATAAATGTAATCATTCTTTATCATAAGTCTGTATCCTTAAACTTTATTCAGTTTTACAAATTTTCAAACTTTATATAAATAAATAGCACACTATGTCTTTGTCTGCAATGAAATTATCTCCCTCCTCCTCCATTCAATACTATGTTTCAGGAAATCAAGATGGCAGATGAAAAAAACCATCAGTCAGAGTGTCTCTGCAAGAGAGACAGATTTTAGAAGAAAGTAAAATAAATAAACAGGCAGACAAACACAGATTGGATGAGGGTTGGAAGGAAGGGTACCTGAAAATACAGGAGACTTCATGGGAAGAAGTTGCAGAGGAGAACTGGAAGGAGAAAGGCCCCCAGTGGCTTGGAGACCAGTGACAAGGGTAGGTGGAGTAGTTAACTTTCCCCTCCTTTGCATCTTGGACTGCTGGTGCGCTCCTGAGAGGTTGGAGAGACCTGCCAACACCAGCCCAGAAACAGCGGCTGCCAGTGAGCAGTGATCTTCTTGCTGACAGGGCACCAGGCTCCCAGCTTCCTCAGGGCCCCTCTTGGCCCACAGACCTGAGCCAACCAGGCAGACTCCATATTGCTTCATTTTCCCCTTCACTTTTTCTACCCATGGCTGCCAAGAGACACAATTTATCTGGGAACGGGATCTTTCCTTTTGGGGTCCTACAGTGGACTGAGGGGTACTGAGACTGTGAGCTCCCTACACACCAGCCCTCTTAGGTACCACTTACCTGGTGACTCTAGGAGAGAAGGGCAAATCCCAAGGCAAAGAGACTTCAATCCAGCTTGGGCACCCCATGGGTGACTTGAGACCAGCACTCCTCTCCCTGGCAGGGTTAAGGGATTGATCTCTAGGGCCCAGGGGATGGACCTGCAGGCCAGATCCTGTACACCCAGGTCTCATCACATTGCCCTGGGGCAGAGAAGGCATATTTGTGAACGAGCCTACTGAGCTGTGAGTGCCTTCAGAGGCAGATCAGTGTGCTTGAGGGGCAGCCCTCCTCCCACAAGAGGGCTGTACACCCAGCTCAGGCTGCGATCCTGGGCAGAGACCCTCCCAGCTGGCATCACAGTCAGGGGAGATCCACTGGCTAGAGGTCCTTCCTGCTGGCAGAGGCCTGTGAGAAACTGTGGAATAGGGGAGTGGGGAAGGGATAGAGGCCTGTTCCAGACTGCAGGTCTCACCTCCCCACTCCCACATGCAGACATTTTAGCTGAGTGGGGCCATTTCAGCCCCTCCCTGGAGCTTTGCCCAGAAGCAGAGAACAGAATTTTGACTTCTGCTAACAGCATTATGGAGCTTGAAGGCAGGCTCACCCAAACCAACTCTGCCCACACTCACTCCCCCACCTTCTCTTACTGAGGTGGAGAGTAAGGACACACCTGGGAGTCCCAGGGCCCCACTCACCATAAGAGGCACTAGAGTCTCTCCAGAGGAACAAGAGCTGGTTACAGGATCCAAAAACAACACTGGCTCAGAGACTAAATAGTGTGTGTCATTATCCAAAAAAAAAAATCTAAAGGTAAGAAGCAATAGCTGGTCCAGATGCGAAAGAGTCAGCAAAAGAACTCTGAAAGTATGAAGAATCAAATGGAAAGCACACCGCCAAAGGAGAATACCAGCTCTCTAGCAATGGACATCAATCAAATTCAGAACACTAAAATGACAGAAGAATTTTGAACATGGATTATAAGAAAACTCAATGATATGCAAGAAAATATGGATAACCAATACAAAGAAACCACAAAAAAATTCAGGACTTGGTAGAAAAATTCACTGAAGAAATCAAAATATTAAATAAAAATCAAACTAAACTGGAAATGAAGAATTTATTCAAGGAATTACAAAACAGTGGAAATCCTCAAGCACAGGGTGGATCAAACAGAAGAAAGAATCTCAGGGATTGAAAGATAACACCTTCCAATTAAATAAGTCAGTCACAGAGATAGAGCAGAGAAATAAGAGAAAAGAGCAAAGTCTACAAGAAATGTGGGATTATGTGAAGGGGCCTAATGTGAGACTCATAGGCATCCATGAGGGTGAAGAAGAAAACACACAAGAGTTGGATAAGCTATTTGAGGATATAACAGAGGAAAACTTCCCAGGCCTTGCTAAAAATCTAGATATCTAGGTACAAGAAGCTCAAAGGACTCTTTGGAGATTCATTGCAAACAGGAAGACACCACAACACATAGTCATCAACCTGACCAAATTAACCACCAAAGAGGCCCTTCTATGAGCTGTAAGGCAAAAAAAGCAGGTAACCTACGAAGGAAAACTCAACACTATGTTTCAGAGATTATCTGCATTTTTGTGTGTAGTGATCATTCATTAATTTTCACTGCTGTGTTGTATTCCATGATTATTTTGGCAGTTAGAATAGATACTTGGTTAAGAACACAGATCCTAGATGCCTACTGTCTTTGTTCAAATCCTATAATAAGTTACAGAACTGTTGTGTTCTTTCTTTTAATTCAAACAAACAGAACGTAAAAACAAACTCATACAAAAAGTTTAGATAGGAGATAGGGCAAATTTCAAAAAAGAGTATTAAAGGTTAACATTGACCTAATGTTTTGTCAATGTCTTGCTTACTGGAAGGAGCATTTTTTGAGGCAAGAAGGCAGCTGATGTTAATTAGAAGGTGATGATGGAGATGGTGCTGGAGAATCAGGATTTGATTCTGTTGCTGGAGGAGGGGAGCTGACCACTCAAGTCTAGATACCTGAAAAAGATTATGTAGGGTTGTTTGCACAGCCTTTTCCCTTTTTTCATCATAAATGGCCTTATAGTAGATGAGGTTTCTCATTGAATGGTTAACTTTTGTAAATTGCTCAATGTTAGGATCTTGCTCCTTAAGCTTAGCAAATCCTGCTTCAAGGAGATGAAAAGCTTTAGCTAATTCTTTTATAGCAAACTTTTTTGACTCTGGATCTTCTGACTCTTTGTGTTCTTGTGCTTCTATCAGCTGCTTCTCTATGTATCTATGAGATTAGCTGCTAGTGTAAAGATGCTGCACTAAAAAACTGCTTACACCACAGGAGTTTGTTTACATGTGCAGAAGAAGCTAGTTCACAAATTATTAATTTAATTATTAATTATATATTATCCTTATGAAGAGCCTTGGGAGCCCATTGGTAAGTACGGAACACCATAAGTCAGGTCATCTGTAACCTGGGGACTGCCTGTATTGCATGATTACTCTGTATTAGACACTGTTCTAAATGATTTTGAAAATAACTTTTTATTGTAATATAATTTCAAATGTACAGAAAAATTGTAAAAACATAGTCCATAGAATTTTAATATACCCTTTATCACACTTTCCCTAAATGTTAACATTGTATATAACCATAGTACAATTATCAAAACCAAGAAATTAACACTGATAACACTACCATTAACTAATCTCTTCACCTTATTTGAATTTCATCAGTTTCCCCACTCATGTCATTTTTTTGGGTCCAGGATATAATCCAAGATTCCACATCGAATTGGGATGTCCCCCTGATGCCTTCAATCTGACAGTTTCTTGAACTTGTTTTATGCCTTTAATAACCTTGATACTTTTCAAAAACCATGTAAGGTATTTTGTAGAGTGTCTCTTAATTTAGATTTGCCTGATGATTTTTCTTGAGCAGAGTTTAATCCTCTTTGGAAAGAATACCACAGAAGGGGTGGTATGCCTTTCTTAGTGCAGCACACCTGGGGGGGACATGGGTTGACTTATCTTATGATTGGTACTGCTAACTTTGGTCATGTGTTTAGGATGGTGTCTGTCTTAGTCTGTTTAGTGGTTGCTATAAAGGAATACCTGAGGCTGGGTAATCTATAAAGGAAAAAATGTTTATTTGGCTCATGATTCTGATGATTAGAAAGTTCAAGATTGAGTATTTGCATCTGTTGAGGGCCTCAGACTGCTTCCACTCATGGCAGAAGGGAAAGGAGAACCTGTGAGTGCAGAGATCACATGGTGACAGAGGAAGTAAGAGAGAGTAGTGTGGCAAGGTGAAGGTTGTTTTTTAAAAACCAGCTCTCTTGGGGAGGATGTTAATCTATTCATGAGAGATCTGCCCTCATAACCCAAACACCTCCCACATTTCTTGGCATGGCAGGTGAGAAAACCTCAGTACAGTGCCCAGTGTGACAGTCCCACTGGTTTCCTGGTGTGGTGGACCATCAGCTTCCCATGTAGGTATTGCACAGTCTTCCCAGAGAGTGTCAAAATACTCTGTGGAATCTTAGCTTATAAAAATACTTCCTATCTACCGTTTCCCCCCCACAATGTATTTCACAGTGTCAGATTCACCAAAAATTTCTCTTTTACATGTATTTCCTAAAATAAAATCTTAGGGGTTTGGGATGGTAGGGTGGGAAAATTAACACTTATGTGACACCATATACCATGGGCTATTCTAAGTGTTTAACTAATTTATTCCTACACATTCCTGTGAGGCAGGTACTATTCTTTATCCCCATTTAATAGATCAGGAGAATGAGGCACAGAGATATTAAGTGGCTTCCCCAGGATCACAGAACTGGAATGCTGAAGAACCAAGGATTTTAAACTTCAGACACAAAGCTTCCCCTTGCCCTCTTCTCCTTATCAGTCAGTGGGCTCAGTGTCTACAGCCCCGACTCCCCAGGGAAACATCCCACCACTCAAATTACAGCCTGCAACTACAGAGACTGTCATTGCAAGAGTGGCAATTAGTTCTGCTAATATGACCCAAATGACCTTCAGGGCACAATGAGAGATGAGGATTTTGGTCTTTTCTCTTCCTGTTCTACATCCCTGCATCAAGCAGTGTTGTAGGATAGTGTTGTTGAAATAAGATTATTATAAGAAATAATCCCCTGGGAGAACTTGGACAAGTAATCTCTCCTCTTCTGAGCCCGGTTTTCCCATATGTAAATAAGTAGGGGACTGAGAGCAAACTGTAAGGGGGGGCTCTTTAAATTTTTTTCTTTGCCAGATGTATAGATTCTCTGAATCTATAATTTATATATGATTATATTTTCATCAGTTTATTTCAGTGTATTTCAACTTGCTTGTATCCCCTTTTCTTTTTTTTAAATCAGTTTCAAAAATGAAATTAATGTACATGGTTAAAAATGGAATGACACACAAGTGTACAAAATGAAAAACAGTGTTCTGTGATCCACCTCTTCTCCTCCACCGTCACTCCCTGAAGATGACCATTCATGCCTATCTCTGGTTTTAATTCGACGGGAGTTTATTTCCATACCTCTAAATAACGTGAATGTTGCCATTTCTTGATGTATGAACTCCAGACATGATCCATTGACTTTCCATGAAATATGAGGATATCCCTCACCTATTGTGGTTTGGGGGTGATAGCCCTTGCCTCAGCTCTGTACCTCAGCTAAATCCCAGGTCCCACAGTATGTCTGCAAGAGGGGAAATTGACCCAGGACGGCTGCTCCGGCACAGTGGTGGCTGTAGTCATGCTTGTCAAGCTGAAGACAGGAGCGCAGAGAGGCACTGGAGATGGCTCGTGATTACGGGGGCTTCTGCTCTTGAGAATAGTGGCTTAGTTTTTAAGAGGTTAATCAAGAGGGAGCGCGGTGATTGTCTTAGATGAGCACACAGTTTATTGCTCCCATGTGGGCCTTGTCACATTGGGAAGCCAGGGAATTGGAGCTATTGTACTATAATTGACACGAGCTGTTGTTCCAGGCGGTGGGAAATAGCAAGGTGACCTGAGACAGAAGGGCTGAGTGCCCAGAAATCTTCCAGTCATGTCCAGTGACTGGAATGGGAAAATTTGGTGAGTATCCCGCAATTTCACATCAGGCCAAGTTTCCTTCATCCTGCTGGGGACCAGGAGAGCATCACTTGGAACCACAGGGTGGCAGGGACTGTGGGTGGGAGCTGGGAGCAGGTGGCTGCTCCCTGACAATTAATTGCATCACAGGAGGCCTGGGGGAGTGGGAGTCACAGGAGGGAAAACTTTGCAACTCTGATCCTCTCTCTTACCCGCCCTAGGCTTAGTCACTCACAGAGAACACTGTCGCATACCTGTCACCCGTGTCAGCTTTTATGCTTTCAAGGATCACCTTCCCAAAGTCTTTGAGAAGGAGAGGATTTGATTAATAGACATCAAATTGCCCATTGCAGCCACTTCTCTGTGAAGGGAGTGTCCCTTCCCTCCCAGCTCCTCCACAGGACCTCCGCCTCACTGCTGCCACCACCTGGATCTTGGGGGCTGTCATCCTGCTCAGAGTGAGGCTGACAGCCTGGCCAGCCCAGTAGAGGGGGAAGGCCACGTGTCCCCACACTGCCTTGTCCCTGCAATCTCCATCCCTGTCCATACAGGGTGAGGGCTCAAAGGCAGTCACTGAAGGTAATTCCAGAGTTGGAGAAAAAAACAGTCCAAGGGGAAAAAAACACAACCAAATAATAACTTCTCACAGGGGTCCCTTTTGGGTCCACCCTGATACCCAGCCTCTCCCTGTGCTTGCGGTCTCTTTTCTGCCTCTTTCTGAGACACTTGTTCTATTACCCAACATGTAAAACCTCTTTATTTTTAAAATTTAAAACTCACACCCTCTATTGCAGGTCTTATCCCAGAATCCACTCTTTTTACTCCACCTCAAACCAGAAACTCCGTCCCTAATGGCATAAAGGGAGGGGAGGAGGATCTTGAAGAGACAGTCCAGGATGGGCTTAGGCACTCCAAGGTCTGATGCCCCTGGAGGATCCCTCTGTCAATGTGAAAATAGGACCCTTTATTTCTGGTCTTCCAGCCTGTACACACGCACTTACTTACAAAGACACATGTTGTGGGGCAAGTGCAGAGCCAGTTGCTCTTTGTTCATCCTCCTGTATGTCACAGGCCCATTGCTCTAAAGAGAAAGATGGTCAAAGAGCCTGGATATTTTTTTATAATATAACTTTTGTTTACCTTAGGCCCCCCAAAAAATCTCAGGCATGGTGTCTTTCTCTCTGGTCTACAGCAATGGCTCTGGAAGTGATGGTGGTGACAGTGGCAGTGGGATCTTCCACTTACACACATGACCATCTGACACCACAACAATCCCATGAAGACTGCAGATAAAGGGCTTTCTGGTTTCCCCAGGTCAGGTGTGGCTGAGCCAGGACTAGAACCTAGATCTCGTGAGTCGGGGTTGAGAGCTCTTTCTACCACATTACAATGGTAGAGTTCATCACTGAAAATGTATCTTGTAAAGACAGAGGACTGCATTTCTAAGTTAGTGTGAGAATATGTGAGACCAGGGATCCAGAGCTCAAAATAGATCAAGATGTCCCTAAATATTATTTCCCACTAGAACCTAAGGAAGAAGGACCCTGTCTGTAGTCTTGGAGGTCTTGTTTTTACCCTTCAGCCAAATTTTCTATCAGATATTTCAAGATCTTAGTTCCTTCATCTAAAGATAGGAAAAGATGGATTATTATTGGCCCTTTTCCAGCCCAGCATTCTATGGTATAAAAGCTAATATGAGGTGTGATATGAAGTAAAGAGAATGACTTTCTTTGTTGTGCATTGACTTGGGAATGGTCATGGCAGAGTCTGCGGCAGGGCAGCTCTTACTGCCAAACTACACCTAAGGTCAGCATGTTTGCCTGGTCCTACAGCTACAATAACGAGAAGTACTTGATCTCATGATGGTGGGAAATGATTGGCCATTATTAGGAGCAAAGAACTCATATCAAATTCTCTGTCAGGTTAAACAAATCTTCAAATGAGACACTTAACATGAAAAGGGAAGCTTAAGTAAGTCAAGAAAAAGAGCTGTCCAGCTGACAATGAAGAAGTCACTAAGGTCAAGACGCACATGTGGGGCGCCATCAGGACTGATGAAAACTTGAAGCAATCAGAAATTTGGGTTGTACAAATAGACAATTATCTGTGAGAATGATGGCTGAGGACCTAAACTGAGATGAAAGAACAGATTCATTTGAGAGGGTACTCTAGGAGGAATGTTTCTGTGACGTTCGTGCTGTGCATTTGATTAAAGATCAGAGATATCTAGGGCCTAGCCTTGGTTTGGATCTCTGAGGGGAGGCTGGACACAGTAAAATATTTTTGAGGAGAACAGTAACTGATTAAGCAATACATTCTACCTTAGGCTTCCCTCTCTAGTCACCTAACAGTCACATTCTTGATCTGGAAGCACTCATTGAAATACTGTGTTGTCTTAGAAATAAAATGAGAGTATGTTTGTGAAAGGGCATAGTAACTTGACCTTGACTAAGCTCATAAAGAGCTCATGAAGGTCAGACATGCATGAAGTGTGTGAAGTGTTTCTGTGTTTTAGGGGCGCTGATGAGGAAAGGGGGTAAAGGTCAGAGAGGTATCTTGGTGAGAGCTGTGGCATTGGCATCAGGCTGTGCAGGTTCTAACCCCTGCTTTGCCACCTGTAGACAAATTGCTTGACACCTGGAATCTCGTATTCCTCATCCATAAAATGGGAATCATACATCTCATGTAAGGCACATACAGGTGTGTGCCTTAAAGTCAAAATGAATAACATAGATGAAGACTTTGTAAATGCTAAAGCACTTGATAAGTGTGAGCAATTATAAATATGATTATTCTTGCTTGGGTCTTTAGTTTCATGGGATTGAGGTTCAGCTGTTCCAATGACAGATGAGCTGGAAAACATGAATAATTACCCCCAAAGTATACTTTTTTCCTTGCTACCTATTGGCAATAAATATTTGATTTACATTTGAAATCTGGCAACCCTGAAAGCCATTAATCCAAATAAATACTCAGCTCTCTGCAAAACAACGTGTTTCCCAGCGAGAGCCTCCACCTGCTCTGTAATACTGGCCTTGCACATGTGTTGAAAGACCCAGCCAGATGTTGCTGGTACTGTCTATGGTGACCTGTCCATCAGTCAGTCAGCACCAGTCTGCAGTGGGTGGCCCCTGTGCATGGAGCAGCTTGCAGGAATCTGTAGGCAATGACAAAGGAAGGGCAGACATTGTCCTAAAGCACTGATAAGCTAAGTGAGGGAATAAAAGGAGTGCAAATAAGATGTAGGAAACCTAAGAAACCCTGTGGTAGACAACCATTGTTTCTGCCTGTCCAGCCTTCATCTACCCACTTCTGCTGAGAAAACCTCTATTTTCCTTCTGTTAACCACCCTTCCTTCACTCTTGCTGATATGGTATGTGGGTAAGACTGACCCCAGCCCCTTGTTCCAGAATTGTGCAGACAACCAGAGGCTTAGTGATTGATTCTGGGAAGGTCAAGTCAATTTGGCCCGGACCCTAGAGCTCTCGCTCAAATATTCAGGGGGAAAAAGTTTTCCCGAGCCCAAAGATAACCATAAATAGCTCCCTGGTGGTACTTCTGAGCCCCTAGATCTAGCTGGGCCTGAAGCTTACTTGGACTTTCCCATGACCCCAATAAATGAATTTGTTTTGTTTGTTTGTTTAGTTCATTCAAGGATATAGGTAGCCACATCACTAGTTATGTTGTATTCTTTCTTCCAGTTTGCATACAATTTATTGGGTGCCTCCTTGGGTCAAATCCTGTGCAGGGAGTTTTAATGAACAAGACATGGGCTCTTCCCTTTAGAGCTTGCAAGCTAGTAGAAGAGATACTGATTATTAAAGTATAATATAACAAACATAATGAGTGATGTATGTATGAGGTGTTAAAGAGCATAAAGTAGAAACCCTTAACTCATCTAAGAGTGGGTCCAGTGTAGAGGATCTGGAAAGGCTTTCTTCCTTGAGGAAGGAAACTCTGAGAGGCAACTGAAGGGCTGAGCAGGAATGATCCAGGAAATTATGGAGAGGGAAGGAGACATGTGATTGTTTTTACCTACGTGATATAGAGAATGGGGTGTGTGTGTGTGTGTGTGTGTGTGTGTGTGTGTGTGTGTGTGTGCGTGTGTTTGCACACATTAAGCGGGGGTGCAGAGGGAAACTACAAGCAGGTCCAAGTTTCTGGGATGAAGGTGCAAAATCTCATTGACAGATTAGTGAAAGCGAAAGAAAGAATAATCAGGATGATGGGAGGAGTCCTCTTAGCAGAGGAGAGCCTTGGGACTTCTTTTGGGTCTTGAGTTTCATCCTGGAAATGTATAAAGCAGGAGAGCATTTGAAAGGTCATGTCAGCGGGTATCTGGACAATGAATTTGAGAAAGACACCCTTGGAGGGAAGGAGACCAGTTAGGAGGCTCTTGCCCTAATCCTGATGAAATGCCTAATCAAGTTTAGAGAGACAAATGCAGATTGAAGAAATATTCTGCAAGTACCATTTGTAGTATTGGTGCCTGGATGTGGGGGTGAGGAGGAGAAAAGGATCAATGTAACTCTCTGTCTTGTGTGACTAGTGAAGAGAGATGGCCAACTGAGATGACAAGTTTTGTTTTAGATGTGCTGAATTTAATGCACATGGGGGATGACTAGACAGACACACCCCACAGGCAGTTGGATGTATGAATCTGTGCTTTGATAGAGAGGTTTAGGCTGGAGAGAGTCATTTAGAATTATATATATTAGCATAGAGTTAAACTATTAGACTATTAAACTATTAGAACTATATTAGCATATAGTTAAAATCATGATACCATCTAAGGAGAAAAGTGGGGTATAAGGAACATAACTATCAGGAAGAACCCTGGTACATCAATACTGAATAACGGTGCTGGGGAAAAGAGAGCCCATGAAGGAATAGCTGGAAAGACAGAAGACCCAGAGAGTATGGTGTTCTAGAAGTCAAAGCAATAGAATTTCAAGACAGAGAGAGTGATCATCAGTGCCACATGCAGAAGAGTATAAAAAAAATATGATCCCCAAACTACCTGTTGTGTTTGAGAGTAAGGAAGTCATCTAGCAATAGGAGGAGTGGGAGTAGGAGACAGAGTGAGTGATTGAAGTTGGCAGAGAACCTATGACCATTCTTGGAGAAGTCAACCTGAGGAGAGGAGAAAAGAGAGATAGGAATAGAAATGGACCAGAGATCAAGGAGGATTTCCTCATTGGGATGGGAGCCATTTGAGCATATTTCTAGGATGACAGGAAAGAGGGATCCACAAGAAAGGGGGAAGTTGCAGGTACAGAATAAGACCCTGGAGCCTGGAGAGAGTATGGCAAAGTGCACCAGGGCCAGAATGGCCTTGGAAGGTAGGAGGGCACCTCATGTTCCCATGGTGGGATGGGAATGTATTTTAATAATTGGGTAATCTTTAGGAAGAACATGCAATATGGCTTCAGTTTCACAGAAGTAGGAAGTAATAATGGTGGGGATTTTTAGGGACAAGGCTGGATGCTTGAGGAAGTTGAGACAGTAATATTGGGTAACTGTTTTTTTGTTTGTTTGTTTGTTTTTCTGTTGGCACTGTCCAGTTGGCGAGGAGTTATTTATATTATTTTTTATTTCTTCATTCCACCCTGCTTCCTGGCCTCTGATAACCAGCAATCTACTGTCTATCTTCACAAGATCCACTTTTTTAGCTCTTGAATTTGAATGAGAACACGTGGAATTTGTCTTTCTGTGCTTGGCTTATGTCACTTAACATAATGGCCTGCAGTTCCATCCATGTTCCTGCAAATGAAAGGATAGTGTCCTTAAATGCACAGAAGTTTATAATTTTGATGTAATCCTGTTTATCTATTTTCTTGATTGTACTTTGGCATCATATCAAAGAAACTATTGCCTAATCTACGGTCATGAAAATTTACACCTGTGTTTTCTTCTAAGATATTTATAGTTTGGGCTCTTTCATTTAGTTTCTTTTATTCATTTTAACTATTGTATATGGTGTGATGTAGTGGTTCACTTCATTCATGAAGAATGAAGTTCTTCAAAAGAACTTCATTCTTTTGTATGTGGATGTACAATTGTCCCAACATATGTGTTGAAAACACTATTCTTTCTTCATCGATTTATCTTGGCCCACTTGTCAAAAATCAATTGACCATAAATATAAAAGTTTATTTCTGGATTCTCAATTCTGTTCCATTGATGTATAAGTCTCTTCTTATGCCAGTACTACAATATCTTAATTGTGGTAGCTTTGTATGAAATTTTGAAGTTGGAAAGTGAGTTCTCCAGCTTTGTTTTTTAATCAAGATTGTTTTGGCTATTTTGGGTTCCCTACTTAGCCATATACATTTTAGAATCACCTCGTGAATTTCTGCAAAACAACAACAACAACAACAACAAAAACAGCTGGGATTTTGATAGGGATTGTGTTGAATCTGTAGATTAATTTGAGAAGTACCGACATCTTAATAAGTCTTCCATTCCAAACAGAAGATGATTTTCCATTTATTTAGGTTTAAATGTTTTCCTTTTAATGGCATCTAAATATTTTATTGTATAACTCTTATACTCTTTTTGTTAAATTTACTCCTTAGTATTTTATTCTTTTTGGTGATGTTGTAAATCATATTGTTTTGATTTTATTTTTAGCTTGTTTATTTCTAGTACATAGAAATACAACTGGTTTTTGTATATTGTCTTTGTATCCTGCAACCTAGCTGAATCTTGTTTATTAGTTCTCTCTCTCTCTCTCTCTCTCTCTGTATGTGTGTGTGTGTTTGTATTTCTTAGGATTTAAAAAATATGTGTAGTTATGTCATCTGTAAATAGAGTTTTTCTTTTTCCTCTCCAATCTGGATGATTTTATTTATTTATTTATTTATTTATTTTTCTTGCCTAATTTCCCAGGTTGGAACATCTAGTACAATATTGAATACCAGTGGCAAAGGTACACATCTGTGACTTGTTCCTGATATTAGGAGTAAAGTCTTCAGTCTTTTCCCACTAAGTTCACTGATAATTCATTAAGTATGATCTTAACTATGGGTTTTTCTTGGATGCTCTTTGTCAGGCTGAGGAAGTTCTCTTCTGCTTCTAACTTGCTGAGTGATTTTATCATGAAAAGATGTTGGATTTTGTCAAATGCTTTTTTGGCATCTATTGAGAGAATCATGTAGTTGTTTCCTTTTATTATATTAATATTGTTTATTACATTGATTTACATATGTAGAATCAACCTTGCATCCTGAGATAAATTCTACTTGTTTGTGGTACATAATTTTTTTTTTAATGTTGTTGGATTTGGCTTGCTAGTATTTTATTGAGGATGTTTACATCTACATTCATAAGTGTTATTGGTCTGAAGTTTTCTTGTGATATCTTTATCCAGTTTTGTTATCAGGGTAATATTGGCTTTATAGAATGAATTGGGAAGTATTCCCTTTTTTCCTACTCTTTAGAAGAGTTTGTAAAAAATTGTTATTAATTCATCTTTACATGATTGATAGAATTCACCAATGAAGCCACCTAGTCTTAGGCCTTTCTTTGTAGGAATATTTTTTTATTACTAATTCAACTTCTTTACTTGTTATAGGTCTATTCAGATTTTGTTTCCTCTATTCAGTTTCAATAGATTGTGTGTTTCTAGGAATTTGTCCATTTCTTCTAGGTTATCTTATTTGTAAATATATAATTTTTCATGGTATTTCCTTATAATTATTTTTTATTTATATATGGTTGGTAGCAATATTTCCTCTTTCATTCTCACTTTTAGTAATTTGAATCTTCTCCTTTTTTTCTTGGTCAGTTTGGCTAAAGGTTTGCTGATTTTGTTGATATTTTCAAAGAAAAAGCTTAGTTTTAAAATTTTCTCTATTGTTTTTCTATTTCATTTATTTCTGCTCTAATCTTTATTATTTCCTTCCTTCTTATTGCTTTAGGATTACTTTGCTCTTCTATTTTCAGTTCTGAAGGTGGAAGATTAAATTAATGACTTGAGATTTTTTATTTTATTTTAATATAGAAGTTTAAAGATATTTTCCAAAAATACAATGGTGGGAAAAAAATAAAGCTATAAACTTTTCCTCTAAATGTTGCATTATTTGCACATCATAAGTTTTGGTATGTTTTGTTTTTGTTTCCATTTATCTCAAGGTATTTAACAATTTCTATATGGTTTTTCTTTGGCCCATTGGTCATTTAGGAATGTATTTTAAATTTCCACATATTTATGAATTTCCAAATGAACTTAATTATTTTCTAATTTTATGCCATGTCATCAAAGAACACACTTTGTAGGATTGCAGTCATTGGAATTTATTTAGGACTGTTTTATGGCCTAACATGTGATCTGTCTTGGAGAATGTTGCATGTGCATTTGAGAAAAATTCTGCTGTTGTTGAGTAAACTGTTCTATAGATGTCTCCTTGTCTAACTGGTTTATCATGTTTTCAATCTTCTGTTTCCTTGTTGATCTTATGTCCTGTTCTGCTCATTATTAGAAGTGAGGTAGTAAAGTCTCCAACTATTATTTTTTATTTTCTATTTCTCCCTGCAATTCTGTCAGTTTTTGCTTTATGTATTTTAAAGCTTTGTTGTTAGGTGCATATATATTTGTAATTATTCTGTCTTTTTGATGAATTGGCCCTTTTATTATTATAAAATTTCATTCTTTGTCTCTGCTAACAATTTTTGTCCAAAAGTCTATTTGTCTAATATTAGTATAGCCACTCAAGCTCTCTTTTGGTTACTGTTTGCATGGTGTATACTTTTTCACCTTTTTTCTTTCAACCTATTTGTGTCTTTGAATCTAAAATGTGTGTCACCTGAAGACAGTATATAGTTTTTTTAATCCATTCTGTTGAAATGTGTCTTTCAATTAAGACAGTTATTTATTATTCCATTTATATTTAATATAATTACTCATAAGGTAGGATTTACACCTGCCGTTTTGCTGTTTGTTTTCTATATGTCATGTCATTTTTGTTCCTATATCACTCTATTACTGTCTTCTTTGTTAGAAGGCCATTGTTTGATGTACCATTTTAATTCATTTGTCATTTCTATTACTATATTTTTTGAGTTATTTTCTTAATGGTCACCCTGGGGATTATAATTAAACTCTTGATTTGTAACAGTCGAATTCAGATTAATACCAACTTATTATACTTTCAATAGTATACAAAAACTTTGCTCATCTATAGTTCCATTCTTTGCCTCCTCTTTTGTAATGTTATTGTCATACAAATTACATCTTTATTCATTATATGCCCATCAACACAGATTATATATTTATTATTTTATGCAACTGCCTCTCAGATAGGAAAGAAAGCATTGCAAACAAAATACATTTATGTTTCCTTTCATATTTATCTATATAGTTTCCTTTCCTGATGCTCTTTATTTTTTCATATGTATTGGAGTTACACTCTGGTGTCTTTTCAACTTGAAAGACTCCCATTAGTATTTTAGGCAGGTCTGCTAGCAACATATTTTCTCAATTTTGCTCACTGATTCTTCAGTGAAGTTTATTGTTAGTTCAGTGAACTATTTTCAAGTTCACTGATTCTTTCTTCCACCTGCTCAAATTTGTGGTTGGGTCCTTCTAGGGAATATTTTTATTTTAGATATCATATTTTTCTGCTCCAGAAATTCTATGTAGTCCTTTTTATAATTTTTCTCTCTATTGATATTCTCTCTTTAGTATGACATTATTTTCATATTTTCCTTTAGTTGAACGTATTTTTAAAAATAGCATATTTAAAGCTTTGCCTAGTAAGTGCAATGTCTGGACTTCCTCAGGGACCATTTCTACTGATTGCTTTTTTCCCTGTATATTTGCTATTTTTTTTTTGTTTGTTTCTTTTCATGTCTCATAATTTTTGTTGAAAACTGGGCATTTTATATAATATAATGTAGCAACTCCAGAAATCAGATTTTCTTCCCTTCTGAGAGCTTTTTGTTATTGTTCTTTGTTGTTATTATCATTGTATAGTTTATTTCATGAGTTTCTGAATAAATTCTTTCCAGAGGATATTCTTTGTCATGTATGATTGTGGAAGTTTCTGTTTGGTTAGCTTGTTGCTTGGCTAATGATTGGCAGAGGTTTCCTTAAATGCCTGGAAGGTCATTGCTAAAGCGCTGTGTGTTTGGAGTACACCTTCAGTACTCAGCCAGGCAGTTGATCACTCCGTCTGTCTTTGCTTCCTCCTTGCACAGAGGTTCAAGGTTAGCCAATGGTGAAGTCTTAGGGCCTTCTTAGGTCTTCCCTGAGTGTGAGCTCAGCCCTTCTTATGCAAGGGCATCTAGATTCTCAGGAATATTTCTGAGCTTTCCAAGGCTGCCTGTGGGCATCCCTCATGTCCTGGTTTTTCCTTTTAAGCTTTTTGATTAGTCTTTTTTTTGTTGTTTTTAAGTTATTTTTTTTTCTTTTATATTTTCTTCTTTCTTTCTTTCAGATTTCTCCTGCTATTTTGCCTTAATATGATTAGTCTTTTATTTACTCCTATTTTTACCTACTTTCTTAGGCAGCTATGATGATAATTGCCTGGGGTAGTTTTTGATAAATACCTGAAGGAAAAGGCTGCTCCCACTAGGCAAGCTCCAAGCCATGTCAGGTAAAGACAAACCTTGTAAGTGGGATCTTCGAAAGAACCACCAGAGAGGTCAACTGCCAGGATGTGTCTGGGAATGAGGCTTTGAAGGTCAACCTCATTCTGCCCCTTCCAGTGGCTGCGAGGATGCTGACTTTCACCTTGGTTGTAGGCCATTGGTTTTCAGGAGCTGCGGAGCTGGGGGTAGGGACTAGGACAGGACCAGTTAAAATGTACCAGTGCTCACTGTTTTTACTGAGATTTAGCTTTTTTCCTTAAATAAAGTTTCCTGGTTGTCTTCAAGTCTTTGATCAGTTCTAGAGTTCTGAAAAAGTTGATTCTGACAGTTGTTGCCAGTGTTCTAGTTGATTTTATGGAGAAGAAGATATTTCTTTTGGAGTCCTTACTCTGCTGTATTCACTGATGTCACCAGGTGTTTTTTAATGCATTGGAAGTAAGCACAGTGATGATGAGTTCCAAAGAGCACAGCACCAGATAGAAGGGGTTGCAACCAAGGAGGGTGCTGGTATATGGGATGCCTTTAGCAAATTTTAAGAGAGGGAAGGCTTATACTTAGAAAGTTTTGTTTTTAATGTGATTTGAGAGGCAGTCAGGCCATATGTAGAATGGTGGCTAAACCTGTCATCTTGGAATTATCTTCAAGAGACAACCTTCTGTGATGCTATATATCCTTTTAGGTACTATTCCTTCTTCCTCTTCTTTTCTCATGTATACTTCCCAAAAGAGTGACATACAGTTTTTCATAATAGGATGTCATCTTCATTTCACTCCACTTTGGCTTCCCATTCTGTCCAGGGAGGCTGGGAGATGAGATTGCCACAGAGAGAGTCATCCCAGCTTGGGACGGTTCTGGTTTACAGTGTGAATGTGGGCTCTGGATGTGGACAGAGAAGGGTGGAGCTGAGAAGGAGCCTCACAGAACAAGTTGGCATAGTGCAGAGAGGGACAAACCACCTGAGGACAGAGAGGAGTCTGGCTGGTTTGGGGGCTTGCAAGAGGAGCACACAGGGCAATAGCAGCATGTGCAGTGCTAAGTAGTAGAAAAGACCAAAGGATTTGACAGAGAGGACAATCACCATTCAGTGACATAATATGTATGTTAGGAAGGACTCTGGTTGCTAGTCACATAGTCACAGAAATCACCTTGAGGAAGTTGAAGAGAAAGGGGAATTACTGTAAGGACATAGGAACAGGCTTGTGCTGAAGAGCCCAAGAAGGCTGAAGCAGCCACCTCGCCAGGCACAGGTACTGGGGCTAGGACACTGTCAGAGCTCACCTGCTGTCTCCACCCCCATCTCCTTCTCCTTTGCACGTCTCTTCATTCTTCTCTTTCTCTGCCTATCTGCTCTCTCTCCTTCTCTGCTCCATGGGTATGTAACAGTATGGCCACCTCCCAGCTTGCACATTTATTCAGTGTGAGTTCTGCTGCACCCGGAAATTGGCTTTTCTCATGGCGTGATTCTAGGAGGAAAGGATCACAGGCGTCCTCTTGTGTTCAAATCAGCCTTGGCGGAAGGCTGGATTTGCTCAATCCAAGTACAACTAAGGCTCATTTTGGGGCTTAGATGAGAAAGAGCAATTTTTAGGGAAGGAGAAAGTTATGGTGTATAGGCCTTTCAGATATTCTGGCTTTCTCTTCTGTAAAATGGGGATAATAATATTACCTACTTCACTTCACAGGGTTGTTGTCTGGCTCATAAGAGAAATATATGCTTTGAACAGTGCTTAAGTGCCATACCATGCTTGCTATCATTATTTCAATTATTATTACTGAGAGACACTGGCATGCTGAAAATTATCAACCAAGGGAAATATATCAGAAAACAACTTGAAGGGATTTTTTAAAAACTGATGCCTTTTCCAAAGGAGAGGAAAAATAGAAAGCATTCCTCTTCGAAATATATCACATTTAAGTAATGCATAAAATAATTTTATAGATTCATTTATATTTAGTATATCATGGCCAAATAAGAAAGAGAAAATATGAGCAAGAGATAGAAAAATAATAAAGAAAAACAGAAAAAAGCAGCTTTTAGACAGAGAGAGAGAGAGAATCACATAAAGACATGACAGTCAGAAGGAGATGAGAGAAAAGAGAGATAAGAGATATAGAGAGATAAGAACCATATGGTGACGGAGCAGAAGAGACAAGCAAGCTACTTAATATGAATCAAGAAATGTAACCAAAAAATCAATATAGTCAACCAGAGGTGCAAGAAAATAATATTGCCATCTTGTATTCTTGTATACATCATTGTTTCTCTTTTCAACTGTGGGGTGCTTCCTAAATCATGGCCCAGATTAGGAGGACATCTCTTGCTACTTTCCCCTGTGGCCTAGATAAAATTATACTGAGAGTCAGAATAGCCTTGATATTAGGGGCTGAACAGACATATTCTTGCTGACATCAAGAGTGAAGGGGCCAATTCCTGTCACCTTTTTATTCATCTTTCTGCTCCGGCTCAAGGGAACAGTAACCCCACTTTCTCTGAATCTCCTCTGTGTGTCATGAGTTGGGCTAAGGTTGTCTAAGTGTCTTCACATTAACTCTAACAGATAGAAGTCATTGTTTTCATTTCATGGATGAAAAAACTGAGGCTTAGAAAGATTTTTATTTGCCCAAGGTTATGCACTAATAAAAAATACATAGCAAGTTTGCCATTTTCAGGCTGGCCAACTCAGTTTGTTTTATGCTTGTTCCTTATCACTTGTTTCTTTTTTTTATTTATTCTCTGTCTTCAAAGAGTGACTCCATGTCAGGTGCCAGGCATGCAAAAATAAACAAGATAAATAAGCCCTGGACCCTGCTCTCAAGAAGCTAATATTAGTAGAGGGAAAGAGACAAGCAAATAAATGAGATTAAGTAGTTGAGATGCAGTCCTAGGGGCCTGACCTAGGGTAGCTGGGGTATGGAGGTGAAGGTGGCAATGAGGATGAGGAGTGTGATGTACAAAGGAGGGAAAGTCACTCTACTCTCAAATGGTGTGGATAGAATCTGAGGTTTGCTGGGTAAATTGGATGCAGGAGGGGCCCATTGGTCATGATGGCTGTTTTCTATTTAAATACTCCCTTACCCTGTCTGTAAGGGCCGTAGCCCCTTCCTTCTTTTTGATTTGGATAAAGGGAAGAGTAGTTACAACTTGGGCTCAACTTCCTCTCTGTCTTTTTTCTAGGGGCTTGACACAGAACACCACAGGGTGTGAGACATAGTTTCATTGCTGGAAGGAAGGGCTGGTGCATTTAGAGGAGAGAGAAAGAGAGAGACAGAGAGAGGTGTGACTTTCAGACTTTCAGAGAAATGGAGGAAGCAAGATAGTGAAAGGACCTGGATCTGTCTTCTCCGTGGTGGGCTGTAGACACAGAATAACTGCAGCATCACAGGATCACAAACTCAAATGCCCACAAAGGCCAGGGTGGGTCACAGGGAGAAAAGCAGGCAAGATACAGAAAGCATGTGGCCCACT
This sequence comes from Microcebus murinus, assembly GCF_040939455.1. Lineage (NCBI taxonomy): Eukaryota > Metazoa > Chordata > Mammalia > Primates > Cheirogaleidae > Microcebus > Microcebus murinus. The sequence goes on along the minus strand of NC_134106.1, from coordinate 24,172,703 downwards.
TCATCAATCTTAATTTTCCCACTCTTGGTATACATGTGGGAGCAAGAAATGTTTTAATCTTTTATCTCTAAACAAATAACAGAGCACATGTGAAGATAGTTGGCAGCTGACTCCTTTGTGGCTGCCATGGGAATACAACAGGCAGTGGTAGGGTCTGATCCAGGAAGCAGGTCCCCTACCAGAGGTCAGCAGGAGCATTACTCAGGGAATGTGTTGACATGCATAAATGTGGGCCCAGTTTTTCTCAAATATTTGATCCTTCCAGAGAAGCTGGGAAGTTAGATTTTAATGTAAAATCACTCCATTTTTAAGTGTGGGCATCCAATTAATTTTCTTTTCAAGACTAGGTGAGATATTGATCTGCAAGCCAAATAATAGAAATCTGTAAGCCTCTAGCTGCAACTCTCACCCAATTGTATTGCAACCAAGACCCAGCCATGTTTTGGCCTTGGGAACCAGCTTCAAAGCATATAGGAGCCTCAGATACCTTTGCCCCTTAGGGAGAATAAGAGCACATGTGCTGGAGTTTGAGGTGTTCCTCTTATCTGGGGTTGGACTGGCATGCCTTTGCTTACCATTCCTGGCCTCTGAGGCCCACATGGTTCATGTTTCTGGTTTTCCCAGAACCTCTTTGTCCTTACTTGCTCATGTGCCAGAAGCAGGCATCTCTAGAATGACTGGGGAACATAAAGAGTGTAACTCTCTGGGAATCCCACCAGAACCAGGCAACCCAGTGTAGTAGCCACTAGACACATTGCCATATGTTATAAATGTGAAATATATACAGGATTCCAAAGCCCTTGCTATGGAAAAAGAATGTGAAGTAAGTTTTTACATTGCATATATGTTGAAATAATGATCTTTTGGATATACTAGGTTAAATAAAATATATTATTAAAATTATTTTTTGCATTTTTTAACATAGATGATAGAAATTTAAAATTACATATGCGGCTCACATATTTCTGTTAGTGCTGCACTATGCCCCTCCCACTTCCTGGGTAAGTTGGATAAAAATGATGGCTTGTCCCATCCCCACCATTGTGGGAACAGCCACACTGAAGCTCTTGGGAGATGGTGGGGCTGTTGGAAGGGGAATAACCAGGCCTGGGACTGTTGGCATCATTTCAGACAGCTATGCCTTTAAGACAGGAGACAGGTGAGTGTATGCCCATAGAGTAGCCACTCAACCCTTAGAGGAGATGGCAGTCCATGTAGACCAAGCCAGGCTGACTGCATCCCACAGATCTGTTACTTGTTATTTCCTTTTATTTTGATCCCTAACTCTGGATTCCACCTCTCACCATTTTTCTCAGTTTTGGCATTTGTCATAGCCCCACATGATGGAACAGAGCACCTGAATGCTTCTGTTCTGCCATTAACTGGACTGGGGCAAATGCTGTTGGGGATGGAGTGAGTTCACGGATGAGAAGGTCCTTGTAACACCTCACAGGAGAGCATCAGCACAGGAGTCCCCTTTCCTGGCTGGTGTTGAAGGCTGGAGAGTGGTCCTGCCACTCTCCCACTATCCACTCTGCTTCTGGACAAGAGATTAATATTCCCTGGGGACCCTGATTGAAGTCAGGAGTCTGTGCGGTGGAGACCCCACCCTGTGGGCTAAGGGGCATTTGGAAGGGACATTAAAGGCAAGGAAAACCCAGAGCCAAAGTATGTCCTGTCACCTGGGGAGTGCTTGCTGAACTCCGGGTGTGCCACTGGGAATTTAACTTGCAGAGGAATCAAGGAAGAAGGGACAAAGGTATAAGTGTTGGATGACAACATTAGAAATCACTTCAAAAATTATGTGCTCCATGCCACCCCAGCATTATCACAGAAAGGTCCTTTCTTCCTGCCTCCCTCCTCCCTCCCTCCCCTTGTTCCTTCTTTCTTTGTGCTGGGGCATGGAACTGCCAACATGGCTTTGCAATCTATCAGAGTCCTGATTTACACTACTCAGAGGTTTTGCATGGTTGTCACCTCATTAAGGTATTTATGTCCTGCCAGAGTCTGAACTTGAATCTACCTTGAAGGTGTAATTGTGTGTTGCTAATGTAATGGCTGGAGTTGCCCATGCAAAGAGCAACATGAAAAAGGTCACTGGGAGGAATGCAAGGTCACAGAACCACCTGAAGCGTGCTCAGGGTTGATGTGCTCATTTCTTCCAATCCCAGGGAGGGGAAGTCTCGTGATGGCAGGTAGGCCTTGTGGAGGGGGATGACTACAGCATGGGTTTGTGCAGATAGGAATGGAGAGGAGTGTATTGTGCTTTCCAAATGGCTAAAAGCCTCACTGAGAATCTGAGTGTACACACAGCAATAACCCCAAACCAGATGCCCATGAATGTGGATGAACCAATGGGAATAGTTGCCTCTCCTCTAAAGATGGCTTGCTGTTTCCCCAATACTAGCAAATCAATCTTCAAAACAACATAGGAATATATTATCCTTTTCAGAAATAGGTAGGAAATCCAAGCCCTGTGCTCTAGAATTTGATCTGTGTCCCAGATTCTTTGGCGTCCATGGCATGAGCGTCATGGCTAAATGGACCACTGTGATACTTCTCTTTTCACACTGCACAGGGGAGGGGTGGCTGGTTATGCCACAGGGGCCTCTGGGTCCCAGATTAGATCACATTTTTGAACTCAGCCAATATGTATTAAGCACCTGCTTAATGTGCCAGGTGCTGGGGATACAGCAGAGAATAAGACAGGCATGATCCTGTCCTGGTGGTGCCACCAGACTGGCTGAGGATGCAGACAATGCAGACATTGTGATGGGCACTGTCAGGAAGGGCAGAGCAGGCTTCTGGACTACCCAAAGAAGGGACATCTGATTCACACCAGGTGGCTTTTTGCCAATGGAAAGTCAGTTGAAGGGAAGAGACTGAGACCAGGAAATTGACATTCCATGGCTTCCTCCCTGTGGTCATGTTGGCCTATATCTGACTCTACCCTACTCCTGACTTCCAGAATTCACTGACCTGACCCTCTCTCATCTCTTCAGGTCTCTGCTAGTTCTGGATTCCCACACTGTCCCTTGAGGTTCCTTGTATCCTTCCTATACCTTTGTAATGAGTCCCTTTATAACTAAACCCTCTCTGTATTATCCAGTTTCAGTGTGCCATCTGTTTCCTCTTGGAACCTGACTTATGCAGAAAAACTCAAGCCATGCCTTTAAGAAACTCGGTCTAGTAGGAGAGAGAGTTCCAGACAAAATGACTCCTAATCAGAGGCAGACTGAAGGCAGCATGTTGGTGGGCAGAGGAATATGTGACGATTCAGCCTGCATGTAGTTACAGGGCCTTTCCAAATGTGCTTTGGGAGTTACAGGTGGAAAGAACTCTTAGAGAAGAGGTGCTATCCTATAATTACACTAATTTAATTGTGGCAGTATAATAAACTGAAATAGTCACTGGGGCTTTTTTTTTGGTGCTATACAGTTAGCATTTTTGAACCTCGAGGTCTCTGCCCAGGAGCTTCTGTGGGAAGCAGCAGTTCACAGCCCATCAGAAAAGAAAATCTATGTTACACTGGGGAATGTGCTGAGCTTCAAGGAAAGCAAAGAAGAGAAAGAAATGTCCAGGGTTATTGGAGATAGGCACCAGTGCCTTGCCCCTAAAGGCACTGAAGGAAGATGGCAGGATCTTAGCAGAGAACTACTACTTGGGGCCCCTGGGAGGCTGGACCTGGGGGTCTAGACACTTAGCTTTGGCCATGAGTCTAGGACACAGTTGATGATTACCATTGTGAGATTTCATGGGCCCAGACAATGACCACGTTAGTAATGGACCTTGGACTAGAGACCCATTTCTGAATGACATACTATGTCAGGTCTCTGGGAACTTTGCCAACACTGAGTGAGGAAAGGATGCCCCAGCAGTGACTAAAACTTAAAATTGCCACTAACCCAGTGGGATGGGGGCTCAGAAAAGATTAAATTTTATTTTAGGAGATGAAAATAATATGAAATTTCTTACATTTCATGTTGTGAAATAAAATTCATCCTGGCTACACATGGGGACATCATCTAGGACTGCTAAGAATCCCAGTGCAGGACATATTTGTAGCACAGATTGATTATGGCCCCAGCAGTAGGACCAATTGGTTTTGAGGTGATGGCTGTTTCCCTGCTGGAACACTGGTGGACAGAGATTAGCTTGAACTCTCAGAAGTCACAGGTGATTTGGGGAACGCCATGTACTAGTGATGAAACTGAGTTTGAAAGAGTGCTATAGAGTGCTTTAAACCTCTGAGTTGTTACAGGGTAGATTACCAAATGCTTGGAAGGAAGAGAACACAAGTGTAGCTTTGTTAGATTATACTGGAAGTAGTAGTTTCTCTGAAATTATCAAAGGAATGAAAAGAAATGTTAGACTCACAGAAGGAGAATTTCAAGGCTGTATCTGTAATTTTATTTCTAAAACCAAAATTGAACCTTTTTCTAGGTTAGAGTCACCAGAGACTGATACCTGCAGAACCCCCAGTATGAGAACCCTCTATTTTCCAGGGGTTATAATGGGTGGGAAGTGTGGGTGATTTTAGTGGCAGTTGTTTCTAACTAGGGTACATGGGATCTTAGAACAGAAGATAGACTTCCAGGGATTGGAAGAGGGCTGCATCCCACTTCAGGAGGCCACTAAGACAAAAGTGGACTGATTATGCATATGACAGCCACCTCCAAGCTATGCTCCTTAATGGAACACGGTTTAGCCTCAGCTCTGGGTTTCACTAAAGGGGCCCAGAGAGGTCCAAATAAATATAGGAAGTATTTGCAAAACACATATATGATAAAGGACCTGTATCCAAAATATATGAAGAACTCAACAATAAAAAAACATTAAAAAATGGGCAAAAGATTTGAATAGACACCTCCCTGAAGAAGATACACATATGGCAATATGCAAAGATGCTCAACATCATATGTCAACAAGGATTGTAGATTTAAACATTACAACGAGTTATCACTAGACCTATCAGAATGGCCCAAATCCAAAAAACCTTACAACACCAAATGCTGACAAGGATGTCAGGCAACAGGAACTCTCCTTCATTGCTGGTGGGAATGTAAAATGTACAGCCATTTTGGAAGACAGTTTGGTGGTTTCTTAGAAGGCTAGCTAAACATAGTCTTACCACATGATTTGGCAATCCTGCTTCTAGGTATTTACCCAAACAAATTGAAAACTAAGTCTATGTGAAAACCTGCACACAAATGTGCAGATTTATTCATAATTGCAAAAATCTTGAAGCACTAAAGATGTCCTTCAAAAGATGAATGGATAAACAAATTGTGGTACATTCGTACAAAATTGGAATGGAATGTTATTCAATGGTAAGAAGAAAGGAGCTATCAAGCTATGGAAGAGGCTTAAATTTATAATATTTAGTGATAGAAGCTAGTCTAAAAAAGTTAAATGCTATATGATTTCAACTATATGACATTCTAGGAAAGTCATCATGTTGTAAGAAAGTCCCAGCCTCATGGAGAGACCATGCAATGGTGTTCTAGCCTATAGTTCTAGCTAATGTACCAGACCACAGACAGCAGCAACTGCTAGACATATGAGCATTTGAACCTGCAGATAATTTAGCCTCCTGGTCTACCAACTGAGGACCCAGTTATCATGAGCAGAGTCAAACAACCCCTACTGTTCCCTGTCTGAATTCCTGATGCATAGACACCATGAGCATAATAAATGCTTGGTTTGCCTCACTAGATGGTGGAGTAATTTGTAATAAATGACTGGACCATATATTTTAATAGCAATAGATAACTAGAACATACATCTTATATTCTGGCTAACATTTCATTGGTAGAAAATTAATTCTTATGTGATGTCGTTCAAGGAAGACTCAGAGACAGAAGCATTTAGAAAAGAAAAGAGGTTTACTTGCAAAGTACAAGACTGTCAGAAGGACTGTCTCTCCAAAGTAAAAACCAAAATACAACAAAACAAAACTGAATTCTTTTATGAGTTTCCTATGACTGGTGTAACATATTATCAAAAATGTAGTGGTTTAAACAGTACCGATTTATTATTTTAACTTCTGTAGGTCATCAGTCTGAAATGGGTCTCCCTGGGCTAAAATCCAGGTGTCAGCAAGGCTTCATTCCTTCTGGAGGATCTGAGGGGAATCTGTTTTCTTGACTCTTTTTAGCGTCTCTAGACTGCTCAGTTCCCTGGCTCTCAGGCCCATTCTTCCACTTTCAAAGCCAGCAGCACTGGGCCATGCCTTTCTTACAGTGCCATCTCTTCTGCTTCCCTCTTCTACTTGTAAGGACCCTGATGATTACACTGGGTCACTCACACATCCCAGGATAATCCCCCATGTCAAGACCAGCTGGTTGGAAACCTTAATTCCATCTGCAACCTTGATTCTCCTTTTCCATATAACCTTACATATTCCTAGGTTCTGGGATTAGGATGTGGACATCCTTGGGGGGCATTATTCTGCCTCCCAAATTTCCAAAGTAGCATTCCTATGAATTATAGGATGAGAGTGGACATAGGGATTTCTATTCCTTAAGGTGGTTGAGAGTATATTTTACACTCTTTTGCACCCCTCTACAAACTTTGCATATATTAGGTTTTCAATAAATGTTTTTTTGACTGCCCCTCCCACAAATGTACAAAGTCAGCCTATCCACATACCGATTCTCTCCATGGAGAGAAAGAAATTTAAAACGACAGGCAGAGCAATCTGAAATTCACCTGTGGTACAATTATCTGTCCTTTTTGTTCTGGTTTATCTCTTTTAATTCTTAGAGGAACTTTGTGAAATAAGGGGATGGGTCTGTTATCTGCTTTTAACACACAGGGGAAAAAGTTGTAGGGAAGATGAATGAGTTCTCTCAAGTCCCCTGGGGTCACTCTAGGGCCATCCGGAAACTCTGTCTTTTGTTTCAAACCCAATGCTTCTTTCTTACACACTTGACTGCTAAGTCTCCCTTGGCCTCTTCCTGGCCAGGTGAATTTCCTGTATCTGTTGAAATCTAATACTAGTGTTTGTCTTCTTTTCTTTCTCCCTTTTCTGGCCTATAGGGGTTTCTGTTATCCCCACTGTGTCCTATGATTTCATTTCCAGCCTGTTCTCTGAGTGAAGCTTGATATTTTAGGGCATTCTCAGGAACCAGCCAAGGAAAGCCAGCGCAGAGCAGCTGTGTGAGCTTTGATTTCACTCTCCTTTCCTGCATGCAGATGCTCTCAATTCTATGCTTTTATGCCAGTGCATTTGGACTGGCAACAGCTGATAAGGTCTGTACTCACTCTTAATTCATGATCAAACTCCCAAGTGTCTCTTAGGGTTGTCAGGGGTAGAAGGAGCCAAAGTGATCAACAGCCTCTTTGATTGAGCATTCAATAATTTAACCATTCTTCTATCTATTTAAAAGTATTTATGGAGATATTTGAACAGTGGAACTGTTCAAGGTTGCTCAGACAGTTAGTGTCAGAGAGAGGATTAGAACCCAGTCAACTTCTCCAGCTATGCTTATTGCCATCATCAGATCAGTACAGAGAGCACCACAGCAGGACAGTGTGATCTGGCTTTGAGGGCTCCTCCTCTCCTTAAGTTTGCAGGTGCCATTTCCTTAGCATTTTCATATTCAGGGGTTTGTTGACACTGGGAGCTATTGGGGTACAGAGAATAGGCCAGAGCTTGGAGTGAGACTGGGGCTTGAACCCCAGCTTTACAAGTCACTAGTTCTGGGCAAGTTAGGGAAATAATTTTGACCCTTAAATTCTTCTCTTTTCTTTTATTGCATGTCTGTCTAATGAGAACAATGATAACTATCTTTCAAAGACTATTGTGAGAAATAAATGATGTGGTTCACAGAAAACATGTGACAAAGTATGTGACCTAGCAAGTGCTCAGTAAACACCCTCTTCCTTCCCTCTTCCTGCCTGCAATGTGTCCAGCTCCCCAACCCCCCAGCCCTGTGAAGACACTTAGCGTATGTATGGTATACCTGGTGACTGAAATTGTAGGTGTGGTTCTGCCACTGTTGCCTTGGATAAAATGTACCCTATTTCTGTGCACTGTTTTTTTCCCCATCTACTAAAATGTGGGCAGTCAGGCCTACCTCCTCCTAATCTCATGAGAATTGGTGAATGTCGAAGCTTTTAGGACTGAAAGATCTATAGAACCATGGAGAAAGAGAAAAGACCTATCCTTTAAGTTCACTGTACCAGTGAGTAGAAAATAAGCAACTAGAAAAACTTGCCCACGATCAAGAACTATAAATATTTCAGGATGAAATGAATTTAGAATTGGTCAAAAAGCATTTGATTAATAGCTCCAGGGAATGAAAACCTTTATTAATGCAGTTACTGTTGTTAATAGACTTGTATTGAATAGCAGCTATGCTCAGGATAGGCAACAAATAGGAATATTTAAACACAGCCACTCCCCAGTGTCTACAATGAAAGGAGACAGAAAAACAAGCCAAGCATGAAGAAATAAGAGATACATTAAGGGGAGAAAGGAGTGGGATTAGACTCAATATGGATCAGAAGACCCTCAGAACATGACACATGCCATGGGCAATGTCTGATGAAAGGGCTGAGGACCTGGGCACTGGCCTCAAGGAAAGCAGTGAGAATGATCAAATGAACTCTGTAGGAAGGCTGAATGCTGTGGGTTGATCCCCTGCAGAAGAAAAGATTGTAGGTTCTGCCTTATTCAGGCTAACAAGACTCCATCTACCCACTGCATGCACATTAACTCTCTTCCCAGTTGTTTCCTCCTTTCTCCTCATACTCTTTGTGGTCAATTTCCAATTTTCCCAGACTGCAGATCCTCTGAGGACAAGAGTCACATCTTATTTGTCTTTGGACGTCAGTCCTCTGGTGCTTATACAGAGTCAGGTGCTTTCTGCATGCTTGTTGGACTAGAAAGTGGTTTGAAGGGAGATGGATGCTGACTGGTCAGGCTACAGTGGGCAGAGAGGACTGAAAAAGCACAGGCTACTTGTTACTACTCAAGAAAGTGTCCCGACACATGGGTGGTTGTGGTAGGGGGGATAGTGGTTTGGATGTCACAGTGGACATCTGCTGCTTGCTCACCTAAAATCCACTCCTGCCCTTCCTCTGTTTTTAACACCACCAGAGTTTCTTCCATGTGATACGGCTGAGGTGGCGATTACCTCATCCTCAGTCTATTAGCCTAAACTCATATTCCTTGTCTGGGTGTTGGTCTAGGGCCGGAGGACAAACCAGGCCCAAGCTAATCAGTGCATGGCCATAACTCACCACTCTGATTCTCTCAGGTTGGTCCAAATTAGAATGAAGTTTATCTGTTTTTCCCAAGTGTTAGGGAAGAGAAGTCTCATTTCTTACTCTTCCTTCTGGATGATGTAGGGCATGAATATTGTGTTGAAATCACTGTAACCACTTGGCTTCCATGAGGGAAACCAGTCAGAGATGAAGCCTCTCATGGATAAGAGCAGAACCAGAGAAACAGGACAGACACCTGGATCAAACTACACTTACGACCCCTCTGCACTGTGCTTTTCTGTTGTGAATCAATACATTGCCTTCATGTTTAAGTCCATTTGATTTGGATTTTATTAGTATTCGTAATGTAATCACATGCTAAGAGATGCAGCGATAATTCTGTTGCCAAATCTGCAAACTGGGAGGGCATGGCATGGTGGTTAGGAATTTCCATCTGGTTCCACCACTCCCTCATCAGCTGTGACACTGGGGGAATTATCTGAACTTCCTGAGACTGAGCATTTCTCACATGAGAACAGTGAGGATGATAATAGGCTTGGGAGGATTAAATAAGATAATGCACGTCACTGTGAAGTATACAATGAGAGCTCAAAAGAGAGTAGCACAACAGTACTGATATAAACTACACAACCTTGATGCATTCTGCCTGGGATTTCAGGTGTAAAATGACATGTCTTAAGTTATTATTGAACTTTCTTACCACATTTCCTTAGTCTCAACTTTAAGTTCTTTGTGTCTATATCTTAGAAGATCAAGGCAAATAAAATGGCTTATTATTAATAACACTTTCCATTTTAATGTGCTGTGCTCATTGTATTAGTTAGGGTTCTCCAGAGAAACAGGACCAATAGGAAGAATGGAGATCGATCTATCTATCTATCTATCTATCTATCTATCTATCTATCTATCTATCTATCTATCTATATCTGTCATCTATCTGTCTAAAGTGAATTATTGTTAGTAAGTGGCTCACACAGTTATGGATGCTGAGAAGTCCCTAGATCTGCAGGTGGCAAGCTGGAGACCCAGGATAGTTGATGGTATAGATTTCAGTCTGAGTCTAAAGGTCTGAGAACCAGGAGAGATGATGGAGTGAGTTTCAGTCTGAGGGCAGAAGAGGACCAAAATCCTAGCTCAAGCAGTTGGGCAGGCGGAATTCCCTTTTACTCAGCCTTTCTGTTCTATTTAGTTTTTCAACTGATTGGATGGAGTCTGCCCCTGCTAGGAGGGGAAATTTGCTTTACTCGAAGCAAATATTGATTCATATGTTAATCTTACCCAGAAGCACTCTCACAGATACACCCAAAATCGTGTTTGATCAAATTATCTGGGCACCCTGTGGCCCAGTCAAATCGACACATAAAACTAACTCCAGAAATATTTATAGAGTAGCCCTGTGTGCCAGGTATTGTTCTAGGCACTGGGAACATAGGATTGGGGAAAAATCAAAGAAAGAAGATATACCTGCTCTCATGAAGGTGTTTTTTGTGAAAGTTGTTTTTTTTTATAGTTTAGAAAGCTTTTTCTCTTTATTGTCTTATTTAATCCTTACAAGAATCCTGTGAGGTTGTTTTGACAATTGTTATATCTTTGCCATACAAAGGAAGAGATGAAGACACAGAGAGATTAAGTCAGTGACTCAGCCAAGGTCACGGAGCTTCCAAGCAGTAGAAACAAGACTAGAATTAAAATTCCCTGAAACCAGTGTAATGTTCTTTTCACTTTGCTAGATTTTTATGTACTTACTTACCTGCAGAGAGTTACAAAGCTGAAAAGAGTCTATTTATGGAATTACATCTCCATTTTGCAACATGTTTCGAATGGACAGTGCAATATGAATTGTCAAATCATGTGTAATGACTACTATTACTCATTCGCTAACACATCGTCTAACAGACTTTCATGCCTTTGTTCAATGAGGAACTGCATTTGAGAAACACGCTTGGGTTGGCGTCAGTTGACCACTAAATTCTCAATCTAAGACGAGCTCTCGCTTTGTTTAATGGCTCTCAAAATGTTGACATGCAAGAGAGCACAAAACAGCACTCTTTCTTGTTTTTTCCTTCTTCTAAAACCACAAGAAATTATTTAAGGAAGTTTTAATGAAATGCATCTGTCACTTATGAAGATGGATGGCTGGAGTACAGCTTTCCATTACTGGAAATGGCAGAATCAAATTAGGAAATAACAGTCCTCAGCATCTTCTCCAACTGGCTTTTGCATAATGTGTTGGGAAAAATGCCACCTCGGCAGAAAACTGTTACTGTGAGGGCCAAGGTTCTTTCCCCTAAGGGGCTGTGTTTACCAGTGAGGTTCTTCTTTCTCTTTGGCAGGTGAGATGGCCATGCTTGGGAGTAAAGCTTCCCTTCTCGGGATATTTTTTGGTGTTTGGAGTTGGAGGCTCCATTTCATAGTCCAGGAGGTTTGGGTAAGTTCTCGCACTATATACTTTTCTAGGTTGGAAGCCCTGGCTTTTGATTTGCTTTTCTAAGCTTCCAATTTCTCATTTCTTATTGTGGTAAATAGTACCCATTCAACAAATACCGGACATCATGTATGTGTCCAGCACTCTGTTGACACTGGGATTCCAGTGACAGCAAAACAATGTGCCTGCTCATCCTGCTACTGTACTAGATGGGGACACAAAAGATAAAGTTCAGGAAGTGTTTCATGCTATCAGGGTAATAAAACAAAGTAATGAAGTAAAGAGTGGGTGGGGGAGGGGTTTATTTGGAAGAATAAAAACTCTGTCATAAACCATGAAACCTGGGCCCTTATTTCAGGACAATCACTATATTTTTATGTCTCCAGGGAAAATCTGTGCAGTTAGCATTTTTTTGTTTTTGTTGTTGAAAAGGACTTTTGAGATTATTTCATATCTATTCCATCTAAACACAAGAGTCTGTTTTTCAACTAGTAAATGATAGTGGACTAGACACCTTTCCCTAAGTATATCTAGACTCAAATTTCCCCAATAAGAAATCAGATCAACTAAAAATGCTTGTTAATTCATGTGGCCTTTTAGCAAACATTTATTGACCTTCTACTGTGTTCCAGGCAGGGTGCTAGGTACTAAGGAGAGAGTAGTGAACACAGTGCAGAACTTATCACATCCATTCCTTTCTGTTTCACTTGATCGTTTATGAAGAACTTTCATGTGTAGTGCGAATGAGAAATTAAACTTCTGTCATATCATGCTATTGAAATTTTGTTGTGTTGTAACTGCCCCATAACCTGGCCCCAAGCAATACGAGGTTCCATTGATCACATTTCTTCACTGGGCTCTTACTATCTTGTGGGAGAATTTGGCATCTCAGAGGGAGTTCATTCCATTGCTAAAAAGTTCCAATGGTTGGGAAATTCTTTCATCAGAACTGAAATAAAATCTCCTTTCCTGCCATCTCCCCTGACTGCTTACTCTTGCCTCTGGAATATCAAGGGAGAAGCCCACACCTCCCTGTCATGGCATCTTTCCACATGACACAGCAGCTGTCATGTCTCCTTTCAGAGCTCCATTCTCCTAGAGAAATGTGGCTGACACCCTCACACAGGTTCCTGGATGACACAGTTCCCAGATGCCTCATCATTCTTGTCCCTACTCTCTAGAGAGACCCTCACTTAACAGTGTAGCTTTTAAATGGGGACATCATTGTTTCAGATGTTTTCTGACCATATCTACTACAATAAAACAGTTATTTTTTTTATGCTTAGGTAATAAAATGAACTCAAGGCAGGCAAAGGCCATGTCTGCCTTATTCATCGTTGTATTCCCAGAACCAAACCTAGTGCCTGGTTTGTACAAAGTGCTCAATGAGTAACTTAAGAATAAATGAATTAGGGCCGGGCGCTGTGGCTCACGCCTGTAATCCTAGCTCTTGGGAGGCCGAGGCGGGCGGATTGCTCAAGGTCAGGAGTTCAAAACCAGCCTGAGCAAGAGCGAGACCCCGTCTCTACAAAAAAAAAAAAAAAAAAAAAAAAAAAAAAAAGAATAAATGAATTAGTATATGAAAAGCATTATGTATTTTAAGAAGTGAAAATAATGCCTTGGTAACTATCAATAATGCCTGGAACACTGAAGGTGATGAATGTTTTAGTGCTGCCTTATAACGTGACTTTAACAGGTACAGAGACATGTATGACCTTGATTCATATTTCAGATATCCATGAGGCAAGGAATTTCTCCCCAAGGATAAAAGTCTTGGATAAGGAATTGTTGTTCATCGTACCAGGCAACCAACAATTAGCAATGGTCCAATATTCAGTTAAAATAGGTAGATGGGACCGACTGTTGGCCAGGGCATCCTCTATTGCTGAGAGGACTACTGGGGTTTGGCCAGTAGTGCTGACCATGGATCCTACCCTGAATGTTGGATAGGTACAAGCTAGGACATGTAAAACACCAGCTCTCCAGTGGGCACTATCATGTGTGATAGTGCCACTACCATACATAAAGTGTACAGATTCCCTTGAATGGCAAGGGACTCCCAGTGAGCAACAGGTATGGGGTAAGAGTGACCTACTCTAGTACCATTGTATCTTGTAGAAGATTGGGGACAGGGAAGTCCTTTCTTCCTGTAGGCAGGATATGCTGGAGGGCCAGGCTTGGCTTTGTGCTGTAAGTATCATTTCCATTTCCAGTAAGGAGGCCTCTGTGGCTGTGCTGACCCTGTGATGCTGCCACACCATGACCCAAAGTATAGTGGCAGTTGAGTAAAAACTGGTCTGATAAAGCTGGCTAAAGCCTGGGCTCAGACCTATGAAAGCTCCCATTCATTTGGAGTCCAGAGGACCTCAAAATGCAGCCAGAGTTGCTGCTTTAATTGTGTGTAGTACGGAGCTGAGGAGCTCCATGTACTGAAGCCCATGAGTGATTTTTGGCCATCACAGGTGGTTCAGAGACTTCAGGAGGCTTGAGAGGAGGTTGCTGATGTCTCCATATGGAAGGAGTTGTGTGTGTGTATGTGTGTGTGTGTGTGTGTGTGTGTGTGTGTGTGTGTGTGTGTAGAGGGAATTAATGAGATTGCCTATTGCATCTGACAGATTTTAGAGCCTTTTGTTGCAGGGGGCAACAAAAGTCAGCTGATTTGTGAGTAACAGTATAAATGGGCTTAGGTAAAAGTTGTGATTGGGAAATATGTTGTCTCCATAACCCAAATAGAACCAGTAAGTGTTGAGCCTGCTTTAAAGCAGTGGGTGCCAGTAAGATGAAGAGTTGATTCTTTACTGAATTGGGTATAGGTCATTTCTTGCCCGACCAAATAATGCCCAGAAACTTTACCAAAGTAGTGGAGTCTTGAATCTTATGGGATACAGTGGCTCAGTCCAAGTTGGAAAATTTCTGTGACAAATGTTTGTGTATTCTGTGTGAGAGTGTACTTTAAATATCCTCATAGAAGGATGCCATTGCTGTGATGTCCTACTGTGTTCCTAGAGAAAATTGTGTAATATGTGCTTAAGTTCTTGCCTCGGAAGACTGAGAGTGTCAGCAGGGCTATTGAAATACCCCATGGGGGGAAGCAAAGGTATATCTTGTTACTTCAAAGGTGAGGGAAAATTGTGGCCAAAAGTCTGCCAAAATAGGCACAGAAGAGGATATATCAGCCAAATCTTAACAACAAAATACTTTCCAGTTGCTAATGGATGGTCAGTAATGTCGATGATTTTAGGTGTGGTGACCTTACTGGGGGTGCCATGGTATTAAGGTTGTGGTCAATCACTCTTAGGCATCATCTGTTTCCACCAGGTTTGAATACTGGCCAATTGGGCTATTAAAGAGGGAGACTATAGGAACAATGACCATTCCTTCAGTAAGTCTTATACAATGGTTCCTAATTCTTGTGTTTCAAAGTATGTTGGGCTGTATTAACTATTTTAACCAGGTGGAAGGGGGTATGGATAAGGTCTATGGGACTTCATTTTGTGAACCTACGGTAAGTGTTCAAGACTTAATTTTATTCCATTTTATTACTCATTGGATCAGGGCATCCATGCTACATATAGGATATTTTATGGCAGTAAGTGCTATGACCATGTGGAATTTAGGTAAGGTAATAGTTCTGATGGTTAAGGTGAGGCACACAAATTTTCCCTGTATTTTGTGTCTTATAATTCCCTAAGAGTGTAGGGATACCCTGTTTAAATTTCATGGGATCCCAGGTTTAGCTCTAACTTGAGCCTGGTATTGATTAAGGCCATGAAGATTTGTTAATTTTAAGGAGACCAATGAACTACCAGAGAGGTATAGGGGCAATTGTCCCCAGGTGGTGGCTGGTACCCAGGGGAGATACTGAGTCCCTAGCAGGCTTGTGGTGGTTGCTATTGCCTAAAATCAGGATAGCGGGTAATGGGTCCCCAGGGTGGCAGAGACGTGGGGAGTCATGGAGACCTGGACCCACCTTGCTGTATGTCTAATGTGGCCTGACATTGGGGGATGTAGCTGCCCCATAGGCTGCTGTAATAAAGCATGTAATTCTTTAAGAGTTGTTCAGTATTCAAGATCAAATGATTTGGGAAACCCAGATTTTAGAGTTTCAATACCAGGTTTTTCAATGGAATTTTGGTTTTATGGAAGTCGATTGTCTGGAGATCCCTTACAAGTGCATACTACTGCCTCCTTCATAACTCTTATTCTCATGATTATCATTGGTAGGCAAACATTGAATTGGGTTTTATCTTGTTCTTCATGGGAAACTAATAACTCTGGGCTGTAAAATGCTTCCTTAATATTTGCAACCTGGCTAATAAGGGGACGTAAGACTGCCTGATAATTTGAGAGTGCCCTTATTAAAAATAATTGTCTTGTATCAGCATCAAAGGCCTTGTTTGGGGCTAGTAAGGGCCTCTGATTCATTGGGCTATTCAGCAAAATAATAACAAACCTATCACACCAGACTAATTTTTCTCAGTAGCTGTTATCCTTCCTCCCAGGGTTTCCAACTAATGAAGGCACGAGCATGTGCGTGAGCATTTGCAGTGGTAGCCATGAGATGGGCCATTTTCTGTGTCATGAACATCCAGTGGATGAGAGGGAAGACAGGAAGATGAGCTCTCAAGTGCTGCAGAAGGCATGCATTTTGGCCCCTTTTTGATAGATTAAATTCTTTTTAAAATAATTATTAATTTTGAGATCACAAAATACGCCTACCAATTGGCTCATCTCAACAGATGTTAAAGTTAATTCCCAACTAGTGTAATAGAGACACAAAAGGCAATTGGCTCCTTGTTCATCTTTCTGTTGAATAAATTATTTTAGTAAATTTTCAGTCAGCTCAAATCATAGACCTTTGTTTCCATTTCTGCTGCTTCTACCTGAATAAATGTTTTTCGAGTAGTTATAAGAAATGTTTCAGGGAAGATCCTTTCCTGTCCTATTTTTAAGGATTCTCTATCCAGTGAATCCCAGTCCATGTGGTCAGGGTCAGGAATTTGACCCCCATATATACCCACCCCACAATATCCCCTGTTGCGAAGCCTTTGGGACCCCTGCTCCTAGTGGAGCTGGAGTGCCCACTCAGTGTGCCAATGGGTGGTGGCACCTGGAGTCCTTGATAATCACTTTCTCAATTTTCCAATAAATTTATAGCTTACTCTGGCCCTTTGAGGGAACTGGGGTAAAACACTCTGGTCCACTTTTCATTCGGGTCTGTGCCTTGGGGAAGCAGGGATTTCTTCCTCTATAATGCTGAGGACACAGGATCTTTTCTTGTGACAGAAAGCAGAAGCAAAGCAGCAACAACAGCACAGGCACTTGAGGACTCACAGAGTCCTGGTGAGCCAGGGGCCCTCGGGCTTTGTACCTCAATGCACTGCATATTAGTTGTTCTTCCTTACCTAAGTGACATTGCTCGATACCAGTTTTTCCCTGCGAGCTCTGTAGAACAGGGTCAACACCCAGTTGGTGCACACAACAATGATCAGAGGGCAAAGGTTGTTCCCTGAGCCTAGAGTCAGTCTCGGTTTATGCTGGAATCAAGAGAGATTCAATCTGAATCATATGTCTCCATCTGGGCCATGACATACTACCCAGGGCAACTTTAAGGAGGTCACCAATCCTATTTAGGGACTGTCCCTAAATACCAGTTATCGAAGCTTCTGATTTAGGGCAGTTAAATCTATAACAGAGTCTCAATAGGACTTGGCAAATGCAGCACAAACTAACACAGTTCAAAGAGTGTGCTGGCCAGCAAGCAGCAGCTCCACGTGTGCACGTGTGCCAACAGGCAGCAGAACTGCTAGCAAGCAAAAAGCAAGAGAAGAAAGGCCCCCAGGTGCCCATTAACAGGTGGTGGTAGTCATTGCCTAGACCATCCTGCTCATGGTGCCTATTGTCTTGTGGTTGCCCACAGGGGATGGGATCAATCCCTCACCCTAAATTGGCAAGGCTGTCAAGACTGATGTGTCACATTCACCAAGAGAGTATGAAAAAATACATTATTATATATTGAGACTTTCTGGAGAGAGCAGGGTGGGCACCGAAGTGGTCTGAAATAACTTGAGTGAAACAAGGAATAAGTGGCTTTGGTTTTTACTATGGTTTGGGGGCAGAGGCAAAATGAGTGTTTCTGTGCATGGCCAGGATTTTTGTGTGGTTTGAATGTCTCTGCTGGCACCAAGGGAGAGAACACCTGGGCTTCCTTATCAGCTGCCCAGTGTGGAGCAGAGGAAGACAGGTGGGCCTGGCAAACATCAGAAAAGGAGTCAGACTTTTTAAGACACTGACACAACATGCTTTACAAAATTCTAATTTTGGTTTGAAAGCTCAAATCGTATCATTGGCTACAAATATTGTCAGGTGTTTTCCTAGAAGTGACAGTCTCTGTTTTTGAAGGTGTATGCCAATTACATGTGTCTGAATAACCTTGGTGTTTTAGTCATCCTTTCAAGGAAAGATGATGTACTACAGACAATGTAGTTGGGGCAGCTTGCAGCTTGACAACAGAAGTGCTTTTCTTTGTAGTGATCACAGTACTCGGAGGTGCAGCCCAAGTGCTCTGTGCTTGTTTCCCATGTCCCCACACAGACTAAAGATATAACAAGTAAAAAGATGTTTACTCAGACAAGAAGATTTAATGAAATTCATCCTGTTTATCCTTCATAAAGGAAATTTGTAGAGAAACTGGGATTTTGCTTTACCATGAGTGAATGTTGGTGAAGAATGCAGTGACTTCTGATATAGTTTTGGGGCACAGACTTGGTTCCAGCTAAGATGCCAGTGGTTTTATCTAAAGTTGCTTCTGCACAATGAAAGTGTCAACTCAGTGAAAAGAACAAATAATGTCTCAGTATTATTATGAAAAGAGTTTTGACCACACAGCCTCCTTAAACGTTATCTCAGGAACCACCAGCCTCCTTTTCCAGATGTTTGCATTCCACACTTTGAACACTGCTGGATGAGATCAACACCAAGTGTCAGAGAAGCATGCTTTCCATTCCCAGAGGCTGTTGTGCAAGGGCACTATCACAGGGGTTATAGTGGTGAAAAATTAGAACCAATAATTTAATCTACTATGATGGGTGTTTTACCAATCTCAGCTTGTCTCTAACTGAACTTACTTAATTTATATTCTGTTCTGGGCTCTGTTTTGGGAAATTAATAATAAGCAACAAATACAACATGGCTCCTAATGTGTTTCCAGACCAGTAAAGGCTGAACACACTGCAATAAAATCATAAAGCACTTTTTACTGAGTTCTATTATAGAAACATGTGCAATGTGCTAAGGGAACCTAGTAACTAAAGCTCTGTGGGTTCAGAAAAGACTGCCTAGGGATATAATGTTTGGTCTGAGTCCTGAAGGATGAGTGCAAGTAGTTTAGGTGGAGAAAGAGGATAGATGCTTCAGGCTGAGGAAGTGACATGTGTCATGACATGAAGGCTACAAAGAGTGAGACCTGCTGACATTTCTGCAAAACCAGGTACAACTCTAGCTTCTGTGATTCTCCCAGAGACTCTTCTAATCACTCCAGTTCCCAGCCTGAGGCCTATGCCCACCCTTACCTTCTCCTCTTTGGCCAGCCATTTATTCACTCAGCAAAATTATATCAAGCACCTGTTAAGCATTTTTACTGAGTTGCATCTTACTTGGGGGTGAGTCTCAAAAGTATGATGTGGAAAAGGTGGGAAATTATACAGAGTCACAATGACCCTTGGAATTTCCTTAGATCACCCATAAAATACAATATATGTGGTTTTGTGAAGACACAAAAACTCGGTTTTGGGTCCATATTGCATGTCACAAAGGACATATACAAGTGAGACCTCCAGAGAGACCTGATGTGAAGTGCTCACACCCTGAGAAGCACAGAGGAGCTGAGACCAAGTGAGGCATCATAATGTCATGGCTTCTGGCTGTTGGAGGAGGAGATGAGCCTGTGTGTCCTTCCCTCTCTTTCTCCCATAGGTGAATCTGTAGATTAAATGATGCAACTCCCTCCTCTTTTGTCCCTGGTTGGTTGGCATTCATCATTTCCTTTCTACCCCTGTGTCCCCACCCACCCTGGGTTCCTGGATTGCTGTCAGGACAGCAGTCTCTCACTCTGGTGTCTGCACATTCCCCATCTTTGGCACTAGAGTCGGGTGAAGCTGCTGAAACCTCCTCCGTGAAAGGCCTTTCCTGTGGTCCCCTATAGCCAACTGGACTCTCAGCACAAACAACTTTGTACTGTATTTTTTTCTGTCTCCAACTTCTTTCCCTAACCAGAATGTGAGTTCTTTCAAGGTAAAAAAATTACCTTTTCTCCCCTTGGTGTGATCAGACTCTACCCATAGTGGGTCCCCCATGAATTCCAGTCCTTTTAGATGATGATGAAGATGACACTGAGGTGCACATTTTATCCATTGCCTGCAACTCGATGTGCACTTGGTGTTTTTTCTCTTGTGTACCCTCAGCTCCTCCTTCTCTCTGCCTTGAGATAATTATTTGATAATAATTACTCCTTTGTGATCTCTTCACCCATAAAACCTAAAGCTGTCAATCATTTCATCTTTTGTGATCTTTTCTTCAAACCTGATTCTCTTAAAGACCCCAAAGAAAGTACAGCCAGTTGGTAAGCACTAGTAAGGTGGTTCTCCAGCATGGGCATACTCACTCTCTGCGGAGTGAAGGCCTTCCCTATGCAGCAACAGAGTGAGGAATGAAACACCACAGGCATTAGGGGAGCTTTTTTACAGCCTAGTCCAGATGTGTGAACGAGTAGCGCATCCATATAACACTGCCAAGTGTGAGTTTAATAAATGTTTCTCATTATTTGTGCCTAACTTCCTTCAAAGAAGAATTTAGGCTAGTTTACAAGAAAAAATAAATTAACCATGAGACAAAAAAAAAAAGAAAAAAAGCAAAGAGAAAAAAGTTTATCCTTGTAAAATGGAAAAAGGTTAATGCAAAAATGCACACTGTGAAAACCTATGTACTTGTCAAGACAGGCCATTTATTTGGCTCTTGGCTTTTCTCGCAAGGCCCTGTAGTGAGAACTATCACCACATCACTATGCCCTGTGGTAAGAAACAATCTGTTGATTGAAAGCAGCACAATTTCTATTACAGAGCCCAGAGAGAAACTTCTCCCAAGGATTTCCATAAGGAAAACCCATATACTAACAATGACCTTGACAATTATCTTACAATAGATGCAGTAGTAGTTTCATAGAGCTGTTTCTTATAATGTCACCAAATATAGCCTTGGAGAGGGAGTAGGGTGCCTTAGAGAAGGAGCTTCCTTTGAGCCCTTGGAAGCAGAGAAGAGGGCCCTCAACCAGCCCATGGCAGGGCAGGGCTAGGCCAGACCAGGATGGACAGGCAGGGTTGGCTGGGCAGGATAGAGAAGACCATGAGCTGGATTGAGCTGGGCTTGGCTGGGCAAAGCAGAGTTGAGCAGGAGTAGACAGTATGAGGCAGAACAAGGCAGAGAAGGACTGGGCAGGGATGTCTGGACTGGGCACAAGTCAGCAGAACAGGGCAGGACTCAGGAGGACTGGGCAGACCAGGGCAGAACTGGGCAGGGCTGCGAGGGCCAGGTCGAGCAGGGCTGGGCAGGACTGGAGAAGGCTGGGCAGGTCTGGGCAGGGAGCAAGGCATAGCAGGATAGCATCTTGGACTCTGGAAGGAGTTGCTGAAGAAAGGAGAATGTCCTCTGTTCCCAGAAGTCCTAGAAACTGCAACCGCAGAAATTATCCTGCTCAGTTAGCAGGAGGCTGGAGGCAGCCTGCCTGTTTCACTGTGGATTATGAACCCTGGCCAGGAGAGCACGGACTCAGAGACCTCCCTTAAGGACACTGTAGGAGTGGCTCAATCATCTTGGGCTGAACACAACAGTGAAGACCTTGTGGGTCTAATATATCCTGTCTTGAAGGCCCTTCTTCTCTGGAAAACTCCTTGTGCTTCAAGGCTCAACACAAATGGCACGCCCTCTGTGACACCTTCCCAGTGCTTCAGCTCTGCAATGCTCTGACCCCTCACCTACACCCACTGTGAGTCACCACTAATTGACACCTGTGCCATTCCTGGTGCTAATTGACATTCCACTCCTTTCTCTGCTCCTCATTTGTCATGAGTGAGAGTGATGTGACTTGAATGGCCTCTGCTTTGGCACATCTCATATAAATAACAAACTATTTGCAATATACTTCACAATGAGCATGTCCAGACACTTCCACTGGGAACCACTCTCATAGGCTGAGATGGGTTTGGCTGTAGCCTCAGAGAACAGAGGGGGAAGAGGCTTGAGGAGGAAACCGAGGCCCTGAGAGGATAATTGACTTACCCAAAGCCACTCAGAGAATTAGGAGGAGAATCTAAGCAAATATCTTCTCACTCTTGGTCTGGTGGTGTTTCCTGGAGTACTTTTTAAAATGATGTGACTTGATATCTCAGACACTCTGGGTTAATGACTCTGAAACCAACTCTCTCAAAAGAATGGGTCAGTAACTCCCAGGATTTAGAGATTTCTAGAAACTTTTCTGAAATATTACTGCCCAGCCTAAACTCATGACTTCTTTCCCCTTTGGTCTTGTGGCATTCCCAGAGGTTTCCTCTCCTTTCAATGGTTTTTCCAGGAAACTATAGGAGCCCCCAAAGCAGAACGAGAATTGCAAATAAATACCCTCAGATCAGTTTGGTGGGAAGAACGTGGGCACTGGAGTCAGACAGACCTGGGCTTGAATCCCAGTTTGATAGCACGAGCAAGTCATTCATCACCCTATGTCTCAGTTTTCTCACCTATAAACTGGAGATAAGCATATTTACTGTAAGGACTGTCATGAAGGTTA
Organism: Microcebus murinus; assembly: GCF_040939455.1. Lineage (NCBI taxonomy): Eukaryota > Metazoa > Chordata > Mammalia > Primates > Cheirogaleidae > Microcebus > Microcebus murinus. Next base: position 24,150,207 of record NC_134106.1, on the reverse strand, counting down.
TGAGATAATGAATATAAAATATCTAGCACAGAGTAGGTGCTCAAAAGACAGATGTTTTATCTTTCTTTTTAAATGAGTCCCCAGATGTCATTTAGTGCAGCCTGTTCCTGCCTGGGAGGTAGTCCCGAACAGCATGTTGGTTAGGAATGTAGACTCTGTGGTCAGACTCCAGACCCTGTACAGCTTTGCTGCCACTTACAGGCTGTTGATTTGTGTGGGTGAGCCTCAGTTTCCTCAGTGTGCCTACCTCACATAACCATGGTGAAGATTAAACAGAATCCTGTAAGCAAATGGTTTGATAGATCAGTGCCTGGTACCAATCAATGCAAGCTCTTATTGGCAGGATTGTCACCCACCAGAATACTTTAGATGATAAGGAGAATCTTCCCGAGACTAGGGCTCCTACAACAGACCAGCCACATTGTCTGGGACAGAGCTCTCTGGCCAGGCCTAGATGTGGATGCCTCCTGCATCTCTGGACTTGTTCTCTGAGAGCCACTGTGACAATGCAGGGGGCCTCATGATAGCTGCCTCTCCCACCTGGGGTGTCCAGTAAACATGCACAGCCCTGTGGCTATAAAGGGCTCAGAGACATGTCTAAAAACTGTGTGTGTAACACGTTAAACCAAGCACAGGGTTCCTCTCTCCACTGGCCCCCTCTACTCAGGGCCTCCTTAACCAGAGCTGCCTGAGGCCAAGGTCCCAGAGTCACCCTGTTGGCCTGCCTCTGATTAGCATTGCAGATTTCTCAAGCCAGGACCTGCCTAATCCCAGCTTGAAGCTCTAACCAGATAAACATTTAATGAGCCTGGAGCACTGGGGACTCTGTCCTGGGGATGTTAGGAGGGAGAGGGCAGCCCCCAGGTCAGGGCAGGGGCTGGAGAAGCAGTTGATGTTGGGAACTGTGGGCTCTGCACCCCCCACCCACCGACTGGCTCCCAAGTCTGGGCTGCCAGGTAGGCTCTATATGGGTGAGCATAGGGCTGACTCACTGACTCCCAGAGCTGTGGCTTTAGCTCTCATCAAGTCACTGATGGCCCTTGCTAAGGCAGGGCCTATGATATTACTGGGGAGCTCCTGGGAGGGCTGGACTGATGGGGCAGGAAGGGTCCCTCCCTTGGGAGCAGCCTCTTTGGCAGATCCCCAGGGAAGGTCAGAGCAGCAACACTGCACTTCCTCTCCCCTGTGGTCCTGTGCCTGGCAGGCCCCAGGTCTCTGGGGTGACTCTGAAGGATGATGATCACCTAGACATAGGCCTCAAAAGAGGGCATCTCTAGGGCCCCATGGGAACAGCAAAATGAAACCATTACTTTGGAAACCATTTTTGTATGTATCATGTCATGCATGTTGAGTTCCCTAGTATGCCCAGCAGGTGGGGGGACTGAGGCCTAGAAGGGATGAGCCAAGTGTTTGAAGTTGCTGAGTGAGTCAGGCAAGGCCAAGACTAGAACTAGAATGGAAGTGTGATGGTTGCAGTTTGCACTCTTCCTGAGGGAGCAGCTGCCCTGACTGCCTCACAGGACTCTTCTGGTCCTGGGAAGGTCCGCAGAGAGGCCCTAAAGGCAGAGGGACCCAGATGTGGGCACCTGTGACATCAGTGTCGGGCAGTCGGGACAGAGGAGCAGGAACCCGTTTGGCCAGGCAGCTTGAGTGACCCCGCTGCCAGTGACCAGTGACTGGTCACTTTGGCCAGTGACCCCGCGGAGCCAGTTTCTTCCCCTGAGGAGAGGGTAGGAAGAGCCCTGCTCCCCATCTGTCCTGGGATTATCATAAGGAATAAATGAAATGAGATGGGCATGGAAGTGTTTTGTACATTGTAAATAGTTATAAAAATGAATAGCATAATTAACAGAGTCAAGCTGGAAGGAAGCAGGGTGGGGGCAGTGATAGTGGAAGACACAAGGATAAGACAGAGAGCTTTAGGATGGGACTGGTTTTCTCTCCTTATCTCTCTCCATCTTCCCTGACAGGCTGTCTTCTCTTCCTGTGTGGAATGTGCTGACCTAATTTTTTGATCTGGAAGCCTCAAGACCAGCTTTAAGATGAAAATGTTTTATGAGGCAAAACCCCAATGTAAATTCCAATTTTTCCCTGAATTTCAGATCTTATGCATGGTATTATGTTATTTAAATACTATTTTCTCTATTCCCAGGAATACAAATTAGGTATTTATCTGTTTGACACTATGCATTAAAGTAAAAACAATTTAATTTGGATGTGCTAGTATAATTTGTGCACAGATACCACTTAAAAATCATGTCCTAAAAATGTCAGACTTACCTTGAACAAGTTTTAGTGGAGATATATTGCAAAGAAATAGGAATAAATGCATTATATAGAAAGTTATAAAATACAGAAGCTGTAATCAATTGCAAATTTAGACTTTAATAAGGGAGAATGATCATGTGCGAGTAAATAATTATTTCAAATATAGTTATAATTGGGATTACATTTTGGCTCACACAACGTACTGTAAAATATGAGCTTTATGTAGCAAAGACATTTTGTCATCAGTTCCCAATATTTCTTTGATAATATTATTGGAGGAAAAAAGATCTTTGCCGATGACTGCTTGGAAAGATCTAAGGGAAGGGGTCAATATCATTAACTCTCACCTGAAGAAGGAACTGAAGCCCAGAGAACTTACGTAACCTTCCCAAGGTCACACTGAGAATCAAGGTCAGAGGGTAGTGTTCCCTAAGAGTACTGACTTTTGAGCTTGTGTGTTGGTCTCCAAAGTTTAAATGCTACATTTCACCATTAGTTTTATTTAGGAATGTCATCTACTGCTACAATCTCCTTTTTTTTTTCTTTTTTAACCTTATTTATTGTCTAAATGTGTTCTTTTTTACCTCCCATTAGTTTCAGATTATATTACAAGGAGACCCAGGGCTCTGGGAATGTGACTTGGTCCTGGCATGTGAGTGCCTGGTGGTAGAGGGGTTTCAGGGTGAATCAACAGGGTCCTGCAGCCTCAAGCCCCCTTTGTCTAGAACTGCTTTACTCTTGTTTGTCGTATAGTCCGATTTCAGAAGAAAATTGAATATGAAAAGAGGATCCCACTGCCCAAAAGAAGATATGAAAGCCACCATTGACAGGAAACCATCCTCCCTGCACTGCCAGGTGCAAGGTTGTGGGGTCACAGGTGAATGGCTCAGGGCCGGGGGCAGCTGGTGTAGCAGCTGAGTGGGAGGGTGCTCCCCAAACCCCACAAAGAATGGAACAGGAATGTTCTCACTCCAGGTGTGAATCTGGAGGAGCTGGGAGCACCTGCATCTCCCAGCTGCTTTGACAGGTTTTGTTTGGTTCAGAAAATGTGGAGCAGCAGCCAAGAGCTGCCTCAGAAATGAACAGGCTGTTTTCTGAAAATGGGACATTTGGTGTCCTTAAAGACAATATACCCCTAGCTCCCCATTTGGTACATTTACTCTGAAAGGGAGCAGTTCAGTGCTGAATGGAGGGTTTGGAGACCCATACCATGACCAGTCCCAAACTCCATCTTTATGGGCACAAATCTTTTCATTTTAGGATCTCAAAGCACCTTACCTGGCATTAAGGGTGATTAGTTCAGTTTTACAGAGAGAAAATAGAGACAAGATAGAACAGAGCCTGCTGGATGAGATAGTGAGTGAATGGTGAGTTGCAAATAAATCCTGGGGCTGAAGGAGAGCTTGATGGAATTTCTTCCTTTCCCTGGATTATAGAGCTCGGAAAGGCATGAGCCTTAGAATCTGAATTTCATTGCCCATGAAATAATCCTGAAGTGGGGCTTAGATGATTACCAAGAAGCCCAAAATATAAGCACATTCCACCTTCTGCATAATTCCTTATATAAAAAAATGGAAAATACACTGTGCTTCATTGCTTACCCATCAATACTTCTCCCACCCATTTACTGATAAGGCTTCAGCAAGAGATCCAGCACATATAGCTGTGAGGATAAGCAATAGACTCTGGAATATTAATACATAAAAGTAAAAGCTCAGAGTCCAAGAATTAGAGATTATATCATGAGAAGGGTGGGGCAGTGACAACTTTGTGTGGTGGTCATTTTATGTAGGTTATCTCATTTCATGTTCACAATATCCTTTAGAAGTAGGTATCATCATCTCCATTTTACAGGTGGAGAAAATGAGGCTTAGAGGGGTTATAGCTTATTCAAGGTCATATGCTAAAGAAGAAGAGTCGTCAGGATTTGAATCCAGGTCTAGTTGACTCCAACATCCATGTTCTTTTTATCCCACCATCCCTGAGTTCTGTTTTGAGGCTGAAGGTCTTTTTGTGCCAAATGCTTCCATTCACCAAAAGCAAGTAGCTTATGATTGAACTTTAAGCAAGTTATATTTGCCTTTTATAGCTATAGGTTTACCTGTGCAATGTGAACCAATGGGAAAAGAAAAATGTTCTAATAACATTCTGAATGTTAGCTTACAGACATGATACTTTGTCAAACTGTTTCAGTTTGAGGCTGAAGGTTAATGCTGTTAGAATTTTAAATATGGTTAGGAAAGACAATAACAACAAACAGATAAAATATTTTGGAATAAATTTAACCAGCAGTATGTGAATCTTATATGAAGAAAACCAAAAAACGCACCTGAGAGACACAGACTTGGACAAGTAAAAGCACATCCCTTTTTCTTGGATGGAATATTTTAATATGTTGGTTAATTTAATTTATAAATCTAATGTAATCTCAATAAAACTGATAACATACTTTTTCTTTTTTGCTGTAGGTGATAATGATGACAAGATGATAGTGAAAGTTCATATGGGAAAATAGTTATGAAACAGTGAAAAGAAAAAGCTGTTTTTCAGGTAGGAGGAGGTGGGTGAACAGAAAGACAAGTCTTAGATGATATTAAAACACACTACAAAGCCTCTATAATTGAAACAATACAGTGGACACACAAATAGACAAACTAATGGAATGAAATAGAAAGTTGAGAAACAAACAAATACATATATTAAATAAAAATTTAGTATATGATAAAGGTGGCATCTCAAATCACTGAGGAAAAGATAGATATTTTAATAAATAATGTGAGGCAACTAGATAGCCATAGTAAATGATAAAAATAGATGTATACAAACTCCAAATATATCAGAGGGAAAGTAGAATATCTACCTATGGTAGCATAAATGAGTTGCCATATTCTTTACCCCTAAAATAAGTAGAAAACTTGATGAAAATTGTTGTAGGAATCTGAAATCAACCAGAGGCTGACAAATAATGGAGAAGCATATATTTATGAAAAACTGCTAGAGCTCTGGGTAAGAACATTAGAGTCTGCAAACTACTTGCTAGGGCTACTATCATCTCCTTTCCCCACCCTCCTGCAAATCCTGACCCCTCCTCCTATAAATCTGTTGGCAAGAAATGTAACTTCACCATTGCAGAATTGGTCAGGGAAAACACCGGCTTTGCTGCCGAGGGCAGTGGACTCCATATGGGGAAGAGGGCAAAAACCTAGGGTGTTGTCAGTAAAAGTAACAAGCTCAGTGGAAAAGGAATAGGGAAAAACTATAACTCTGCTAATCCAAGGTTGTGATTTCAGGGAAAATTGGGCCAAATGGATCAGTCAAATACTTAACAGGGAGATCCTCAAAATTAGAGTCATAGAAGGTCTAGATAAGCCTCCACCATCTCTGACTGACCATGAGACTATGTGCATGCGCAGAGGAGACTCAAGAGAAAGAGAAAGTCAAGCAGACTTGAGAACTGATGAACTTTGAACTCTTGCCAACCTGTACCTAGATAAATCAGTGGAGTAGAGGATGGGCACCTTAAGGGACAAAGGCATTAGAGGACAACCTCCAGCTATATAATCCCTAGAAAGCCAGGTTTAAAAAAGTAAAGGAAAGAATAAAACAAGTGAGCAGAGCAATGCATTGGTGGGTACTTACCACAGAGCAGAGAGATTCTGCAACTTAAGTCTAGACAAGTTACCTCGCCTTCCCTGCTAAAAAACAACAACAACAACATAAACAAAAATAGAATCCAAGTTTGTCATAATATATTATCTAAAATGTCAAACTTCTAAGAAAAAACATGAGACATCCAGGAAAATAAGAAAGTGTGACTCATACTCAAGAAAAAAAAAGTCAACAGAAAATGAATTGTGTGTACCCAGAATGTTGATTTTAGCAAATAAACACTTCAAAGAGTTGTTATAAATATGTTCAAAGAATTAAAGGAAAATATGGTGGCAAAGACTCAACAAATAAAAAATCTCAAGAAAGAAAAGGAAACTATAAAAAGAACCAAATGAACTTTCCAGGATTGAAAAATACAATAATTTTCAATAATAGATTTGTGATAGCAGGAAAAAATCAATGAAATCAAAGATAGTTTAATAAATATATAGCATTCCATCCCAAAATGCATAACAAGAATCTAATCATGAGCGTAAACATTAAACAAACCCAAATGATGAGAACTTCTGTAAAATATATTTTTATAAAATTCTATAAAATAACTGACCTGTAATCTTCAAAAACATCAATGTCATAAAGACACTAAGGAACTGCTTTTTTATTAAAGAAGACTAAAGAAACAAGAAAACTAAACGTAGTATGTAATGATGGGCTGGATTCTTTTATGGAAGAAAAATTATTGTAAAGAAGTGGTCTTCAGCCATTTTGGCACCCGGGACTGGTTTCATGGAAGACAGTTTTTTCACAGGTGGGGGTGGGAGGAAGGCAGAGCTCTAGTGGTGATGCTAGCAATGGGGAGTGGCTGTAAATACAGATGTAAATACAGGTGAAGCTTCATGAAGCCCCTCTCACACACTGCTCACTTCCTGCTGTGAGGCCTGGTTCCTAAGTTTCATGGAAAACAATTTTTCCATGGATGGTGGAGGAAGCTCAGGGGGTGATGTGTGACCTGGTTTCTAACAGGCTGTGGTCTGGTGCCGGGCCATGGCCTGGGGGTTTGGGAACCACAGCTATAAAGGACATCATTGAGACAGTTGATGAAATTAGAAAATAATCTCTAGTTAGATAAAAATATATTAATGTTAAATTTCTTGAATTTGATTAACTCTACTATGGTTGTATAAAAAGCTATCCTGGTTCTTAGGAAAGATACATTGAAGTATTTTTTTTTTACCATTTAAGGTAAAGGGACATGAGATATTCATATATGTGCATATATATGTATATATAACCTACTCTCAAATGGTTCAGAAAAAAATTACTTCAAAGAGAAAGAGAAAACAAATATGGCAACATATTAAATATAATGTGGCGAAGGATAATATCCAACATTTTGTTAAGGCCTGGATTGTATTATGTATGAATTAGATTGCCTTTTAGTCAGAAATCATTACGTTTCTTTTTCTGTGGTTGCAATGTCTTTTCTGTTGTACAACTCAAAGAAAAATGTTCAAGTAGATTATTCTTTTTTATATTCCATCAGTTGCTCAAAATCATGACATAGTTTTTGCAGATTTCATATTGGGACTTTGCCTTTTTTGTATCTGCCCTCCCTCAACCCCATAGTGAAATTACAGATTGCTTTACATTTTCCGATAAGGGAAGAAACATATGACTTTTTGCCTTATTCTTTTTGCTACTCAGTCTCTCGTGTTTGGAATCCATTTCAAGTCTTCTTCAAGGACAATGTTTTCTTATTCTATGTTGAACCAGCTGCTTTGTATTTAGATGGTAAGTTTCTTGAGAATGTTTTGTTTTCCTTGGAGTATCAAAGAGTCTTCCTTTATTTACCCCCATGCTTTTGCATTTTTATCCTTCCTAATGTGTTTTTAAACTGTCTGCTCTAGGGTGCCCTTCTACAGCTCTTACTCCCACTCCTATTCTTTTTCTTTCTTAGAACCTTATTTCTTGAAGGTCTCAGTCTCCCTGATCCATTCTTCCTTGGTTGCTGGGCCTGTTCCACAGCTATCATCGTAGAACTTTCTTTTATATTGTTTCCTGGGCTGCATCCATTATTTCCTGGATCCTATATTTTCTTCTTTCTTTATTTCCATCCCTATTTTGTTAACACATGTCCTGATATAACTTTTTTTTTTTTTTTTTGAGACAGAGTCTCGCTTAATTGCCCAGGCTAGAGTGAGTGCCGTGGCATCAGCCTTGCTCACAGCAACCTCAAACTCCTGGGCTCAAGCAATGCTGCTGCCTCAGCCTCCCCAGTAGCTGGGACTACAGGCATGAGCCACCATGCCCGGCTAATTTTTTCTATATATATTAGTTGGCCAATGAATTTCTTTCTATTTATAGTAGAGACAGGGTCTCACTCTTGCTCAGGGTGGTTTCGAACTCCTGACCTTGAGCGATCCGCCCGTCTCAGCCTCCCAAAGTGCTGGGATTACAGGCGTGAGCCACCGCGCCCGGCCTGATATAACTTTTAATAGAGGATATGTGAAATATAAACTTTCCAACTTTTAGTTTGTATTAAAATACTTCCCTTTTCTTCTTTCACACTTAATTATCAATGACCTGGTTATAAATTCTAGATTAAAATTTTTTTTGCCCTCAGCCTTTGAGGTATTCTTTCATTATATTTTGTCATCCCGTGTTGCTGATGAGAAATACAGTGTCAATCTGCAGTTTTTTCCCTTTGGTAGGGAGCCTTTTTTCTTCCTCTGCATATTTTTATTAGTTTCTATTTAGGTGTGGTGCTCATGCATCCAGACATGGGTCAGTGTCTTTCATCCTCCTTGGCACTGTTTTCTCATGTAGGAACCCTCTCAACTGAATGTAAAACTTCTGAATTTACCACCATGTCTCTGTTCTCTCGTATTTTGCATCTGTCTTTTTGTTCTACATTCTAAAAGTAGTCCTTGATTTTATCTTCTAATAATTCTATTTACTGATTCTTACTTTGGGAAAATTATATTTTTTAATTTCCAAGAGATCTTTATTGTTTTCTGATATTTATAAAATGGCACCTTGATCTCATTTTGTTGGTGCGGTATTTTCTTGAATTCTACTGGTGGCATTTTCTCTTAATGTTTCTTCATGATGCTGCAGGTTTTGTTTGTTCAGTCACTTTTTTTGATTGAGGCTGGGGAGCAGTTGACTGGGAACACTCTGCACTTGGCTGGGCTTCTTGACTGACAGCTTTCCTTAAGGTGTGGGGACAGGGAGGCTTTGTCCTGGGGGACAAAAGGCCCACATGTTACACAGACCCCCAAAGGAAAGGCTCATGTCTTCCCCAGATAGTTTGTTTTAATTCATTAGACAAAGAGTCTTTTTTATTATTATTATTCTTTGCACAGGGCAAATGGCTAGCACCCAGTATTCTGCTTATGAGAGTGGGGGTAAATTATTCCATAAACATACCTCTAAGCTTTGTTCCATTCTAACTCTATCTTGTTCTCACTAGCATTGTTCTCTCTTGTTCTCACTCCCTCTGGAGCTCTGAAAATTGGGCTCCTTCTCTGTAGCCAACTCTCCATGTATTCTTAGCTGCAGTTTTATCTGCTGTCAGTGAATACTTACCAAACAATTTCCTTCTCCCTTTGTTGAACTTTCTTGTCTGCTAATGGGCCCCTCCAGTTCTTTTAATGTTTAATGAGGTCTTGTGAGAAACAACATGCATCTGTCCACTGTCCTTGGGAATAAGTTTTAGTTACTATCAGTTTTGTTAACAGGGGTCTTTGGTCAAGCTTTTGGTCAAGCTCTCTGCCTCCAGGTAGTGCTACTTTGTGCTATCCCAGGCAGGTGGCACTAATCTTTATTTTAAATGTAGAGGTAGCAGTTCTATGAACATTTTTCAACATACTATTAATGCATTCTGCTTTTTAACTTTCAGAGGTATAAACCTACTGGTTCTTGAATTAGTGATTCTTCTTTCACCAAAGGTCAATATTTATCCCCTGATAAATCATCTTGTTTTTCTGGAATCTCCCCAGATCCCTGGCTGTTTTGAGGTCAAGCCAAGATTACATAATCTAGAGGGATGGTTTTGCCCTGAGCATGGCTATCTCTGTGCCATTGCCCATCCTGTTTTTGCCACTGGAATGTCTGCTCCTTTCTCCTGAACCCTACCCATGTCTCTTCCAATAAAAGTCACACTGGAGCTTCAAGGCTAGACTGGGCAGGCCATTCCAAGTGTGTGCCCTATCAATAACCTCCTTCCCACCGAGTCTCTGCCCTGAGCCCTGCCAAGGGAGGTGGCCATTGGCAGCTCCTCCACATGTACTGTGTTGTACACGTGCTTCCTTCCCCCTCTCTCACAGCAGCTGATTGTATGAGGCTTGGCCGTGACCCAAGGAAAACCAAACCATAGACAAAATGCAGCCTATGAGGTGCCCTTGCCTCGCTTCACCTAGTTGGGGTGATAGTGACTAAATTGGATCCATTACTCTCTACTGGGTGGTTAGCCGGTAGCTGAGAGGGTAAGCAGAGTTGGATATATACAGAGAGAAGCAGGCACAGAGGCGAGCGGGGCCACATTTATAATGGGCCATTAATGAGACACTAAACAAGACAAGGCAGTTGCTGGCAGTGTCTTGTGCCCCAAGTGACCTTTGTCTAGCTCCAGACTCTCTGAAGCTTGGTGGCCATGGGCCTGTTCTTCCCATGAGAAGGTTAGAATGTTGTTCCTGATCACAGTGAGGCCTGGCAAATGGCTAGGAGTCATTTTTCCATATTCCTGCCTGCATTCTAATAGTTAGCCTCTCACTGCTTGGGAGTAGTGTGGTTAAATTTTAGAGCCCAGGCTAGAGTAAAATAAATCCAAAGTCGTTACATTCCATGAAGCTGCCACTGCAACCCCAGGGATCTCCCCTTCCTCTAAGCTCAGAGCACTTTGAACACAGTAGATGCTCCTCATAGGACACAGTTCATACTGCCCCCTTGCTTGACTTTCAGACCTGTGGTGTGACTCCTGCAGGGTTAGCGGAGTATGGGACCATGGCTCATTTACCATCCTGTCCTCACAGTGCCTGGAGTTGGGAGGACACAGAACTGTTCAACAAATATTTGCTGAATCAGTAAGTGAAAAGATGGAGGGTCAAAAAAAGGAGAGAGAACAGTGATGAAAAAGATTTTAATTGAATACATGTGGGAGTTTCTAACTATTATTTGTTCCACCAAGTACATGGATGTATAAATTCATTTAACAAACCTTTATGTTTTTTTGCACATTTGCTAAGTGTTAGATATACAAAAAAAGATAAGAAAGACACACTTTTCTTCTTTTTCTTCTTAAGGTATTCTAAATCAAGTAGAAAAAAGGAACTTATAAAATATTTACAATACAATAAATGTTGTATTCTGATAGTTTGCTGAAAGGAAAAGAGGAGCAGAGGCATAAACGATGAAATCTACCAAGAGGGGAGGAAGGGCGAAGCTCCTACTATGTGCTGCCCTCTGTATACGTGATCTCAGTTGATTCTCAGAGCAAGGTTTTCATGGTCTACAGTACATCTTTGCTCATCCTATAGGAAACAGGCTCAAGGTCACATAGCCAGCAAGTGACAGAAACATCATTCCTTCCAGCTCTTCTGACTTTAAACCCTCCTGCTCTCTCAGTGTTGGGACCTGACTCGGGTGACTCTTCCAGAGCTTAACCCTGTTCTGACATAAGATCAGAGGGAAGAAAACATGGGCTTTGGTTTAAGAAGATTATCTTGATCATAGTTAACACCCTGGGGACTTTTAGGGGAAAAACACACTCCCTGCTTATTGGCTTCACAAGGCTCTTTTAGCCTCAGCAGCTGGCTTCTGTCCTCAACAGGCCTGGTTTTCCCATCTCGCACCTGGCTGCAGATGGACTCCATCGGCGCCCAGCTGCTGGGCTCAGAGGGAGGTGCAGATACAGGCTCCAACCTGCAGCTTACCCTTACTCTGCCTTGCTGGGGGCCTGGGCTTCTAATCAGCTCTGCCTTCAGGGCTCTAATTATTGCAAACCTGCTGACTCTGGTGTTTTGTTTTTTTGGTTTTTAAAGTCCTGGATACTTAGATTCCACAAGGAGCCTGAAGGAAGGAGTAAAACATTTATTCACCATTGGTGATGTCATTGCCAAAAGCAGTTGTCAGCTTCCAAGCCAAGTTCATGCTAGAGCTAATCTGGAGCTCAGCCTGGCTCCAGGACAGAGGAAAATGGGGACAGATGTAGGAGGAGGAGTGGTGCTGGGAGCCCTGAAATACTGCAGAGCCACCTGTCGCTACCAGTCAGCAAGCATCCCTATGCATGAGCCAGCCCTGCAAGGCATAAAGCAGGGACCTGGCAAAAGCAGAAAGAGAGACACTGTCTCAAATGCCAGTCTGGGGAACGTGTGAAGATGCCAGCCTTTGCAAAGTGCGATGGAAAAGGCAGCGAGAGGCAGAGTGCATACATACTACATTGCTTGTGCACCACGTCCCTTTCTTACAGTGCCACCAAACAGAGCACCTCTGGGGGAGAGCACTGTGAGGAGAATACAGCTACCCATGCCCTTTCTGATAATTTGCCCAGAGCGTTCATGTGACCTAAGTGAGGACATCACATTTGATGGCCAATCCTACCTTTATGAATGCTAGGAGCAAATGGTGGGTGGATATGTCCCAGGATGGAAGCTCCCGACATTGCTTCAGTAGGGCAGAACTGTATGTAGAGGTTAATAGCGTGGGTTTGCAAATCTGAACAAGCACTTTCCAATCTCCAACTTTATCACCTCCTATCTGTATGAAATTGGGCAAGGGACTCAACTTCTTAAATCAGCCTTGCTGATTTATATAAAGCAACTAATGCTACCTACCTAGTAGTTTGTTATAAAGATTGAATGAGATAACATTTAAAGAGCATAAGAGCTGACTAAGTGGTGGCTCTCATATGAGTAAAGGACCCTTTGTCTCAGCTCATGAATAGGTTCAGGAGAGTCCCTGATCCTCACTGGGCCCCACACTGAGGGTCCATGCTAGTTAGACTCTCTGCACGAGCCGGCCCCCTTTGTCCTCTTCTTGGGTTTGAATGGGTCTTACTGATCCTAAAATACTTGGCTCAAGCATTTAACTTTCCCTGACCTCACTAGGCTGGGCTTCATGGTTTGCCTTATATAATACATCGTTCTGAAATTATCTGTTCAAACCTGTTCAAACCCATATCCGTTTATGTGTTTTTCTCTCCTACTAGGTGGTAAACTTCAGGAGGGCAGGGATTATATATTTTTGCTTTGTATACCAGCATCACTCATAGTGAGCAATGTAAAAGGTCCAATATGAGCAGAACTGAATTCAGGGTCCAAGTTTGTCCTTTTCTGCAGGTCAGGGCAAGATGCCTACTGAAGGAGGTCAGGAAAGGAGCATCAACTGCACCTTTAACAGAACAGGAACCCAAGGGGGAGCAAATCCTATTCCTGCACACCCCTGTTTGGGCTGTCAGTACCTGCAGGGATTTTTGGCAGATCTAAGCCATTAAGGGGAAGAGAAAACAGTGGGATAAGAGAAAAAGAAAAGGAGAAATAGAAAGAGGGAAAGTAGAATTGTAGTGGATCCATTATATCTTTGCTGATTAAGCAAAAGCGATAATTGCTTGACTGAGAGTGAAAGTGGGAGAAGAGTCTTAAGGAGAAGACAGCCAAGTAAAAGCTTACAGACTCATGTCTACCCCTGTCAGAGTCTTGACTCCATGCAATGTAGTGGATAAGCTTCTGTGGAGTTTCAGTTAGTGGGAGGCAGGACAGTGTGGGGCTGAGGACCCCCCCTCTGGAGTAAGAGTATCTGGTTTAGGATCCCAGTTCCACCAAAAGGCCACTCAGTTGGGTCTTTAAGATCCTGTTTTATGATTTGTACAATGTGGATAATAATGGTGTCTATCAAGGTGGTGTTGTTATAAGGATTAATTGAGATGATCAGTGTAGAAGCATCTGTCAGAGTTCTTAGTACATAATAAGTGCTCGATAAATATCACTTATATAAGTGTTGGTAATTTTTTTCTGAACATCCTAGGCCTGACTCTGGAGTCTCAGAGAGTGGAGTGGGAAGCTTGGAGGAAGGGGAATCCTTGGATATAGAATAATACAGCCTAGAAAAGATTGATTCCCCTCCCAGTTTATGTTCATTAAGATTCTCAAAACATTTTTCTTGGATCTAAGGGAATTAGCCAGATGGAGAGAAAACAACATGGAAAGAATGGTTCTGAAGTCAGGACTACAGAGTTCTGGTCTAAATCCCAACACTGCTCAGTTTTGTGACCTTGGGCAAGTTCCACAAGCTCTCTAGGTCTCTGCTTACTCATCTGTCAAATAAAGGAATTGGTCTGTAAGCTCTTTCTGTGGCTACAACAATCATCGATTTTAATATCCAGCTAAATCGACCTGAGACTTTTCCCTTCTTGTCTGCATGTACTTGCTACCCTACCCAGTTGGCCGAGGGCTATAATTTGATTAGTAGAGAAAGCAAGCCTCACTAGACAGGTTCTTCATAGAGGGAATTTGTGGTTGAATAAATACAAGGTACATGTAGCACTGTATGTTTAAGTACTTACGTTTAAAAACCCAAAGATCTCTGGGGTGGAGATAGGGGAGGGGGCAGGAGTGGATATAAGAAAGCTGTAGCTTTCTCAGAAGGCAGAGCACAGTCAAGCATATGTGAACATGGATCCTCTTCTGAAATGCAAGTAGAGATCAAACAAGGCAGGGTTTTCCATCTTGGGGAAGAGAGAAATAAGAACAAGCCATAGTGATCAATTACACATAACCAGTGGGCTATCTGATGGAGGAGGGTAGAGCTTCCCATGATACTCTGGGGGAAGACTATGATCACCAGGGCAGATTTCAGATTTCAGTACAATGTAAGAAAACCCATCCTTTCTATTAAAGCAGGGATTGGGAAACTTTTCTGAAAAGGGACAGATAGCAGATATTCTAGGCTTTGTGGCCCATACAGTCCTTGTCACAGTTACTCAACTCTGCCCTTGTGGTGCGGAAGCAGTCAGAGACAAGGCATAGGATGCATGGCTGTGTGCCAATAAAGCATCATTGGCAAAAGCAGGTGATTGGTCGGAATTGGCCCACAGGCCATGGTTTGCAGACACGTGCATTAGAGGAGCACCTTTAGGGTGGGTGATCATTGGAAGTAAGTGGTAAGTGTCCCCTCCCAACAGCACTTCCTTGGGAAAGAGTGTACAAGTGGAACTTGGACTTTCTCTTGATAGTATCAGGGTATGTGTCCACGCCCGGGGTAGGGGGTGGGGGTAGGCCCTTCTAATGTGAAGTCCCACAATGTTATTAGGGGGTGGATGTAGGGAGAGAGCAAGGGGTCCCTGTGTGTCTATGAGGGGACAGAGGACCTTGGAAGAAGCAACTGGGGCCTGGGCTT
Organism: Microcebus murinus; assembly: GCF_040939455.1. Lineage (NCBI taxonomy): Eukaryota > Metazoa > Chordata > Mammalia > Primates > Cheirogaleidae > Microcebus > Microcebus murinus. The sequence continues at coordinate 24,134,937 of NC_134106.1, read as the reverse complement.
GCTGCAGTCTCGCTGGACACTTTCTCACTTTGGTTCCTCTTATCTGGAGGGAAATTGCCTGGGAAGGATTTTCTGTTCTTAAGTTTTGGAATATTTCAAAAAGATTTCATGGAGATGGTCAAGTATCAACGTATCAGGTGGTGAAAAGTGTCTTCTTCCTTCTGTTGTCTTCATTCTCCCTTACCCTGTTTTCCTCCCCCCGACACACACACCCCACTCACTGGTTGTGCTTACATTTTCATGTGCATCAGTCGAATACAGAACAGGCATCCAGTCATACAAAAGTAGCACTGCCTGAGCAGAAAGCTGTAGCTCACTCTTGCCGCTGGGTCCTCCTCTTCAAGCTTTGTTTCCCCCAAATAGCATACCCTTTTTGGGTTTTCTTCATAATCTGTTCAGCCTTTCTCGAGAATATAGCAGGTCTCAGAGGCAGAATGAAGGCTGTGGGGCTGCTGGCAGGAATATTAAGTGTGCACACACCCAGGCTGCCATTGTCTGCCTCTGGGTGGCCAGGCGCAGCTGTATCTGCAATGCTAAGACCCTGGGCTCCTCCAGGGACTGCCAACATCTCACTTTGGATCCTGTACCAGGCCACTGATAAATCGAGTCCTTGTGAAGCCCAGCCCAAGTGGAGCCAGGCAGAATTCTAGGTCTTTGCCTGGCTAGTCCCTCAATTAAAGAGCCAGCTAAGGCATCCCAGCAGATTGCACTGAATTATGTTTCAGTCTTGCAGCATGGCCGACTGTAGATTTCTAAGATCTGGCCTGAGGGACACCAGTATTTCTGCTATTTTAGCATCTCCAGCATTTCAGAGAAATGTGATAGGGGTGGAAGTCAGACCATTTGTGTTCAAGGCGTAACTCTGTCACTTAGTAGTTATAGAGCCGTGGGCAAGTCTCATCTTTGTGAGACTTACAATCTGCATTTGTGAAATGGAGATTTAAAAGTAAAATAAAATGAGGCCACCTCAAGTATAGTTGATTCTTATTATTCATGGTAGTTTTGTTCTACATAGTCGTAGCAAACACTGAATTAGTGAATATTGAACCATTGCTCCTAGGGGAAATACAGGGTTAGGTTTCTGCAAGCCTTTGGTCATAATAGTTCAATCATTCTATCAATATGTAACCTTGTTTTACATGTGTTTCTGTTTATAGACATCCTATTTAATATATATTGTTGACTCATTAACATTGAACTCACAGCCAACAGCACTGCAAGGCATGTCTGAATAAAGCTTATCTAACACACATATGTCATTGTCAGGCAAATCACACCTTCTTGCCTTGCAGCACTTCACCATTACTCATGGGAGCTATTTTAAACAGTGGAATCACCAACAAAAAGCACAAAAATGTGAAAAATGTAGCACTAAATGGACCTCAAGAAGGGCGCTGGTTTACAGGAGAGCTGAAACAAAAAGGCAGAGTATCACCTTGTCCCACCTCAGGTGGAAACGTGCACAGACATTTTTCCTCATCTGCATGTGTCTGTGAATGACTGCAAAAGGGGTGCAAGAATTGATTTCGGGTTGCACATCAATTTTAGTGCATAGGGGTATTTGCAAATACTGAATCTGTGAATAATGAGGATCAGTTGCGCTTCAGAGGGTCATTGTGAAGATCTTTGTGGTAAGAGGGTCGTTGTGAAGATCTTTGTGATAAAGTCCAAACTATTCATCCATTGTGCTGAGACCCCAAAGATCTATCCCCTGCCTGCCTTCCCACCTTTTCCTGCTGCTCCGGACACATGTCTCATTCTCCAGCTATCCTTGCTGCTCTCCAATCAGGAAATCCTGTTTCTTGCCTCTGTACCATTGCACAGAGAGTTTTGCCTAAACTATTCTCTTTATCCTCAAAAAAGCAAGCAATTATTCTTCTCAATGGATACCAATAGGTAGGTGTCTTAGTCCATTTGAGTTGCTATAGCAGAATACCATAGACTGGGTAACTTATAAACAACAGAAATTTATTCCTTACAGTTCTGGATGCTGGGAAATCGAAGATCAAGTTGCTGGCAGATTCAGTGTCTGATGAGGGTCTGCTTCTTGGTTCATAGACAGCCATCTTTTCACTGTAACCTTACCTGGAGGAAGAGGCAAATGAGCTCTCTTCCATTCGTTAAGGCTCTGCCCTTATGACTTGATCACTTTCTAAAGGCCCTACCTTTTAATATCATTGCCATGGGGGTTCAGATTTCAACATATGAATTTTTGAGGTACACATTCAGACCATAGTAGTAGGAAACTTGGTCTTCCATACAATCTGTATATTTGGCTCAGAAGAAAAGGGTTTGATATTTAAGATTTATTTTTTTTTAAAGCACATGTAAATCATGGGACAAACAATGAAAAATGCTTTCATTAAGGACCTGTATTTTTGTTTCTCCTAATCATCAGCTCTTGGGGAGAATCAGTCCCTGGTGAATGCTCTCAGTTTTAGGGCTTGAGGGAAAATTCCTGTGCTATTTTTCCTGGCTTTTATACTCAAGATTTGGGGAATTCTCACCTCCAACGTATGGTTTCCACCTTTCACCTAAGCTTTCATCAGATGAGCCCCTTTAGAATGGTGAGATTGGAACAACCTCCACACAATTGACATTAGAAATTGAAGCCAACCCTTTATGTCTCAGAATGATAGACCCAGCCCTCAGCCCTGGTTGAGCCCTGTGAGCCTGGCTCCCTGGCAACTGCCACTGGGCAGCTTGGCTAGGTGTCACTGCCAGTTAGGCTTGGGCCCCCATCTGTTTTGCCTGCCCCTTGGGCATGCTTGCTCCATTCCTGCCTTGTTTCATGCCTGTCTTTGTCTGGTTCTGGGACTTGTTTCCATGTTTGTTTCATTTTTACCTCAGCCAGCTAATTCCCAGCTGCTCCTGGCTTCTCTCACCTGCATGAACTGCTTTCCTCCACCCCCTGCCAAGGCTCTGACAGTACCATCTGACTTCAGGAGGCAGTGGCCTGGGGTAGCAGACAGAATACTGGGTTGACAGGCAGACGTGGGTTCTGGTCCTGTCCCCACCTCTAATTATCTATGTGTTCTTGTGCAAGTTCTTTATTTTTCTGCCCTGTTTTTTCCATCATAAAATAAAAGAGTTATCTGGATTGCAAAGGGCTTTTCTGCATTTACATCCTATGGTGCTATGAGTCTTTGGAAGAGAGGTGGATGGGATGCACCTGATTTGTCCACAGGTGGCTAAACTACCTTTGGCTCCAGGGCTAATGGAAAATCTGCTCTGTGACTGTTGGGTTGAAAATGTTCAGGATCTGCATTTCCCCAGGCTTGGCGGTGACAATACCCAGGTGAGTGCTGATTATCAACAAAAATGAAAATTAGGCAGAAGCAATGACAATAGGTAGGGAATGTTGTCTAGCTTTCAAAGTAATCTCATATTTACACATTACTCATCTTTTGGAAAAGAAAATCTCCCAGAGTATCAGAGAAAGCTTTACTACTCAATTTTCTAATGCTGCTTGGGGTTTAGAGACTGGGTCAAAAAGGAAACACAAGCAGCCTAATACCCAGGAATCAAAGGAAGAGAATGTTCATTGACTTAGGAGCATTTATAGTTTAAAATTAGCCATATATGATAAATGATGATGATGGTGATGGTGGTAGTAATAGCAACTGGCACATACCAGAGCAGATACTCTGTGCCAGGACCTGTGCTGTCTGTGTGCATACTCCCTTGTTTATCCTCAGAGTCACATGGTATTATCCAAGGTTACACTAATGCATAAGCAATAATACTGTGTAAACAACACACCCAAACATGCTTAGGGGTCATGGTAATGATAGTAATCATAGTATTTTACATTGACTTCAGTTTATAAGTCATTGCTCATCTATGATACCCTTTCTGTTTTGACTTTGGCAACAACCTAAGATGTGGAAAGGATGGGTGTTTCTTATGTTATAGACAAGAAAATTGAGACTCAGAAAGGTGAAAGCAACAAACTTATAAACACATAAGTAAGAACTACTGAAGATCACGCCTGAGTGATTGCATTGGGAATTTGTAAAGGATGATCCCATCACTCCATTTGTACAGCATACACAAAAAATCAGACTATTTACTCTTGTGTAGCAAATTTAAGCATTTGCTTAATTGTGTGCCCTTTGGCTATGCTGAAACCTGATTTGGAAATATTTAAGACTGTGAAAAGTTCCTAAAATCCTTTAAAAAGAAAGATGCTTACCTTTCCCTCCATGACCTTGGACTTATGGGGCTTTTTGTGTTTTTTGTCTTGGTGGGTCTCTGGCCCTGCCTCCCCATGGCTCATCCCTTGGGTAGGGTGAGGGAGGTTTGCTGTTTTTTGCCCCTCAGTGATGGCTGCTTTTTCTGCTGAGTGTTTCTTCGAAATCACTGACCTTTGAAATTCTAGGCCTGCTTAATCTCCAGTCTGTGTTGCCTTGCCTGCAGCCAATGCTGTGCCCCAGCTCTGCGCAGAGCAGAGCGATGGGCAGTAGGGAGGAATCCGAGACTTGGGCCCTTCCCACTTCTACGCTTCTTTCACACCCCCAAGTCAGCCAAAGGGCTTAGGCAAGAATAAAAGATGATCTCAGTGCTCCCTCTCCAAGTTTCCACATTCAGGAACTTTATGAAACTCATTCTTTTAATCTTTCTTCACATTCTACCTTGTCTCAGCTTCATACCATGTACCCTTGTGAGTAACTTTCTTCCTATTTCATCTTCTAGGTCATTCGTAAGGACGTTAATCATTTAGAAGGATGGGAGTTTTCCCTACCTAGAGAATGCTTTTTCCTGAACTCATTGAAAGTCTCTTTGATTTGCCCCAGAACTAAGAAAATAAGTAACATATTTATAAGCTCTGGGTGTTACATCAGAATCCCCACCTTGTGGGGAGGCTGCTGCCTGCTCCCATCGGCAGAGGGGGTGGTTGCCCATATAGTGTGTTTTAAAGTTTATTAGAGAAAGCTTCCCGCCTCTAAAGATATTGCCTTGAATTCTGCCATTATGGACACATACTTAGTGTTAAGAATTGCTCACTGTGTTTGTGCAAAAGGGCTGGGAACCCTTTTTAAAATCAGAACACTCCTAGGGTGGCCATTAGCTAGAATTGTGTTTGACCTGGGTAAGAGTCTGGCTCGAGTTTTCTCAGGTGTAGCAGATGCTGTTAGTAGCCCACCCATGTCTGTCTATAAGTTTCTTCCTGCTACTGCAAACACCCCCAATCTCAGTCCCAGGGCTTTTGGGGGATGGGGAGCATGCTTAGCCAGCATGCAGGGCAAGCCAGAGTGCTGAAGAATGAAGGGCCCACAGAAGCAGCCCTCCCGCAAGGACAGATGGGATTTAGTGGATACATATCCCAGCCTCCTCTCTCTTCTGCTGGATAATCCTGATGTGTGTTCTACACTGTTTCCCAGGCTTCCTCAGGGATTAAGATCCAGCTTTTCACTGTGGTAACTGGCTTAATGACGTGCCGTTATTGGCTTCCTTCCCTTCCCTATGTTGCTTCCCATCCCTCCACTAGTGTTTCCTGGGCTCACCTCCCAGACAAGGTACTTGCAGTTGAATTCTTGCCTCAGGGCTCCTTCTGGAAAAACCCAAGCTAGGGACATTAGGTAACAGCAACATTGAATGTAGACACAACCCACGAGGCAGGACAGCTTCAGGCTGCTGTTTCTAGCCCCACCATCTTGGGTGTGGTGTTCAACATCATGGCAAGAGAGCCGCCACCCCTCCAGATGTGAGCCCACATTTCATGCAGGGAAAGGGGTATAACACCGAAACCTAAGACAAAGGACAAATCCTTCTCTGCCAGAGATTTTGCCTTTTTAAACAGAAAGGGACGCCTTTTCTAAGAAATTCTGCTTATACTTCTTTTGCCAGAATTATGTAACCCTACCTCCACCCCAACTACAACAGATACTACACTGTCAAATGAAACAGTTTTAGCTGAGTATATTGCTCTACCAAACAAAAGTAGGACTCATAAAATAAAAGGAGAATCAATATTGGGTAGGCTAAGAGCAGAAGTTTGTTTGTCATAGAAGTTAATGCCTTATAGTGTATTACAAACACCCAAGTGTGGCATGCACTTATTAAATCCATGCTACTTAGAGCATCTGACCAACAGCATTGGCATCACCTAGGAGTGGGTTAGAAATGCAGGATTTCAGGCTAAGTCAGATCTGCTGCATCAAAATCCGCTTTTTAACAAGCTTCTCCCCCCAGGTGATTTGTATGCACAGTCAGGGTTGAGAGGAATTGTCCTAGATCACTTTCCTTAATGTCAAGTGAACAAGTGAATCTCTGGCTCTTGTTCCTTTCCTTGGCCTTGCCCAGTGCTTTGTCAGTGGTAAATTTCTGCTGAATAACTAAATAATTCATGTCAACTCAGGGCTGGGGGAGAAGCATCCTCCTTAGGTCCCTCATAATCAAAGTGATCTCTGTCCTCGAACATCCACCCCCTCAGCCAATGCCATTTGCATCTTTTTTCTGTATCCTAGTCAGTTTTGAACATTTGTCTTTATTCTCTTGGACCAGAAATCTAGGATCTCATCTCATCTCAGCATAATCCCCATCCCCCACCCCCCACATCCACCTGTTGGGTGCTGTGCTAGGTTAAATTGAGCTAATTAAACCTTACTGTTTTTCTGTGTCCAGTTTCACCTTTTTTGTTTTGTTTTTTTCTTTTTTTTGGCTATTCATCCTCTTGTTCCTTTTCTTAAAATCAAGCAATTTCCACAACTAACAAGATACTGGATTTTTCTGGCATTGTTTAAATAGTTATGGTATTTGAATAAAGAGAAAAGTGAAGTGTAGTGCAGAGATTTCAAACACTTTTTGGTAGTAGGATTCTTTCTGCAAACACAGAAGCTCAGTGTGTACCCAGATCAGAGGCTACTGTGCTGAAATGACATGATGGGGTGCTGGGCTGACCCCCCGTTCTTGGCCTGTCCATCGGTGGCCCCTCAGCTCCCCAAATCCTTGAATGTTTTTGAGCATCATCCACTTGGGGGAGACAGAAGCCTCCATCGCCCACCAGTCCCCTCGTTCAGTGATTGGTAGGACTTGATGAGGACAAAAAAAGAATTAAAGAACAAAATCAATAAATTGCATTAAATTTTTGCTGTAAAGAAACACATACTGTACATTATTTGCATTGTAAAAGAAGCAAATGAATACATACAAGAGTCTATATATGCTAAAACAATGCCTTGTGATCTTAAAATAACTTAGTGATTTTATTAAACTTTCTTTGATGGAAGGCTCAAGTTATTCAAATGGCACAAGTTTACAAAATTATAGGCCCCAAATACTATTGCTACAACTATAGATCATTACACACCATGGGATTAACCAAATAATTGAGAATTCTCTAAATTGATAATAATGAAGCTAAATGAAAAGCAAATTATATTTTCTAAAAAGCAAAAAATATTAGCTCTTGAAAACCTCACCAGCTCACAATAGCTATGTGGTAAACTTGTTCTAGTAAGAAACTGTATGAAGTATTATTTGCATTGTGAGTGCAACTCTGAATAGCACTGAAGCTGCAGAGAGAAGGGGTCTGACTTTCTCAAATTGTTGGAATTCAACTACCTGTGAGGTATTGCACAAACAGTAGGAGCTGGGAAATGCAGCCAGGCTGGGAAGGTGTCCTCACTTTTGAGTGGATACTGAATTACCACTCCTCCCTAAACTCTAATAATGAGCTATTTTAATTTATGGCTGCCCAAATTTGAGAACCTGGATAACTCAGCTTAAATTGGTACTAAGTAGCCTGTGGTCCTGAGTCAAGATGAAAGTGATGAAAGTCTACAGTCTTCCCTGAAAGAAAGGGAGACCTCTCATCTCCGCCAGGCTTTGAAAATCTGTAAGAAAGGCTGAGAGACAGACTGGAAAAATGCTTTGCTTCCCTCCAAGGAGCCTCCTTCATTATGTTGTGCTTCTGGAGATAGAAGCTAAACTCACCAGATGGGCATCCTCGATGGGCAAGGAGTGCCTTCATTTCTCTGTAAACTCGCCTTGATGTGGTGTGACTTGCAGGGAGTAACTGGCGGCAGTGCTGGAGGCTCATTAGCCACGTCCCCGAGCACCCCGGGAGGCATGTCAGTGGGACAGCTTCTGAGTGAGGATTCTGTAATGGGCTCAGCTGCTTTACTCTTTTACTTAAAGACCAATTTAAAAGCAGTTCAGCAGTCCTGCCACTTTACACCACCCTTGACACCAGCCACAGGAGGCTGCCTGTGGATCTCCTCAGCATTCTCAGGCCACTTTCCAAAGTGGCTCTGACTGTGCACGTGAGCAGTAAACCATTTGTAAACATGGTTTTTCATCTCCAGAGCTGCTTTTCTTACCTGTGGCCATAACTCAGGTGAGCTTGCAGGTGAGACCTGCTCAGCATCACCAGGCTGTGGAGGAAAGGAGGGACCAGAGGCAGGTCAGAAATGGGTACAGGGCAACCCTCTCCCACAAAAATGGGAGCACACAGGCCAGTGGCCAGTGTAATCAGGGATTTAGCAGGTGCCATCTGGGCTACTATTAGCCCTGATTCGTGAGCAGGCATAGGCTTCTGAGATACTGTGGAATCTGAAGCAGGGTTGCCTCATGGATTTGGGGTTACAGAGTCAGCTTTAGGTACATGCTCCTTATGGCTGGAAAGATCTTGTTGTCATAGGGTCTCATGGCCCATCCCAGTAAAGATTGATTTCTCTAAAGATGGTTCCAAGGTTATCTTACTATTGCTAGGTTTCACAGACATGTCTTATCCACTCCTTCACAGTATCCATTAGAGTCTACCTAGGGATTGTTTGGGTATGTTTCTAGCTTCCCATAAGAATCTCCAAGATTCCCAGAATCTCCAAGGATGTATGAGCATCCTTGGAGATTCTGAGCCAAGATAGTTTAGAAATAGTGTTCATCCTCTTTAGGGTGGTCACAGAATACTTAAATAGTTCTAGGGACAGCCTGATGATTTAACCTTTACCCAGAAGAGTTGAGGAAGAAGGGTTGGACCTTCTGCATCCTTTAGCAGTTGCAACAACACCAATAGAACCGTGAGGCTGTGCTTCTCAAGTGATGGTGTGCATAGGCATCAGCAGGTGTCAGGGAGTCCAGAACCCTAAAGTTTTAAGCAAATATTCCAGGATATTATGGTCATCAGGGAACTATGAAGTGTGGTTTTACAGCAGTCACAGGGGCAGCATTATCTGATGGGAGTCAGGATAGAGAGTGTGTCTGAAATGATTCTGAGACCAGGGCTCAGCTATGCCTTGTGAGTCAGAAACAGGCAAGGACTTAGGGAGCTTGGAAGAGCAATAGAGCTCAGATAAAGCAATGGCATATGGACTGGCTTGAGTTTGAAGACTTTGCAGACACTATCTCCTCTCCTTGAACGTTCCTTGAAAACTAGTCAAGCCCTAATAGTAACTTCTCACTCAGCAACCCTAAACTAAAACTTATGTAGTACCTAATTTCTGATCCCTTTTAGAAGAACATTTTTAAAAATACCTTATCTTGGTCCTCAGGCTAGGGTTTACCACCTAATTCGAGACAACAAACTCATTCCTCCAGTTTGAGATGTATATAATTGTCACATATTGCTGGCAGGTACAGCATGGGGGCCTCAGTGACTGATTGGGGGATCTGAATTTGTGATGGAAACATGGAGTTTAGAAATGTAAGGGTTATAATTCAATAAAAAGGTATATTTCTCAAGGCAAATTCTAGCATCAGGCCTAATAGTGAGATACTAGAATCATTCCTATAACATTAGGAAGAGCATAAGATTCTGTACTACTCTCACTATGATTTGATTTGTTTTGGAAAAGCTAGCCAATGAACTTTGATAAGAGAAAAAGAAGAGGTATAAAAATAATAAAGAAAGAAGCAAACCTTTCCTTGTTTGCAGGTGATATAGTTATATACTTGGAAAATCCAAGATGATCAACTGAAAAACTGTTACAAACAATAAGTGTATTCAGTAAGAAGGCTGGATACAAAATGCATATAGGAAAATCAATGGTCGATTAGTATAATAGCAATAACCAGTCAGAAAATATATTTAACAGGAAAAAAACCCATTTATAGTAGCAAAAGAAAGAATAGGAATAAAATTTACAAGAAATATATAAGACCTATGTGAAAAAATTATCAAATACTACTTAAGAACATTGTATAAAATGGCCTCCTGTGTTCTTGGAAAGAAAAACAAAACATTGTAAAGATGGCAGATTGCCCTGTGTTAATTTGTAAATTTGAAGTGATCCTCAAATAAAGCAACAGGATTTTTTTTAACTAGTTGAGTCAGTTCTAAAAATTCATATGTCAAAATAAAAGAACAAGAATATATAGGTAAATGCTGAAAAGAACGGATAACAGGGAAGAAGGGACAGCTTTGAGGGACATTATAAAGCTGTGATATTGTAAATGGTGCGTGGCTAGAGAGGGGGTCACAGATGGATCCATGTAACAGAGTGGAGAAACCAGAAAAAGATCTAAGTACAGGAAAAAACTGTTTTCTGATATAGGTAGCATTTATTATCAGTGGGTAAAAGGCTTTTTATTAACATGAAATAGCATTGTGACAGTGAGTCCCATGTAGGAAGAAAATAAAAAAATAAAGTTGGATTCTAATCTAATTCCAAATGGATTAAAAATATCAAAAATAACAATCCATAAAAATAATAGAAAAACAAATAGGATAAATTTTAAACTATCATATATATGTGTGTAACTTAGAAGCCATAAAAGAAATTATTAATTTGGTAGTTGCAAAATTTATTTTGCATGGTAAGATAAGACAATCAAAAGGGAAAAGAGAAATGTGCTACTTTCCTTAATATATAAAGAAATCCTACTAATCAATAGGAACAAAATCAGCAAATCAAAACACAATTGGCAAAGTATATAAGCAGACACCAGAAAGGAAGAGACAAAAGACTGTTTAAAATAGGAAAATATGCTTAATCTATTCACAATAAAATAAATGAAACTTACAGTACAATGGGTTATCATATTATTAACTTTCATATTTTAGTGATCAAAAATCTGATAATACACTCTGATGGTGAAAATGTGAGGAAATTATCACTCTCATTTATGTGGGTATAAAAATGGATATACTCCCTGTGGAAGGAAATTTGGCAGTACCTATTTTAAATGTGCATAACCCTTAAGCCAGCAATTCAACTACTATGAATTTATCATAGAAATATACTTGCATTTGTACAAAATGAAGAGTATACAAGGTTTTTCTGTGCAACATATATTGTTATAGAATAGTAATAACAACAGCAAAGATTTTTTTTAAACAAAACTTAAATTTCATCAATGAGAGCTGGTTGAATACATGTAGAACAACCATAAAATACAGCCGCTTAAAAAACCCATAGTTTTATAGGTGCTAAAATAAATAATTTAAAAGATATATTGTTGTATGTGTAAAAAGCTACAGAATACGTATAGCATGCAACCAATTGTGTGTGTGTGTGTGTGTGTGTGTGTGTGTGTGTGTTTTATGATCTATGCCAGCAGATCTCAAACATTTTGGTCTCAGGAAGCCTTTATGCTCTTAAAAATTATTGAGGATCCTAAAGAGATTATCTTAGAAAATTCTAGAAAACCTAAGAATACACAAGCATACATTCCATTAGCTATCAAACTGTTGATATTATCACACATCATGTGGCCTCTGGAAAACTCTATACTTCTGAGAGAGTAAAAGTAAAGCAAGTGAATAATGATTTGGTATAATATTATAAAAGTAGTTTTGACCTTATGGACTCCCTGAAATTTGGTCTTGAGCACCCCAAGGGTTCATAAACCACACTTTGAGAATAGCTGACCTATACATATGTGATTATATATGCATAGAAAAGTTCTTAATCCTAGCTCTCTGGGAGGCCGAGGCAGGCGGATTGCTCGAGGTCAGGAGTTCGAAACCAGCCTGAGCAAGAGCGAGACCCCGTCTCTACTATAAATAGAAAGAAATTAATTGGCCAACTGATATGTATATAAAAAAAATTAGCCGGGCATGGTGGCGCATGCCTGTAGTCCCAGCTACTCGGGAGGCTGAGGCAGAAGGATCGCTCGAGCCCAGGAGTGTGAGGTTGCTGTGAGCTAGGCTGACGCCACGGCACTCACTCTAGCCTGGACAACAAAGCGAGACTCTGTCTCAAAAAAAATAAATAAATAAAAAAAAAAGAAAAGTTCTTCAAGAATATCCCAGAATGGGTAACAATTATTATCTCTGGAGAAATTTATTTGGAGGACCAGGGACCCTGTTGTCAGAAAGGTGTACTTTTCACTGCAGAACCTTTTGTAACTTTTCAATTCTAGGCATGTGTTCATGATTACATTTTTAAAAAAGAAACATGGATCTAAAAACATGAATTGTAATGCTAACTGAGATTTATGAGCTATAGAATTAATTAGAGTCATGGACAAAGATTGATGTACATGAATATTTGTTGCAGCATTATTTATAACAGCAAAGACTTGGAAAAAACCCACATGTCCAAAAATAGAGATTGGTTAAACAAATTATGGTACATCTATACATTGTAATTCTATGCAGCTATTAAAAATCATAAATCCCTATAATGTTTTGTGATATGGGAAAATGCTCATAATATAATGTTAAGTTAAAAAAATAGCCCAGGATATAACTTTGCATGAACCAAATTATACTAATTTAAAACAATACTGGAAGGAAATAAAACAAAATTCTGAGTCATTTATTTTGGGTGGTAAAAGTGTGAGTTATTTAAACGTCTTTTTAAACATATCCCTGAATTTTCCAAATTTCTTTAATTAATATGTATCACTTTTATAATCAGAAAAAAAAGCTATAATATAAAAAAAATGAAAGGATTCCTTCCCTGGGTTGCGAGGGAATATGTAGCTTCTGCTGCAGGTGCTAATGGAACAGTGAAATGTTTTTGAGGAGGTGTCCTGCCTCTGGCTGTAGCCTGTGGTGACAAATCCTATCTTGGTGGATGTTTGGGCACATGTGGCACCAGCTGTGGCAGTTTGGCCTGCAGTGGCATGACTTGGCTGGGGAAACAGGCAAAAAAGAACCTGGTGAATTGGAAGAAGTGGTATATTCATTATCTATTGCAGCAAAACAAATTAATCCCAAACTTAGCAACCTAAAATAACAATAAACACTTATTATTTCCCAGTTTATGTGAGTCCAGAATTTGACCTACCTGTGTGGTTCTGGATCAGGATCTCTTACAAAGTTATAGTCAAGGTATAAGCTGAGGCTACAGGCACCTGAGGGCTCAACTAGGTCTGGGGGATCCACTTCCAAGGTGCTTATTCACACGTCTGGCAAGTGTAGGCTGGCTATTGGCAGTAGTCCTTTAGTACTTACCCCAGGGACCTCTCCACAGGGCTTCTTGAGTATCCTTAGAACACGGCAGCTGGCTTCCCCCAGGCTTCCAAGAGAGCTACAATGTCTTTTACGGCCAAACTCAGAAGTCATACACTCTTATTTCCACAAATCCTGTTGGTGACACTGGTTAGCCCTAGTCCATGTGGGAAGGCAATGCATAAGGTGCACATATAAGGAGGTGAGGCTGTTTTTGAGGCTGGTTAACACCAGTGGACATGATTTTTCAAAGTAATGAGTAAGGCTCCAGAGCTTGGCTGTTATGCCAGGGCCAGACATCCTGGACTGGTGGAAGGTTTGAGGATCTGTTTTGCATGGTGGGGATTTTGCATGGGTCTGTCTTGCATGGTGGCTATCTGGGCCATACTGAGGCTTCTAATCCACCAGGAACCATCAGGCAGGGTTTGGGACTTGGAAGGGGGAAAGAAGCACAGAGGAAGCTCTTCTCTTCTGAAACTAGATGGTTCTTCCTGTTTACAAGATTGTTCTCCCATGGGCCGGGGGCCCAAGTATTGGCCACTGGTATTATAACCTTGTATCCTGGATGCTTTGGCTCAACCATAATGTAACTTTATTTCCTATACAGCTTCAAAATACCTACAAAATATTGACATTGTAGCATCCAAGCCACTTCTCCCAAATTGCCTCATATGTAGAAACATGTTGTACCCAGAAGTCATATCAAACTACTTGTCCAGATTGGTGGCTCTGACAATATGGTTACTGTGGCCCTAGGTTTCCTCAATGCTGGCCAAATCCACCTGAGTACTCAGTTCATAATCAGCAAGGAGTGACAGCAGAGGACTCTGGGGTCCTGTCATAGTGGCATGGACATGGCCAGCCCTAGATATCAGGGTAGGCAGGTGTGGGGGGTCAGATACGCACTGGACTTAGAATAAGTGTTTAGGTAGGGCCTATGCTGGGAGTCAGTGCCAGGAAGGAGCAGTGATGGGAAAAGGCAAGTCCAAGCTTGTCTGTTTGATTTGTTAGAAGCAAAGTCCATCCCAAATTTGCTCAAAAGTGAGGTGTTCATTATAAGACCATTGATCTGATGAAAACTATCAGTTGTCAGGAAAGGGTGTATTTTGGTGCTCCACTATTAACATGACTCAAACATCAGCTTCACACAGTCTGTGGGCTTCCTAATTCAAATTTTGGAAAGAAAATCTGATTGGTTCAACTTTGCCTGGGAATGGGCTTCCCTGGAGTCAGGTGTTCACCTCTGATCTAATCACCTGTGGCCCTGGCCTGGGGTCCATGGTAGTTTATCATGTCCTCCTTGGTGGTGGGCATAATAAAAAGAAGGGGATCAGGAAGGAAAGATGGGTACCCTGGATTATAACTCAAGGAGCAAGGACCAGGACCTATTGTACACACAGCTGGACTGGCAACCGATTGACCTTGGGGAAGCCAATCAGTGGATGACAGGCCTCAGAGGAAGGGTTCTGCGTAGGGGAGAATTCTATAAGAACAAGGCTAAGAAACAGCCCTTTAAGAAATTAGGGAGAAGATGTCACCTGGTCACAGAGACAAGACAAAATAGGATTCATTCAGCTTATTAGAAATAGGATTCAAAGTGAGAGGGGGATTAATATGAGAGTGAGTTAACGCTGAGCTTCCTGATCCTAATCCCTCCTAAGTGGAACCATGATTGGTCTCTGAACCAGGGTAGGGCTCAGTCTAAGAGGTTCAGTCATTCCAGGGTTTGGATAAGAAAGGAAGGCAGGGACAGATGCCCAAGCATGACATCAAAGTGACAGATAAGACTCGCCAGTGGGAACTGTTTTTTATCTGTTCATTAAGATGACTGGAGCAGGTCAATGGGATATAATCTATTGCTCAGAGATTGACTTGCCTAAGGTCAATCTGATCCATCATGTAGACACCACTAAGCTCTGAAACACCAAAGCCCTCTTGATGCCACTAGAAGTCACAGACCAGGGCACTAATCTGTCCTAGCATAAAGTTGGAGAGAACTAAATGGAAAGATACTGCACATTGGATTGGAGCCCTTTAAAAGGCTTTTCAAGAAGGCTATATTGATAACCAAATTACCCAAAAAAGTTTTTCTTTCATCTTTTTCAGCCAAAAAGGATATTTAGAAAGGCAAGAACACATTAGGAGAGCAGCAGGTGATGAGACCAGCACGTGTTAGCTGCGGTAATAGCTCCCACCCTTCCTCCCTAATGTACTGTGCTTGTGCAAACACAGGGATTGCTGTGAGATGCACAGTGCTGGACACAGTTTGCTTTTATCTCTCTTGTTGTTCCCCTCTCTTCTGTAGATGTGAGGTTGTTTATAGTTTCCAAGTGAGAGATGCCACTCTTTGGTGTCTGGGAAAGGCTTTTTCTGCATCTGTGCCACCTGTTATGTCGAGCAGTGGGAGTGCTCTTGTTGTTTCTGTGATGATATAGGCACTGACTGGAAGCATATTGAGGGGAGCCACGCTGTCTGAGGGTGGAGGGGTTCCCCAGATTGACTGTGGATCCCTGAGGACTTAAGGTAATTTTTCCTCTGGGTAACTCTGGTCTTCTGGACTCCTCCTAGTCTAAGTCATCTGGCGCAACACTTGCAGGTCTTCTTATTTGGGAGTTAATAAGGCTGTTTGCTAGATATTTCTGACTCTCCACTCTGCACTCTCTCAAGCTAGGGTGAGACCAAGTGAATCTTTCCAGCCAGAGTTGTGAGTGGAAGTGACATGGGCCATTCCCAGACTGGAGTACTTGTTAGTACAAGGATCTCCATGTTCACAAGAGTGGCTGCCCCGTCAGCCTGGATCCCTAAGTGACTGTGATGATCAGAGGTCTCGGCTCACCTAAAATGGACATGAACTATGAGAATAATGTATTTCATTGTTTCTAGTTACTTAGATTTGGAGGTTTTTTGGGGGGGGGGATTGTTATTACAATATAAACTAGCTACCTTGACTGATATACTTTCTTTATGGGATAAAGAAGTAACAATTTGAGCTGTGGCATGAGGAAAAGGCTTACTTTGTCCCAGTGGGATGAGTGAATTTTGGAGGAAAAAAAGCATTGATTTGAATCCCAACTCTGTTATTTACTTGCTGTTTGACTGTGGGCAAATTATTTAGCCTCTCTTAGCCTTAGCTGTTTTGTCTCTGTAATGGAAATAATAAATATATACTTTCCTCCTAAAGGCCATTGTGTGATATGACACACACACACATACACACACATCCCACGCATGTCTACGGATGTGTATGCGTAGTGCCTGGTAGACTAGCAATGGACTATCAATATTCATTCCTGCCCTCTTTTAAAAAATTATCTACCAAAAAAGGAACAACATTTTTGTGATTTAGTGTGATTTAATCTATAGGGAGAGGCACTTGTTCTTCCTTGAGAGAACTTTGAGAGAGTTTATAAAAGCATGAGAATTAAACCCGTATCCGTGAGGCACAAAAGCTATGGGCGGGGACATTATCAGGAAGCTAAAACCTTGGCGGCGCCTGTGAAGTTTCAAGTCTCTGCAGCCCCCTAGCGGTCATTGATTGCAGCAGCCGATTCAGAGCTGTAGACAAATTACTGGAGTCAATTTGCCTTTGGACAAGAATTATATAGAGAAATAGGGATGGAGTAGGGAGTAGAAGCGCTGGCATTTTGGTCTTTTTAGTATTTCAAATAGAAAAATATTCTTCTACCAGTGTGCACACCAGCAAAACCTGATGAAAATCCAAACCCATATGTGTACATACTGGGAAAGTATTAACCTCCATACCATACATTTTCTTTTCCTCCACCAAGGTAGGAACATCTTTTCTTCTCCTTGGGTGAGATAATTCTTTTCCCTGAAACTTGTAAAGGCAGTGTATCCAGTCTGAGAGGCCAGATGTCTGTCAAATTAAGTGAGTTGCCAAATATAAAGCCGGAAGCAAGTCATTCTGAGAATCGATATTCCTTTCTTATTAGGTCTTCCGCTTGCCAAAGGCAATGCCACATGCTGGAAAGGGCCCAGCCCTTGGGAGAGCACAGGTTTCACTTGGCTACCACCCCCTGTAGGGTGGTAGGCAATTCGCTGCAGCCCTTAGGAGCTCCCTGAGGGAGATCCAACTGGACACTATGCTCTGATCCTATGAGCAAACTGCTCTGCTACCTGCCAGGCTTGAAATCCTCAAAAGAGGATCTTGCCTTATTCTTAGTTCTGACAGACAACAACCTTTGAGAAGGAATTGAGGGATTTATGTGAAGCAAAGATTGTAGTTTTATCTGTGGGTCTAGTGAACCACTTGTTATCTGAATTCTGTGTTGGCAGCTTGGGAAAGATGGAAGGAAAGCGAGAGGTATAACCCTTGCTTCACAGGTGAGTGAAAAATGCCCCTGGGTTCTCCACCCTCACTCTCAAGGCTGTAAGCAAGAGTGTTCCATCCTTCCTCCTTAGAAGGGTGGGGAACCTGCCCTCTTGGAGCCACATGTAGCCTTCCGGATCCTTGGGTGTGACCTTTTGGCTGAACCCAAATTTTACAGAACAAATCCTTTTAATAAGGGGATTTGTTCTGTGAAGTTTTGATTCAGTCTAGGGGCTGCCCTCATGGATCTAGAGGGTCACATGTGGCCTTGAGGCCGCAGGGTCCCCACCCCTTTGCCTGTTCTTTGTGGAGGGCTAAGGCAGTGTAGTGGTTCAATAGCGTGTGAGTAAGGACTTGGGAGTCGACGAGGACTGTGTGACCCAGGAAAACTCAATTCAATTCTCCGCAACCCAGATTCCTCATCTGTAAAACTGGCATTAAAAATACTAACCTTGCAGAGCCTAGAGGAGGTGGCATATGTTCAGACACCATTCTGAGAGAACTGGGTGACTGACGGAGGTCTGAAATGTATTTGTGGTAGCTGAAGAACAACCTTGTCAGGCCAAGGCGCCCCTGCTCTGACTTCTTCTGTTTGGATGGGGGAACCACCAGGCTCCCAGCCAGGAAGGCGTTCAAACAGGGGAAGGGTGGGAGAAGACCCCGCCTCAGAGCCCTGATCTAAGCTGTCCTTGGACCTGGGGAAGTCGCGCTGCCGCTCCCCTCCTCCCCTTTCCCCTCGCCTCCAGTTTTATTCCGGAACCTGTTTTTCCGAAGTCGGACCCGTTTAATCTCTCAAATGCATAATTATGGAGAGTGCTTGATTGCAAAGGCCTCTTCCAGTTCTCCCATTTGTCTAAAACATGCGCCTGTTCACAGCAGAGAAATAGGGCAGGGAACCTGGAGGAGGGGAAGGAAGGAGAGAGAAGCAGAGGCACTGAGGGCGGGCGCGGAGGGGCTCTGAGCTTTTCTCAATGAATGCTGAGGCCTCTGCAGATTTGCATAAGAGCCGGCCTCGCCGCGCCATTGGCTGGCGGGCGCGGGCGGGGCGGGGCGGGCCGGGGCCTGCGTGGGTCGGGCAGCGGCACGGAGTTGGCGCGCGGGCCCCGCCCCCTCCCGGCGCGCGCTCGCGGCTCGGCCAGCTGCAAGTGGCGGGCGCCCGGGCAGATGCGATCCAGCGGCTCCGGGGGCTGCAGCGGTGGTGGCAGCTGGCACCTCCCGCCGCTGCTGTCCAGAGGGCCGCGGGGCACCGAGGCGCTTCCTGGGCGCCCTTTGGCTGGCCACCCAAAGCCGCGGGCGCTGCGGGTGGGTGAGGCAGAGGCAGCCAGCTTTCGGGTGCCCCTGCCCTGAACGCGTTTGCTCCACGGCCGCCGCCGGGCAGTGCTGGTGCCGGCGAACTCCAAGGAGCCACGACGTGGGCGAGGCAAGGACGCTGCAAACTTGCGCAGCGGCGGCCACTGAGGCTCGGATTCGCGCCCAGAAGTTGGGCGGCCAGTGCAGTCCGAGGACTTCTCGCAGCCGAGGTCGCTGGAGGGTGCACCAGGCAGCAGCTCCCGCCCTCGACTCCCGCGCGGAGCGGAAAGAGGAGCTCGGGGCAGCCGAAAGGAGCACGGGAGCAGGCAGGACAGCAGGCACCGCCTCGGAGCCACCGTTCTCAGCTCGAAAGTTACCCAGGATTGGAGCCCGCCCTGGGAGGGGACAGACGCGAGCTCCGGCCAGGGACAGGAGAGGACGGTACCCACTGCCACCTCCCTTCAACCACAGTAGTTCCTCATTCTGAGAGCAGCGAGCTGCAGACAGGGGCGCGGTGCTCCGCAGCGAGCGAGAGGCACCGGGTTCCAGCTGTTGAACCTGGGTGCTACAGGGTCTCTGGACTCGCCCCTGGGCTTCCAGCTCCGTCTTATTCGGACACCTGCCTGCCTCTTCGCAGTAGGGGACAGCCACAGAATTGCGTGCATGCACATTCTCCGGAGATCAGGTGCAAGGAGCTGTTCAGGACCAAGGACTGCCTGAAGCCTCTTCCCATTTGGGGAAAGTGAAGGGCGAGGCTGGGCTAGGCAGAGTCAGACACTAGTATAAACAGCCTCCTCTGGCGGGATGGAAGCCACCGTGCTCCTTTGGCTGCTGCTGCCACTGCTTTCAACTGCAGCCTTGGGCTCGGGGACTGGAACCGGCCCGCGCTCGGGCTTGCAGGCTGTGGGGCCACCGCTGCAACCCCGGGAGCCGCTCAGCTACTCGCGCCTGCAGAGGAAGAGTCTGGCGGTGGACTTCGTGGTGCCTTCGCTCTTCCGAGTCTACGCCCGGGACCTGCTGCTGCCGCCGTCCCCCTCGGAGCTGAGGGCTGGCCGACCCGAGGCTCGTGGCTCGCTGGCTCTAGACTGCGCCCCTCTGCTCAGGCTGCTGGGGCCGCCGCCTGGGGTCTCTGGGACTGTGGGCTCTAGCTCGCCAGCCCCGGCCGCGGCCCGCACGCTGTCCAGGGTGCTGAAGGGAGGCTCGGTGCGCAAGCTCCGGCGCGCCAAGCAGCTGGTGCTGGAGCTGGGAGAGGAGGCAATCCTGGAGGGTTGCGTCGGGCCCCCAGAGGAGCCAGCTGCCGGGCTGCTCCAGTTCAACCTCAGTGAGCTGTTCAGCTGGTGGATTCATCACGGCGAAGGGCGGCTGAGGATCCGCCTAATGCCCGAGAAGAAGGCATCGGAAGTGGGCAGAGAGGGACGGCTGTCCACGGCAATCCGCGCCTCCCAACCTCGACTTCTCTTCCAGATCTTCGGGACCGGTGAGCAGCTACTGCCTGAGCGTGTCCAGATTTGGGTTTTTTAGTGACATCAATCTGCAACGATTATTAAACCACCTCTAGACCCATCCCACTTCCCAAAACTTCAGCTTCTGTTTCTTAGCCCTCTCTCCTTCCACAAACCTCCTTCCTGAGTTAGACCATAGTTTCTTATTTTCTCCTCTGAACACAGTCACTATCTATGGGCCTTCCTTCTTCTTTAGCAACCAAGTTGGGAGAAAAGTTTCCTGCTCTTAGCGGAATGCCTTCTTCTATGAACTTATACACCGTCCAAGCCAAAACTGGGTGCTCTTCTTCCTGGGTCCTGGACGGTTGAAATGCCCCTGTTACTTCTAAGTTCCAAGCTTAGTACTAAACCTCAAAAGTATTGTCCTGCTTCCCTCCCCCTTGTTCCTCTTCCTGGCCACCACAGATTTTGGGAAATGTACACCTTCTCAGGGAATATATAGTTTCTTTTCATATTATTAAATCCCACCCAACTGTCCCCCTGCCAAAGGTTGGCTCGCCCAGGGATTGCGTCTTCTTTAATAATTCATCCCGCTACTACCATCCCCACCCCAGTCTCGTATGTGCTCTCAGACTCTCATTCTTTCTCATACATGTTGTTGGGAGAGCCTCGGAAGAACTAAGGAGCCAGGGACAGGGGGGAGGTATGGAGGGAGGAAATTTGTCAAAATGGTCTTGCTTTGGGGGAGTTACCATGAAGCCACAGAGAAACAATAGTTGGTTTCCCCTGCATTTCTTCACTTTCCCCCCTCCTCCGTTCCCCCCTAATTCTTAGCTTGAATGTCTGCAGCAGTAGCTCTTGATGATAGTCTCTGGCAGGCTTGTTTCACTGCAGAGCTCTCTGCTGGAGACTCCTAAAAATGAGATTTCTGTCTCATTTACTCCCTCATTTCTTCCCATAGTCACTGAGTTGGGAGAGTGTGTATAGGCATTTACTTCTAACTCTTCTCATAGTACCTTTTGACTGGAAAACGAGTTGGTTTTGAATGGATGTTTCTCTTGTAAGACAACTGGGAAAAGACTTGTGAATAAAATACACATTGTCAATGAATAAGAAAAGCACAGAAAAGAAATCAGGCTTTTTAAAAGCCTATACTGATTCCATTGAGCAAACCCAGTTTCTTTTCTATCATTCTCATCATCAGAAATAAATGAAGTTCTTATGCTCCACTGGTTACTAATGTCTAGTATTAATTGGATGGAAAGCATTGAAAAGGGCCCATTGTAGAGCTACAAGTATCTCCCATACTTGTCTCAACGCACACACACACACACACACACACACACTCCCCCCCACACCCAATATTCTCATGCAGCAGGGATATTCAGAAGCTGAGGTTCCCCAGTCATTGCACAGAAAACATACTAGTATGTTATCCCCAAGGAAAACAAAGTGTGGATGCAAATTTCAGCACTAGCGTTAGTGGCATTTGCACCTAAAATGACATGCAATCTGGAATTTATATAGTCCATCGTAAGAGGCACTGATGAGTTTGATAGTGCCTCCAGTGAACTAAGATGGGAAACTGATATTGTTGTCCCACCAAAGATACTTTTGTAAAGAACAGCTGGACTTTAATGTCATCTTGGCTTCTGTGGTTTTTACATGCGACATTCTGTTTTAGTGCCCAATGTTTTTGTAATAGACACAAAAATGACTTCTCTGGAAATGCAGATTTTCTTCCAGCTTCATGTCTATGGGCATGTTTGGTGCTTCCCCATCACCTCTTGTCAAATGATCATAGAACCCAGCAATCAGCTGTTGTCTGTTGATGTTGGTGACAGGCAAAAGGAGTCAATTTCTACAGCCCCAAACCTGTCTGCTAGAAACAGGTAGGTTGCAGGAAGCTCTCAGTAGGTGTCTCTGAAGAGTCACACACTTAATGCATTTGAAGAAATACTCCAGTCAAGCCTTAGATAAGGAGTTGAAGCTGCCAGGTAGGGGGAGGGGGCCATGTAGAAAAGAGTGTGCTCCAAGGGCTGTTCTGCTACTGGCTACAGGAAAGCACTGTGAGCATCCCAAGTCCTCTCTCAGCAGCACAGTCCATTTGGCTGCTGGACCAAGCCCTTATGCATCATTTGACACATTTAGTAGTGCTGATTTCGGAAGGAGCCAGGATTCTGCCATTAAAAGGCCAGAAATTTTGGCCAAGCATTTTTCAGCAGGATTGGGATCAAATGATTATTGATGGGATCAAATAAGACACTAAGTGTAACTGGATGAGCTCCCCATGACCTCCACAGAGACAGACAACCTATTGAAAAGCACTTCAGGCCTTGTGGTGTTCACACTTGGAACACCCTGGTCTCTTCTGTCTCTGAGGACATATGCTATCTGCAGTTAGGCAGCTGGCCATGCAAGACTAGCCACTGGCATTACTACTGCCTCCCCAGCCTTATTCAGATACAGTCTCTACTGCAGACCTCCCTGTGGAGTGGACATACCCGGCTATATCATGTCCATATTTGGGACAACATAAATCACTGTGGTTCCCTTCATTTTCTTTGTGAAAATTCAAGCTGAGTTTCTGCCACTGGATCGATTTTGCTATTTATCATGTTTAGAGAAATGGGTTTATTCTTTTTATATAGGCTATGATTTATAGGAAAGGCATTTAACTCTTCTGTGACATGGGATCTACAGTTATACAAAGGGAAAGTAGGCATAACTGGTGATCTGGTCTGGAGGTGGACAAGCAAGCTTATGGGGCTATTTGTGGGGAGGGAAAAAGAAAGAATGGTTGTTCTTCCACCTCTTTTGATGAGGGGCCTGGAGTAGCACATTTGTTTCAGACTGAAGATAGTTTCTTAAACCTGAGCATGACCATGATATGGTAAAAATGGAAAGTACCAGTTAGTACAAAGCAAGACCTCTGCATTTCTTGTGGTTTGGGCTGTCTGCGAGGCCTTATAATGCATGACATGCAAATGGCTGTGAATTCATACATGGGATCAGCATCTCAAAGTCTGAGGCAGTTCTCCATAGAACCCATTTACGGAGAAGAGGTGGGGAGGCAGTTGCTGGGACAGTATTAATGGTGATAGACTCTCCTGGGACAGCCTACATCATGGAAAAGACATCTGCCTTGAGGCTAGCGCATTGCACACAGCTTCAATTTGTGTCCTGGTTTGTAGGCGTTTTAAGATCTGCTTCTGCTGTTGCCCAGACAGAGGTCTACAAGGTGATGACTTATGGGATAGGAGGCCTGTTTCCCTGTAAGCATCCCCTCCATTCTCCAGGAAAGGGGATACATGACTTGGGACTTCACAGCAATTTAGAGTGGGTGTATGCAATGCAATATATCTGATCCTTGACCTCATATATCTGTCAGTCACTTCCCATTTTGTTTCTAGAGAGGGCAGAGAGAGCAAAGGAAGACAGAGAGGAAATTGGAGCTCCCAGAGGGATATCAGTTATTGAAGGTGAATTGGAAGAATTGGAACTGGTCCAGAGAAGAGCAGAGAGCCTATTTAACAGTTGAAGGGACTGATTTACGATGAACGATGAAAAGAATTAAATATATATGACTGGGCTAAATGGCAATGAAGGGAAAGCCATGGTAACAATCTACAGATCTCTGAGGGAGGATAGTGGCCATGACAGAGAGGAGTTACTTAGTGTGGCCCATGGAAATAATTGGATGAGACTTGCAGAAGGAAACTTCTGGTTGGACATCAGGGAAACCTTTTTTTCCGACATTGATATTCCTCTGACTGTGGGATGGAATTCCAAGGGAGCAGGGGTCAGGTGAGATGTGGGTCAGACAAGCCCCAGTGTTCCTAATTAATCAGTTTTATATTTTTAGATATTGAGAAACCACAACAGGCTGGGAGCTGGGATGGGGAATGGCAGCAGGAATCAAGATCATTTGGGGTCTAACTTCTGAGAGCCTTTGGGCATTGGTGTTTC
The DNA here is from genome assembly GCF_040939455.1 of Microcebus murinus. Classification (NCBI taxonomy): domain Eukaryota; kingdom Metazoa; phylum Chordata; class Mammalia; order Primates; family Cheirogaleidae; genus Microcebus; species Microcebus murinus. The sequence continues at coordinate 24,110,564 of NC_134106.1, read as the reverse complement.
TACGGGAAAAGAAAAGAATTGCAGATGTATTTCTAAAGTTGGTAAAAAGCACTTACATGAAAATTGTTAGTGAAAAAAATTAAAATGATTGGGTTTATTCTTTCCTACCCCCAGATTACACACAGTATTTATCTGAGGTGTAGTCTGTGTATCCAGTGGGGACAGGGGTGGAGCATATTCACCAGAGAATTATGTGTTTAAGGCACATCTGTGGGGGTGTGTGTGGCATTGAGTCATTGGCAGGGTAGGAAGTGACTTGGGTCTTGAGAAGATAAGATCTTTTCTACATTTCATGGACTCCCCTGGCTACTTAAAAAACTTTTGAAATGTGGAGAATATATTGGCTATTCAAAAGATGAAGTTCATCCACATCCAATTTAACATTTCAAAAATTTACAAAGGACAAAGAAGGTCCATGAGGGGTTTTTGTGTGGGTTGTGGGAGGAAAGTGTGATCATTAATGGAAATGGATATCTTCATAAAGAAGTCGGTCTGCTGAAGGTCAGAGGGACTGGCCTGCAGTGGGGAGAAGAAGAGAGTGAGAGGCGGTCAGCAGAAGCCTCAGTGCCCTGCATTCTCAGGTTCACTGCCCAATAAGCTCCCATCGTGGGAATTTGCTCAGGCTGACTAGTAAAGGAAATTTGTCTCCCTTTATAGCCATTATTAATGTCCTGTTACAGATGTATGGCACTTTACAATTTATAAGCATGTTCATATTTCTTATTTTTATCAAGCCTATAGTAGGTGGGTCAAATGTTTGCTTCCTTTTATAAATGAAGTAACTGGAATCCAGATGTTTGATAAAACATTTTTAAGGTCATTCAGATACAAAGTGGTAGGCCTAGAAACTTTCATTTATGTGTTGAGAGGTCATGAAATGCTAGATGCTGTGCTAGGTAGTGATTAGAACCACAGTTCTCCTTTTCTTCAAATCAGAGCTCTTTTCACTAGAGGAATAATCTCAAGGTGATGATTACAAACAACCAAGACAGGTCAATAGATGGAAAGATTTACATTATCTTTGTTAGGCAGCTATGTAACAAAATATTTGGAACTTGGAAAAAAGTTCTTTGAAATCTTTGAGACCCAGTTTCATCATTAGATAAATGTGGGTAGCAATAGTTCGTACATGTTCCTAAATGGGGATACTAGGGTTCAAGGTGTTGGTATGGAGATTCAATTAGATGATGTGTACAAATCCTTAACCCAATGATGGAGCATAACAAAGCACTCCATAAACATGAACTGTTACAGTTTTTTTCTACCAGCAATAACACTCCATTGTCTGGTTGTGCAGATTGTGCATTCTACAACTCTAAGGGTTCCACACACATTTTAATGTATCTGAATGGTACCATCTGGAGTTGTGCAGTCCTTATGTGTGGACATATGTAGCAACCCTGGCAGCAGCAGTTGTGATACAACTAACTTCTTATGCCCAAGAATTGAGAGGTGGGATCTATGGGAAATAAGGAGTGACAGAGGTGGTAGTTTCTACTGTCTCACCATGGAAGGCTTGTCTTTCCCAGAAAGGTGGATGATAAGGAGGAGTAAGGTGTGATATTTACTTCATTGTTTATATTATTTTATTTTTTTTTCTAGTAAATCTTTCAATATTGGATTCAGTTGAAACATTCAACCAGCATATTCACAATCCAATTTTTCTTTTTGTTCTGCAGAAAGAAACCAAGCCTTAATTTTATGAAAGTATGAAAGCTTATACTGGGGAAGAACAGGATAGATATTTATAGAAGACTAGCTTTCAGATGGTGGATCTTCCTTAACTGAGAGAGATCTGTCCAGTTAAATTCCCCCATGCTCCAAGGGGGACAAGACCACTGGCCTCTGGTGACTCCTTTATTGTAAGTAGCTGGAGCTGTGCCCTTCCTTACATTTCCAGCCTCAATATTCATTGTCAAGTAAAGGGCATGAGGAGAGAAGTAAAGTATCACTGGTTAATGGTCCTGAGCCCATTACGAACAGTTAAACCTTTGAGATTTCACGGAGACATATAACCCAGGGACTTGAGTGGGAGCATGCCTCAGGAAAGTCTCTCAATCTAAAAGAGGCTAAGTAACACTCAGCCTTTTGTAGGCGATGGTTTTTATGAGCCATAGCTGAGCCATTGCCTCAAAAAGATGCATACGGACATCATCTCTGCTTGGGGATAGATAAAGAATAGGGTATGATGGTGAGGATGGTCACAGGTCCAGGAGTCACCTGAAGAGGGCTGAGAATAAATTTACCAAGGAGTCTTTTGGTTATCTTCTTCTTTAGAGCCATTGTGTTGCCCTCTGGTCTAGCGTGTAGCCAGTGTTTCTTAACCTTGTGATGACCTGGGCTCTTTTACACAGGTCAGGATGTGACAGGGGAGTAGTTAAAAGAGAATTGGTCAGGGGGCTAGGTAGTAGAGGAGGTGGGAAGCAGGTATCTTCCAGTACCTTATTTGGTTAGCTGTATTTTTCAGAATAACTAATTTTTCTTCAGTAAATTTTAAGATGAATTTTTCAGCTGGATGTTCTGATTCACTTGATAATGTAATATACATACATGGGAGGCCCCAGAACAGGACAAGAGAAGAGCTCCTTTGGAGCAGGTATACTCAACAACTCGGCTTATGCAGAGTCTTTGTTCCTGGCACCTTACCTTTCTGTCTAAGTAACAACAGGTTCTTGGAGAGGTAGGCAGTCAGAATTCTTTGGAGTTAGAAAAAAGCTAAAGGGAAGATACAAGAAAAGTATGAGCTCAGAGAACAAAGGAAATCTAGGTAGGCTTAAAGAAATCAGGCAACTACCCAAAGGAAATCAGGACAATTTAAACCATCGACTACATTTTTCTTTTCCTCCTATTTATCTTTTATTTAGTTTTCATTGGAATATGGGTTCATGAGGGTGGGCATGGAGAGAAGTTCCTTATAGATCCTTTCCACATTCTCAGCACAGATAATTAAAATAAGCATTCTGTGGTGAAGAGAACACTAGGAGGTAGAAGACTTGAATTCTATGATGGTATTTGCCTTTCATCAGCTTAAAAATCTTGTGCAACTCCCTAAACTTGCTGAGCCTCTGGGTCTTTGTTCCTGAAGAGATAATACAGACCTTGTTTCAACTACCTTGTGGAGTCATTGTGAGCATTGTATGAGATCACCTATGTGAAAAGTTCCAGTTTGGATTATTCAAAAATAAATGTATAAGACAGTAGAAAAAAATGAATGTACAAGATAATAAAAAGTGCTGAGATTCTGCTTTATCCATTCATAGTTTCACCAACCCTTGGCATTAGGAACAGTAGTATAAAGTCCCAGATTTTGAGTCAGGCCTTGGGGTTCGTTCAGATAATAGCCCAGCATCCTTAAAAAGAGGCTGTGTGTCCACTCCCAAGGGGTTCTCATAACGTCTTTTCACTGAGGTAATTTTTTCAAATTCCAGACTTTCCTGGTAATGAATCTGATAGTGGAACATAGGAACCTTCATTTTAACAAACAGAAAATAATTATTTTTTAAATTGAGGATGACAAATACAATAAAGCACATTGAGAATATTAATCTTATATGCAGCTTGACAATAATTTACATATGTAACAGCCATATAATCACTACCCAGATAAAGATACAGAACATTTCCAGCATTTACCACCATCCACCCCAGAAAGTTTTCTCCAGCCCTTTCCCAATCTGCATCCACACTCCACCCACATTAACCAGCCTCTGACTTAAGTGTCAGCAATTAGTTTTCACTATACTTGAACTTCATGCATATGGAATCACACCATATGTACTCTGATGTGTCTGGCTTTTTTTTTAAAGGAATTTGATTTCATTGAGATTCATCAATGTTGTTGTATATAACAGTATTTTCCCCTTTTTTATTGCTCTGTTATATTCTGTTATATGAACATAACACCATCTATTTGTATATTTTCCTCCTTGTTTTCCCACCAAGAAGTTGGATTTGTGAGAAATCAACAATAGAGTCTATTCCACATCGTGAAAAGAAAGTCACAGATCTAGGGTTGAAGCCCTGCTCCAGGCAACTTATGATTTGAGTTCTATTACATTGGAGTTCTATTTCATTTGTGTTCTATTAGTTTTGTCTGTTCTGGACATTCACATAAATGGAGTCATAATGGTATATTCTCTTTTGTGTCCAGCTTCTTTCACTTAGAATAATGATTTTAAGATTTATCTCTGTTGCATATATTAGTTGTTTGTTTCATTTTATTGCTGAATAGTATTGCATTGTGTGAACATACAACTTATTTGTTTATCCAATCATCAATCGATGGACATCTCCAGTTTGAGACTTCCATGAATAAAGCTGTTATGAACATTTTGTAGACAAGTCCAGAAGTTGCCTAGAGCAGGAAATGTGTAGAGGGTTTTCTTCCTGTTGTAACGAAACAACTTAACTTCCACTAATTCAGCAACTTAGATAAAAATAATAATATTCCCTTATGATTTTTTATGTCTGTAATGTCAGCAGGCATGTCTCCTCTTTCTACTTGATATTGGTGGTTTGCATCACCCATTTCTTTTCTTTGTTCTCATTCTGACTAGAGGTTTACAAATTTTATTGATTTTATTTTCAAAGAATCAACTTTTGGCAATATTGGCTTCTGCTATTATATTTCTGATTTAATTTCATTGACTTATGATCTTATTTTATTATTTTTACTTCATTTGGTTTGCCTTGAGTTTCACCTGCTCTTCCTGTTTCTAGTTTCTTAAGGTGAAAACTTAGATTGTTGATTTGAGACTTTTCTTTTCTAATATAAACATGTAATGCTGTAAATTCTTCTAACAACTGTTTTAGCTACACCCCACAAATTATATTATATTGTATTTTTGTTTCACTTCAGTTTAAAATATTATTTTATTTTCCCTGTGGCTTTCTTGTTGATCCATGGGTTATTTATAAGTGGGTTGTTTTATTTTCAAACATTTGGGAGATTTTCCACATATCTTTCTCTTGTTGATTTCCAGTTTAATTCTAACATGATATGAGAATATACTTGATTTGATTTCAATTATTTAAAATTTGTTAAGGATTACTTTATGGCTTAGAGTATGGTCTATCTTGCTGAGAGTTCCATGTGCACTTGAAAAGAACAGGTGTTCTATTATTGTTGGGTGGGGTGTTCAGTCAGTGTCATTTAGGAAAATGTGGTTAATAGTGTTATTTAGGTCTTTTATATCCTTACTTATTTTCTGTCTGTTTGTTATATGGATTACAAATAAAGGAGTGTACTTATTTTCTGTCTGTTTGTTATATGGATTACAAATAAAGGAGTGCTAAAGTCTCCAAGTTTTTGATTTGCCTGTTTCACCTTTAAATTCTGTAAGTTTTTGTTTTGTGTATTTTAAAAATCTATTATTATATTAATATATATAGACATTTAGGATTTTTATGTCGTATTGGTGATTTGACTCTTTATCATTGTGTAAAATCACTTTTTATTCCTGGTGATATTCATATTTTGAAGTTCATTCTGAAAGCTATTAATATAGCCATTCTCCTTTTCTTTTTAATTAGTTCTTACGTGGTATATCGATTCCAGACTTTTACTTTCAATCTACATCTTTATATTTAAGGTGAATTTCTTTTAGAAAGTATGTGGTTGTTTCTTGTGTGTTTTTAAAAGAATCTCTGTCTTTTACTTGGTATGTTAGGCCGCTGTATTTAATGTTATGATTAATATGATTGGATTTAGGTCTGTTATTTTATTAATTTTTATCTCTTTTTTGTTGTTTTACTCTTCTCCTTTTCTTGATATTCTTTTTATTTTTTATTTTTTGCATTTCAGTGTTAATTTATCTATTGTTTTTTTGACTAGATATCTTTGTATTATTATTTTTGTAGTTACTCTCTCTCTCTCTATATATATATATATATGTATACATATATATACACATATATAGTCTTTTACATTCTACTTACAGTTGATATTTTAGCACTTTGAATCCAGTGTTGGTTCCTCCATTATGGCTGAGAGGCTATATGATGAACTTTGAGATCTTGGTCATCATGGCCTGTCTCCTGAGACACCATGTGGATCTGTATGGGAGGTGCTCACCAAAGAAATATTAGACAAGGGAGTCCTTTTTATGTATAAGTTTCAATTTTTGCCTGAGGAAATGTATATTTATTGGTTTAGGTTTTCTGTTTTTTTTTTTTTTTTTTTTTTAAACTGAGCATTTGCCAAGTTGAGTGAAGTACAATCGCTTCCTCCCAGAAGTTCACAGACTAGTTGGGGAGAGAAGGAAGACAAAGTATGCTAATAAATAACTCCAATAAACAGCAGCACTCAAATGCTAAACTAAAGGTATGAGTGGTTATAATGGTTCTGTAGAAGCTTGGAGAGGTCAATTCCTGGTAGGGTGATTCAGTACAGTTTCATTCTGCACCTCCAGATCTCAAAATCTACTCCCTTAAAGGCTGGTGAGCTGCATTTGTTCAGTGCCAAATGGGAGGGGTGAAGTTCCTCTGAGACAAGAAATTATAGCTCTGGAGTTTTAGAAACAATAAGCTTATTGCTTTTTGGCAGGGAGTCAGGTCAAAGGATATCTGCTGAAAATGATGATTTCCTTTTGGGATTGAGATAAAAGTGGGTTAAAAAAAACAAAACATAACACTTCTAGAAGGTGATTTGAGAATAGGGTCTGGCATGGAGCACAGCATTTTATTTAGAAAAGAGAAGGCAAAAGACCTTCCAAGTTGGGGCCATGGCACAAAACAATCCCCAAAGGACAATTGGTGAGAGAGGGAGAGAGAGGAGAGAAAAGAGAAAGCAGAAAGAGACACAGACCGACTGTGTATATGTGTGCATGTGTGTAAGGAAGCAGGACTATGCAGAACAGAGAGGTCTAAGGATATTAGAGGTTCTGGGAATGGGTGCTGGGTTATACACTGTGAATTAGAGATCAGGCTGGCTTTTCGAGTTTGGAATTTAGATTCTATGCTAGAGAAATCAGAAAGTATTTAGGTCTCGAATAGAGGAGATGCATGTTGACTACATGTCAACTACAGATTATTCAGGAAATATATTTTGGTGGTGGGTCTCAGGCCTGTACCGTAGACAGAGCTGGTGTTAGACTGGAGCCCTGTGAGGCTGCTGTACCGCCTTAGGAGTGCAGGAATCAGATGGGCCAAGAGATGCCCAGATAAGGAAACAAGGAGGAGGGAGTCGAAAATTGAAGGTTTTGACCCAGGGACCTTGAAGACTTGTGGTGATGCTAATAAAGAAGACAACTGGGAAGAGGATCTGGTGTGAGGGGAGAATGATTGTCATTATAACAGTCCTAGTGTGGCATCCCTAAGATGAAGTTGTCTGGGATGCGCATGAAGATATGTGATGGAAGCAGGAATGGATGAGAGGTCAAGGCTGAAGGTAGGGGTGTGGGAGCTATTTACATGGACCTGGTAGTTTAATTCTTGAAAACAGATGAGTTTTCCTGAAGAAGGAGAGAGAGTTAGGAAGTTTGCACCTTAGATTTAGGAGACTTCATATTAGACAGTGGAATGGGTCAATGACATCACCAGAAAGAACTTTCTGAAATGAAGGAAGAGAGGCCTCTGGGATCACTGGTGTCATGGAAGCTCAGTGAAGCAGATGTCTCGAAGATAGAGTGGAACGGCCAAGAGCAATTCAATGAGCTACCTTGTGGAAAGCAGGCACAGCCAGAAGGAAGCTTAGAGAGAGTGCTGGAGAAATAGAAACAAAATGTGTTTAAGGAATCATTCAAGGAGTCTATCTGCAAAAGGAAGAGGAGAAAGAATGAAATATCAGTGATGTTACAGCATTTAGCAGAATGAAGAAAAGATGTTTTATGGGTAGATGAAACTCCTTAATGTTGGAAATTAGGAGGGAAAAATGATAAAGCACAAGGAAATTTCAGGAAGACAGAGGTTAATTGTGTAGCAAAACAATTCAATCTAGGCATTGCAGACTCTCATACAGGCCTTAGATGCCATTCCTTCTAGGCTCCTGTCTGCTTCTGGAGTCTCCTCTTATGATAAAGTTTATTCCATCTCATTTAAAAAAATATTTCTGGGGATTACTATTTATAAAAATAGTAATATGAGGATTACTATTTTTTTTTTTTTTTTTTTTTTTGAGACAGAGTCTCGCTTTGTTGTCCAGGCTAGAGTGAGTGCCGTGGCGTCAGCCTGGCTCACAGCAACCTCAAACTCCTGGGCTCGAGCGATCCTTCTGCCTCAGCCTCCCGGGTAGCTGGGACTACAGGCATGTGCCACCATGCCGGCTAATTTTTTATATATATATCAGTTGGCCAATTAATTCTTTCTATTTGTAATAGAGACGGGGTCTCGCTCTTGCTCAGGCTGGTTTTGAACTCCTGACCTTGAGCAATCCGCCCGCCTCGGCCTCCCAAGAGCTAGGATTACAGGCGTGAGCCACAGCGCCCGGCCAGGATTACTATTTTTTAAGGTAGCCCTGTCCTTGCCAGAATATTGGGAGAATATTTAATAGTGGCTAAATTTTACTCCTCTGTAACTTAATATTAATGAAAACAGCCATCATTGAACAGTTTGATACAAATTACTTTATTTAATCCTCACTATAAGATGGTAATTGTAAGATTTTAGTATCATCTTCATTTTCCAGATAAAGAAACCGAGGTCAGAGAGGTTGAGTAACATGGCTCAGGTTACGCAGCCAGCATATGAAGGGTCTGGTGGTTGAATTCAGCCCTGTGTAGCTGCACACATGTGATGCTCTTACCTGTGACTGCAGTCCTGCCCAGAAGCATTGTGCTCGCTGCAACATGGGTGTCCTTCAGTGGTTGAAGTCAATATCCCAGACACCCTGGATATTTTCCTTTGTCTCCTCTTCCTTTTCCTCTTCATCTTCTCTCTCTCTCTCTCTCTCTCTCTCTCTCTCTCTCTCTTGGCTAAAAAACTTGTTAATTCAACAACTGATTATTGAGCAGCACTGGTATATCAGACACTGTGCTGGGCGTGCACAGACAGCAATGAACAAAGCAGGCATGGGCTTTGCCCTCATGGGGTTTACAGAATGGTGAGGGAATATATTAAATGTGCAAATTGACAAGTAAATATGCAGTAAGAACTGATGATGAGTGCTGCAAAGGAAACAAATGTCTCTAGCTCCCCTTGTGACATCTTCACCCACTGCGGATTTCAGAGTGCCCCCGTGCCCACTCCTTTCCTCTCGATGCCCTCTCCTCTTAAGATGTGGCCTCCAAATGAGGACAAGTCTCTGCGATGTGATCTGACTCTCTGAGCACAGTGAGTCTCTTGAACTGGGAAACCTTGTGTTACTGCAGCTTAGATGTAGGAGTGGGCAGAGCCACAGGCAGTGGGGATGGGAGAGAAGGAAAACAGCTTCCTTCTCTAAGACAAGATGACAAATGTGTGGAGGGCCATGCAGAGATGAAAGGCGGAGAGCCCAGGAGTGGGGCCAGACAATGGTCTCAATCTGTTCTGTGAAGTGTGACCAAAGGTCACACTCAATAGATCACGAAGCCACGCATCCCCTTCCCTTCCACAGATCCTGCTCCGGTGCTCGCACCCACACATCTGCTTGAAAATGCAGCCAAGGGAGAGAGCACAAAGGTTTACTAGAATACAAGTGCCTCATTGTGGTCAGCTAAGGTGGGAAAAGGGCTATGGGGAAAGATTTCTCCCTCCCTTTCTCCTTTCTTCCTCCTGTCATTCCCTCCCTCCCTCCCTTCCTTCTTTTCCTCTTTCTTTCTTAGTATTAATCCCAACATCATAATTCGGAAGAATCTGGTTGAAGAAATATGTCATGAAGCACAAATGCAGATTTGATATATCTGACCTTTCTTCTCTGCAGAACAATAAATATCAAATAGCTTAAAATGACAGCTGGGATAGTTAGAGATTATTTATGTGCTTAAATATTTAAGAAACATAGTTTAGATTTATGTCTAATTTGCATGAAAATTCTGACCTATGGGAATCATAGGCACTTTTAAGGAACCATCACCAACAATGATGTTTACATTTCAGAATACAGAAAGTGTGAAATAGAAAATGTGAAGTATCAGAATAGATTAGAAGTGGTAAGTGATCCTTGATGGATAATGAGAACATTTGATAACATCAATAAATTGCTTTGGAGCACAAGGTTGTGTTTGTATTTTTCCTATCTGAGTGGTGTGGTGGCATCCAGAGGAATGTCCACATTCCATATGTCCTCTCCTTTATTAGATACAGAGTATTTTATATGTGCATGTTTACTTGTATCATTTATCCCCATTTTACTGATGACATTTATTGTTGAAACAGGAGGGAGAATTATCTTGCTCCAGCTGTGTAAATCCTGCTAGAAAGTATAATCCCTCAGCCAGAGTGTAATTCTCTACTCAACCTCACACTCAATTATCATCAGGAGCAGGCTCTGAAAAGTGGGTTTTTTGTTTTGCTTTGTTTTGTTTTAGAGAACTGTGGACATTAGTTAACCCATATATTTCTGAAACTGAGACAGTATCGCACTGTGTCAAGAAAACAGAATCTGGAGTTAGTTCTAGGGTTTGGAAGTTCCAGCTCCAGAAGTTCCCAGTTATAAAGTCTTAAAAAGCTAGTAATAAAATAACTTAATTTTTCTGCTCTTAGCATCCTCATCTGTAAAATACAGATTATTGTAGTACTTGCTTTATAGGGTTCTTTTGAGGAAGAAATGAGATAATTTCAAAAAAGAGTTTAGTATAGCTCCTGTCACACGGATAAAGCACTAAAGATATTATCCATTATCTTCTATTTTATAATTATTATTGTTATTAATAAAAGGGTTTCCCTTCATTATTTTTTGTGGCTTTCTTCCCATATAATCTTTGCCAGGAACTCCCAGTTAGAGTTTATCTTGTAGAAAATATAATTAAGTAAATGAGAGTCCAGGGAAAATCTTTAGATATTGGGCACTAGAGCAGCTTTTTTGCTCTAAGAGTTAAAGTTGTCAGAAAACCAACCCTTGTCCCATTGTGCATTACTTACAGATCCTGTATGGAACCAGCAAGTCTTGTTGTTGTTGTTTTTTGGTTTTTTTTATTATTATAAAAAATTTATTTTTTCTTCTTTTTTTTTCTTTATTCCCACAATCACAGCTGGTCAAGCAGCAAGTCTTTTATTTACCTATCTATCTATTTATTTATTTTTAATGTGGAAGGATTGTTATTAAATCATAAAGAATATTTCTAAACTTAAGATATTCATTATAAGATCTTTTACTTTCATAGCAGGAAAAGAACCTTTGTTTCAATAATTAACTATGACATTTAAAAACTCTAATATGACTAGAAGCAGTAGAAGAAGGAAAGAGAGTTCCTGACCAGGAGTTGGGGGATTAGCTTTTCATTTTCCAATGTGCCGTGTTATCCTGTTTGAATCTGGGCAAATCACCTAAACTTCCTGATTCTTTGCTTCTGTAATATCAAATAAGTCAGTTCTAATCTCTGCTTTTTTCATATTAAAATTCTGTGGTTCTAACCTATTTCCTGGGCTAATGCTGAAGCATTACTGGGAAGATATTATTTCCATAAGCAGTTGCAGGGTCAATTAAAATTTCACAGAACAGTGATAAAAAATGATAACCTCCTCTGATTCTTATATAATTGGTAAATAGCAGTTATAATTAGAGCTGCTTACATCTAATATACTTTAGAAACTATGTTAAGATTGAATAAAGTTATTTTTATTTCTTCCCCAAAAGAAAACCCAAGTTATTTTTTTGGTCCTTTTGGGGATATGTAGTAAACTCACCAAAGCTGCTCTGTTATGGTTTTCTGTTCTGACGATTACAGCCAGTCAGACGCCAACTGTGTGAAGAGAGGCTATCAACTGATTGATTGATAGATAGATCAACTGATAGATAACTGTCAACCTATACACCTACATAAAAACTATATTTCCTCTTCCTTATTTGGGTAGGGTTTATGTTACGGTTGGAACTGAGGGACAAGGGAGTGTTTCACTGATTGATCTCAGTATTAGGGGGCTGATAAGAGGCTCTCAGTAAATCTTGCTGAATCAATGAAGGAATAAAGACTGAATGAGAGATTTAAATATGGTGCATGGAAAGGGCTACTTGAGCATAATACATCCTTTTCATGTGTTATGACCCCAGTGCCAATGAGCACAGTGTGTGTCTCAGAAATGTATTTACCGACCTCTTACGGGCTCCGTGACTCTTTCCTTAACTTCAATTTTCTATTCACAAATAATTATCCAGACCTCCCATGTGTTCAGAGTTTTATATGGTTCTATAGGGTAAAATCCAGACCTCCCATGTGTTCAGAGTTTTATATGGTTCTATAGGGTAAAAGACAATGGTTATAAGATATAGTCCCTGACTTTAAAGAACTTAAAGTCTAATAAGGAAGACCAAAAACATAATATTTGGAGTCAGAATTTGGGGAATCAAGACTTGCCACCACCATCAGTTAGTTTCATGGTCTTCATTTAAACTCTCTGGGTCCTAGTGAAGTGCAGGGATGATACCAACTCCACAGGTTTGAGGGCATCAGATAAGATTATATGTGTAGTATGGTAAAATTGAAAGCACTGTAAGCAGTACACCAGCTATTTAATTTAAAGTAATACAAGATAGTGGAGCTTAAGAGATAAATGTCTTCGGGAAAATAACAGTGGGTAGGAGTGGTGAGTAGCAGCTTCCCTATGGCACCAAGGCTTAATGGGTCCTAGAGGATGAGTAGGGTTGGATAGTCAGGACGAAAGAAGAATAGCATTCCAGGTGGGAAGCATAGAGCATGACACAGAGAGTGGAGGGGGCCCATCCCATTTGATTACATCAACTGATCTTCCTGGAGTACCTAAAAGGAGCCTCATGCTCTGCTGGGCCCTCTGTTTGGAGAAGAGATTTTGTGTTGCTAAGTACATTCAGATGGGCAGGATGAAGCAGGGAACAGGCAGCCATCACAGCCCAACATGAATGGCATTTGATGAAGATGAAACTGATAACAGTGTGCATCTGGACTGGGACTTGAAGACTGGAGTCAGGAATCTAGGGAAGGGGAGGGGGATTTGGAGAAAAGTAGATTCAGTAGGCCAGCGGAGAAAAGGATAACTTCATAAAAAAATGTACAGACTTCAGTGTCAGAGGCAGAACAAGAGGAATCCAACGTTTTTTTAGAACTTTTTGCTAACAAGATTAGAATAATACTGGGTCATTTGATAGGAAAGAAGAATTTGGGTAGAAAAGAAATTTAAGAGGAAGAGTCGAGTTCCATTTGCACACAGGGAGCTGAAATGATAGCCTGACTCCAGGCAGCTGCATCCTGTAGACCACTGGAAATGTGGGACTAGCACTCGTGTAGGAAGTCGGGGCCAGGCGCAGGGATTTGGGAGCCATCAGTGCAGAGATTGCTCATAAATTATGCACTTTGCTTAGAACTTAATTTCGTGTTTTTTAGAAGATAAGAGAAATGAGAAGCTTGCTGAATTATGGATTATGCAACTGTATTAAAATTAATTCTCCTTCTCCCCTCCCCTCTGCCTCCCTGGTGAGTTTTGTGTTCTGTTCTTCTCTTTGATCCATGCCCCCTTCCCCTAATTCTTCATAAACTGAGGGACACAATTACCTATTTTTCTGCCAGATCAGAAGATTGTCAGCGAAGGGATTAAGGTGATCGAGAATGTTCACCAAAAGATGTGATGATCCTCTTGGCCCCCTCTCCAATCCTCCTTAGATCAGAGAGATAGAAGCTTTCTCTAGAGGAAAGCAAACATTTATATTTATAGGAGGAAATGTTTAAAGAGCTAAATTCTCAGTTCCCCGGACAGCCTCGTTGTTTGATTTGCAGCTTTTCTTAAGTAAAGCTCTGATTCTCCACAAGAGATGAGCTGCTTGGTTGCTAATGCGATCAGATGAAGTAGGGTTTTCAGACCTAGGGGATGGGCTTGAAGCCGGGGCTCCTTTCCTGGCACCAAGCTTTCCTTTGTAGTTTGAACTGAGTTAGCAGAAACAGTGGGTGTAGTACTCAGAAGTTGAATTTTCTTTAGTTTAATCCTCTTTTTCTTCCTCTTCAAAGAGAAAAATTTGCAAGCAATTTGCTTAGATGTACTCCAGCATTAGAGGCTCAGACTTGACCTGAGATAAGGTGAGGCTGGGGAGGGGAGTGGGAGAGAAGAGACATGTGGCACTGACATTTATTGAGCATCTATTATATGCCAGGCCCTTGAAATTCTCATTTAATTTTCACAGCTGTAGGAGGTAGGTAGTTTTGTCTCTGTGTCACAAGAGAGGCTCTGAGGGGGCAAGTGACTTGCCCAGGTCATGCAGCTACTAAGTGGCTGGCCTGGGATTTGATCTTAGGTTTATAAGTCTGAGGTCTCCTCCCTGTTCCAAGCTTGTGCTTCCTTTCATCCCTATCATGAGGGAAAGCTTGTTTTTACAAAAGATGCTTGATTGTAATTTTCCACAGGACTATGGAGTAGGATGAGAATCAGTTGTTCTCCTGTCTCTTCTTCACCATCCTTCTTGGCTTCCCTTTCATTCTTCTCCCCTCTCACAGTGGGGTGCCCTCTTTTCATCTTCCATGTCTCCCTCCTGAGGTGGATGGGTCAAAGAGTGGGCAGAGGGGTGACACAACAAGCATCAAGTCCTTCATTTTTCACAGTGTCCCTCGCACAGATGTCCTATGAGGCTCACACAAGGGCACGTGGACACCTATCTGTGCCAGTTACACCTTCTTATTTCCATTCTGACTACAGATGCCCTTGAAGCAGCCAGCACAGGGCTTGGCATATTGCAAGTGTATCTTAGATGTCAGTGCTATGCTCATGTTTATGCTTTTCTATCTCAGCTAGAATGCTTTTGGCTACAAGTTACAAAGACCTGATAAAAGTAGCCAAACAATGAGGGATGTAGTATCTCAGTAAGAGAGGATTCAGTAAGAGCAAAAGTTCAAAAATTTAAAAATGAGCTGGGTGTGGTGGCACACACCTGTAGTCCCAGCTACCCAACAGGCTGAGGCAGGAGGATCGCTTGACCCCAGGAGTTAGAGGATGCAGTGAGCTATGATTATGCCAGTGCACTCCAGCCTGGGTGACAGAGTGAGACCCCAGCTCTAAAACAAATAAGTAAAAGGAGAGTTCACGTGGTTCCAGGATAGGTTGATTGAGTCACACATGAAAAACTCAAGTGCCCAGCACCCTTCCGTCATTCCATTCTGCCTTCCCCACAGAGGGCGGCCCCCCCAGGGTTAAATGCAGGTGTCTCTGGAAGCTTTGCATACCTTCATATACAATTGTTTGCAAGGCAGAAAAGGGGTAAGTATTTTTCCTGTGTTCCTTTTTTTTATAAAAGAAAAACATTTCCAAAGGACCCCAGTGGATTTCCCTTGCACCCTGTTTGCTAGGGCTGCCTCACATGGCAACGCCGGAATCAGTCATTAGACTGAAATAACACAGTTCACTTGGTCTCAAACTGAGTGGACACCAGAATCACTGGGAGGCCTGTTCAAACAGACATTGCTGGGCCCTTTCCCCAGAGTGTCTGATTCAGTAACTTTGGGGCAGGGCCCAAGAATTACAATTCTAACAAGTACCCTGCTGGTCTGGGGACCACACTTGGAAAACCGCTGGCTTAAACTATTCAGCAGTCATTTCCCAAGTCCGGGACAGTGTCCTTGAAGTACATAGAAGCCAGGAACAGAGTGAAGGCTCTGTGAGCAAGAAGGAAGGAGGAGAGGCCTGGTAGTCACATCACTTCTGATGTTTGGAGTTGTAGATGGGCCTCAGACATGCAGACTGTGGACCACATGGAGGTGGTGGTGGCTGTGGTTTCCCTTCCACCTCCCCTTCTTCTTGTTTTCCTTCTTCCTCACTTTAAACTTCAGTGTTATCTGAAAAGTCTGTCTTTCAGAAGACCAAATTCTTCCTTGCCCTGCAGTGGGCACACCCCAAGCTTAGTGTCCGGGGGCTGTTGAATTCCCCCACACCAAAGGCTGATGGCATTTCAGCGGACGCTGAGACACCATGGGCTCAGCCATCAGGGATCCTGATGCTGTGGTTAGTTCTAAATGAGCACTCGTTATTGATGTTAATTGAACTTGAAGTTAATGAAAAAGGATTATTTTACAAGGCTTAAGTTGAGGCCAAAATTGTTATTACAGGTTAATTATTCTCCTTAAAAGGCACCATTACAGCCATGATTGTTTTTTATCAGCTTTTTCCCTGGTGCTGAAAGAGATTTCTTCGAAGGCAGATTCCTGATATAATTAGTCACCTCATCTAATTCTTAATCACTAATCATTTCTCTCCAGATAAAGGTTAATCAAAGAGATATGAGTTGGGTACTCTGCCTTAATTGCATTTGATCAGTTTCAAAGAAACCCTTTCTTCTATCTTTGGTTAGGAATGTGGCCTTTCCCTGTGTTTTAAACCTAAAACCTGGAAGAAGGTTTCTAAATGGGCTCACTGGAAACAATGGCCTGTTCTGCTCCTAGTGGTGGGAGGGGATGGGCACCTCCAGGCTGTGGCCGGGCAGGTGGTGGGCGGGAGGCCCTGGTCTTCTGCTGTCCTTTCTCTCCACTCTCCTTCCTTCCTTCTTTCTTCTCCTCCTTCTCCTTCCTTTTCTTCATCTCCTGGTCTCGTCTTCCCTTCTTTCATTCTTCAATCTCTTTTTCACTTATTTCTGACCTCAAGCTCATTATTTTCCCTTTGAATCTGCCTGATGTTCTTTCATCTTCTCTTTCCTTTTCCCCGTGTCTCTCAATGGCACAATCCTGCACACCTGACCAGAACTTGGGGGCCCCTGTTTGGCTGCTGCTGCCCAGGAAAGATGACATGGACCAAGAGATGGGCTCTCACTATACCTGGGGTGGAAAGGCACAGACCATGGGCAAAGGGTTGGGGCTTTTCCTTGAGAGAATGCGAAGCTGAAGGGGAAGAGGGTTGAGCTACACAATTATGAAAAGCCATAGGTAGGGGGAGGCAGAATTTAATCACCAAATTCCAGGATAACTGAATGAGAGAGAAAGTCTTGAAACTTGAGCAAGGTGCACCTAACAAGGAGATGCTGCTGCCAGAGGGTGGGGCAGGAGTTACCAGAGAAATCCTGCTGGAAAACCTCCTCCCACAGGGTCTTCCCGGGTGCCCCCACTCCACCCCTCCCCACAACCACCTCACACTTCTATGGTCCTTGTACACAGAGGACACAGAACAAATGCACTATTCACTGTCGCTTTGCAATCACGTTTAAAATGTAAGTTTATTTATAAGAGTGATATGTGAAATGTACTCTTCTAACTCTTTAAAGGTAGACTGTGGATCTGCACTTATATCTATATTTACCTATATCTAAGGTTCCCTGTGTCCAAAACAGCAACCTAGGCTGCTGCCTTCCTAGGAAGGAAGGCTCTCTCTTCCTTCCTTCTCTAGAGGTAACTGGTGTTCATGGTTTGGTTTGTATACTTCCATGTACTTATATAATACTTAGAGAAACCTGCTTGCCTGATATAATAATGATCATATGTGAGTATTTACTTGCAATTAATTTTTATTGTTTGGAGGTGCATAATGATGCTCCATGTATTGTTTCTTTAGGGCTACCAATAATAAAATACCACAGAATGGGGGGGGCGGTTGTGCAACAAAAATTTATTTTCTCACAGTTCTTGAGGCTGGAAGTCCAAGATGGCTACAGGGTTGATTTCTCCTGACCTCAGCCTCAGCCTCTCTCCTTGACTTGCAGATGGACACTTTCTAGCTGTGTTCTCACAAAGCCTTTTCCCTTTGTCTCTTCCTCCTGTTAAGGACTCTAATCCTATTAGATTAGGGCCCCACCCATATGACCACTTTTAACCTTAATTGCCTCTTTAAAGGCCCTCTCTCCAAATATAGTCACATTGGGGATTAGGGCTTCAGTATATGAATTTGGGGCAAGGCAATTCAGGTCATAAGAGTACGCAATTCACCCTCACAGCTCTGTGCTTTTGTCAAGACAGTCCCTCTTCCTGGGGGCAGGGATATTCTTCCATTTCTCTTCATCCCAGGAAATGCTATTCATAAGTCTCCACTTAAATGTTAGCTCCTCTGAGACAAATGTCCTCTTTGGCCCTGCTCCTGCCTCCACAAGAGAGCTTTGTGCCCCTAAGAGCTTGTGACCCTATGCTTTGTCTTGCAATTTCTGTGGCAGTTTGTCCCCGTGCACCTCCCGCTATCATACCTACCCTCCCACACAGAGAATACTTTATGGGCCCTATAGGGACATTGGGTAAGTGTCCCTTACTTCAGGGTGGAGAGACCTGTGCCACAATTTCCTGGCACCAAACATAATATGTGAGAAATGCATTGAAGGCCAGGGAAAGAGGCAGACCCATAACCTGTAGTCAACCCTCTTTCTTCACCCGGAGCCATTGAGAATTCTGGAGCATCATAGATTTCCTTCTGTGGTCCTCCTTTCAAAAGCACATGGGCCAAGAGAAATGTCCTAGGAGAGCCCATAACCACCCAATGAGATGCTGATTACAGATGGAGGCTCACAATCGGCGGTTGAATTGAGATACTTAGGGACCCCCTGAATTAAGCCACTGGGCCAGAATGCTAAAATGCACATATTCTCAAGAAGGAATAAAATAAGAAACTATGGCCAATCATGCAACACTCATTTCCAGAGACCATGAATTCTTTTCCCCATTGTTTAACCAGCCACCCAGGGGTTTCTGCAGGCATTGTTACAGGACAAAACTGCCGTGGTAGCCAAGCTCACAGCCACAGAGCAGGGATTCTTGGAGCCGCAGCTTCCTGCCTCCAGCCTCAATTCTTGTCTCTCTGCCAAGCCTATCATCAGTCTTACAGCTTTAAACTCACAGCCCATTCTCCTTTAAAGAAAAGCTTTGTCTTCTGACCCTTGTTCACATTCAGTGTCTTTCAAAATGAAAAAAGATTTTCTAATGGAATCCCAATTCACTCCAGTGTGGTCTGCCTTCCTGGGTTGTCACCCTGCCACAGTGTAGAATACAGAGGAGAAGGGTACCTGGAGTACCAACTTGCAGAGCTAATGAAGGTTTTACATCATGCTAGAGAATTCGGATCAACCATTGGCCCTTCTGTGTGCCACTGTAACTTGCCAAACCACCATCCTGCCATCTCCAGGCATAAAAGCCACATTAAGTTTTAAGAGCTGATTCAAAGACATGTTCTGGGTAATGATGGCACCATGAAATTAAGTCTTCAGAAAGGACTCTGCACATGACTTGATATATATTTTACCACTGATAGAGAGGTTAGGGTTTTAGGGTTTCCATTGATTTTTAAGTAAATACTACCCCTCTCTATAGGAAATATTGACCCTTAAAATGCATTTTAAGAGGAGGATTGTACATGGGGTATGTGTGTGTAAGTTTATGTGCATGTATGTGTTTGAAGCATCACCATTCTCACAGATACTGATATTTGCCTTTATCTTTATCCTCATGAAAAAGCAAAGTAGTTGAGGATTTAAAGGGAGTCCAGAGTCAAAGAATATAGTGCATTAAAAAAGTACTTGGGAGTAAGAATGAAATATCAATTACCTGATATCATCCTGATTTTTAAAATTTCATTTATCTGCAGTAGAAGAAAATATCCTGGACTGGAGGTCATGCTGCTTGGGTTCTTGCTGGTCTCTCACTAATTAACTAGGTTATCTTAGATAAGTTATTGATAGTTTTATTTCTCTGCTCCTCCAACCCAAGGTATTGATGATTCTAAGAGCTAATACTTTGTTGGGTGTTTTCTACCCTACAAAAGTCAGGCTTAATGTCCATTTCTCATATAACTTTCCCAGCAACCCTAGGAGGGGGTACTGTCATTTTTCCCATTTACAGGGGCTTAGAGAGGTTCAGTCACTTACCCAGAATCTCACTACCCAGCAATGGAACTGGAGCTCACAGCTTGCAAACTCCCAAACACCCATCACTGGCCACTGTGCTCTGCTTCCCCTGGGTTAAATAGCACCATCCACAACAGCAAAAAATACCCATTGAGTGCTGCCAAGTACCAGCCCCTGTGAAAGGAACAGACATGCTCCTGCTCTCAGTGTTTGCAGACCAGGACAACTAAGTTCTCTGTGGGTTTTTTGATGTTCTTCTACTGTGTGAAAAGATTTTGGATCCTTGATATCCCTTTCAACTTGAAAGTTTATGAGCATTTAAACTATTTGTGAGAACTTCTAGCCTTCCACTTCTTTATTAATATTATTAGTCACACACTTACACTGGATGACTGTCATGTGCTGAGCACTCTGCAAAGGGCTTTTGCAGAACTATTTAATTTTGTCCTCACGCCAGTCCAGGAGAGACTATAAATGAGGAAATGGAGGTTCAGAGTTTACCTTGGCCAAGGTCATTCAGCTTGTAAATGTCAGAGCTGGCATTTGAGCCTGGCTCTGTCAATGCCAAGCTTTTCCCCATGTAAGCAACTTCTTGAGCCACTGTTCTTAAAATTTAATGAGTTCCACTCATTTAAACAAACTAATTCCTATTCTTACAGATATCATGGAAACAGAAATCTATGTCACTGAGTAATTTGGAAGCCAGGGCAGCAGTCTGCTTATTAGAGGCAGTATTGCGTACCAGAGAATTCATACCTGAAGAGAGTCTAAACCTTAGTGTTTGGTTTGTTTGAAGCTGGGAATGAATCCTGGAAACTTCCCAGAAGTGAAGGGTGAATTCACCATATTGAATTGAGCTTGGGAGGTTGTTAGTTATAACAACAACAACAAACCTAATATTTATACACCACTTTATAGTTTCCCAGGCCCTTCCACATCCATTATCTCATTTGATAAGAGGAAGAGAATAATGGAATGAATTGGAAGGCTGCTAACATATAAAATGATTCTGAGTCTGCAAGGGAGGAACTCAGCACAGTGGGAAAAAGGAGCTGGGTCACTCGTCGGGAGCTGATGGCCTTATCTTTAAATACCTGATCAGGAAGGCGGCTGAGCAGTAGATAAATGTAAAAAGGGCCGTGAAGCTGAGAATAAATGGAGCAATCTTTTTCTGAATGGAAAGTAGCTGAAATTCCAGGGCCAGGGGAGGGGAGGGGCAGAAATATTCAGAAATTATGGCCTGAGCAGAATCCCTGAAGCTGTCAGGCAGCAGGGGTGACGATGGCACATCAGGAATGGCCCAGAATAGATGGGGCAGTAAATCTTGAGGGGACGTGTTATGGCCATCACAAGGCACTGCTCTGCCTTAACGGGGAACAGGCTGGAGGACTTTATAAAGATGGGTCGGCCAGGCTCTGGGAGTGATAGAATTGACCGACTCAACCTTGGAAAGTCTCAAAATTCACACGCTTTTAAAAATGGGCTTGTGGGTGCTTAGATCATTCTGAGGATTCACAGGTCAGTTTTTCCCTCTCTCCCAAGAGCCTATTGAAGAGGAAAAAAAGATTTTATTGTGTTGGGAAGGAATACATGTGCTGGAGCAGGGGACAGGATGTGTTCTGATCACCTTGGTGCCCAGAGAGGAAGTCTGGAGTGTGGAGAGAGCCTAGGCTCTGGTATGCATGATCATGGTTCCAAGTCCCAGGTCTACCACTTATCAGCCACATGACCAACCTCTTCAGCTCTCAGCTTTCAGGTTTTCTCTGCCTCAGTTTTCTCATCTGTAAAGTGGGGAGAGTCATATCTCAGTATTTGCTCATTGTGAAGATCAAATGAGCTAATGATTATAAAGCACTTAGCACAGGGTCTAGTACAGAGTAAGTGATCAGAAGCAGTAATTAGAGGAAAGAACAGCATTATCCCTTCACTCAGGAGTCACAGCCCAACAAACAAAGATATGGGAAACAGTTTTCACTTGCTGCATAAATAACCTCAAATTCTGGATGCCTTACGATAACTTTCTTTTTTATTCATGTTGCTTGTTGGTGCTGGAGGATGGCTGCTGCCACTCTGCTCCAAGCTGTCAGTAGACTTAGATCTACTCCATGCATCTTCTCATTCCAGGACTCAGGATGAAAGAGCATCTTCTATCTGAGCTCAATATTCTCATATCAGAGGAAAGTAGTACAAGAGAACTCTGAGAGCCTGTGCTTGAAGCTGGTACATTGCCACTTTTGCACACATACTATTTGGCAAAGGAAATCTTGGGTCCAAGGCCAATATCAGTGGGAAAGTACATCCTTTCATGGGAGTGGGTAAAGGAGGCTGATATTTGCAGGACAGTAATAGAGTCTACCTCACGGGGTATGCTTAGGACCATCGCTGTACATAGAAAGCCATTTGACTAGGTCAGAAGGAGATTAGTTTAATTAAATCAAGCCACTGTTTGCTAAAGCAATGGGTGTGTGGTTAGAGAATGAGATTTGCTGAATCTTGCTCTTGTCTCTGGCATTGTGTAGAGAGAGGCTGAATGTCAGGAGAGCTGTGCCCTCCCCATCACCATTCCCTCCAGTTTTGCTGCATCTGAGTCCCCACCTGTGACACAGCACCAGCCTCCCTCACCAGTCCCATCAGCTCTTAGCCTTGAGTAGCATGTGTTCCAGGGATGTGTGAGTTGATGATGAGTCAGTATCTCCCTAAGCAGTTGGATGAAAATGTTAACATGTTTTTCAGGCAGCATCACAATTTAGCATTTTCTTGTAGATCTTATGGTTCTCCCCAGAATTATAAAATTTTCTTCTTTATGGGCCTCAGGTTTGTCATTTTTAAATGAGATGTGTAGTATGCTCTCTAGGGCCATTTCCAGTTCCTGTGGTCTCTGCCCATGATGATTTGATGAGTGTAGAGAAGGCATGTGTGTGTATGTGATCTGCAACTTGCTAATGTAGATAAGCATCACTGTCAATACTGTGCTCATTTGAGATGCATGGTATTACTCACGTTACTACAAATGGGCAGTTGTCGGCCAGCACCTTCTCCAGGTCTCCTGCTACCTTGGGGTGCTTGTTTCTCCTACCCACACCTTTTTTAAAAAATCTGCTGCAAGGACTCCAAGATGTCCTTAAAGTGTGCCTTCCTGGTCATTATTTACCTCCTTGAAGGAGATGAGTCTTTACCCCCAAAGGAAGGACTTTCAAATACCATGATTTGACAGGTAATACAGAGAAAAACGTTTTAGGGCAGAAAGGCCCCTCTTCTTCCTTTATTCCAATTTTGAGAAATATTTATAGGGCATCCATTATGTTTTTCCCCAAGCTATATGCTTTCATTTATGTTGTCTTTTAATCTTTACAACCCTCCCCCCTTGAGGGAAACAATAGCATCCCATTTTATAGATGAGAACACTGAGTTTCAGAGAAATTAACTTACCCAAAGTTGTACAGCCAAGAGCAGCAGATATAAGATTCAAACTCAGGTTTTTTTTCAATGAAATCCCCATTGTATTTGGTTCCTCTTTCATTATATTTTTATGAGATGTGCACTGAGCTAGGAGTTGGAGGCTTCCTTCCAAGATTTGTCTCCGATAATGCAGAATTGAGATAAGGAAGTATGTAGCTATTAGGAGACCTTGGTTCTTAGGCCTAGGTTCACAGTTTATGAACTCAGTGACTTAGGATTAGTCACATATGTAAAGCAGGACTTGGAGTACTACCCTGCCCACCTCTCAGAGATGCTGAGGAGGTTTGAAGAAAGATATATGTGAACATTCTTTGTAAACTATTTAATATCATTCAAATGCACGGCATTGTTGTTAGTTCTCCTTAGAAGGAAATGGGAACAAAGCTAACTGCCACTCTTTCCTTCTTAAGGAAACGTTCTGCCTGAAAAGAAAATTCTACCTCCGAAAGTGTTTGTTTCTAGGGTTCCAGGATACAGGGCAAAGAGTATTGGATCTGGAGCTTCTTTGTAGCAGAGAGAACAAAAGAGAATTTCAGACTCACTTTTGGAAAACCCAGCGCATAGAAATCCAGATTTGTACCAAAGGTATCAGGGGACTCAGGTGCAGGCTTGTTGGACTCTGGGAACTACACTTTTTAATTCTAGAACACTGTGTAGGTTAGGTACAGTAGTAAAAGAGGTTACCAAGTATAAGGCGTGGTCCCCTTTACTCTAGTGACATATAGTCGGCTTGGAGTAGGAAAAGACACACTTACATAAGACAGCTAGACCATAGTACAAAACTGCATGGGGTGTGGAGTTTGTTGTCAGAAGTTCCTATTTAAAGGCAGGACAGAGCTTATTTCTCTTCTGCTCATGGACGCTCTGTGTTCAGCTGACAGTGAGAATGGCCTAGAAATCTTCATTTAGGGATTCCTTCCTTACTTCCCTCCATCCCACCCTCCATCCCTTCTTTCTTTCTTTCCTTTCCTTTCCTTTCTTTTTTCTTTTCTCTCTTCCCTCTGCAAAAGTAACTAATGTGTTATATAGCTCTGGAAACATCTTGTTCTAGTCAAATATGCTTTAAAACATTAATGAAGTAAAAAGACAGAACTTTTTAAGGAGGAAGCTGCCAGACAAGATTTCTATTTAAAATCACTTTTTAGTTTGAATTAACTTCTGCTCAGTGGTTTTCAAGTTGTATTTAGAGCCAGAGATGCTCCCACTTTTGATTCAACCACAGCTACTCATTTCCATCAATTTTATACATTAGGATTCCCCTTAGGACTTCCGTTGACAAAATTTTCTGATACAAACAGTTCACAAATCCCACTTTTACACCAACCGTGAGTTCCCCAGCAATCAGAAGGAAATAGTGTATTAGATGTCATAGTGATATTTTTTTCTGATTGTGAAAAAAAATCTTAGAAATTTGCATGTTATATTTTTCAAGTGGTTTTTGAATGAAGGTGTAAAATATGCAAAAATTGTGGATACAACAAGAAGTCCTTTTTAGGAAATTAATAGGAATTCAGGGACATGTATCAAATTTGACTTCTGTGAGATTACAGCACTCCAGAGCTAATTAGGTGTACTAAAAGGAAGAATTAATGATTTCTGTCAGGTAAGTTGCAGTGTGCATTTCAAGGCCACTGGTGCCCAGGTGCCTCTGAGTTCTGAAGTTGTTTAGTAGCCAGAGCAGCACAGCCTCTGTGCTGTTCTATTACAGGGCAAACCTGTACTTGTTTTGGTGGAACAAATGGAAAAGTCCCTTTAAAGAAAATAGATCCTATGAAGGTAATAATTTATAATAGCTGAGAATTAATCTACATGCCATCATATTGTGTCTAGAGGTCTATATTTCCTCAAATCCTGCTTTGAATTGTATCATTCCTTAAATAAGCAACTAAATTTTAGTAAATAAAGTTGTGTTAACATTGATTGTTAGCTTAATATATAGGTTCCTTTTTTGTGAAAAAATAATTGATTGGACCATGTGCTCAATGTCTCCAGGCCCAATCTTTCGCACCTAGAAAGAGCCATGGTAATTGGATAATTAAATTATATTGCCAGAAACCAAGGCATCGATATTTACTAGTTATCAACTAGCTGAGTCACAGAGATTATATGAGTCTCAAAGAGGTGATAAACCACCCGTGACTCTTTTTCTCACAGTCATCTTTTTGGATTCACTCTCACTTCAAAGTGACTGGTAGAGAAAAAAGTACCCAGAAGGTTTTATGATTACCTGACCTGACATTCTCATCTGCCAAAGGTTTTCCTGTTAGTCATTTTACGCTCTCTTGTGAAATCTAAACACAAGGATGTTTCTTTCTTTTGAAATAAAGGTTTTTAACCGTAGAAGTCCTTCCAGTAAGTATGAGAAAAGATTGGCTGGCTGAGTTTTAAATTAAATGAAGCTACCAGGGAATGAGACAATAGAAACAATAGTAGTCAGGATTTTGGTGCAATGGAAGATGCAACATGATGGATTTGTCATAACTCTTCCTACTCAAAGTGTAATTTTTAAAATGGCAATATTGGTATCACTTGGGAATCTGTGAAAAATGCAGAATTCCAGGCCCAGCTCCAGATCTACTGAACAAGAATCTGCAACTTTGATAAAATTCCCGGGGTGGCAGTTTAAAACTATGGACCCAAATTCTTTGATACTCCTCTCATTGACAGTTAGTGGGCTCTGTATCTCCTCTCCTTGCAGTTGGGCAGGCTTGTGACTGTTTTGATCAATGGTATATGGCAAAAGTGACCCCGAGTGACTTCTGAGCATAGGACACAAAAGGTCATACATATTTCTTCTGATTCTCTTGAGAGGCTCACTCTGTGGGAAGCCAGCCACTGAGTAAGACGTCTAAGTGTTGTGAGACAGCTATGAAGGTGCTTTGGTCCACAGGCCTTAGATAAGCCCAGATTTCTACTATCCTTGCCATATTACCAGAAATATGAGTGAAGCTACTTTGGGCCCTCTAGACCAGCCAATCTGCCAGTTGAGTACCAAGAAGTAATCCTAGTTGATGCCACATAGAACAGAAGAATTCCCTTGCTAAGCCCTGCCTGAATTTTAGAACCACAAAATGCATGAGATATAATCAAATGGTTGTTGCTTTAATCCACTAAATTTTGGGGGTAGTTTGTTAGGCAGCAAGATACCTGGAATGGATATCAGGTGAACTGTATGCTTAATAAAAATGTGAAAAACTCTGGGCAAAATAACAATAGCAAATCACTCAGGGAGGGATTGAGAGAAGTGTTTACAGAGCAGTCAAAATGCTAGCGTGGGTTAAGATGTTACTGATTTCAAGCGGCAATATTCCTCATTTGGTCTTCCTCTTCTCACATTTACTGTGTGAACCATGGGAAACCTTTTGATTAGAATTTGAAAATTGATATCTAATACATGTCTACTCTGCCAGATGTTGAGCTAAGTGCTATATTGTGTTATATCACCTAATCTTTATAACAACCTTTTGAGTTAGGTATAACTATTCCCATGTTATAAATGATGGAACTGAGGCCAAAGGGGTTATGTAACTTGTCCAGGGTGGACTAGCTGGAGATTAAGTGCAGCTATGTCTGATTCGAATGCCTCTTTCCCCCAGGTTTGGATGGCACAAGGCTGAGATGTATTTGCCCACAGGCCAGACAAGGTTCTGTGAGCTAAGGGCTCTCTTCCTCCCTTCTCTTTCTTCCTGGGAGGAAATGGGCATGGCTGGTGCCATTGGCCTGAGTTTTTAAGATACATCTCTTTTTATATGTAGTCTCTGATAGAAGGGCTAACAAAGACCAAGATACAGGCAAGCAGAGAGGTGTAGGACCAGGGTACTGCATACATGCAACGAATTGTTCTTAGGCAACAGGCTCACATGTATAGTTGACCCCTTGCACAGTCAAAATTCCATGTATTACATTTGACTCTCCCAGACCTTAACTACTAATAGCCTGCTGTTAACTAATAGCCTGCTGTTGACTAGAAGCTTTATTGATAACATAAACAGTCGATTAACACATATTCTGCATGTTATATGTATTCTATACTGTATTCTTACAATAAAGTAAGAGAGAAGAAAATGTTTTTAAGAAAATCATAATGAAGAGAAAATATATTTACCATTCATTAAGTGGGAGTAGATCATCATAGAGGTCTTCATCCTTGTCATCTCCACATTGAGTTGGCTGAAGGGGTAGAAGAAGAAAAGGGCTTGGTCTTGCTGTCTCAGAGGTGGCAGCAGCAGAAGAGGTGGAGGAGGTGGAAGGGGAGGCAGCAGAGGCAGGCAGACTTGGTGTAATTTTGCAGAAATACATCATGATTTCTGTCTGATTTTCTTACATTTTTATTTCTCTAAAAATGTCTCTATAAGGCCTAAATCCTTTTTCAACCAGTTGCTTTCATTTCAGTGCCTGTATCATAGAAGGCTTCACACTGTAAAAGAAGCCAGGATCAGTCTTGAATGATGGGAAGCCTTCTTCTGGGTTGTCTAATGTCAGTTTGCTTTCTGGCACTACTTCTTCCACATCTTCTTCCTCATCTTCCAGCACTGGTTTGGAAGAACTCATCTTCATCAAGTCATCTTCAGTTAATTCCTCGGATGTGACATCTGGTATCTCTTGAATTTCTCCAAGATCTATATCTTGAAGCCCTTCATCCCCCATCCTTTTTGCTAAGTCATAAATCCTGTGAAGTCATGTACAACACCTGGACACTATTTTCTCCAGTAGGGATTTATCACTTCAGGCTTGATGGCTTTCGTGGCTTTTTCTATAACAATGATGGCATCTTCAGTTGTGCAATCCTTCCAGTCTTTCATGATGTTCTCTCTGTTGGGGTTCTCTTCCATGGCATTGACAACCCTTTCCATAGAGCACTGTGTGTAATGAGCCTTACAGGTCCTCATGACCCCCTGATCTAGAAGCTGAATTACAGATATTGTGTTTGGGGGCAAGCAGACCACTTCAACACCTTTGGTGTTGAACTCATGGGGTTCTGGGTGGCCAGGGGCATTATACAATATCCAAAGAACTTTAAAAAGCAGTCTTATACTGGTAAGGTACTTCCTGACTTTTGGGACAGAGGACCGATGGAACCAATCCAGTAAAAAGTCTCTCATTGTCCAGGCCTTCTTGTTGTACAACCCAAAGATTGGCAGCTGGTTTTTATCTTTTCTCTTCAAGGCTTGGGGGTTAGCAGCTTAATGGATAAGGGCAGTCCTGATCATAACCTGAGTGCGTTTACACAAAACAGTAGAGTTGTCCCTTCCTCCCTTGAATCCTGGTACTTGTTTTTCTTCCCTACTAATGAGTGTCCTTTGTGACATTTTCCCCCAGAATAGGGTAGTTTTGTCCACACTAAAAACCTGTTCAGGCAGGTATCTTTTCTCCTCAATGGTTTTCTTAATGGCATCTGGAAATTTGTCTGTTGCCTCTTGGTTGGCAGAAGCTGCTTCTCTTGTTATCTTGCCATTTTTAAAACCAAACCTCTTTTTAAAATTATCAAACCATCCTTTGCTGACATTAAGTCCCTAGCTTTAGATCTTTTACCTTGCTTTTGCTTTAAGTTGTTATGTAATAACCTTGCTTTTGCTCAAATATTAGAGTCTATAAGATATGCTTTCCTTATGGCAATGCTGCACTCACACAAAAGCTGCGTTTTTAATATGATACAAAAAGGTATTTTGCAAAAAGTACAAGGTTTTTATGCCTGCAGGTGTAGCTGCAGTGATGGCTTCATGAATTTCCTTTTGTTTTTCTCTTTTTCACAATGGTCCTTACGCTGGATTCATTTATCTTAAAATGGTGGACAAACTGCATCTCAGACTTCATTTATGGTACATATCAAGCAGTTCATTTTCTTGTAATGCTATGACTTTTCTCTGCTTCTTGGGAACACTTCTAGCATCACTAGTGGCACTTTGTATGGGTCCCATGGTGTTATTCAAGGTTTACAACATTGCACTAAACATAATGAAAAATATGTGAGAACCAAGAGAGATCACTCTTTACTGCAATTCACAATTTACTGGAGAGATGAACTGCTCACCAGAAATGATTAGTGACACACAGTGTTTTAAGCTGATATTCACAACACTTGAGCTCACTGAAATAGCAACAAAATTATTATAGTAGTATAGTATGTACTAAGTTAATTTTATGCAGTTATGATTTAACACTGCATCTTCATTTTGTTTACATTTCTCTCCACTATGTATGATACCATGGATAGTCCGTGCTTGTGTGTATAAGTTTTGATAAATTTTAACTTTTTATAATAGATTTGAGTATATTTTATGGTAGCAAATGATAAAATAGACTAGCATCTGCATATATTTTATTATTTGTGACATACCTTACTTTTTCTTAATTTTTTCCCAAAATTTCTAGGCTATGCAGTTCATCTACAAGTTTTTTCAAATTGTCATGAATCTCCCCCAAATTTTCCAATATATTCATTGAAAAGAATCCATGTATACATGGGCCTGTGCAGTTGAAACCCATGTTGTTCAAGGGTCAACCGTATTTAATTGGCCTATGAGAAAATTCCATCTTACTCTTCGAGGAGTAGGTCTGGGCCTAGTTTTCACCCCATTGAGTTTGAGTTACTTGGCTCCTCTGAATTCATCTCTTGGGAGAGAAGCATATTTCAATTCAGCATCTTCTACTGAGTGCCCTGTGAGCCTGGTATGATGCTAGGCACTGCTGGGGAATACAGTGGTAGACCCCACAGCACCCACCCTCAGGAATTCACTTTCATGTGCTAATGAATATCACTGGGCAGAGGCCAGAGGAGGAGGAGTCTGGGAAGGTGAAGGAAGGTTTTCTAGAGAAGGTGGCTTAACTTGGGCCTTGAAGGAGTTCACTGAACAAAGAGGAGATTAAGAGTTAAAGAGCAAGTAAAAGACCAGGTTGGGGAATGGCAGGAAGGCCTTAGTGGCTGGAGTTAGCACAAGCTGCATTGGTGGAAAACCATTCTGTTGATCTCTTCCTTCTTTCCTAAATACACTCTCTGTCAATATCCCCATTAAGCTTACTTGTTCTTCCATTTATGATAAAGGAAAAACATTTGGGTATTAGGTAGAGTTGCCAGACTTAGCAAATAAAAATACAGGAGGCTCAGTCAAGTTTGAATTTCAGATAAATATGTCCCATGTTTATAATATTTGGGATGCACATGTACTAAAAAATTGTTATTTATCTGAAATTAAAAATTTAACTGGGTGTCCTGGGTTTTCTCTGGTAACTCTAGTATTAAGGAAACATAAACAGCCCCTTTGAGTCCTCCTGTCTGGTCCACAGGTGAAGGGAACATATGATGGTTTGTTCTAGCTTCTATAAACAAAATTTCACTTTAACCGAGTGTAATAGTTCATGCTGAGACATTATGTTTTGTTTATGCATTATTATTTTTCTATTTTTTCAAATGTTTTATCACCATTTGTCTCTTGGTATCTTCTTGTCTGCCTTTATTCTCTTGATTTTATCACTTTCATGTCTTGCAACTGTAGTTAAGTTGCTCTGCCTCAAGCAAAGGTTTGCATTGAAGGAACACCAAAGCTCTCACACTTATAGTCCTTCACACCCTTTTCCATTTCATGGCAAACTCAGAAATGCTTACATTTATTTAGACAACCTCAAACGGAGTCTCCATTGCAGAGGGACACATTGAGTGGGGGCTGTGGTGTGGCTATGAGTCTTCATTACACTGCTAAATGAGCTCAAAATCAGGCAAGGAACTTGCAGCAATGAAAGGTCAAGCTCCTGTGACTAGGACTCCTGTGACTTACTGGATTGAGGATGTTTTAGTTGTTTCTCCCTCCAATTTGATGGGAGTAGAAATTATAGAGAACTTGAGGTTTAAGACTAGGGAAAGCGGACAAGTATGTGAAATGAACATAATTATGAGAGAGTGATTCATTTTGACTTAGAGAAGATGAAGGTGATGGGAAGAGTGAGAACTGGGAAAAGTTTCATGAAGGAGGTGGCATTCCAGCCAAGTCTTAGAGCAGTTGGGTAGAATTTTTGCCCCATTCTTGCCTGTGGAATCTCATCTCCTCTGTCAGTCCCATCCTGTGACTTTGTGATGAGTATAACAGCCTATGGAGGGGGCAGGGAGACAGCCAGTAGCCTGTTGTGTCTGAATGAGCTGTCAAGGGAGCCCGCCCCACAGGCACAAAAGTTTGCCATGCCCAACAATGCCATCATGCCCTTTGCTCCAAAGTCAGAACAATTCAGCCCCATCTATCTTCTTTGCTTCCTGTAAAACACAGAAATCCTGTTCTTTGAAACTTGGTAAAAGCACCAACCTGCCAATCAGAAGAGGGAAGATCATAATTAATGATAATAGCTTGGTTTTAATTATAGCTATTTAGCAAGTTAGCAGAACAATACCAGTAACACAGCTCGACACTGAATGGGTCGGGAGCAGCCTGCTGCTTCCCTCAGCATTCACATGGTGCCCCTGGAACTTTGCAAGGCTCAGCTCTCTGGAACTGGAGGGATTGCAAATGAGAGCAAAGCAGCTTGCATTCCTCCTTCCCCAGCAAGGGCTTTCTGCCTTGCTCTTGTCCATACAGTCTGCAGGTGCAGCTGGCAGAAGCCAGTGGTTCCAGGGGCTACAGGGTTGAAGATGGACCTACATTCTCTCGAGGTAGAGGCAAGAGCACAGGTGTTCATAGCACAGTGATGCCCCTTATCTGAGCTATCCATCCTGGCCAGACCCAATTCACTGGAGAATTAGCTCTGGAAGCAAATTTAGAGATTCTCTAATCCAGATACTTTCAAACCTTTGAAGACCAGAAGAATGGCTCTAATTGAAGAGGAGGGATGAGGAAAAGGCCATAAAACCTAGCTCCCTAGCCTCCATCTTGCCCGTGGCTATAGCACCATGGTTGCTCTATGGAAGTAGAGGATTCTTTAAAATAAGTAGTTCCACATTTTATTAATCCGAGGCAAAGGAATTATATGTAACCAAAATGTTTGTACCCCCATAATATTCTGAAATTTAAAAATAGATAGATAAATAAATAAATAAGTAGTTCCTCACCCTCATTTTTTCTTAATGTAAATTTTTAACATACCTATGTAATTTATTATCTTTACCCTTTTTAAGTGTACAGTTCAGTGGTAATAAATACATTTCTATTCCTTTTTTCCCTTCATCCCTTCACCCTCCTACCCTTCCTGGCTTCTGGTAGCCACCAAACTACTCTCTATCTTCATGAGATCCATTTTTTTTTTTTTGAGTGATATTTGTCTTTCTGTGCTTGGCTTCTTTCACTTAACATATTGGCCTCTAGTTCCATCCATGTTTCTGCAAATGATAGGATTTCATTCTTTTTATAGATGAATAATATTCCATTGTGTAAATATGCCACATTTTCTTTATCCATTCATCAATTGATGGGCACTAAGGTGGGTTCCATATTTTGATTATTGCATCACCCTCATTTTAAAGGTGGGAGTGCTAGAGGAAATGTGGCTTTCCCACACTCAAGCGATTAGATATTGAGAGAATTAAAACCCAGATCTCCTCCTCCCACTCAGGCATATGCTCTTATAGTAAGCCTACTTAGGCTGAAAATTCAACTCTATCTATCTATAGATCCTTGGGCACCTATGCAATAGGAGCCTAGATAGCTCTAGGGGTGGGAGAGAGCCACTAAGTCAATGGCTTTTAAGCCATGGCCATCTATGGTATTCATCAGCTTTTAAGGGGATCCATGACCCTTAAATATTTAAGAACCAAGAACCATTGCCCAAGGTGACTAAGCAAGTCAGGGGAGGGCTCTGACAAACCCCAAGCTTCCACTTCCTTCTGAGCTCAGATCATGACCACCCTCCTGCCCTGTGGCACATCAGCCTTCCCAGCCGGTTCTTCCTCCTTCACAGCTAATTTTGAAATGCCCACGGACCCAATCCAGATAGAATCTGACAGGCAGCAAAGGCACAGAGCACAATGAAGAGGAGGCTGCTTCCCCAGGCAGCTAGGGGGACATTTTCTCTGAGACATGACAAAGTGGCCTTGTCATTAATGAGGCAGACATCTCTCCAAGGATGGGTCTGCAGAAAAGATGGCATTTCCTCAATCTCTTTTCTGACAAGGCAGCAGCCTTTAACAGATGCAAAGGAAATCTGTAGGACGGGGTTTCTTGGATCTGCTTTAAATCTGCCATGGGACGTTGGCAGTTGGAGAAAATCATCTCAGGTGATAAAGAGTTGGATTAGCATCAGATGACTGTGAAGTAGTAATTCGTCCCTTTGAAAAAATTCAGATGGCCTTTCTTCTCTTTGACAGATGCAGCCCATGAAGTTTCAGCCTTGTTAGTTACCAGATTTACAGGAAACTTACTAACTGCTTCTCATCACAGGGAAGAGAAATTTTTCCCTAAAAGAAAAACTTTGGCCTTGAAGTCTTCCTTCTTATTCTGTTTCATAAGCAAGCATGTCCTCTGTGTTTCCAAGGAATAATAACTTTGTTGCTTTGGGGAGAAAAATGATACAATAGGATACCTCATCCTTTGAGTCAAGCTGATGGACTAGTGCCTAGGAGGTGAGTCCTCTAGGCCCCCACTTTCCCATGCTGTTAGCCCCCAAAGGACACAAATGGAATTTGGAAATTGGTTTGGGAGGGTCTAATGCCCAAGGAGTTGGAGCAGAATAGGTTAAGGTAGGTGGCCAGTTCACAGACACTCACAGATAGTCATTGTAGGATAAGGATCTTTCACAGGATCCTTCACCAAGTTCACAAGTTAGTTCTGCTGGTATCTTTTTCATTGCAAGACCTTTCGATGGAGTGAACAGTGTGTTGCTTCATGCTCATGTGCACACTCTTCACCTTATAGGGACCAGCACTTTGAGAAGCACTGGGTCACAATGAGAGGATTTCTTTAAGCTGCTTTGTCTAAAGATGGGAAGTTTCCTAGGCAGGTTCTCTCAGAGTCCAGGAGAACTGTTTGGAGAAGGGATTCTTGTCCTCTGGGTCAGGTCTGTGTGTCCTGGTGCTGCCATGGAGGCCCAAGCTACATGTGGACAGTGGCCCTGTACCATACAGGGGAGGAATGTGTGCCCTGGTTTGCTGAGTTCGGAGGACCTTGTGGCTCTGCAGTCAGAGGATTCTGGGGGGAATTGCACTCCCTAGGAGGACTGGGCCCCGGCTGACCCTCCCTGCCATCGGTCCTGTTTTCTTCCTGCAAACTGCTTGGCTTCTCTCCTTGGATCTGCCTGCAAACTGCTTAGCTTCTCTCCTTGGACTTATCTAACCAGTCCACTATGCTTCTGTGCAGCTCTTTGCTCCACACAAGGGTGGGGAACCTGTGGCCATGGGGCCATATGTGGCCTTCTGGATCTTTGAGTGAGGCCTTTTGACTAAATCCAAATTTTACAGAACAAATCCTTTTAATAAAATTTGGATTCGGTTGAGGGGCCACACTTGGGGATCTGGAGGGCCACATGTGGGCTCGATGCCACAGGTTCCCCACCCCTGCTGGGGTCTCTCCCTGCTCCATCTACCAGCCTCACTTTCTCAACTCTGGACTCCTGGCCAGTGTTGTCTCCTGACGCCATTTTTTTCTTAGACCTGGTTAACCCTGTATTGCATACACTTGCCAAATGTAACGCTCCCCACCCCCCATCCCACTCTCTGCTGTGCCACTGCCACTGCACTGGCCAAACTCTTAACTTTTAAGTTTTCCTTGCTCCCTGATCTCATGAAAAAGGAGTTTATTCAACATAGTGATTGGCAACTTGTTTATTCTCCAGGGCAGACTGGAAATTCCTAAGCCCTGGTAGTGACCTGGGTCCACTGCATCCAGGTCTGAGCTGGGGGAAGTTGTATTAGAAAATACTCCAGCAGGACAGGTCAGTATATTTGTCCAGAAATGGTGGTTAAAGAACAAAATTTAGGTTTGAGATTAAATCTGGAGTTTATAGATTACCAGCTATTAGAGCTCAAGCAGGTCATGTGACCTCTGAGACTCAATTTCTCAATCTGTAAAATGTAGATAATGGCAGGAATGTTGTGAGGTTAATAGATGCAGTGGACAGTGTGCTTAACACAAGGGTTGGCTTATAATATTAATAGATACCATTATGTTCATTCAACCTCCTAGAGACCTGAAGGCCCATAACTTTCTTCTTATCTTTTCTCTCCAGTTTTTGTGCCTCCTGCCCTTCCTGAGTGGGTGGAATACTGTGGCTTCACACTAACATTTCTCAGAGGCAATCAAGTCCCTTTACAAATGGTAAACAGGTGGTTTCTTGGTGAACAAAAAGCTGTGTACTTGATTTATCCTGCAATCCAACAAAATGAAAGAGACAGCTTTTCAATCTGTACAAAGCTATTCTTACTAAACACTGCTCTACTCAGCTTGTCTCCCAAGTTGGGGTGGATGGGATAATGCCCCCTTGTAGTAAACACCCTTTGATCGGGTGGTCATGTCCCTCCTTGGGGTCTCCTCCTGGGAAGGAGGCCAGAATCCCAGGGCTGGGCAGAGGGAAGAGGGGCTTCCTTGCATCTGCTTCACTGGGTGCAGTTTGGCAGCCACTCATTGTCCAGGTAACAGCCACCTCCTGGATTCTCTCCTTGGATCCCAGAGGTAATAGCAGGGAGCAGCTCTTCTGCCCTAAAGGCCTGATTCCTAAATTACAGACAGGCAGATCAGAGCCAGTGTGTGGAAGGAGTATGGAAGTGGGATTCTCACCCATAATCTGCTGCACGGTCAGTGAAATTCTGAACCAATTAAATAATTGGTGGACAGAGGCCTTGTGAATTCATTCAATGAACAATGGACTGATTTACTCACTAAATGAATGAATGAATGAACAAAAAACAATTGTATATTTCATACCTAATGTGTGGCAGGCATCATTCTAGGCAGGAGGGCTACAGCAGTGAACAAAATAGAAAAAAGTCCTTGCTGTCACGGTGTTTATATTCTAGAGGGGAGAGCAGGCAATAAGCCAAGAAACACAGATCAGGTGGTAACAAGGGTCAGGGAGAATGAAGCCTAGGAAGGGACAGAGAGTCCCTCAACAGGGGACAGTGGTGCTCATTTGTATAGGATGGGCAGGGAAGGCCTCTGGGACAAGCTGACATTAGAGAGCAGGAATGGGCATGACCTGAGAACCATAAGGACATCTGGAGGAAAGGACTCCAGGCAGAGGGAAGAGCAAGTACAAGGGTCTGAGCTGGGGATGTATTTTGGCCCATATCAGCCCCCAACTTCAGCTTATATACAGGCAAAAAAATTATATGTTTATTATATTTATTTCTGTTATGTAAATGTGACACCATGGGGGTGAAAGGAGACAAATAACTTCATTGAACCTCAGTTTACTCATATGTGATATACATGTACTGGATTGGATTAACTCTAAACTCCCTTATAGCTTGGAGACTATGATTTTTACTGTGAGTGCTGGGAGGTTAGATATTTCAGAAAGAAGATGGGACCAAGGAAGCTGAGAAAGATGGAAGGATGGGTAAGAAAAAACTGGATGTGGGACAGGGCCTGAGAGTTGGCTCAAGGCAGAGGTGGGCTTTACCACCACTGAGCATTCTGAAGGGAGAAGGGATCACCATCATCACCATTATCGTCATCATCATCGTCGGGATCATCATAATCACCATTGCGCTCATCACCATTACCACCATCACCACCATCACCATCATTGCCATTATCATCACCACCACCACCATCATCATCACCACTACCATCATCATCATCATCACCATCATCATCATCGTCATCACCATCATCATCATCGTCACTATCATCATTGTCATCACCACTGTCATCATCACCACCACTACTAACATTTAATGAAAATTTATACATGCCAGATGTTCCTCTAAGCATCTTCTGTATTATCTCCTTTAATTATGACGACAATATTATAAGGTTGGGACTACTATTTTTATCGCTACTTTACATATGAGAAAACTGAGAATCAGAAAGGTGAAGTAAGCCACCCATGGCCATGGAGCCTGTAAGAACAAGGGAAGGATAGATAGAAGAAGATAATCTCAACAAACACACATGGCAAGGCAGGACTAAAAGTCCAGGGTGAGAGGAAAGTTGTGAGCAAAGCAGCCAGGGGTGGGGAGGGCTGGGGAAGCATCTGGAGGAGCTGAGCTCATACCTGTAGTTCTCTGTGGCTCCCGCGGAGGAGCCTGGCTAGCCTGGGTCCTGCTGAGCCCCCGTATGGTGTGAGAGGTAGAGTGGGGGTTCTTAGAAGAATAGCATGTCCCAGCAGCTGCATCCTGATGGGGAAGAATGAAGAGTTTCCCTTGTGGTTCCTGGGATGGGTCCAGCACCATGTTGAGACAGGCTGGGAGCTGCTGCTGCAAAATGCCAATAACTAATCTGTGCAACCAGTAGGGAGGGGAAAGTTAACAAGGTGACCTTTGAGGGCCTTCAGCTCAACATCCTATGAGCCTGCAGGTTTGGAACCACACAGAAGGGAGGCCAGAAGGGCAGGTGGGCAGCCAGGCAGCATTCAAGATATGTGACTTCACTTGCAGCCTCCTTTCATGCTTTATATCAACCTGATCTCCCAAGTTAGGAACCTGAGAATCAGCCTTGCCTCTTCTACCTCACCTCCAGTTATTCTTGAATTATTTTCTTCAATCCATCTCTGCATTCACTGTATTACTGGCTTGGTTCTGCCTTCTCTCTTGTCTGGATGTAGGAGCAGGTTCTCATTGCGTTCCCTGTCTCCACAGCTGCCCTGCCTTGCCGACTCTCCACCCTGGAGCAGGGTACTCTCGGTAAAATGCAAACCTAGAAACCTCCAACACCTCTGAGGCCCCCCTTGTCAGTGGAATGGAGTTCAAGTGCCTCCCTGTGGCTTTCAAGGACCTTCAGGGTCTGACCCGTCTCCAGTCACATCTGCTGTGCATGGATTGAGCTGATGACAATTCCTCAGACATAGTGTAGTCTGCTCTGCCTGGAAGATCCTTGCCCCTCTCTGTCATTCATTTTCAGTTCTCAACTGAGGGATCCTCACTTCTGGGAAGATTTTCTGATTCTTCCCCACATTCCTAAGGCTAGGAGAGGGCCCCTGCCCCATTTCCTCTGAGCCTTGCAGTTCACTGTACTGTCACTAGCAAGTACCTATCAAGGTACATCATACTTAGTGGTGGTATCTTTGTTTATTTTAACCCTTATAGCATTTATGTCTGGCAAATAAGAAGTGCTCAGTAAATATTTGCTAAACAAATAAAGTAGAATGACAGATGAGGGCCAGGAAGAAAAACTGAAGTCAAGAATGGAGCAGGCACTTGGAATGAAAGGGCTGAGTGGTCAGATTTGGTGACCTTTAAGGCTCCTTTCCATTCTGAGAATCTAGTTCAACCCCAGTATTTGGTACAGGTTTTGCTGTATGTCAAATTATTCCAAAATTTTTTAGAGTTCGAAACAATGACCATTGATAACTGCTGAATCTCTAAGTGTCCAGGATCCAGGATTTGCCGTGCTGGGGCTCAGGGTCTCTCTTGAGGTTGCTGTCATGCTGTTGGCCAGGGTTGCAGTCTTCTCAGAGCTGGACCAGGGCTGGAGGATGCCTGCTGGCAGGAGGCCTCAGTTTCTCCCCACAAAGGTCTCTCTATAGGGCTGCCGAAGCGTCCTCACCAGGACCAGGACCAGGGACCAAGGGGAGGCAAGTCATGGCCCTGGGTCTCACAGCACAGCTCAGCTTGCCACAGGATGAGTGACTCAAGGAGGAGACAGCAAACCCAATCAGCGGGACTTCATTCTGTTCCTTAGAAAACAGCCACTAAGCGCAGCCCATAATCCAGGGCTGGTGAACTAGGCTTTACCTCTCCATTAAAAGAATTTGTGGACTTTTAACAATTGCTGCATCCACTTTTTAAGGCATGGGATCTGATCAAATAGCTAACTTTTGATCCTCAGATGCTCACTTCCAGCTTTTAATATACTGCACAAAACATGCAAGAAACACATGAAAAAAATGCTCAACATCTCTAATGATCAGGAAATGCAAATCAAAACCACAGTGAGATATCACCGAACTCCAGTGAGAATGACTTTTATCAAAAAGTCTCAATACAACATATGCTGGCTTGGATGCAGAGAGAAAGGAACACTTGTACACTGTTGGGACTGTAAACTAGTAAAAATTCTATAGAAAGTAATATGGAGATACCTGAAAAACTAAAAGTAGAACTACCATTTGATCCACAATCTCAGTACTAGGTAGTTACCCAAAGGAAAGAAGGACATGATGTAAAAAAGATACTTGCTTTTGAATGTTTATAGCAGCACAATTCACAATCACAAAGATGTGGAAACAACCCAAGTGTCTATTAATACATGAGTAGATTAATAAAATGTGGTACATGTATACCATGGAATTCTACTCAACCATAAAAAATAGTGATCTAGTCTCTTTTCTAACAACCTGGATGGAACTGGAGACCATTCTTCTAAGTGAAGTATTGCAAGAATGGAAAGACAAACACCACATGAACCCAATACTAAATTGAAACTGGTAACCTGTGTTCTATTCTCTGTCTCCAGGAATTTGCCTGTTCTAGGTACCTTACATAAGTAGGTGCCCTTTTGTGTCTGGTATATTTCACTTAGCATGTTTCTAAGATTCATCCATGTTATTGCATGTATCAGAACTTCATTCTTTTTAAGGGCTGAATGATATTCCCTTGTGTGTATATACCACATTTTTTTTGTTCATTCATCCATTGATGGACATTTGGGTTGTTTCCACCTTTTGATTCTTGTGAATAATTCTGCTATGAACATTGGTATACAGGTATCTGAGTCTTTGCTTTCAATTCTCTTGAGTATATTCCCCTAGAAGTGGAATTACTGGGTCACATGGTAATTCCATGTTTAACTTTTTGGAGAGCTGCCAAATACAGGTATGTTTTTAAAAACTCCTTAGGTGATTCTATTGTGTAGCTGGGGTGAGAAGGATTGACTACAGGTGAGACTGCTAAGGAGGTTCACCTAATGGGTGGGGAAGGCAGGAACCCTAGGAGTAAATACAGATCTTGGTAATTAAGTGCAAGGTGTTTGTATCTATGAAAACTCACCTCTAACATAATTTTTTTAATACGAAGTCCCCTTGGATGTGGGTATTAATGGCATTGGAATCCAGACCCCACTCTAATTCCTTTGTTGGCTTCCTATAGGGTTTTCTGAAAGCGATTGCCCCACATGTATCTCACTTTACCCATGTAAAAATTTCTCTCATGCCTGCTCCCCTTCTCTCTTCCTGGCCTGTTGAGAAATGACATTAGTAATGTAGAGACAAAATCCCTGAGGAGCACTTGAGCAACATTAATAGTATGTCCTTTGGATGCATGTGGGCTGGGAGGTTTTGTCTATGGTGTGGTAACTGCTTTAGGTAGTGGCTCCAGTAAATGTCTCTGACTGAAAATGTCTGAATTTTCACATTGTCTGAGTTCCTCTCAAGAGGGAGGAAAATGTCTGATCTGATGTGTCTGATATTTCACTTAGTTCCTTTGGGGTTCAGCTTGTCATTGCCAAGGTTTGTTTCAAGTACGCCAGCCTTTGTCACACCAACAGAGCATTTTTGTACTACAGGGCGTGAGTTGACAGTCATCAAACATTGCTTGGTACTGGGTGGCAGGGGTGGGATGGGAGCCAGAGAAGGAAGCCATAGAGAAGGAATTAATCTTACAATCTTTTGAAGCCACAAAAGCAGTCATACCAACATGTGCTTCTGTATGCACAAATCCTTGGGCAGTGGGACAAGAGAGTTTGTCCCCACATCCCTTTGTATTGTTAGATCTGGTCAGTAATGGATGCTTTGATGTTGGAGCATTTTTTACTTGGGGTTGGGGACATCATTGTAATAATGGCTTTTTATGGAACCAATATTTCTCCCACTCTTAAATTTGGGTCTTGCTGAAAGAAAGTGCTCCCAATATGAGCCAGGTTCCTGTGACTCGCAGGGAACCTACTTTATTGTCCAGAATCATCACTTTGTTGGGTACATTAAAAGGACCCAGGGGAAGAGAGTGGAGGTGATTATCACTACTGTCTTGGGTAATGAGTTGTTCTGATCCTTCTGGTGGCATTTCCACATCATGGAGCTCAGGAACGGGGACCTCCAGCTCCATGGGCCCCCTGCTTTGCCCAGGTGGAGGCCACGATGAGACACCTGCTTATTCCTTTAAGATTCTGCCTTGACTCCAGATGCTGAATTCTCTTCCTGGAATTTGGCTTTAGGCACCTTCTGGATTCTCTCTCCAGGCAGATTTCTAGCATTTTGGTTTGCCCCACTGGCTTTGGTTGCCCTTTATACCTCCTTCCTCTGAGCTGGAGCAAATCTTGAGCACCATCCTTTTATGCCTACCTCCCATCACCACCACTGGGTTCCCATTCCCAGTGCCAGCACCTGCCAACGGCAGGCTTCCAGCCCCACCCCAGCTTCTGTTGCTCTCTCGGCACATGCTGACCTGGCTTCAGATCTCTGGATCTCAGCACACATCTGCCCTACAGCCACTTCCTCCACCCCCTACACATGTCATTCTGGCTCTGGATGTCATCTATGGTCTTTGGAGTGTTGCAGAGAAGAGGCATCTGAAACCAAGCCATCACATTCTTGAATTTGTATCATTAATCATGAGAAGTGATACTTGAATGTCTTACTTGTTTAAAATGGGAGCTCACAGCACCTGGCTGTCACTTTGATGAAACATCAGTCAGTGGCCAGAGCCACAGCCCAGGGTGGACACCTCCAGTGCCCCCAATTCCTGGAGGGAATGTGGATGGGGGCACAGCAAGCTGAGCAGCCCACATAGTCTAAGCCACTTTCAAAGGAGCCTTTGGGAATCCCCTGGGCCTGTTCCAAGGAGAGACACTGTGCATCTCTTAAACTGCTCATGTTTTGACTAGCAAATGTGCTACTTGTATCAACAAGTGCTTCTGTACATTCAGATCCTTGGGCAGTGGGACAAGAGTATTTGTCCATATATATTCCTTTGGCCAACTGGAAAGTGAGAAGAGCTGCTTTGGGACAAATCTATAGCAGAGATGAAAGAGAAATTTCAAGAAACATACATTGAATAGCTATAAGAGACCTTAGTGATTACAGATAGTCCCCGACTTACGGTAGTTCATCTTAAGATTTTTCAACTTTACGATGGTACAAAAGTGATACTAATTCAGTAGAAACCATACTTTTGACTTTTGAAAATTTTGAAATTTTCCCCAGGCTAGTGATATGCAGTAAGATATTCTTTTGTGATGCTGGGCAGTGGCAGTAAGCCACAGCTCCCAGTCAGCCACGAGATCACAAGGGTAAATGACCAATACTCTACAGTGTACTGCGTGGCCAGGTGATTTTGCCCAACTGTAGGCTAATGTAAGTGTTCCGAGGACATTTAAGGTAGGCTTGGCTAAGCTATGATGTTGTACTAAATGTATTTTTGACTTAAAATATTTTCAACTTACATGGGTTTATGGAGACATAATCCCATCATAAGATGAGTAGAATCTGTATCTAGTTTTTCTACCTGTTTTGTCTACTCACCAGATGAGGAAATTGAGGGCTGGAAAGATTGCAGTATGACGTTAATGTCATACTCTCTGCCAGTCAGCTGCATCCCCTACCCAGCTCTGCTCTGAAATTCCTTGAACTTCCAAGGCCCATAGTATTTCTGAATTAAGGACATTCCAGAGACCAGTTCAGTCAACTCCCTGTCATTGTTCAAATATCCTGGGTTCTCCTCTCTGAAGGTATCTAGAGCTTAGTCCAGGAGAGGTAGGTGTAGAGTGTGAGGTTTCCTGTAGCATGGGTCTGAGGATCAATGAGATCTGTATCACCCGTGTACTCAACCATATTCAACTTAGGGCTGGAGGGCAGTGGGCTGCAGGGTTCATTTGGCCAGGAGGGCATGCTAGAAGGTCCACCTCTCTATCAGACAAGGGTGGTTTCTCTCCAACCCAGTGAAGCAGGTACTAGCATTGCTCAATGTGTGATTGCTTCTTCAAAGCTAATGGCAGGCTTTTATCCAAATTGGTCTAGGGTATGCTGTAAACCAGCTGTGTGATCATAGACAAGTCACTGTCCCTCTCTGGACTTGAGTTTTTCTCTTATGTAAAACAAGTGGAGTTGCTGATGTTTAAGGTGTTTGGGGGCAGGGAGTTGGCCATT
The DNA here is from genome assembly GCF_040939455.1 of Microcebus murinus. Taxonomy (NCBI): domain Eukaryota; kingdom Metazoa; phylum Chordata; class Mammalia; order Primates; family Cheirogaleidae; genus Microcebus; species Microcebus murinus. Next base: position 24,067,120 of record NC_134106.1, on the reverse strand, counting down.
GTTCCATGACCTGTGTGATATTGGTGGCAGCCACTGTAGAGCATCCAAAGCTTCGTTTTGAGCACATCTTCAGTCTCCCATGCATGTCTTGCAAGCTTCTTGTGGTCAGGAATAGAATTGGAGCCATTGGTTGGGAGTAGATTCTAGAATCAGAGGTTTTGTTGCTCTTAGATACCGGGTCTGTTCTGATTTATGTTTTCTCTTTTCATACTGCTTGTACCTAATGGGCCTAAGTGCCCCACTGCCACGTGCTGAGCCAGTGACAAGCCTTGGCCTGCCATCTATGGGTGACTGGGTGGGCAAGAAGAACTCTGTAGGGAACGAGTCGCTGCTCCCATGAGGCCTTTCCAGGACATTCCATCCAGCAGGATCAAGGAGTCAGTGCAAGATAGTTGCATGGGTATATTATGGCCTGGATACTACTCTTCTTACCTTGAAAATAATCCAGAGTATCCTAATATGGATTAGTTTAGATGCAAATTGCCTTTAGGTCAGGGGATGCCTTCACTGGAGGTTGGTTATAGTCTGGATCCCACTGGAGATCTCACCTCTGCAGTCAGCATCCTTTCACTCAATCCTTGGCATCTACCAACCTTCCTATAGCCAATAGGGTCTACGCCAAAGTTTGTGTGCGTCAACCAACCAGACTTCTCTGTCCCTACAAGGGACCAAAAAAGGAACATGAAAACACTCATCCATAAACTGGGGGCTGACGTGTAAGACAGTCCTGGATTCCTCACACCTGGTTCACTTTCCTCCAGAGGTTAGCTAAGCTGCCTATGTCCTGCGTGATCTTGAGGTTCCTGTGAGCAATGCTCTTAATCAGAGACCCAGAGACTTAATTCCTCCTACAGGGAATTTGGGACCCTAATTTTGATTAGTCTTGCCCTAATTTCTTTATTTCCTAAAAAAATCTACCAAAACAGAAATCGGTAAAGTAGATAAGGAAATTCACTGATAATCCCTAGCGATAACCAGCACCATTAGTTTGAAGTACATCTTCCTAGACTTTTTTCTATGTAGAAACACATATTTTTGCATATTTTTATTTATTTAAAATTGTATTACATTTTCCACATCATTAGGAACTTTCTGTAAACATGATTTTAATAAGTACATAATATTTGCTAAAATAGATATATCATAATTTGCTGAGCTATTTCCCTAATGGTGGTGATTTACCCTAAATTGTTTTCAAGGTTTTTTTTCTTTTGTTTTATACTTGCTATTATGAGTATTGCCAACCTAACTCACCAAAGTTTTTAAAAAGATATATTTATCCCAGCAATGTATGAGACCACTCAGCTTGTAACACACTATTATTATCATTTTGCCATTGTAGATGAAGATCATTATTACCTCATTATTATTTTAATTTGAAATTCATTGAAAATTCATCAGGTTAAATAGTTATCATTTGGACTTTTTCATTTAGAATTTTTCTGTTTGTGTTCTTTGTCCATTAATTAAATTAGAATATTAATGTGTTTATTTTATATATTTACATTTTAGTATTTGTTCTTTGCTTATAATCTCTGTTGCAGATATTGCTTTAAGTTCATTGTCTTTTAATATTGTTTATAACTTTTTGGAATAGAATTCAATCTGTTAATATTTTCTTTGTAATTTCTTTGCTTTTAAATTTGGAAAGCCTTTTCCTGCAAGAAATAAAATATATCTTTGTCTATATTTTCTTATTATTATTTGATTTTTTTCATTAGACTCTTTGATTTGTATTGAATTTATTTAAGTGTAGGAACCAAATTGATTTTCTTCCAGCTAGTTAAGCATTTGTTCCAGCATCCATTTTTAAATAATTCTTCCCTTCTTTACTGATCTGTGATGCTTCCTTTAATTTTTGTTAATTATTTTTTGCTAATCTCTGTTGGGGGTAGTATTGAGACAATTAGGTAGTTTTTAGGTCAAGGGAAATAAAAACACATTAATCTTACCTTAGCCTAACTACCTCTTCTCCCTGTGAGGTGTCTAAGGAAGGTATATACCACAAGAGATATGCAAATCCAGGTAACATTTTATTATTAGCTAGGGTTGGGTGCTACACTTTAATATGGATGTTCCAGTTATCTCTTGTCATGTGGTTGTATAACAAACCAGTTGAACTTAGAGACATAAAACAACCATTTTATTATGCCCATGGATTATATGAGTCAGGAATTTTGAAAGGGTACAGTAAGGATGTATTGTTTCTGCTCCAAGATGTTCAAGGCTTCAGCTGGGAAGACTCAAAGGCTAGGGGTAACAATGGCTGGGAGCTGGAATCATTAGAAAGTTTGTTCACCCCGCTGTCTGTTGGTTAGCAATGGCTGTCAGCTGGGATCTCAGCTGGAGCTATAGGCCAGAATACCTATATGAGGTCTCTGTGTCTGGCTATTTGGGCTTCCTCACAACATGGTGGCTGGATTCCAAGAGTGACTATCCCAAGAGAACCAAGTAGAAGCTTTATTAGTTTTTATGGCTTAGCCTCAGAAGTTATACAGAATCACTTTGGTCATAGTCACAAGTCTGTCTAGATTCAAGGTGAGAGAAAAGTGACCCCACCTCTTGATGGAAGAAGTATCAAAGTTATAAAGAGTTCATGTAGGATGGGAGATATTGTTGTGGCCATCGTTGGGAAAGGTACAAGTTGTCAGAGCAAGGAACCTTGGCAAGCTGGGCTACAGCATGTGGCTTAAACAATTTTTCTTGCTTGATGTTCTGTTCCCCCAGATATTCACGTGGCTTACTGCCTCACTAACTTCAGATCTTTGTCCAAAGCCATCTGCTCAGTGAGGGCTCTCCTGACCACTCTATTTAAATTTGACCTCACCCACACGCTGGAGCTCTCTAACTTTCTCTCTTGTTTTATTTTTCTTCAATAACACTTATCATCATTTGACATGCAATATAGTTGACTATTTTATTATGTTATTATTTATTGCCTATCTTCCCTGTGTAGAATATTATCTCCACAAGGGCAGAATCTTTGTCCATTCTGTTCATGGATATCTCTCACCTGCCTAAAATAGTGACTGGTACATGGTGGTAGCTGAAAATTATTGAATGAATGAGTGGATGAATGAAGGGGAGGCCTTCTCATCCCCTTCTTTCTCCTGGCCACTTCCCTTTTGGGGCTCCTCTGTTAGCCAAAAGAGATAACCAGCCCATCTGTCTCCTTTGCTTTCCTCCTTCTGCCTCCTGCCTTCCTTCTCCAACTCTATAGCCTTTCTGCTCCCACTCCCTCTTTAATGCCCTGCTCCAGCCAAAGTGGGGGTACTCTCCAGGCTCCGAGCCTCCTGGGGCACACAGTCCTGCTCCTGCCAACTTGCTGTCCTCTGATTGTGCAGGGCCCATGTCTTCGGTCCTTCACCTCCCTGCAGAAGTGAGGGTAGCTGGCCACTACTCCCTCCCATCCTCATGAGCTGTGACTGCATCATCTCACTGCAGCCCCCCTCACTCAAGCAAGGCAAAGACACTTAATCCTCACAACAGCCCTGGGGGCATGAAGGTCCAGTATAGAGGCCCCCTTTTGCAGATGAAGAAACTGAAGATCCAGGTAGAGAAAGAGCTTGCCCACGGCCACAAAGAGCAGCCTCTGGGGCGATGGTGTCCTGACTCGGAATCTCTGTTAAACACCTCAGTTCCTCCCTGAGGTGGTGACTGTGTTACTTTGTGGATCTCGGCCCCTTCTCAGTCTCTTTCTGTTTCAGCTTCCCCCAAAGGGAATTTAAAACACATCCCAAGTTATGAGGCAATTGTAAGCCCTCAAGTTGTCAGGGACAAAACAGCCTTTTTGTAATTCATGAATCAGTTGAATAGCGTGAACATAGCAACAAAATGGCTGAAGATCTCTTTGGGACAAGCGAACCTTGTAATTTGATCAAATTACCTTCCAGAAATACCTTCTTGACTATTTTTAATACAGAAGTTACATACTGAGAAAATGACTATTTTGCTCAAGGTTCTTCTACTCCTGCTACCTTTGCTCTGGAGAACAATTTGGCAATCTCTTAATTTTTTGTTGTTGTTTTAAGAACTAAACTTCCTTGACAGGATGTGGGGGACATGAAAAATAACTTTATTTTGCCTTCTTTGACATGCTCATTTGAGTTCCGTCTGAGCCTTAATAAAATGGGGACTTTTTTTTCTGGAAGGTTCCCCTTAAACCTGGCATTCTGCTATTGTGTATGGAGTGTCTTGTGGAATCTGGAGGGGGCTGGAGGCTTTATTTATGTAAATATATTAATCCCTCCACTGCCCCGGAAGCTGCCATGCAGTGCCAACCAGGTAATAAATTTTGTCCTTCAAATATTGAGCCAGTGTATATATTTCAGCCAAAAGGTAAAAACTAGCTTGTTTATAAGTGGCAAAAAGGACTGGGAATGCACAGTTCTGACAGGTGCCCTGGGGACTGTGGTGCACATGGCTATCTGTGAACCACAGATTAGAGAGAACAGGAACCCAGAGGTCCAAGGAGGCTTAGCAAGGGCCCTGGTACACTTGCCTTACCCACACGGCTGGTGGAAAGTTTTGGAGTTTCCCACAGGTAAATTGTACCCCACATGACTCATTTTTCGTAGGTCTTTAAGCTTTTTTTTTTCTTTTAAACTCTTCTCTGTTTCAGTATCTCTCAATCCCTTTCATTATGAAGTGCTTTTCATCTTTAACATTAATTCTTCCTTATGTGGGTTCTCTGTAGTTACCACCAATTTCTGGCAAATCTGCATATCACAGTGATCGGCCTGGGGCTGATCTAGCTCATAAGTTTAGCCTGTAAATAGAACTGGAGTTTAAGCTCCTTATTACCATAGAAATTAAAAATTCTTCCACTCACTTGTAGTTTTGGTCCTTAGACAGGGTCCGCTAAATCCACCAACTCCTAGTGGGCTGGGAAAACTTTGTGCTTAACACACACTGAGCCGGCGCCAGGCTCCGAAAGGCATCAGACACTGCCTGCTCCCTCTGCTCTGACCCACAGCGCTTCGTGTGTGGCGTTGTCCAGTGCTGCTGTGTAAACATGGATGGGCTCATTGCCCTTCCTTTCACTCAAGTTCCAGAGCCAGCGGGAGGGAGTTCTGTTCCTGGAGCCGTGCTAGCGATGAGAGATGATGTGCCGGAGGAAGAACCCGTCTCCTGGGACAAGGTGATCTCATTCCGCTCCCAGAGAGGCAGGAGGAGCCCCCTCTGTGGCCTCTGGACGGGTCAGGGCCAGTCTGTAGTTTTCCCTTGCTGTCTCCATGTCCTTGTCTTTCTCCCCCCTACAGAGAAAGACACTGATGTTGCTGTGGCTAGAAATAGTGGAGATAAGTTTTCACTGACTTTAAAAAAACAAAACATTAAACAGCCAGCTTCCTGCCAAGCACAGGATGAGATACCAAAGCGACAGAGCTGAATAGACTGGCCCCTGCTCCAGAGACCCTTGGGCCCTGGGAGAAAACCCTTGTGCATCTGGAGATCTGGTTTTAAAGATCCTGTCTTATTGGCAAAATGCTTTTGGAAAATAAAAACAAGATTAATAACAATAAGAAGTTATTTTGGAGCATTAACCATGGGCCAGGAAGAATGTTAGGTGATTTCATACTTTATCTATTTAAGTAAATTTCTGTTTTCAACTTTCAGTTTCTCCCTGGTAGATAGACTTTGTCAGCCCAGATCTCCATTCACCACAATCCCCACCCCATACCCCTGTGGCCATCATCCAGTGATCTAAGGATGAATGTCTGAGCAAAGATGAGCCAGCAGTTCTTTACCCTGGAGTCTGGGGACAAGAGTGAGTTATGTTGGGAGAACGTGAATCCTGAGTGTCTGGATGTCCAGATTGCTATATGTAAAACTCAGGAGCAGGTGAGGGTTTGTAAAGGAAGCCCTGATCCACATATGAGAAACAAACAGAGCTAATTGGCAGAGTTGGAGACAAAGAAAGGGGAGGGGTCCAGAGGCTTCTCAGGCCCAGGCTCTGGGTGCCCCAGGTGCTCAGATATTGGCTTGTAAATGGGCTTTGCAAGACAGCCTGTGTCCTGGCAAGATCTTTTCTCTGGTTGGTGCTAATACAAATTAGGTTTCTAGCTACTGTGACAAAAAGTCCTAAACAGTACACTTCTTTTGTGCAAAGTGAGGGAATTGTCAGAATTAAGTGAGGCTATGTGTCTGAAGATGCTTTATAAACTGCAAGGGTTTATTTAACATATAAGGTATTACTGGATGAAAATGATCACAATGGTAAAAATAATGATGATGATGATATCATCACACAACAGAAGAAAAGTTAAGCTGCCTTAAGATGTGAGATAAGGAGAATTTTCCAATCAAGGCCAAATGATGCTGGTATTACCAGGAGTCACGTGGAGGTAGACCTGGATTTGTTGCTGGGCCCAGTTGCTTTCAGGATGAGTTGGGAGCTAATCTAAAAGTTTGACTTCAGTGAAAATGAAACTTGGGCTGGAGAAACAACTGGGTGACCTCTGGGAAGAGCTTTATGAAATATTGCCATGGTTCTGCCAAAAGGGTCACTCTCCCTCCCAAGAAAGTATCTGTTTCTTCCTCCTGCTCCTGGCAACCCTCAACCCTGATTCTAAGCACACAACCTTCAGCCAGCTCTCATCAGAGGCTCAGTGAGAGTGGGGTGCTAAACAGAAGTCCCATGGAGTGCACATGCCTGGTGCAGGTCACCTTGGAGTGGCAATGAGGTCATGGCAATGTTGGGAAGACTTCACTGAACAGAGGAAGACTTCACTGAACCAGAGTACCCCAGCCACTTGCTCTGCTAATTTAACTGTTGGCAGCAGAGTTTCACCTAGGGCTGACAGGGGCAAACACACTGAACTCAATAGCATCAGGCCAGAGTGTCTCTGAGTGGACTTGGCTGACATCTCTGACACCTTTGATGGATATCAGCCCCGCTTGCTCTCCAGTGCCCTTCAGGGGAGAGGTCGGGAGGTGTTTGTCATTACGATGTGACTCGCATGCCTAACTGCTATTTCTATACACATCTCTTCTAGGAAAAACACTGCCAGTCGCCCCAAGATGGGACATGTCCTTGCTGACTGCAGACACTCCCAGCGTTACAGACACCTGAGATAGGAGGCCATTTGGGGCATGTAGGGAGTGATCTTTGTCTCTTATTTGATAGACTTATCCCTTCTCTTTTTTTTTCCCTTTCCTCTTTTCTTTCTCCACTATTAAATGAGACCATACACGGAGAATACCATGCAAATATATTCATTTATTCATCCATTCATTTATTTATTTGACAAATGTTTATTAACTATGTACCAGGCACCTATACCAGGATTTATCAATATAATTATAAAAGAGAAAGATGTGATTTTTGGTATCACGGGGCATGCCATCTAGGGACAGAAAGAGACAAAAACGCTAAGCAGAAAAGTAAAGGAAATAATTGTATATTGAAGTGAAGGGCATGAAGAAAATAAACCAAGGCAGAGGTAGAGAAAATTAGAAAGGATCTACTTAGGAAGGCCAGGAAGTACTCCTCTGTCAAGACTCCAAAGGTGAGAAGGAGCTGGCCCTTCAAGAGAAGAATGTTCCTTATGTTAGAAGCAGTGTGGGCAAAGGCCCTAGGCATGAAGAGCTCGGTGTGTGCGGGACTGGAAACATGGCTGCAGGATGGCATGTGAAGAAAATGCACATGTGTGGGCAGCCAAGGGGAGTGCAGACTCCAGAGTCAGACAGACTTGGGCTGAATTCCAGCTCTGCCTATGTGCTAGCTGGATGATCTTGGGCAAGCAGGTAAACCTCAGTTTTCCTATCTGGAAAATAGGGACAATAGGACATATATTTTGGGTTATCCTAATTATGAAATGGGAAAAACCCTTGTGTTAGTCCAGGTCTTCTGAGAAGCAGATGTCCAAACAGGATTAGATGTGCAACAGACTTGTTGGTAGTAATGCCTTGAAGGACAAAAGGGAAGAAGCCAGAACAGGCTGGAGAGTCTTGAGACCTAGATGACTTAGAAAGGAGAAGAGGAAAGGAGGCGTTTCAAGAAAGATGTGGCCAGGCGAAAGGGGAACCCTTGAGCCGGAGCTGCCTACTGGAGGTGTCCCACAACTCATAGGAATGGGCCTAGGCTGGTGTCACTGCGTGGCCGGTCATTGGCTGGGAACCACCTGGGGAGAGTGTGGCCTTGCTGTAGACCCAGTGGCAGGGCCAGAGGGATGGCTGCTGGACTGCCAGTCAACTGTGGCACCTGCAGAGGATCTGAGCAGCACATTTTCATGCCTTCCAGTTGTATGAGCTTGGAAGTTCCCCTAGTATATACCAGTATGAAAATTAAAGAATATCTTCTGTTATTATTCTTACCAAGATGTTTTAAAAATGTATTTATATGTTTTATTGACAAGTAAAAAATTTATATATTTATGGTATACAATATGATGTTTTGATATATGTCTATTGTGGAATGGCTAAATCAAGCTAATTAACATCCATTATTTCAAGCATACTTATCTTTTTTTGTAGTGAGACACTTGAAATTTTTTAGTATACAATACATTGTTATTAACTACAGTCACCATGTCACCATGGACTATATCATGGACTATAGTCACTACAGTCCACCATCTTTGGAACTTATTCCTCTTGTCTAACTGATATTTTATATTCTCTGACCAACATCTCCCCAATCCTCACTCCCTCCCCCCAGAACCTGGTCACCATCATTCTATTCTCTGCTTCTCTGAATTTAACTTTGTTGGATTCCAAATATAACTGAGATCGTGCAGTATTTGTCTTTCTGTGCCTGGCTTATAGCAGTTAGTATACTGTCTCCCAGGTTCATCCATGTTGTCACAGGTGAGAGGCTTTCTTTCTCTCTTAAGGCTGACTATTATTCCATTGTGTGTACATACCACATTTTCTTTATTCATTTATCCATTGATGGATGGATGCTTAGGGTGACTCTATATCTTGGCTATTGTAAGTAATGCTGCAATGAGCATAGGAGTGCAGGTGTCTCTTCAACATACTGATTTCATTTCCTCTGGATATATTCCTGGAATTGGGATTACTGGATCATATGGTAGATCTATTTTCAAGTTTTGGAGAAACCTCCATATTGATTGCCATAATGGCTGTACTGATTTATTTGGTGTGAGGTGATATTTCATTGTGTTTTAATTTGCATTTCCCTGGTCAGTGAATTTGAGCATATTTTTCATATCCCTGTTGGCCATTTGTATGTCTTCTTTTGAGCAATGTCTATTCATATCCTTTGCCCATTTATTTCTTGCTATTAAGGTGGTTGAGTTCTTTATATATCTTTTATATTAACATTAACCCTTTATCAGGTGTATGGTTTGCAAATATTTTCTACCATTCCCTAGGTTATCTCTTCACTGTGTTAATGGTTTCCTTTCCTGTGCAGAAGCTTTCTAGTTTGATGCCATCCCATTTGTGTATTCTTGCTTGTGTTGCCTGTGCTTTTGGGGTCACATCCAAGAAGTATTTCTTCTTCTTCAATGTTTTTGGAAGAGTTTGAGAAGGACTGGTATTAATTCTTCTTTAAATGGTTGAATTCAGTCATGAAGGCAGGTCCTGAGCTTTTCTTTGATGGGAGATTTGTGATTACTGATTTAATCTCTTTACTCATTCATTATTGTCTGTAAAGATTTTCTATTTGTTTTTTTCTTTTTTACAACTCAGTCTTGGTAGGTTGTATAATTCTAAGAATTTATTCATTTTCTTCTAGGTTATCCAGTTTGTTAGTATATAATTGTTTGTAGTAGTAGCTTGTGATCCTTGCTATTTCTGTGGTATCAGTTGTAATGTCTCCTCTTTCATTTCTGATTTTATTTGTCTTCTCCCTTTTTTTATTAGTCTAGCTAAAGGTTTTCTGATTTTGTTTATCCTTTAACAAAGCCAACTCTTAGTTTCATTTATCTTTTTTGTTGTTTTTCTAGTCTCGATTTCATTTATTTATGCTCTGATATTTGCTATTTCCTTCCCTCTGCTAACTTTGGACATACTTAGTTTGTTCTTCTTTTTTTAGTTCCTTGATGTCTAATGTTAGGTTACTTATTTGAGATCTTCTTTTTTAATGTATGTGTTTATTGCAATAAACTTCCCTTTTAGAAATGCTTTAGCTGCATATCAGAAGTTTTGGTATGTTGTGTTTAAATTGTTTGTCTCAATATATTTTAAAATTTTTTGTTGATTTTTTTGACTCATTGGTTGTTCAAGAGCATGTTATTTAATTTCTAGATATTAGTGAATTTTCCAAAATTCCTCCTATTATTGATTTTCTGTTCTATACCATTGTAGTCAGAAAAGATATTTGATATGTTTTCAATCTTCGTAAATTTGTTAGACTTGTTTTGTGACATAACATATGATCTACCCTGGAGAATGTGCCATGTGTGTTTGAGAAGAATGTATCTTCCACTGCTGTTGGATGGAATGTTTTGTCTATGTCTGTTAGGTCCATTTGGTCTAAAGTATAGTTCAAGTCCAATGTTTTCTTATTGATTTTCTGCCTGGAAGATCCAAGAAATCTTGATAAATACTATAGTTATCTTGTCCCTGTTTTCCTGATTTCTTTTCTGTTTCTTTCTCTACTGCCTTAACTATTCCTTTGCTAGTTGTAGAACCCATGGACATTACCCATCCTTATGGTTGAGTAAGGGAGTTCATAACAAGAGCTGGAGTAGACAGGTGACATAGTGGGATTTGAGAGATACCACTTAAATTGTCCTCTCTTAAACAAGCAAATAAATAACCCCAAACCTATGATACTACCAGAATTTCCATTATTAAGAATTTCTTGGCAAGATGCAGTGGCTCATGCTTGTAATCTTGGCACTTTGAGAGGCTGAGATGGGAGGATTGCTTAAGGCCAGGAATTCCAGACCAGCCTGAGCCACATAGCAAGTCCCCATCTCTACTAAAAATAGCAAAATTAGCTGAGCATGGTGGCACATGCCTGTAGTGACAGCTACTTGGGAGGCTGAAGCAGGAGGATTGCTTAAGCCCAGGAGTCTGAGGTTGCAGTGAGCTATGATGATGCCACTGCATTCTAGCCTGGGCAAAAGAGTAAGACCCTGCAAACAAAACAAAACAAACAAACAAACAAAAAGAATTTCTTCCTTTGGGATAAGTTTCAGACCACAGATTCCAAAGGAAAGATTTTTAAGAGCCTAACCTCTGTATCTTTGTTCTCTTCGGCCATTTGGAAGTACTCAATATTGCTTAACTTCTTCTTTTCATGGGATATTGCCATTCTAATTCTTGTCCCAACCCTCCTCCCCTTCCTTTAGCCCATATCTCTATTCTTTACTGACTCTTCTTCTTACTCCCATTTTTTGGGAGCCCCTAGGCTCTCTTAATACACTTTCCCTCAGAAATCTATTATGACTTCAACTAGGAGCATGACTGTCAATCAATATGTCAAAATTTCCTACAACATCTCTCAACTTTCCCATGGTCATGTTCTCCTATAGGAAGTCCTCTCAGTAACTCAATCTCAACATGACCAAACCATCTTCTCCTCCTGTGTCCTACCTCTGGATCTCTTGTTCACTTAGGCTGAGGTACAAGTGTGATATTTTCCTCTCTTTCGCTTCCACTTCCAATCACTCCTGGGTCGTTTCTATTTATGTTTTCACAAATGAGCTCCTTTCTCTGCTGTTACCTAACTCAGTTCTCTCTTTCCACCTGTGGCTTTGCTGTGGCCTCCTCCCCAGAATGCTTGTTGCCTGCCCTAGATCCCTCCATTTTGGGGGGACTGTCTGTTGAATATTTAATACATATGATTAAAGTCAAAAAGATTTTTAAAGTTCTTGAACATGATTTGTTTTCAGTAATTGCAGCCTCTTATAATCTTCTTCACGTGCATCACTTGTGCATGGGGCTTGAGTGAGACCAGAGGACAACTTCAGTTCTAAGGCCTTTCTTTCAGGCCTGGCCTATGACCCATCCTAGACCTGACCACTTGCCCAACAACCACTGCCTGAGCCTCACCTGTCAGACACTGCATCTTCCTGTCACTCCTATCATCTACTGGGGGGCTGGTATGTGCCCCCTCCAGTGGGACAAATTCAGTTCCTAGCCCCAGCCCTTATCTGTATCCTGCCCAATGCACCCACATAAGTTGTTAAATAAGATGAAGTGGCCATTTCCTGGTACTGTCAGCAAGTTCAAGTGATTCAGACCTTTTTCCCATATAGCTCACTGCTAAAGCACAAGAGATGTTTTGCAAGAGGGAGTAGTTCAATTTTTGTATCTCAATTATTACCTCAAGAGACGTTCTTCATTCTTAATTGTGTGCTGTTATTCACATAATATTAGAGTGCCTATGATTTCATTATGTAACATTATTAAAATGGCAAAATTATAGAGCTAAAGAAGATTAGCAGTTACTAGTTATTAGGGCTGGGGTCAGGAAGGAGGTGGGTATGCTTATAAAAGGGTGACGTGAGGGGTTCTTGTGGTGATGGAACTGTTCTGAATCTTGCCTATGGTGATGGATACAGAAACTGACTCTCAGGATGAAATGGCATAGAACTGAATGCACACACCATGCACACACAAGTGCATACACACATGTATAAGGAAAACTAGGGAAATCTGAATAAAGTTGTTGGATTTTATCAACATCAGTATGTCCTGTTTCAGTTGACTGAAACAGGATCCACACTTTTCACCTATCTTGCGCATGTGCACTTCTCATCTCTGAGGATAAGCAGCTAGAGGGAAGAAGGCCTGACCTGGGACCTGCACTTTTCACCTCTCACAAAGGCCGGCTCCGAAAAATTATTCATGAGAGGATGGTGAAAGGGGATACCCTTCTTGAAGTTGTGGTGACTTCAAGACTGGTTGTGTTATTGCACTACAGGTGTAAAGAGATGTCATCATTAGGGGAACTGGACGAACAGGATGCCATGAGATCTCTCTGTACCATTTATTACAACTGCATGTGAATCTACACTTCCCTCAAGGTAAAAAGTTTAGTAAGAAAAAAGCGTTAGCATTTCTAGTTCTAATACTTAGTGGTATTTGTTGAACTGAACCACTTATTCTTTCAGCCAATTCCACCTCTTGGGAGTAATAGATTTCATGGGATTTTTGTTCACTTAATGAGAGCATGTTTCCACTTACTTTCCAGAATGTACTGCTAGCTCCAGCTTCTCCAGCTCCCTCCTGTTCTTATATGCATGATTTTGTAGACATCAGTCATACTGCTCATGGTGCTTTGCCTATGGACTGAAGAATCCCAGTAATTTTAGCCCAGCCTCAGTGCTCTTGAATTGTTTAAACTGTTTCTCTTGGGTCCCTCACCTGTGTATTTTTGCTTTCTAAAACCTGTGGGGTCAGAACCACACTCGGCCTCAGCCGAGGGTGACGGCACCATAATTTGGCACAGAGTAGGATCATCTGTTTATTCTTTATTTTCCCTTTCTTCTTCTTTTTGTTCTTTCTAATATTTTTGACCATAGAAACACATTAAGTAGATGTCTTTGGAGTCCAATCTGGGAAAGACTTTCAGGTGAATTACCTGGATCTTCAATGAGAACTCAAATCTCTGAATTCTGCAAGTTGTAGAATACTCCTCTGCCACCTTTCTCTACTCTTTCATGTAATCTCCTGGGAGCTTGAGGTTTCTTCCCATCAATTTGCCAGTTTGATATCAAAAAAAACCTTAGTGTCACCTGCCAAATCTGAAAGTGTACTGCGCACTCCATACTTGGGTTATTTATAAACCAAGTAAGTGAAATTGAGTCCAGTTCTAATTCCATAGCCATATGCATTCACCCCTTCTGGATGTTTCCTACCCCTCAGTCAGAGTCCTGTGTTTGCTAAATCCCACCCCCACTGTCTGTGCCCAACACACACAGTTATATACAGACAACTAAGGAGGTTTTGCTAAAAGGTAAAACTGAGAACCATGGCACAACTCATTACAGAATCCTAGAGGCAGGAAAGACCATGAGGTCATCCCATTCAATACCCCACGTAACTCAGAGCTTCACTTTCAGGGCTTTCTTCTTAGGATACATCCACTGCTGTTTGCCCTCTGAAGGGACAAGGTCCATTTCTCACTTCCCATCTCCACCTATGGTGTTTCTTCATTTATTGAAACCCTGTCTCCTGGGTGTCACGCACTCACTCCTTCAGCCATTTAGGGCATATCAAAGACAGACAAAGGATACTACCACTCGACCCACTTCACTGTGTGTCTCAGAGGAGGTAGGATTTGGTGAAAGTATCTGATGGTGCAGTTACAAAGATCTGGGTTCAAATATCTGTTCCTGTACCTCCTAATGCACAACTTCAAGCAAGTTAATAACAACCTCAGATTTTGTTTCCTCACCTGTAAAACCTATTTCAAAAGGTTGAAGTAACAAGTGAGTGAAGTTGTGTATGTAAAACACCTGGTGTATGGTAGGTATTCTCACTCTGATGCCTTACGTTTTAGCAGTAGCTCTAGTGATTTTATTGAACACTTGCTATGTGCTAGATACCACATTGAGCACTTTCCATGCACCACATTGAGCACTTTCCATGCAACATTCATTTTTATTCCTCACAATGACTCTATGATAAATGTAGTATTATCATTTTTCACATCTCAGATGAGAGAGCCAGGGCCTGGTTAAGTGACCTACCCAAGTTCACATGGCCGGAAAGCAGTAGAGCCAAATTTCAACCCCAGGTTTTTCTGAAACTAGAGCTATGAGGCCTAATGCACAACTCCATGTCATTTGTTTTTCTCCTTCCTCCCTCAGAGAACCTCAATATGTTAATCAGACAGTCACCTCACATCCTTACTAAGAAGAGACGACGGCATAGCACTACAGAGAATATGCATATTTCAACTGGAAGGCATCATAGTACTGCTCACTCTATGTTTATGTAATTATCATGCATTTTAAATTAATGTCATCTGAATTAATGAGGTCACACATTAAAGAAACAAAACATGATCTTTAGGGTACTTTTTGGTTTTAAAATTTGATGATTCTATATACATAGCAAATTACAGGGAAATAAACTAAATAATTGAAGAAATGGGAAGACTGCACAAAGGCTGGTTTGGGTTAGGATTGTTCTTAGAACCCAAAAGCCATGGCTTTACTGAGACAAAATGGCCAAGCCTTCCATCTGTCCAATTCTCTCTGACCTTGTGCTTTAAAGCAAGAACCAGGACTTGCAAATTCTCATATTCACTTCTTTAAGGGAGGCACAGAGACTTTTGTCAGTGTGTTGATTCCTATTAATTAATTTTAGAAGCTCTTCTGTTAATTTTTCCTAAAGTTCAAGGGTATAATCCTTGAATATTGGCCAATTAATTAAAGGTTATATATGGACCTATTAATCAAGGGTCTCATCTTTACATGTCCTTATCCTTAGAGGTGTGAGGCAGCAATCTCTTGGTAGAAGGGAGAAGGGGCTAACTTTTCCTGTGTCATTCCCAAGAGATGAGCATGCCATGCATAAAGGGATGGGTCACTTGTGCATCTGGGTGGCAACCCTGTGCAGTGGAAATAGGATGGGCCGAAGATTCACCTTGACTCAGATGTAAGTCTCTTATCCTTTGGGCCTTGGTGTATTCAACTATAAAAAGGAAATAATAATAATAATGTTGCCATAGGGAGGCAGTAAAGATTAAATGAGATAATGAATGTGAAATGCCAAGGTGCAGCTCCTTTATTGGTTCATTCAATAAATATTTATAGAGCATCTCTGTGGGCCAGGCCCGTGCCTTGCACCAGAATCACAGTGGATTGTATTGTTTAGAGTGGAAAGAAAGACAGACATAATTTCTACCCTCATGGAGCTCACAGTCTAATGGAGAAGAAAGCCACAAATACGATTTTGTATTGTGCACTTAAAAATTTGTCAAGAGGGTGGAGCTCACAAAAAACAAACAAAGAAATGCTAGATCTCATGTTAAGTGCTCTTACCACAATAAAATGAATAAATAAATACATAAATACACAAATAAGCTAGTTGTTTAAGTACAAAAGAAAGGATGCACACACACCAATGAGTTAACATCAGTGACACATTTAGAATATTGTTGGGTACAGAGGAAGCGCTATGTAAGTATGAGTCACATAAAAAATAAATTCAAACATTAGGGCTTTATTCTAAGGAAATAGTTATGATATGTGGAAAGATTTAATTGCAAGGATGTTAAACCCCAGGATTGTTAATCTAAAGAAGGAAGCAAACTAAATGTCTAACCTTGGATGATTTACTATGTAAATTATATTAATCCACAAAAAATGAATGAAAGAGCAATTGGGGCATGCTACTGTAAATGGTGTGACTGGAGAAGGCCTCTTTGAGCAGGTGTAGTTCTGCTCATCAGTAAAGAGTAGGAAGGATTTATCCTGTACAGGAGGAGGGGGATAGGATAAGAAAGAACATTCCTGGCAGAGGGAGCAGTAGATACCGGGTTGGGAGGTGGGAAGGGGTTTGGCAAGTCTGACTGAAAGATGAGCCCAGAGAGGAGTGAGCTTAAAGGTACAAGGGGAGGTAGAGGACCCTGGGGAGCCAGGTGAGGGCTGGCTCCAAGGTCTCCCAGGCCATCAGAATGAGGTTGGATTTTATTGCAAGTGCAATGGGAGTCTTTGCAGTGGTTTGAGTGGGCAGATGGCATGATATGATTACATGTTAAGAAGACCACGTGGAGAATGGATGGGGAGGAGAGTAGAGGTGGAGGCCAGGAAGGAGGCTAGTTGAGAGACTTCTACATTGTAGAAGTCCGTAAGTGGGGAAGGCAGAAGAACTGGGGAGGTCTGGGATAAGCTTGGAGTAAGCATCAGTAGCACCTGCAGATAGATGGCATATCCAGGTGAAAGAAGGTAAAGTATAAAGGCTGAAATCTAGATTTTTGGTTAAAATAATAGGAAAAATCAAGATGTCACTTTCTAAGACTGGGGAAGACTGATTTGTGGAGAGAAATGAAAAGTTTAGCTCTGGACACATTGGATTTAAGATGTCTGTGAACTATCCATGTGGAGAGATCAAACAGGCTGTGGAGAAGTTGGGATTGGAGATATAAATTTGAAAGTTGTCAACCATATAAATGACATTTAAGGCCTAAATCAATAAAGGCTGCTTTCTATTGCCATTTAATAATCATAACAGCAAGCACTAGTTTATGAGTTTTTCTGTCTTGTTCTTCAGTTATAGCTGTTATCTTAGTCAGTTTGAGCTGCTATAACACAAATACCATAGACTGGGGATCTTAAACAACAAACACTTATTTCTCATGCTTGTGGAGACTGAGAAGTCCAAGGTGAAGGTGCCAGCAGATGCAATGTCTGGTGGGGGCTGCATCCTGGCTAGCAGGTGGCTGTCTTCTTGCCGTGTCCTCATGTGGTGGAGAGCAGAGACAGAGCTCTGATGTCTTCATCCCTTTCTAAGGGCACTAATCCCATTTATGAGGACTCCACCTTCATGATCTAATTATCTCGCAAAGACCCCACATCCAAAAACCTTCACATTGGGGATTTTGGCTTCAATATATGAATTTGGTGGTGGGTCATAAGCATTTGGTTCATAGCCGTTACTAAACATACACATTAGGTTTTTTGACCTCAGGAGTTGTAACTGACCTAGGAGAGGGGAAATATTTGCAGAGAAAGATTCCAGAACTGTTGGAATTCTCTACTGGGCAGGCTTCTATGTAGATGGGATTTGACAGATCTGTCCTATAGCATGGAGAGACCTTCTCTGCATCTCTGAATGCATCAGTTTCAGCAACCACTGTCATATTCCTAGGTCTTGCTGGTGTGGTCCACCTTGGTGAGTGATGGAGAGTGGAGTTGCCAGCCTGGCTTTTGAGTCTGGAGGGGCTGGGCTCTGAGATCTGTGTGGGGAGGGCCACATAGACTTCATTGCAGAGGGGAAGGCTCACAGCATCGGCAGGCCACCTCCCGTTGTCTGCCGTCTGATTGCCACCCGGGGGGAAGGCTGCCATGCCATGAAAAGGTAAGAAGTTGTATGGTTCATTGGTTCATTGCCATCTTCCCTACCTTAGGGAAACAAACTTTGTGCCATAGGTCATGGGATAAATGCCTCATAAGGGGCTGCATTTCTTATTCTTGTGCAGGCACCTAAGGGAATGGAAGAGAAAAATAGATGAGTGTTTTCGTTCTTTTCTCTATCTTCCCCTGCAGACAGATATGGCCAGAGCAGGGGAATTATATGAAAAAAGTTCTCATGGGATGCAATGTAAGAAGATGTAGTTCTATGTCTCATTCTAGTACTTACTGTCTGCTGACCTTTCCAGCAAGTCCCTTGAATATTCTGCCTCTCAGCTGGTTGATCTGTATAGAAGGAGCAATCTGTGCTCTGCCCTCGCCCAGAGTTTTTTTAAGGGGCAAATGAGACAAGAGGTGTGAAGGTTCTTTGGTAACATGAACGTGCTTTAGAAATAGGAGGCATTTGCTTTCTTATATTCAGTCATATCCCCTCTTCTGATGGAAATTAGTCTGGTGAGGCAGACAAACAATAGAGTCCCTGGGTCTAGGCCAGGGGTTTTTTACAGTGGTCCCCAGACCAGCTGCACCTGGGAACTGGGTAGAAATGCAGACTTCTGGGCACCACCTTAGACCTACTGTGTCAGAAAGCCCTGCAGGAGCTTCTGGTGCACACTCAAGTTTGAGAACCACTGGTCAAGGCATTGGAGAAAGCACTTCCTGAGAAAATGACTTTAATAAAACCTGAACAATAACCAGAATGTAGCCAGACAAAGAGGAGGGAAATGTGGAACTAAGAGTACTATTCTGGAGGAAGGTCCTGGTACGAGAGCAAGCTTGATCCTTTGGAGAAATTGACCTAAGTCCCACGTGGTAGGAGCCAAGGAAGAGCAAGTGTAGAAGGAAACGGAATGAAGCAGCCAGGTATGAGGGGCCTTGTAACCAGGGGAAGGATTTTTCAGTTTATGCTCAGGTCAATTTGGAAGCCATTAAAGGGGTTGGAGCAGAGAAAGGCTTTTTCTGGTCAATAACACGCTATTGTAATTTTAAAACATTTTCTTACAATCCAATAAAGGCAGTTAATTGTCTTAATTAGAGCTTACACTCTAATTTGGAAAAAGGCACGATGCAACTATTGGGCCAATCCATGAATATATATTAAACACTAATTATGTGTTTGGCACTGTGCTAGGCACAACAAAGAGTGCACAAAAAGATGGGGCTCCTTCTTTCAGAGGACTGAGAAGTGGGGTGAGAGGACAGGTTGCAGGCACCACCACGGCACCTGGGAAGGCACCAGGCATCATCCCATTGAATTCCTGGTGGCCTGGGCTGGTTGTGGCAGCATTTCAGAGGGTAAGGAAGTGCCAGGGCAGCCAGGCAAGGCTTCTAAAAGGAGGAGCTTGTTTGAGAGAAAGCACAGGGCCAAAGATTAGCAAGGAATTTCTCTGCATCCTGGGGAACAGGTTTGCCAGGGCCAATAGTTCACTTTGGGAAATACTGGAAATACTGGAAAATCTGCTGGGAGGTGCAGCTGAGACCAGGCTGTGCAACCAGGCCTAGGGAGAGGGAGCCCCAGACTATCCTGCCCCTAGGTGAAGCCGTCCTTGGGGTTGTGGTCAAGGGCACTGCTAACAGACCCCAAGTAGGGTATCGGTGGCTCTTTCCCAGGCCCTCAGGTATTCCCGATGGTTGACTGGTTTGCACTTGTTTTTAAACCTTTTTATTGAAATAAAACAATCATAGAAAAAAGTGCACAGATCTGAAGTGCATGGCACAAAGAATTTTCCCAAGTGAACACACCTGTGTTACTCCCACCATGATCAGGAAACGGGACATTCCCAGCACCCAGAAGTCCCCCTGCTTCTGCCATCCGCCTTCTTTAGATGTGACTTCTGAAGGGAGTCACTGTCTGACTTCTAACTTGCTTCTTTTTGTACTCTGTGGGCTCTTTGGTTTCAGTCTTCCCAACTGTGTATTTGTGAGATATATCTGTACTGTTGCCTGTGGGTGTAGATCATTCATTCTCATTGCTGTATAGCATTCCACAGTGTGAATACACTGCAGCTTATGTGTCAGTTCCGCTGTTGAGGGGAATTTGGATCCAGCTTGGGGCTATCATTTGGTTGCATTCTAACCCTTGGTCTGGGTCTTTCTCTTCAGTTTGCTCAGATTCCCCTTATTGTTACTAATTTTGTTTCCCCTAAAACTTTTCTACTCTGTTGTGTGTTTGGCAAAGAACACAAATAAAAAATAATACTGCATAAAAAATTAATACCAAGAGATCGGAGGGGATGGGGGGAGGGCAATACTAGTATCAGAGAGCATCCTCCCCCTCTCCCCCTCCCCCACCTCTCTATTCGTCCCCTTCTTCCCCTCCCTTCCTCCTTCCCCTCCCCCTCTCCTCCTCTTCCTCAAGAACCTGGGCTAAGGGACATCACTGCATCAGCTGAAGGTGCTGACAGCCAGGCACTGGCAAAACCGGGCAAGGTAAATTGCTCTCCAGATCCTGTGAAGGGCAGGAAATGTGTCTTGTTCATTTTTATAAATGACTTGGTGTAGAAACTTGGTAAATGTTTCTTGAATGAGTGAGTTTCTAATAAAATAAAGTGCGCAGGTCGCCTGTGAATCTATGAGGTACCAAGTGGGCCCTGAGAATACAGTGAGCTATAAAATCCTTCTCTGGAGCATCTTCTGGGAACACTTGGCCCAGCACTTAGCCCCATGCCAGGCACTTGCTAGGCACATCCCACCTCTTGTCCCTGTGATTGTTCCACCCTCAGTGAGGAAGTTACACTCCTTACCCCGTGTACAGATGGGGAGGCTGAGGCACAGCTGGCCTGAGAGCCCAGATTCACACAGCCAGGGAGGGTCCAGGGGGATGTTCAAAGCCAACGTCAGGCTTGAATCCATGCTCTGACCACAGAACTGGTGTCAAGTCAGTGTAGCCCAGGAAAGGGGGAACATACAGCCAGGCATCCCCAGGGCTGGCTGGAGGGGAAGCCCAGCTTTTCCGAGGTGGGGGGCCGGGTGGGCTCTTCACAAAGGTGACGCTTGGACAGGTGTGGAATAGCAGGTGGGGCCTGTGAGATGGGCCAGCTCCAGCTACCTCCTGCTGGTGTGGGGCTGAGAACACTAGAGGGCCGGTGGGGAGGCTGTCCAGAGGAGGTGGGAGTCTGGGGAGACGAGAGAGGTGCTTCCTGGTTGGGCTGAGAACACAAACCCTGGGAGCAGATTGCACCAATCAACCTACCAAGTGCTGCTCGGCTGAATCAATATTTCACACTCTAGGATCTCTGCAGCCCTGACTTGTACATTTCACATGAGTTCAACTTCCTTGCCTAGCCAGTCTCCTAATTCAGCTGCTGCCCGCTGCCCCCAGGACATGTGCTACAGGCCCTGGCCTCAGTCCTCAGAGCCCCATGGCCCCCACCTTGCCCTCCTGGTACTCGTTCCAGGATCTAGCCATAGGAAGCTGAGAGCCAGACCCACTGGGAGTCCCTCCCTTCCCGCAGACTGGAGAGCTTAACTCCACTCCCCATCCTAGCAACCTTCTCCACAACACACAAACCATTAGCATTTATTAAGGTTTTAGAGGCTAGGTATTAAAACACTGTGCAGGAAACCCTGCAGGCTGGCAGAAACACTTAGAATTCTCTACTCATCCCCTTTCCCTACCAGCAGTTTGCTAATTATCTTGAAGATGATATGCTTCGAAAGCCCAACTCTGCATGCACATGCTCCTTTCTTCCTTCATTTACGTTAGCTCAGTGGTTCTCAAACTTGCTGGTGAAAAAGCCTTTCTGAACAAGGTGGTCCACATGACGCATGTAGGGTGCACTTTCCAGGCAACTTAAGGGATTCTCAAGGATAGTTCTAAATCTATGCAATTTTTGCCCTTTGCACTGACTTCAGAATTGAAGCCCCACTGTACTGCTCAGGTGGTTGGGAAGAAAAGCTTCCCTCCTGCCCCCTCCCAGAGGGTCTAAGACCGACTCATACCCCCTCCCCCTAATCCCCCAGGGACTCTAGCAGCTGCATACCCTACCTCATCAACAGCCAAGAGGATACTTCTTGGAGACTTGGAAATCCCTGCACTTATGGAGGGATTTAAATCCAGTTTGCCTGAGCTGAGCCTTTTTTTTTTTTTTTTTTTTTTGAGCCAGGGGTCTGTCTCTCCACTAAACAATGAGCTCATCGAAGGCAAAGCTGTTTCTCCCTCTCTGCTTCTCCCTTTCCTTCTCTGCCTTTTCTTTGTCACCCTTCCAATTCCTCCACCTCCTTCCTCTCTTCTTCCATCCCATCCCCCCTCAATATCCATCTTTAAGCACAGTTCCTGGCACAGAACATTATTCTATAAAGTTTGATAAATGAATGAATGAATGGCTTCAGAGAAAAAATCACTTTTATTTTTTAATTTTTTTTTCAGTCTGGGGCAATTGGAACTAGATTGTCATGTTCACCTTTCTGTCTTTTTCATTATTCCCTGAAAGCACAAACTCAATTTAGGCTTTAGTGAAAAATGAAGAACATTAGACCAACCTTTTAAAATTGCTTGGTCAGTACTTCCTACTTGCCTGTACTTCATGACGCTGTCATCACTGGGTAATTATAACATTAAGTATGTACCTGATCAGCAAGTTGCTTTTAATTAAAATCCTCTGTTGGTTTCCTAGCACCCCACAGCTTCTGGAGCATTTGTTCAACTTCTTGGGTCTTGAGCAGTTTCAGCTCCAGGGGGCACAGGAGCTGCTGTCCAGAGTTCCTGGGTCAACACATCCCCTTCCACAGCCTCCCCCGATTTCCCCAGTATTTGGCCAGCTGTGTGGTAAGCAGCTCATTATGTCCCCTCTGGAACCCGAGGATACCTACCCATGGACGGGAATAGCGAGGGGCAGGGAGGGTAGGGAGGAATTTCTCTTGGCAATTCCTAAACCATGTCTAACCCACAGTGAAATTCTTCCCTGTGGCTTTGCTGCTGGGGACCACCCAGGCCTCCTTCCATGGGTCCATGCAAAGGCAATGGCAAGTGTGGCAGGGCCATTTTTACCCCATTCCCTTTACGCGTATTTACAAATTCTACAGCTCAGCAGGAGTCTAGTTCTGGACTCAGGCAGATCTACTTGCAAGTGCTGGGCAAAAAGTCTCACTTTTCTGAGTTTTGTTTTCTCCTCTGTAGAATGGAAATAATACTAGAACCTATGCCATGGATTTGTTATGAGAATAAAATGATATATGTAAAGATCTTCACATAGCTCCTGGCACATAATAAATGCTCAGTTAAGTGGTAGCTAATACAATAAGAGTATTATAGTACTTCCTAGCAGAACCCAGTAAGGAGGCTGCTGGGTTTTTGACAATCTCCAGAGGAGGATGGTGTCCCTTTTTTGCAGTGTTGAGCACCCTTCAATGCGTAGGGGAGGAGACAAGTCTTGGTATAGCACATCAATAGTCTCTGCTGTCAAGACTCCCCCACTTTTTATGATACAAAAGTTATCAGCAGCAACTCACTGAGAGCATTTATTCATTCAACAAATGTTTACATGTCTACTACATGGAAGGTCCTAAATGAAGAACATCCTAGACAAGGCCTTGTTATCATGGGGTTTATATTTGTGAGGGAAGACAGACAATAAATGAATAAATGGACAAGGCAGGGTTACCTGTTGATAAGTACTGGTAAGAAAATGAGCAGTGGAGGCAATTTGGGGAGAGGCACTGTTGAGTACCAGTGGCTGAGGAGAAAGAGCCATGAGGCGTGAACTGGCTGTGGGGCAGAGTGGGGGCAAGTGCAAAGGGCCAGTGGCAGGAACCAGCCTGGTGTGTTCAAGAAACAGATAGGAGTCAAGGGTGACAGGCCTGGAGAGGCCAGTTCCAGTAGAGATCAGAGAGCCTGCCAATCATAACATCACATTTCCAAGCCTGAAATTAGATCTCTTATAATTGTGGGCCGAATATATGGACCTGACTATAAGTACTGAATATAGAGTAGGCTTCCTTCATGGGGCAGGATTTAATATGAACTTTAGATACAATATAAAGTTATACATTGTGCTAAAGAGAGCCTGGCATGAATCCAGGCACTGAAACCTTTTAAGGGCACTTTAACGCATCACGTTTCACAAAATCTGTTGTGGAGCACCCATGCCAGGAGTTGCTTCTAAACCAAAGTTTTCTGGGAAAGTCTTCCAAGAATTTGGGGAAATTATAAACTAGATTTCATTCTCCAAGTTTTTTTAAAAAATGCCATTAAAGGTTGGGGAAATCTTGCAGCAAAGACAACTGTTTTGCCTCTTGTAACCCAAGTTTACTTGACCACAGAACCTTATTTATTTTCAGAACTCCTATTAACATCCCCCAGAATTATAGCACCAAGGAACACCCTTTGGGAATCAGTGTAAAGAAAAAGCCAGTATCTGCGGCCAAGGGACCAGCAGCAGAGTGATTTAGCACCTGTGGCCATGATGGCTCCTGCAGACGATCCCCTCCGGGAGCTCAAATCATCTAGTGTCCACTGTGCCTTTGCTGGCTCTGATCCACTTGCTCTATTTTCACTTTGCTAACAGGACACGGGAACCCCTGGAGAGAGGGGTGAGCAGACATGCATTCATAACCCCCCAGATGTTGTCGTGGCTAAGCTGGTTATGAAATGCTCTTGGGCCTTAGATGACAGTGAAGCCCCAGTGTGGATTCTCTCGAAGAGTCCAACCCCTCCACCTATCGGGCACCGCCATTCCTCAGGATGGGCAGCGTTTGTAGGGCCGGCGGGTTGAGGGTGTTCTCAGCTCTACTCTGCTGCTAGTGACATCAAACACCTACTTTCTAACTTTGAATGTTAATGTCCCTATTGGTGACAGGGAACCTTAGTTTGTCAATCACTTGCAAGGCTCTGGATGGGCCTTAGGCTCCTGAGTCTTAAAGATGGAAGGAACTCTAGTGGGAAATCATCCAGTCCCCTCTCCAAAGAGAATCAGGACAATGGTTCTAAAATTTGGAGGATTATGGACGCCTTTGGGAATCTGATGATGGCTATGGACCTGACCCCGGAAAAAAAGCACAGATGGAGATTCAAGTAACATTTAACCTGCAGCATCAGAGGTTTGCAAGCCCTTTTACACCCCTGGTATCCCTTATGTGTAAAATATTCAGTGACCTTTCCTTGGATTCCTACTTAAATCCCTTTCGTTGACTCCCTTTGCTCATGGGATAAGGTGAAAATATTCTCTGATACGGTACCTGTGGCCTTGTATGATCTGTCCCCACTCCCCACTGGCCCCAGCTGGCACTCCCCAATCTCTCTGCTCCTGTTTGTTGCCAGTATAGGCAGGCTGTGGCTCTCTGAGATGCTTGTCCTCACCAGCTTCTGCTGTTCACAGGGCCTTTGCACATGCTGTTCCTGTTCCCTAAAACATCTTTCTTCTTTTGTGACCTAGACAACTCCTTATCCTCCAGATAGCAGTTTGAGGGTTACTTCCTCAAGGAAATTTCCTTCACCTCCGTTACCAGGTCTTGTATGACAGATTATCCATCCTAGATTCTTTAGCAAGTCTTGTATGTCAGATTATCCATCCTACATTCTCATAGCACTGTGGACATTTCTATCAAAAATGTATGTCCCATTTGAAGTTTACCTCTATTTGTGAGATTAATTGATTAAGGTCTGTCATGCCCACTAGGCAGTAAGTCTTATGAGGGCTGGGGCTGAATATTTGGTGTCTAGCGATGTTCTTAGCACACGGGAGGTGCTCAGAGGTAACTAACGACAAGAAGATGACCACTAGCTGTGAGTGCTCCCTGTGTTAAGGCAACCCATTCCATGATCCCAGAGAGCCTGTTCTGTTGGCTTCTGGTTTTGATAAGTGAAAATTTATTGCTTATGTCCCCTATACTGACAAATTATGAGAGGTTTTGTCCTCTAAGTAAATCAATGACCACTTCAGTCTTTGCAAAGCTGTGGGCCAGGGCTCTACTATATAAATTCCCTTCAAAGAATATATCTTCAGGCAGAACTTAGACTTCACTCTGCCCACCCTCAGGCCGTAGGAGTGTATGATATCCACATCTATCAGCAGCCATCACCTGGTCCTATTTATATTTCCCTCCTGCCTGCCTGCCTGCCTTCTTTTCTTTCTCCCTCCCTCCTTTCTTCCAGCAGTTGCATAGGTACCCTCACAAGTTGAGAATATGAGTACACACACACACACACACACACACACAATTGTGGGTAACAGTGTGTATGAAATACGGCAAAATTTCCCTACCAATTAATTCTTATTTGTAGTTGAAACCAACTCTGCATGGTGGTGGGAGCACCCAGACCCCTTCTAGCCAGTGAGCCCGTCCCCTCCCCCACTGCCATTGCCTCCTCTCCATCACCACAACCTCCTAACATTGGTATTACTCAAGTCTCAAGCCCTGATCACCCTCACCTGCTCACCCTGCCCTGCCACTTGGTCCAGCCGTGTTCTGGAAACTTCTCACAGTAGGGAGAACCTCACCACACAAGGGTGAGAAGCTAGAGACGTTCCCCCATTTCCTCTGTCCTTAATGTTAGAACATTTGCTCAAAACTCTGTTTTCCCTTAGCTTCCTGCAAGCCAAATATCCAAGGCCTTTGAGCCCATGGTTCCCAAGATGCAACTCCCTTCCCCACTTGCACGCAAGGGATGTGGATAGAAGTAGGCGTGGGAAGGGATGTTTGCACAGCCCAGGGTCTCAGCGCACACTGCTCTTGTTGACACTGCATAGTCCAATACAGGCACTGGCACAGCCACGCTGATGGAAATGCACACCGCCTGCTCAGTGCTTCCTCCCCCTCTTCTGTCCCCATGTGGCCCAGTACCAGTGTGTGGCCACGCTCTGTGGGCCTGAGGACGGTGGTAATCAGCTGCCGCCTCATTGCCATGGGAAATGTGCAGAGTCCTCACTGCCCCTTAACCACAGCTATGTCGGCACTTGAGTGTCTGTCCTTGGAGAGTGGATTGGTAGCTGTGCGGGGTAGTGGGTGAGAAGTTCACTCTCCAGTGTGAGAAACAGCAGACATGTGGGATATAGCTGTGTGCCCTGGCGCACACTGGAATGATGGGCAGTGTGGCCCCGGGATGCCCTGGCTCAGATCCACCATCCTGAGGTGTGATCGTGGGGCTCTTCAGCTCCTTTGCCCAGGTTGCCTTCCAGTAAATCCCTCTCCAGCTGAGGTGACTCACCCGAATCTCTGTTCATTGCAACCACAAGGGTCTAGCCAGAACCTCTCCTAGGGTCCTTAATATTGTTTCTTTTTAAGACAGTCATAAATATATCTGACAGGTAATATCATATATTACCTAGCACATTATAGACTCCTTAAGGCAGGTTCTAATTCAGAGCCATCTTTCTAGCTTCTAATAAAAATTGGTTAGAATGAAGAGAGAGAGGGAAGGAGGAAGGGAGGAAAGGAGAGTGTGAGAGAAGGAAGGGGAGGAAGAAAGAAGTGAGGGGGGAAAGTGAGTTTTCAGGAGGCATGTGACCCACACAACCTACATGTCATCACTCTGTCTATGGCTGGGTAAAAGCAGAGCATGAGCAGGGTCAAAACTGGGATAAAGGTGAAGGGACAGTTAGTGGCTGAGTTTTTCATGAAGAAAGGTCAGACTAGCTCTTGCTTTGGAGCAGAGAGTTTTGTTTTTGGATAAACTAGTTTTGATGGGTGTTTTGGAAGCTGAGAAAATGAAAGTTTATTTCATCACTGATTCTGCCCTTTTGGATTGGGCAAACAGACTCTTCCCTCCCATTTTTTGTTTGTGTTTCAGACGGCCCTGGGGCTACTGCTCCGCAAGGCTCCCAGCCCGGGCAGGGGCTGCTGCTATTACCCAGAAGGCCAATAGAGGGCTCCTGAGAACACCGAGCAGAATTTGGTGGCAGCCACCACCAAGAAGTTCAACTGTAATGGCAGCGGTTATTGCAGTTAGCTAACATCTACAAGGTTACGACTGTATTCATGTGGTACAGGCGCAGATAGAAGAGTGCCTACTATGAATGCAGTAAAAGAACTTGCTGCATTGGAGGAAGCTTGGATTAGATTAGCTTTAAGGTCATTTCTGAATATACGCCAGTATCTTGACCTGAAATATCTGGAATTAGCTGATAGACCTGTATAAAACACTTGTATGTAAAGAATTGGATTCTGTTTACTATGTTATCTTGGAAAAGTTGCTTAATATCTCTATGCATTATTCTATTTTTAAAAAATGATTGGCTGATCCTGAGGCAGTGGGCATCGGGCTAAGACCTTTTAAGATATAACTTTCTATTACTACAACTGATGGCAACTGCACTCAGGAAAATCCAGCAAAAGATGACTTATTCAAGAGGAAGAGAGTTAATCCTGTCCCCCAACAAAGGCCTAATAAAAATCATTCTATTATGCACTTAGAGTAAAAGTTGGAGCTGTCAATACAGTCTTTGATGACCAATGAGTTAAGACAGTGTGATGTGGATGAAAGATAGCAGTCACTGTAGCTAAAAGACTTAGGTTGAAATCTTGATTTTATTTACTGGCAAATCACTTTGTCTATGAGTCTCAGTTTCTTTATCTGTAAAATTGGGATAATTCAAATTGCATTGCCTACTTCGAACTGTGAAGGTCAGATAAAATAATGCAATAGAAGTGCTTTACCTACTACAGTGTGCACATATTATTAACAGGTGCCATAACATGATGATCCAAATTTTGGTGACAGAGTATGTATGAATGTCTTGAATTCTTTCTTTCCTGAACATAAGATCCCATATAAGCCATAGTTTTTCTTTGTAGTCTTTCAACAGAAAACAAATTAGAAAAGATATATAGAAGCATTTCTGAGGGACAGAGGGAAAGGAACTGGATTTGCAGATCTTAAAACAGAAGAGAATTCAAGAGACTAATGCAGCAAACCAGGTGATCTCTAGCCAGTGTGGAGACTATGTTTGAACTAGGTAGTGAGCTTCATCTTTGTTCTTTCATTTCAGTTGCTTGAAGTTCTAGGAATACACATTTTGGAGTTGAGGAAAGAACTAGATCCTTGCGATGGGATTGACTATCTATCCATCTCTTCACACATTTGTTGACATGCACCTATTTGCCAGACACCATGTTAACCGCAGCAAGCAATACAAATATGTATAAGACATTATCCCTCCCCTCAAGGAATGCTGAATCCTCTGCCTGTCACATAGTAAGTAATATAAAAGGAAGAGATAGTTTTCTGGTTTTGTTTTTGTTTGTTTTAGGATACATGAGTACCATTTATCAAGGAGGCAGTATAACATAGCAGTTAAAAATAAAAGCTATGGAGTCAGACAGCCTTAGGCTCTAATCTCAGATTTGTTAGTAAACTAGCTTTGTCTTGAACAAGTTATTTGTCTTCTCTAAACCTTAGTTTCCTCTTCTTTAATTGTGTTAATGCTGCCTACCTTGAAGAGGGACTGTAGGGATTAAATGAGCTGATGTGTGTAAAATGCTTAGCACAATGAGTAGCATGTAGTAAACTTGCAATTATTATTGTATCATTATCACTATTATAGAGAGACATAATACCTAGTCATAATGTATTTAACAGGAGAGATGCCAAAAGCCACAGAAGTTCAGATGAGCTAGCCCTTAGCAAAAGCTTTGCGGGGAACAACCCTTGGACCACTTAAGGATGAGAGGATTTTCTATTGGCAAAGATAAGGAAAAGGTCATTCAAGAGGAACACAGAGGGAGTGACACAAGCAAAGGAAGGAAGCAGGAGGGAACGTGGCAAGTGCTGGAATGGCGAGACAACCGTTTGCCATGAACAAAAAGCTCATGTTGTGATCTACTTAATGTATTCATTCTGACTTTGAAATTTCCATAAAGATATCTTCCCATGTCTCTCTATGTAGGAAATTGCCTCAATTATCCTAATGCTTTGGCTGGTCTGAATTGGAAGGCAGTTATGTGAGGTTTTGAAGATGATGAAATCAGTATTCTGGAATTCTTAGCTACTTGTCCTTCTACCAGTTTTCCATCTTTGTGGATCCTCTCACTCTGTCCAGTCACCTGGGATCTCTGTGTGCTTTAAAAAATTCATTCATATTCTCTTATTACATATGCAATATTCGTTTCCTGAAGAGAAATTAGAACACACAAGAAAAACTGTCTCCTGTGACCTCCATGGTTTTTGACCCAGCCACCCCCAGCTTTGAAAAGAAGCTGATAAACTAATTTATGCTAAGATAGAGTTAGTTTTTAATGTGACCTATTTAAGAGCCCTTTGCAGTTTACCAGGTCTAGAATTTCAGGGTAAATTAATAGAAAGATAATCAGCAGAATTTTAGGCATCATCAGGCATATAGGAAAGTTATTTGGGGTGGTAAAAGTGACACCAGTGTCTACTTAAAAAATAAAAGTGTATAATACATAGGTGTTGGGTTGTGTTTTTAAATAACTTCTAAAATATTTTTATTGAAAATTAGTTTACACACCATGAAAAGCACATATATTTTGTGTACAGTTAGAATAGTTTTGACAATTGTATGTACCTGCATAATCCTCTTCCCTATAACATATACAATATTTCCCATTACCTCAGAATCATCCCTCATGCCCCTTACTAGTAAACTCCTCTACAGGGCAACCACTGTGATTCTTTTAACATCATTTCATTTTGCCTGTTCTAGAACTTCATAAAAGTGGAAGGGAGCAGTATGTACTTTTTTGTGTCTGCTTTCTTTCACTCTCAGCATAATATCTGAGAAATTCATACATGTCCAAACTATATCATACTATGTCAGTAGTTCATTCCTTTTTATTACTGAATAGTATTCCATTGTATGATTGTTTCACAGGTTGTTTGTACATTCTCCTGTTGCTGGACTTCTGGGTTCTTTCTAGTTCGTAGCTATTAGGAATAAAGTTGCTCTGAACATTCTTATACAAATCTTTTATCTTTATCATTAGTTTTAAACAATTTCATTATGATGTGCCCTGCTACAACTTTCTTTGTATTTATCATGCTTCGGGTTTCATTGAGCTTATTAAATCTGTAAATTTGTACTTTTCATCAAATTTGGAAAAAAATTCAATGTTATTTCTTCAAATATTTTTTTTTTCTGACTGAGCCCTTCCTCTCTTTCTGTTAGGCCAATTATTCATGTTTCACTGCTCAGTATTTTTCCATAGATCACTGGGGCTCTGTTCCTTTTTTCTTTTCAACCTGTTTCTGATCTTTGGTTTGGATAGCTCCTGTTGCCTGCTCTTCAATTCACTTATCTTTCTTTCTGCAATGTCCTCAGTTGTTAAGCCCATCCAGTGAAATTTTCATTTTAGGTATTTTATTTCTCTGTTCTAGAATTGTAGTTTGGTTCCCTTTTAAAAACCTTTTTGCTTATCACTTCTCTACCATAATTCCTTATTTCCTCATTAAATTCATATATTCCTTTAAATATTTGTTCATATTTATAATACCTATTTTAAAGTCATTGACTCCTAGTTCATTATTCTCTATCATTTTTGGTTTATTTCTATTAACTGGATTTTCTTCTGATAATGGTTCACATTTTCTTGTTTCTTTGTCTATCGGGTAATTTTTTATTATATGCTGAGCATTATTGGTGCTACATTATTGATTATCTGGATTTTGTTGTCTTCTTTAATAGATAGTTGGATTTTGTTCTGGTGATCCATTCATTTACTTGGGAATCAGTTTAATTTTTTGAGGCTTGTTTTTAAGCCTTCCTAGGAATGGTCTAAAGTAGCCTTTAAGCCAAGGCTAGCTTAGGCCTACTCCTAAGCATGGACTTTCTGGAGTCTTTACTGAATTTACTGAAGATCCACAACTGTGGTTGGTAAGAACTTTAGTGTTTTCCCATCCTGGGTCATCTCCAATAGGTTGGGTTACAACCTCTAGTAGATATGAGAGCAGTTAGCCTCTGGTAATTTTTCTTTCTCTGGTAGATATTATTTTCCTGGCTTTGTGAAGTCTTTTCCTGTGTATGTACAGCACAGTGTTCAGCCAAAGACTCAAGGGGATTCCTATACAGATATCTTTCTTTACACAACTACCTTATTTCTGGTGCCATATCCCACAAATTCAAGGTACCTCAGTAGCTCTGAACTCCATATCTCTCCCATAGGCTCAGCAAGGTCATAGTTTGGTTCTGTCTTGTGCCACAGTCCAACAAATGCTTCCAGAGGGAAATCTGGGTCAATTCCATGGCTCATCTCAGCTGTTTCCCTTTTCTCAGGGATAACAGTCTTTTGCTGTCTACTGTTCAGTATCTGAAAATAGTCATTTCATATGCATTTTTCCAGTTTTTAAAGTGTTTACATTAGTATATATAGCTATGTATCAGTTATTCCATCTTAACCAAAGAGGACAACCACATAAAGTAACTTCGTGAGTTCACTTTGCACCTGGAGAAACCATAGCATAGACCATGGGTCACCTGAGATCTCCATATTACAAAGATGTGGTGAAGCTGGAGTCACAGGAACATTTTTCAACCCTTGGTTTCTCCAACCAACAACAGTCTGCAGTAGAAAGTATCTGTAGACAGATTATAGGGCTAAGTTGATGCGTATGAAAACCAAACCATTTTTCATAGGGAAGCAACAGACCTATGGTTTATCACAGTAGTCATTAGTGAAGTTCTTCCCTATTCTAGGCATCAGGTAGTATTGCACTTCCTTATAGTTGGGTAGGACCCTTTTCTCATTGGACAGGGCCACGAAACTACTTCTAGTCAGTGAGTTGTGAGCAGAAGTGGTGTGTGTCAATTCCAACTGAACACTTATTGCTGGCAGGAGCATTCTAGGCTCTCTTTTCATCCTGTCTTGGTGATGGGCAATGTTCAAGATGGTGACTCTTTCAGCCTGGTTCTCTGAGTGACCAAGGTAAGCAGAAATTACCCCTTCAACTTTTAATGGACAGGTAGTATGAATGAGAAGTAGTCCTCTGTTGTTTCAGACCACTGAGATTTTGTAGGTTGTATGTTTTCACATAATGATTTAGGCTATGATATGGATATTCATGATAAGAGTTGATAGTCTTAGGTTAGTTCCCCAGAAGCAGACCCTGAGCTGAGAATTAGTTTACAAGTAGCTTATTAAAGAAGTGCTCCCAGGGGATACTGCTAAGGGAGTGCAGGAAGCAGGACAGGGAAGGGAAGTAGTTGTGTTAAGGTATAATCCCAGACAAAATTTCCTCAGATGGTTTGCTACAGCCCAAGCTTGCAGGGGAACTCTGGAATGTAAGTTGTGCCTTAGTGTTGTCCAAACTCAAAGCAAGAAAGTTTGGGTTTCTTATGTCCACACACATCCTGGGTTGGGGAAGGAAGGGTGGTGCATGCAGAATTAGTAGAAAGTAATACAAGAGGATCTAGATGAAGCACCAGCATGGCACATGGCTGTGATCAAAAGGGAGGAAGAAAATGCTCTGTACCTTCATTTTCCATTCTGTACAATGGGAAGACCCATAATTCCTCATCTCTTGTAAGAATGACATGGAATAAATGCACTACAAGGTTATTTAAAGATGGAAATGCTGGTGGTCGCAGCATTCTCAGATGGAAAGGCCTTTTCTCCCTCATGTCATTATGTCTTAACTGTCAATATAAAGTCTGTAGTATGATGGCTGAATTTTATCCCCAAACTTTTCCATTTGCTTCCACTTTCTCAGCCTCTGCCTCAACTTGGAGCAAAAAAGAGCTTCAAAATTTGCCTTCAACTCTTGTTATTTATTATTTGCTAGCTGCCAGCAGGGTACTCAGACCCTTTTGCTACACAGAAAGACATGGGTCACAATTGCTTGTTTCTTTGTTACCACTTGATTTATCCGCTCACCAACCCAGCATGAGTGACGGTCACCTTCTTATTTGCCTTAGATTGCAAGGCTTTGGGGAGCTTGTCTAATGGGGCTGTTTTCTTTGCCGAGGGAGCTGAATGAGTTACACTGCCTTTGTGCTCTTTTGAAAGGTAAAGCAAATGGAATTTCGCCTACCACGATTTTCAGTGAAGGTGTGTGCTGCTTTTGCAGCAATTGATGGTACTGTTTGTGCTAAGGCAAATCAGGAAACTCTGGTCTTTATGTGTTCTGGTGTGAGTAATGCGGAACGACTTCTCAAGAAGCTTCAGGAAAGTGGTTTGGGACCAATTGCCAATTAGGGAGTATAGAATCATACCCCACATTTTTTCCCTCCTGTTTTTGTGATCTCCCTCCCTATCATCACATCCCTTTTATTTGTTGTATTTCTGGAGGAAATTTCCTGTTGTGATCTCAGTTCTTCATCTTGATTTTCAACCTGACAGAATGTCTGTTATATTGGCATTATATCTGCCATCTGAACAAACTTCACTGTGAACTTTGGAAAGTCTTCGCTGTCCACTCCCACCCTATCTGGTGTCCACATACTAGCATTGCCCTGATTGTTAAGAGTTTATTCTTCCCCTAGAATTTTCTGCCTTCAGCTCTGTCAACCCATTTACCAAAATAACCTGTCAACTCAGTTGAGAAAATTGATGAGACTGGCTATCTGGCATTGTGTCAAGCCCACAAACCTGGCTAACTCAGCTGAATTTTTCACTTTTTCACTAATAGGGTGAGTACCATATAGACAATAAACATACTGTGTGATTAGAGCTTCCAGGCAGAAAGAAGCATTCTTCTCACATTTTCCCCAAAACAGCTTTGGCTGAGAGGTCAATTGTTTTGACCTTCCCAGATGTGTGTGGCCTTGCAGGGCGCATTACCTAATGCCACTAATGTTTTGTCATTTCGCACTCCTATTTATATCTTAGGATGATTTTAATAATATGTCAAACATCTGTATAGCCCTTTGCAGTTTACAAGTGCTTTAATATACATGCCCCCCTTTTATCTGAGTGATCATGTGTCCTATTGATTTTACAGGATTAAACTGTGCATCCTGGCTTGAGAAAATGAGGGCTGGGCTGGACTGGGGAGTGCAGTTGATAATGCTAATGACAAGTCTGTAAGGGGTCTTGAGTAATCATGTAATTAAACTTCCAAGGACAACAGCATCAAAACTGTCTTGAGCTGGAGGTTGTGAGTTGTGTTTGTAATTTTTCAGGAAAGGAGGTGCTGCATGCCCGAGGCGCTATTCAAGGAGATACAGGGTAAACCTGGGCTGTAATCCTGAATCCACCACTTACTGACTGTGCCGCCTTGACTAGATTCTACATCTTTGGGTCTCAGTTTTCTCATTGTAAAATGGGGCTGAAATGCCCACAGAACACAGTATTGTGAAGATCAAATGAAAGAATACATGGGAAGCACCTGCACAGCACCTGGCACCTAGTTACTGCTCAATAAGAAGCAACTGTTATTGTGTGTACTGAACGATGCTTGCTATTTGATCCTTTCATTATGTTTAACTTCTGTCTGTTTTAGAGAGCCCAGAATACGGAAAATAAATAAACTCTGACTTTTCAACCCAACCTATGAAAATTCACACTGTAGAGCATGAGAGACTGTTATGTCCAAAGGTGGACCTACTGACATGAAGACAGCCAGGCTTCCTTTTTCATCTAGTGTCCTCCAGGTTCAGGGCCAAGTCTGGGGGCTGCCTGCTTATTGATGTGGACTTGGTCTTCACACGGGTGCTGTGAGGGGTGGTGAAGGAAGACATATACTTAAGGATACAGGGCACAGCTGCCTTTTCATTATACTTTCTGCTCAATATCTATAGAGTTTCTGACAGAGGAGAGGAGAATAGGGGCCTGGTGTTCACTGGACTTCTGGGCACAAGGACTTTAGGTGGCTGGAAGCTGGAGATCTTGCCCTCTAATAGCCCTCTCTGTCTGAGTGTGATTCCATCTCCCTGCCTCAAGTGTTCCCTGAGATCCTCACCCAGCCACACTGGCCTTCCCTTGGCCTTCTTCCTTGCCATCCCCCGGCCCCTGTGAATGTGCTTGTCCCACCCATCTTTGCCAGGTCAACCCCTGCACATCCTTCAGAGCTCAGCTCAGCTGCTGCTTTCTCAGGAAACAAGCCCCTCCTAATCTTGTAACCTCATCAAATTCTCTTCCATGTTTTCATGGTAACAATAGTGATAATTTTACATTTATTTCTATACTTACTTGATTCATGTCCACTAGACTTTGAGATCCACGAGGGTGAGTGCTGCCTCACTCAGAGCCTGGCACACAGTGGGTGCTCCATACATATCTGCAGGCTGAAGGGATCCATGAGTGGATGGGTGAATATTAGGAAGCAGGATCAATGGACTATGGCTGGCCCCACGTGCTGGAGAAGCAAGGGCACAGCTTTCCTATTGGCTTCCACTAGCTGCACTCAGAAACTTTAGCTCTCTGGGCAAAATTCCCTTACATATAGTGTGAAGAGGCATGACAGAGAAAGCTAGGACATTTGTGTAGCCCTAGTGTGTGCACGCACTCATTGTCATGTGCATCCCACAAATCTTTCCCAGCCCAAATATGTCCCATCATGGGCTTGTTTGGTAGTGGGTGGTTGTGGGTTGTCTCTTTGAGAAATCTACCCCTTCCTCTTCACTTCATCTTGGTGTTCTTGTTCTAACACATCAGACTCTGCCTCTGCTTCTCAGACATCCTCATACTCATGACACCTCCTGCCAGGGACCTATGTGATGCAACTCCCACTCCCAGCTTTCTGAAATTGCTACCCACTTGCCCCATATTTGTGCTTTCTGGGTCCTCCATCCTTTGCTTTCCTATCATTAGTCCAAAGTCCTATAGAACTGGTCTCTGAACATCCTGAATTCTAAACCAGTCTATTCTAAACCAGGATGCCCTATGTGACCGTCCCTTGTTTGTTCTTTTCCATTGAGATGACAGTGCAAACAGGGGACCTCATCTCCCAGTGTCATGGTGAAGACCCATCTTTTTCTATTCCTAGAGGTTCTTCATAAAGCTTGTTAAGTACACTGAAATCTTTGAATGATAAGACCTTACCAAGTAGGAGAGCATTATGAAACCCCAACTTTTCTAACATTCTCAGAATTAAGCATCCAGTGAAAATGGTTAGCCTATTCAGGAAATATCGGCCATTAACCCAGACAGATGCTCACAAATAATGTCTTGTACTCACTGTATAATAATGAGTGCTATTAAATATGAATGACTTCATTTGTCCTCCTGGCATGTGTGTCCCATAGAGAGTGACACATACGTATATTGTCATTTGGCATCTAGAGAAACTATAGCTTAGACAAGTTAAGTGATTTTTATCAACTCCCAAGGCTATCTCTTAGGTGTTGAGCCTTGAGAAGGCATTGCATTTGGGGGCTTGTGTCATAATAGCTATAAATTAGAATGATGGTGGAATAAGAAGACAAACTATTAAATATATAGACTGGTTTGAGTCAATAGTGTTGGAGCCGGGTCAGGATGGGACACAGAGCAAATGGTAAGAACAGGAGAGGAGCTGATCAGGAGCTAGGAGCTCAGCCTGGTGGCGTCATCGTGCCCAAGGACACGGGAGAAAGAACATCTACAGCATGCTTCTCAAAGCCTAAAACACATACAGATCACATGGGGATCTAGTTAAAATCCAGATTCTGCTTCAAGAGATCAGGGGTGAGGCCTGAGACTCTGCATTTCCAACTAGCTCCCATGTGATGCTGTCAGGCACTGGGTCACTAGAATAG
Source organism: Microcebus murinus (assembly GCF_040939455.1). Classification (NCBI taxonomy): domain Eukaryota; kingdom Metazoa; phylum Chordata; class Mammalia; order Primates; family Cheirogaleidae; genus Microcebus; species Microcebus murinus. Next base: position 24,029,553 of record NC_134106.1, on the reverse strand, counting down.
CAATGGTTTCAGGAGCCCTGGGATGGGACCAAAGAAGACCTTACATCAATAGGGCTCTTCCTATCTGAAGTCTCTTTTGAAAGCCCTGTATCTACTTCTCCAGTGGGGTCTTCCTACATCCTGGGGCTAGGAAGGTAAAGATTGCCAGTGAGGAATATTAGGCTATGCCCAAGTCCTGAACACTGACCAGTGATTTTTCTCCTAGACTGCATTAGCAACAACCCTGCTTTCTGAAGATTGGGAATAGTTTTTTCCCTGCAATGATTAATTTAGTTGAAAGGAGAGAGAACTCTTTACCGTTGGTGTCTTTGTGAAGGACAGAGCATGTATTTGTTCACAGAGTTAAAAGAAGTAATTGAAAATAAGTTTTTCTAAAGATATTTACAGCCCAGAGCCCCACTAAAACATCCACTGTGCATTGAATTGAGGGCTGATAGGCTACACAAACACTCTGTCTTCAGCAAGCCACAGCCAGGCCAACGTTAAACTTCTCAGCAGCCAGTGGCTTGATGCCACTTTGGTTTGCCAAGGGAGTGATGAAGGATGCCCAGATTGGAGAGCAAAACATTGGGAGAGACAGCACATTATGGCATCAACTTAATGGAAATCTCAAATCCTCACCGAGAGGCTGACAGTTTCTGTGCTCCCATCAGCCCAGAGCATTTGCTGAGACTGTAGCTACTGAAAAGAGAAATCAAAGTCCAGTAGGGACAGAGTTTCACACATTAGGGCCATGCCAGGCTGAGCAGTAGATACATTCACCCCTAGCTTGGAGCAATAGGCTTAAGGGAATCTGGGACAGTCTTGAACTGGTTCCCTGGGATTTTTCTAACAGCAGAACTCAGTAATATTAGGATAGGTTCACTATTCACTGAGAATTAATCTGATGAATAAGGTCCTTCCCTTCTAGGTGGAAATTATTTTAGTAGTGGACCCACCTCATTCATACTAATGCAGACCTACAGTCTGATTCTAGATAATTGGTCCTCTACACATCTCATAGGATAAGCCTAAAGCATGTACAGACTTGTGTGGTAGTAATCTTAGGTGCCATGCAGTAAGACTAAGATAAGAGGTGTGTTCCTTCTCTGCTTTCCTAAATGACCACCTGGACTACTTCCCACTCTGCTCTCTGGCCTTTGGAGGGACGACAGAATCTATAGGCTCAGGTCCAGAAGTCCCCAATAATAGAGATGTATTCATTTACCTATCTTCATCCTTCATTTGAGGTCCCTTTCTTGGGCTGCAGAACCAGTAGAAATAATAAATCACCTCATATAGCATTTGAGTCTATCGATTAAGTCCCTGACCCTGCCCTTGGTTAACAGAACTCACTAAGAAGATTGGACTAAGTAGGAAAAATAATAACCATACAGCATCTTTAATATTTAAGCTCTGCCAATAACTCATCATTTGGTAGCAGCTCATAGAAGAGAAGACCTGTACATTTAAAAAACACCACATCAGTATGAAGAGCCACAGGAATCCAGTGTATTTCTTGTTGGACATGTTTGGCTTCTTTGAAGGTCAATGGGGTATTGCATTAGAATGTGGACCACAGATTAAGGATCTTGAATAAATTCCTTAGCCTTTCTGGACCTTGAGTCCTCACATATGAAATAATCTTGAAGGCTTCCCTTATAGCTCTGATATTTTATTTTTTCTGGGTTTGGAAAGCTGTGAATCCAGAGGTACCTCTTAACTGTATGCTGTTCTAAGACCTCTACTTGATGTCTCTAAGCCTCTTTTTCCTCTAGCAATATTTTTTCCATCAAATATCTTATGATCATTGGTTGAAAGATACTGGATTGAGACTGATTTCTCTGTTAGTCTATAACGCTTGGATTAGGGTTCATATTATCTGGAAATCAATCTCCTATAGGGGGATAGCAGCTGAAGTCAAACCTTTCTGAAGTGTGGCCCCATCAGCATGCTTCCTTAAATGGGTTGAAAGTTTGACATCTGACTAATACCAGCATGGCATGTGCTTGTAGAATTGCAGCCATGAGCTTAGGTAAAAGCATTTTGAATGCCAGACCAATTTTTGTTCCTTATGGCAAAGAAATCAAATGATGTTCTCTTTTTAGTACTCAGCCAGTGCTTGGGGGTCCCAAGCATGGGTGGCAGGTAGCCAGGGAGAGTGAGATCTGATTTATTGCTCCGATTAATCATGGAGAGCAAGGCAGGCATTCTTGTGATGTTGGACTTTCTCCTGGGAAGTGTAAGAACATTATTCTCCTCATTCCTTGCACACCAGGAACATTTGCTGCTGCTTCAAGCACAGAAAGGGTTGCATAAACATTTTAATATTTCATGAGGCTTGTATAAGACTGACTGAGTATGTGAATGCTAAACCCTGACACATAAAGAGACAGAAAGAGAGAGAGAGAGAGAGAGAGAGAGAGACTGGTAAAAACCCAAGATTGTCTTTTTTAAATCAACTGGAGAGCCTGTCTGTAGTAATTCAGAATATTTTGATGATTCTCATTGGAGAATTGTGTCATGGCGCTATATCAAAGCCCATGATAGATCAAGCCCGAATGCCAAAATCTACAGACATATTTCCTGTTTTTGCTTGATTTTTCACACACACAAAATTCATGAAATCACAAGCGCTCTTTCTTTTTCTCTAATATTAAACAGTTTGGGGTTTTGCTGCTGGATTTCTACTACCCCAGATGGAGAGGCTGGCTTTATGGGGATTTCAGAACTAGGGGCTTTATGTCCTTCCTACAGGGCTACAGGCCATGACAGAGCTACTGGGGGCAGGTGGGGACCCCACAGGGTAGGACAGTCACAGATGGGCACCTCTCTCCTGAAAGGACCCCAGGAGAGCAGTTGTGTAGGGGAAAACTTCTTGTTTGGTTTATCATTCAGTGAGTCACAAGACCAAGCCACAGGTCACCAGGTGCCCTCAGTCATGATTTCATGGCCTCCATAGCATCTTTCTATAGTCACTCTCTTCTAACCTCTATCACCTGGACACCCAATTGCTTTTTTTGTTGTTTCAATTCTAACTTCTCAAGATTTCCTAGATGTGTCCATGTTTTCCCACTTCCATCCCAGTCCAAGTTCGGATCATCTCCTGCCTGGACCACTTACTTCACTGGCCTCCTGGCTGATTTCTTTTATCTTCTTCTGTCCAATCCCTGGTACATAACAGTGATTGTTAAAGTTTTAGCACAAAATGATATTTTCAAGACAAAAACCTAATTACAACTATGCCTAAAATCACTCAATGACTGCTTCTATAATTCCTTCAGAAAACATCATCCCTAAGCTGGTGTTTCAAGCCCTTCAGATCTGCCTCCTGCTTACTCTCCAACTTCAACTGCCGGCACTCCCTGCCTTGCATGCCATGATCCACTCCTTGAAAATACCAAGGTCTCTCATCCCTCTGGGTCTTTATACACACTTCATGATATTTATTTACTGATCTGCCTCTCCTCTTTGACTGTAATTTACTAGGACATACACCAAACCACACCCATCTTGCTTGTTGTTGTGCCCCAGCACCTAACAGAGCATCTGATCACGTACTAGGCACTCAATACCTATGTGATAAACATGGATGGACAGATGAGATGGAGCCAACATCTGGAACAGATTCTTTCCAGCATAGCTCCTTCCACATAGAATCGCTGAATTCAGAGATAGACATCAGAACTGGGAGACACCTTGTGGAGAATATAACCAACAGCCTCATTTCATAAGTGAGGAAACCAAGGCTCTGAGAAGTCAAGTGATTCACCCAGCATCACACAGCCTGCAAATGGACTAGGATTAGAATCTAGCTCCCCCAATGCCTATTCCAATAATTCTCCTGTATCCCTTGCCATATCCCAAAAGATTTCATGGTGTTTGTTGACTCCTAGAACTTTAGAGATGGAATCATTTGTCATTTTGTGAGGGATCTCACTGAGGCTCAGAGAGGCAGAGGACATGCTCCAGGTCAAATTTTACAAACAACCCAGGGCCTGGAGAGCAGGGCTATGCACCAGCCACTCAGTCGTTTCACATTTTCTCCACTCTCTTCCAAGCTGAGAGCTGGTTCCTCTTTTGTCTCCTCTCTGCCCAATTACCCTGGGGCTTTAGTTCCCTAGCCTGGTCCTGTGCACCCAGCAGATGCTAGGTAGTGGTCCAGGGCCCACCAGGTTGGGAGCTAAGGCTTTTGAATTCCAGATCTCCCCTGGGGTGTGGGCAGGGGACCTTGAATCCTTCCCCATTCTGTGCTTTGGTTCCTCCCTTGGCTGCCTCAGCAGGGTGGAGGCCTAGGAGCTGACTTTATTGGATCACTGGAGAAATGTGCAAATGTGCATAAAATCATTTGGACTCCTGGGGGGGGGGCAATATAAATTCCAGGGGTCCTTGTTATCTCTTTCTGCAGAAGAAGCCCTGATTTCAGGTTTAGAAGCTAGCAAACAGGGCCTGAGCTTTTACTCCCTCCCGGCCCACAAGGAGTGCCCAGGCAATGCGTAGGGAAGCCACCTGGGAGCGCTCCTTCAGCCCCAGCCCCCCATCTGTGCTTATCCCCAGGAAGGCGACAGTGGGAAGGGCAGTTCAGACAAGATTGATTTCCCACTTAATCATGGTGGACAGGCAGGAGACTGAGTTTCTCTTCTCTTCCCCCAGGCCTGAGGAATGGGAACAGCAGAGGGAGGCTGGGACAATTCAATTTGTGAAATGCATTCCAGAGGACTTCCAATTACAGCCAGGAAGATGTCAGGAGCCGAGCAGTCTGGAGTAATCGAGCGCCCCAGACCCCTCCAGATGCGCTTCATCAGAGGGAGAGGGCTGGGGCTGCGGGTGGCGCCAGCCTCCTCGTCATTCTCATTTGTGGGGATTGGTCTCGGACCTCTCAGGGCAGCAGCATTGAGTCTCAGGGATCAGATCTTACGGCTGGAGGTGAGAGCCTCTTGGCCCTTGAATTCAGGTGCTCTTAATTTTGATCCTCTATGCTAGAGAAATTTATCAAGATTAGTACTCATGTCTACAGGGCCTTCCCAAGAGGTAGACCCTTGAGGGGAGGGGGAGGTGGGCAGGTTCAGAGAGCACAGAGGAGACTGAAACCAAACTAGACACTGGGAGAGAAGAGGCTTCCTTTGTGACTCAAAGGACCAGCACCCTAGACACCTTTACGCTGGGGGTGGGAGATGAATGGGGGTTGGGGGAGCATCCACCATTTTTCTCACAATCTTCCTCTTCTTACACTGGCAACAGTGGGCAGAAGAACAAAAGGTGGGTTCCATGTGGTGCCACCTCCCCAAGTGCCACAGTGATGCTGGGTTTAGCAGCACTCTGGATCTAAGCCTCTGGTGGAGGCTTCAGCCAGACACATCCTCTGCCCAGGCAGCCTCCAGGCAGACCAAGCAGGCCATCCCCTTCTCTGTCTCCATACAGGCTCACTTCTCCCACCTCTGGCCTCTGAAAGCAGAATGTGTCCCCAAGGCAAGTTTGCTGAGGTTAAAGGCTGTGGAAGATCTGAGTGTTAGGAACAGAAGGAGGAAAATATGTTAGAAGGAGTAGCTCTGACCCTCTGAATCCCATTTGGCAAGTGCTGTGTTAGTTCTCCAGTGTCATATCACTTCTGTTCTTCTGAAAGGAAGTCGGTTTAGAGCCTCAGCTACAGTCACAAAATCAGTCAATGGTAAAGCCAGGGTCAAACACAGCTCTTACAGGCTCCAAAGTCTATGCCCTATAGAGTGCTAACAAGAGAAGGATTTTAGGAGTCCTCATCTTCTCTCATGGCGTGAGATCTGCTTCTTTCTCCTCTGGATCCCTGTGGTCTTTCATTTCTCCACACTGCTTGGGCTCTCAGAAGACATCCAATTGATGTTTACAAGGCTCATGTATTAGTTATCTACTGCTACATAACAAATTTCAGTTTTTTTATGGCAATGAGGTTTGCTCTGCACAATGAAGGGTACAGTCAGGAGAGAAAATGTGTGGGTGAGCAGGAGTCTAGGGCTTTACCCAGTCATCCCTTCCATGGTGACACTTAATAGCATGCAGAGAACATGTATCATGAGCCAGGCACCATTTTGAGTGGTATTAACCACTTTCCTTCACACAAGAATCCTGTGAAGTGAATGCTACAGTTCACTCAACAGATGAGGAGACTGAGCGAAGAAGAGGCTATGTCACATAGCCAATGTCAGATCAACAGCAGAGCAAAGTTTTGACCTAGGCTGTGCTGAATGCAGAGTCTGGGCTCTGAGACATATGTCTTACTGGCTTTACACACAGCCCTGGATGAAGAAATGGGAATAAAACAATGTTTCTCCATTTGCAATATGAATATGAATCTTCTGGCATCTGGGGGAACCTGTTAAAAATGCAGATTGTGATTCAGTAGGTTCTGGTTGGGGCCGATATTCCTTATTCTCGATAGGTTCCCTGATGATTCTGATTTGGGGTGGGGTGGGGGAGGCAGGAACTACACTTCCAGTGACAAGATGTCATTTACCTTCCCCTATATTGCTTTTCTGGGGGCAGAGTTCCCCATCCCAGCTGGTGATGGAGTGGAGAAAGGGACGGTAAGAAAATAGCAAACCTCCTTCTGCTCATGTTTCACCCCTAGAGATTCTGATTCACTTGGTCTGGGATATTACTAAGAACATCTCTGCCTCGCATCCCACCCCCAGCCCAGGGCCACAGCCTGACCAGTCTCATCTCCCTTTGCGGAAGCTGTGGCCAGGGCAACCCCCTCTTGGGTCAGGCACTACCATATCCTATATCTGCTGCTGAGCTGCTGGAGGCACTGGGGCCAGAGAAGTTCGGTGCTGCCTTGCTTATGCAATGGAATATTCTTGGAACTCTAATGGGCTGCTTTGCTTTGGGGGAGAACAGCAGGCACTCCGCATTCAGGCTCCGGAGCCTGGCCAGCGTGGAAAACCTGCCCGCTGCTCCCGGCCAGCACGTTTTAGGCATGCAGTGCACGCGCTGAACCGGGCTTCCTCTAACGTCTCATTCTGCATAACACTTTTTGTTTTCATTATGCCTAAATTTGGCCTGCCCAGAGAGCGTGATTAAAATGAAAACCTTATTCTAATAGAGCTCGGGGAATGGAAGGAGAAATCTAAAAATAGGCCACAGAAAAGGGAAAAACTCAAATGGTATAATGACCAAATTGGTTCAAACACACACACTCGCAGTCATTTCTCTTAGAGAGAGAAAACAGCAGTGACATCCACGCAGGTGTTTGTATAATCCAGGTCACATCAAAACTCCTGTCAATTTTATAAATTCAAAACCCTGAGAAAAATGGAAACAAACAGTAATAGGAGATAATAAGAGGAATAATAAGTCTGACTCCCTGCCTCTCGCATCGCAGAGTTTGGCGAGCCAAGAGGGTATCTATAATGCACTTTGTTCTCTGTGGAGAAACGATGGATGGAAGGAGGAAATATACCATTAATATTCTAACATAAAGCCTGAGAAGGACTGGCTGTGAGCGCCTGGTTTTTGGTTTCATTCCTTGCTTTCTCTCTAATGAGATAATCCAGCCTTAAGAGCTGAGCTCAAACAGCTTCTGTAGAAGGCATCCTCCAGTGCCCTGGCTTAAGTCACGTTCTCTAGCTCTAAGTTCCCAGAATTCCCTCCATTTCCCCATCAAGGGACTCTTTTCTCTTTATTACTTTTGTTCAATTTGTGTTTGTTTAGCCCATCCCCATATCTATATGGCTTGAACAATACAGAGGAGGTGCTTAGTATGAAGGAATGAATGAATGAGTTCTTGGGAAAGTCATGTAAGTTTCCTGGGCTTGTGTTTCTAAGTCAGTTAAATGTTGGTGGAGAAGCATTTGGGTTGATGATATCTAAGCACCTTTCTGCTCTGAATCTCCAGTATGATGGTTTCAGTTTGTCCAGCCTTGATAATCCAGCCAGGACTGAGTGGTTGGCTGGACAGACAAGACAGAAAACTATGGCCCAGCCTTGCAGCTCAGAGTGGCAGATAGGACCCATAGGATAGATACCACCGTGCAGTAATGTTGCTCATTTCGCTTTTGCTTGTCCCCTACCACACCCATGTGGTGTGATTTATAGTTTATCTTAGTTAAACCTGAGATCCAGATAAGCTGAGCTATGGGGTTGTAGCAGAGAAATCACTGAAGGGATTACGATTGGAATGAGAGTCACCCCCTTAGTGTGACATACGTCACCTCCCTCTTACATAAACTTTGAACTCCCACCCGACTGGCAATTGGTCCCAGAGTAGAGCAATAAGTGGCAGTGTTGTGTTGTGGTCGGGTGTTAAGTGTGTAGGCTCTGGAATCTCACTGCCTGAGCTAAAATCTCAAGCCCTGCTCCCTATGAGCTGTGTGACCTTGAGCAAGTTAATACTTAACCTCCCTGTGCCTCCGTCTTGTCCCCTATAAAAGAGGGAGGATCATTGTTCTACCTCATAGGGTTGTTGTGAGGATGTAACGAGTTAATACTCCTAAAGCACCTAAAACAGGGCCCAAAGTAGGCACTCAATAAATGTCAGCTCTTTTTATTACTCCCTCTCTCTTGCATATTCCTGTCTCTGCCTCTGTGCCTTTATTCATGAGCTCCCACTCCTCTGTTGAAATCTGATTCAGCTTTCAAGGCCCAGCCCCTCATAGACCATACATCACAGCCTGTCAGGCTGGGAGGAGCTGTACAGATAATTAAATCCAACCCCCTAATTTTACAGACGAGAAGTCAGAGGCACAGAGAGGCACAGCCAATTGCTCAAGGTCGCAGAGCCAGGTGGTGTGGGGCATCCACAAACCCAAGGGACCGACCCTGCAGCCAGGCATTCCCTCCCAACACTTGTCAGCCTCCCTTTTTGGAACTCAGAGATGCTACTGACGGCATCTTTCCTCTGGTACCTGCTCTCTTGTGAAGGCTTTTTATTAGGGTATAATTAGTAATCACTTTTAGAATAGGCTTTCTTGATGAATATTGCATCCTTCCCCGCTGAGCATGGTGCTTTGTGCAAAGTAGGCATTCACTGGCTACAGTGGGCCATATTGTATTAGGGAGTCATTGTTTACAAAGCACTTTCATATATGTTTGTTACTATCTCATTGATGCAACAATGCCATGACAGTGGGGATTATTTTTATCTCCTCTAGAGAGGAGGAAACAAGTTTAGAGAAAGGAAGAGTCTTGCTCAAACCATCCAGCCACCACAGAGGGGAACCCCTGTCTGCAAATGCCCCAGTTATTTCTGCTTGCCTGAATGAATGAATCTGTTACTTAACGCTTTGTGTGGATTTTCTTCATTCCATGGGCTGTGTGTTAAGATTTATTTATCTTCTCAAAGAATCTATAGTAACCACAGCAGTTTCACAATATATACTTGTTGAAGAAATTAGTCACAGTTTTCCACCACTGCCTCTGACCCAGAGGAGACAGGGTCTGCCCAGAAGTACCAATGCCATTGGCTGTGTGGCCCAATCCACTTGCTTCCTGGCTGCATTTCTCTTTCTTCCCTGGGAAATGTGATGGAGGCTATTTGCCTCTTTTCAAATTCTTGGTGATACTTTGAGAAGAGGCTGGTAACTCAACGTTTGTGGACTCCTTAAACTGTTTAAACACAAAGCCTGGAGAGTCTGTTTGGAAGCTCTAGATGCTCAGTCTTGAGACAGAGTGTTTCAGGATTACATCAGGAAGCAGAAGTTGGAGGGGATGTGGACAGGAGGTGGGAGGAGGCAACTGTAACCCCCTCCCGTTCCCTGTTTCCTGGATCTTTAATTATGTCCTTATTTCATGCATTAATGATGTCACTACCGCCTTAATATTATTCATTAAAGCAGTTGATTCCAGGCAACCCTGAGTAGCCTCTCTGTGCATCCCAGAGAGAGCTCTTTCTACAACCTAACAGCAGAAGTGTTCCAAGCAAGGACCTTGCCTACCTCTGAGAGAAGCCAGGGAAGAAGGGACCCGGCACGGATACCCAGTGCCTCCCACACCTTTCCGGTTTCAACAAGCAGATTTTAAACAGAACTGTCTAAAGGAAATATATGGTGGACCAGGAATAGTGGGGTCACTCAATGAACAGCCCTACCCCACCCTTATTTTTAGATAAATTGAGGAGGTTAGTAGTGATGCTATGAAGAAATGCCAGGTACCACACTAAGTCTTTTTCTAGCTTTTTCTCTTGTCCTCATGACCCTGTAAGTTGGCTATTATTATCCCCATTTGAGGAGAAGAAAGTAAAGGCTATGAAAGCCTAAGTAACTTATCCAATTTCACACAATTATTAAGTGATGGAAGTATGATTTAAACCCAATTTAGACTGCTGCATTAGGAATATCTGAGGTTCCAGACATACCTTGCAAAATACTCTAGATTTTGTATCATTCTCCACTAGTAGCCTGCAGCATACCAGACACTAGAATGAGGCCAGACCATTCATTCACTCATTCATTCACTCATTCATTCATTCCAGATTGGATTAGAGAGTTTCTAAGACCTGACATTCTGTGATTCGGAAGCACAACCACCACCACCAACTGCTGCTAATATTTCCTGTACTGAAAACTTCCTAGTTGCTAGGCATTGTTAAGTGAATTCACTTGCATGTAATTCTCACATAAATCCTATGACATCAGTATTAGTACCATTTCACAGAATCTGGGGCTCAGAGAAGTTAAATAACTTGCTCAAGTTCATACATCTAATAAGGCAGATCCAGGATTTGGGTTTAGACATGTCTGACTCTTGCCCCTAAGCGGAGCTGAGGTGCAGGGTTGGAGAATGGGGATGGTCTGCTCCGCTCCAGGGCACCTGAAGGAGCCTCACTGGATGCCTGGGTTAGACTCCCAGTTCCACCACTTCCAGTACAGTGTGACGCAGGAAAGTCAGTCAGCCTCGCTGGGCCTCAGAGTCTCATCTGTAAAATGGGATGACAATAGGACACCTACCTCCTAGGGTTGTTGGTGAGTGCTCAGTGTGTTAGCTATTGTTATTTTCTTTTTTCATAGACCAGAGTCTGTGCTCTTGTTCCCTAGGAAGGCCAGCTGCAGGTCTCTGCATTCCTTGCACCACTGTGGGAAAACAAAGGCATAGACTTCTGGAGAGAGGTTTAAGGAGAGCCTCTCTGAGGTTACTGAAACATTAACTTATTCTTTCTTTCTCTCCTTAAGTTTCTTTCAGCCATGACAGCCACAGACTTAATAGAATTCAGTTCACTAAAGTTCTATTAGATCTGGACATGAATTATAGAAGGAGCTTTCCCAGGAAGCTGCTTATGGGAATGACAGCATAACAGCCATTTGTCACGCGATTGTGGATTAAAGGGTTCCACAGGAAGAACATGCCTAGATGGTTAGACAGGATTCTCAGAGCAGGCAGGAGCATGTTGGAGAGCTCAGCGTGGGGTCTAATCCCAAGCTGCTGTCCCTACAATGGGACGTTATTTATGCAAGGGCAATAGGCCCCTCATGTTTTGAGGAAACAAACACCCATATCTATGTAAGTTCTAAGAGATTTATTTTTATGCCTCTTTTCTCATCTAAGTAATGAATTTAGCTGACTGTCTTGGGGGAGACATTGCCTTCCTGCTTCTGGTGTAATGAGAATATGTGTGCAACCTCGAGCCCTGCCATGGTCTTCAGTCTGCTTTCCCTTCTTCCTCCTCCTGCATCTGCTCCCCAATTCCTCTCACACCTCCATCCTTACTGCCCAGAAACACCTCTGACATCTCTGCTGCACCCTTCTTCGGAGCTCACTGCCTGGATTGAAATGTATAGTTGGCACCTTTACCCAAATACAGGTTGGGGAAGCTGGAAGAGACGACTTTGTATTTCCTTTGAGGTCTGGCACAGTGTTGAACTCAGTAGGTGGTCAGTTGACACTGGCTGGAGGAAGGCATCTGTGGGCCATACTCAACTAGAGTCAGCCGAATTTACTGGGATGTTCCTTACCCCTCCATCACCTCCTCCATAAAGTTTTTCCTGATGATGTCTTCATCCAGAAATAATGTCTTCCAATCTGAAATCCCATGAAGTTTATCTCTGGCCCTTAAAGAAGCATCTGCTTCATGTTATATCCTATACAAGTCCTGGTTCCCTGGCAGGACTGCACATGTCTTCAGGTCAGGATCATGTTAGCCCTGTCTTTATTCTCTATGCAGAACCTAGCACAGAGCCCTGGAGAGAGATGCTCATGTGCGTGTGAACTTGAACAGCATTTTCTTGATGTGAGTGGTCTGCATGTAACTCCAGTCTCTCTCCCAGCAGACTGTGAGCTCCTCCAGGCCAGAAGTGTGTGTTACTCTCCTTCTCCTCCCTGGTCTGTAACAGAACCACATGCTCTGTGCACAGCCCATGTTTCTACCTGCCCTAGGGACTGTACTTGTCATCTCTGGGCAGGGATGCCCTGCTCCTGTTGTCAGCCAGAGCTTTTCTACTGATCTTTCACCACCCTGCATGGTGAGCCAGCTCCTGGCAGAAGTTAGTTCTGATCCTCTGAAGAAATGTGGATTCTTCCTTTATTGTATCATCATATACTTAACAGAGAGCCTGGCTTATAGTAGCTGGGCAAGAAGATTGTTGAATAAACAACATAGGACGATACTTTATAAATATTCACCAAAAAGGTGATAGAACCTAGAAGAAAACCAAACTCTTGTGTACTTGTTGTATCGGGATATTTATGTCTGCCTCCTCTGTTAGATCGTGTATGTTCATGTATGTGTATGTGTACATGTGTGTGTAGCCCCTGTGTCCAGCTCAGGCCTATCCATATGGCACCACTAACCAGATCAGGGTTCTTTGCATCTCATTGGCCTTCTGGTTCCCGAAGCCGAACACCACTTTGGAGATACCGATACACTCACACATGCTTGGTAGAAGGCAGTGGCCATGTAACCTGAAGCCCCGTCATTTACAAACAGGAAGGGAATTTTTATATACATGAAATAATAATGTAAAATACTTAGGGTGAATGGCACACAGACGATACTCAGCAGCTAGCAGCAGCCTGTGTTATCCTCCCTCAGTAGGGAGTGTGTTGGAGTCAGCTCACACGTGCCCCTGAGAGCCAAGCGTGTGCCTCTTTTTCTGACTCTGTGGAGTGACTTTTTGTTGGTAGGTAGAATTGATAGTGGTGGGAGTATTTGCACCACACAAATCAGAGCTTACTCCTCTCTTACCCACTTCCCTAAAGCCAGTTATTAAACATTTACCATCAGCTGCCCCTGCCCTACCCCTGCAGGCTTAGACTGTGTGCACTTGGCTTTGTCGGGTGCGGCTGCAGTGGGCCAGCACATGAGCTATGTGAGGGAGAGATGGGCGAGTGTGGACTGGGCTGTAGGTCTCTGTGTGGGATCTGTAGCCTTCTACAGGAGCTTCTACAGCTCCTTCTACAGCCTTCTACAGCCTTCTACAGCCTTCTCGTGCTTCTCCTTCTTCAGGAGCCTGCATCCTCCCTGGGTACACTTGGTAGGCACAGGAGGCATGGAGGAACTGTTTTGCTGCCTTTTAAAAACAGAGATTTACTTTGTCATCCGTCATACTTGTGTCTTTCTCTCTTCCATTTTCCTTCCCCTTGCACCCTCTGTCTTTCCCAAGCCTTTACTCCGTTTGTGCCATAGCTTTGCCACACCAGCATCACAGCATCTGGGCACATATGAACTGGAAGGGCTGTAGCCGTCACCTAGTACCTGGGAAAGTCTGTAGATTTTATTCCTTGTGCCAAATTCAATCTGCTGTCCTGTGTTGTGAGTCTGTATCTGAGGTCAGTGGCAAAGAGAGCCAGGATGGGCAATTCATGTCTGCCAAGCATGTGGAGGGGGGAGGCAGGGATGGCTTTACATAGACCACGTATTTGCAGACCCTGGGTTCAATCCATCTCGTGGAGTAGCCAAGAAAACTGAAAATCAGAAGGGTGAATGACCTGCCAAGGGTCCCACAGCTTGTTAGTGGCCCAGCTGGAATTCAAACCCAATCTTTCCCCAGTGCCTTAGTCTGGACTTCATTTTTGCAATGATATATGCAACTTGGGGGGAAGAGGGGAGAGTCACCTATAACATGAACTTTAAATACAGATTGGAACTAGGAGTGGAGAAGCAGGAAGATTACAGATCCTGCAACTCAATCTACCATCCTATTTGGTCAGTTTAGCCACAGGTCTTCCTGTTTTTGTGCTTTAGAGCAATGCTCTTGGTGAGAAATCAGCTTCTATTAAGAGAACAGGATATTTCCTGCATAAAGCAAACAGTCCCATCTGACAGCATGCTAAAGAGTCACATTCCAGAAGACCTGAAAGCCCCTTCCTTGCCCAGCTTTTAGAATCCAGGAGCACCCAATTTGGAAGGACTATTAACACCTTAACTGCTTTGTGAGTTGTATTTAACTCATGCTAGTTTTGAGTCCAGGGCCTTGTGAAGCATATTTAACTCACACATCTCTTCACCTTGGGAGCTACAAGAACTATTTTTCATGTTGCACATAATTCATGCACAGAAAACAATAAAAAATAACAAATTTTTCGTTAAATTAGAAAGGATCATTTTGTTTTTGAAGTTTTTATTATGTTTTCATAATAAAACACTATGGCCCCAAGGAAAAAAAATTTTTCTAGTGTTGCACATAATGTGTTAAATTTAGTTTGATCCTCTTCTCTTGAGAAATGGCTCAACCTCATGTTGGCCCAACGTAAATACTATTTTTAAATATCCCATGGTGTAGTAATTGGCACATCTCTTATAAGTACTTGTGAGAGGAACCTTGACCCCCCATCCTACCAATTTCTCTCTGCTGGGCTACCTCCCCAAGCTGCTCCAGGACCCCTGCATGTCACTTCCAAAGGAGGGTCAGCATGTGCCACTTTCTGTCTTCACCTCCCACTTTGCCCCCATACAGCATGGCCTCAGACCCCAGCACCATGTGAATGCTCAGACCTCATTTCTTTGGACCATGTAGTAGTCTGCTTGCCAAAACAAAATACCACAGACCAGATGATTGAACTGAAATATATTACTCACAGTTATGGAGACTAGAAGTCCAAGATCAAGGTGCCATCAGGTTTGGTTTCTGGTGAGGCCTCTCTTCCTGGTTTGCAGGTGGCCATCTTCTCGCTGTGTCCTCACGTGGCTTTTCCCCTGTGAGTGCACAGAAAAAGAGCTCTCTGGTATCTCTTCCTCATTTTATAAGAACACCAGTCCTATGGGATTAGGGTACTACCCTTAGAACTTTGTTTAACCTTAATTACCTCCTTAAAGGCCCTGTCTTTTAATACAGTCACATTGGGGGTTAGAGCTTCAACCTATGAATTTTTGGGGAACACAATTCAGTCCATAACAGATCCTTAATATGAGGCCCAAGGGATAGTCAGGGCCAGCACTGTGGTTGCCATTTCAGTAGCATAGGAAAGCATAGCTCAGCAGTTCAAGTGAATTGTACAAGGGTGTCAATGTTGAAGCTGGGAGGAGAACCTGAGCTTTCTGACTCTTCCTCTGACCTCTTCCCATTGTTTTCCCAGGTTCCCCATCACAAGTCATACACAACTAAAATTATAATAGTCTTTTCTCAGTCCTTATCTCCTTGACAACATTTGATACTATGACTACATGCCCATTATTTTTTTAATGATGACATCTCAAATAAATTAAATTATAAAGGAGAAAATTTTACCCAAACACCACCATTCTGACACCATCACTCTTCTTCTTTGTCTGTGTCACCTTTTTTATCCATAGACTCAATTGTCATGAAAAGTAGAAAATCTGTGGACTTGTCAAGCTCTTCAAATCTATGACTTGAGAGGATTCTTAAGCCATGGGCAAACATAAGAGCGTGAAGTGAAAAGTGGTTGCAGATAGACCAGTCCTTTTTCTGTGAGGCTGGGCCACCCAGCAGCTACTCTGTGGCTCTCTTCATAAACCAGCCGGCCAATACTAGTTGCTCTTTGGAATTTCCTGTCCTTATGTACATCCCTGGAAAGTAATCATTTGAGTTCAGGACAGAGCAGCAGAAGACTCTTTGAGATCCCCACAGAACCTATGCTTTGATGGAAGCTGAAGTGCCTTAGTCTGCACTTCACCCACAGGAAGTGTCACTGGGATCGCACACACTCTTCCAAATGTCCTGCTCCAAATGTTCTTTTCCTGGTGGAGAAAGGGCTGTTAGGAAGCAAGGTTCCAGGCAAACACATCAAGAAGAAGCAGTCCCTTCCTGTTCCTAACTCAGGCCTACTCTCTGAGGGAGAGGTCATGAGGTTGAGCAGAATGAGTATGGATAGAGTCGCACCAACTATCGTTCACATACAACTCTGCCACGTAGTCATTATTCTCTCACATCCTCCCTTGTCCCAGTAAAATTTTAAAATGACTTTCTGTCTTGCTACTTGCTATTAGGGTGACATTCAGAAAGCCACTCAACTGAGTTCCAACTCTCAGTATAATGGAGATACTAACAGCCACCTTGCAAGGCTATTTGGAGGACTAAATGAAACAATGCATGAAAGGTCCAAGCACAACATGGGGCACAGAGTAGTAGGTGCCCAATAAATAGTATTCATTATTTTAAAATGGAAATGTACTTGCGTGACAGGCTTATATTTACAGATCCTTGTCTAAGAAAATGTTCCTCATCCATATTATCCTTCTTTAAAATTCATATGCTCTTGGATGCAGTTTAGCTTCTGCACAAAGTTTATACTGACCTGGTGTCATCAATAAGGGACTCATCATTTCACTGGTTTGGTGAGGCAATCCCTGGAAAGGCATTAGGATTTGGGAATGGCAGGTGATTATGGATGGGGCTAAATTATTTACTTCATCAAAGTGTCTCTGGCTTTATCATGCAGGCCTGTCACAGGAAGCTGTACATAAAGATGAATAATAGTCCCTTTAACTCAGGGATCTGAAAGGTCACTGGGGCAGTGGCAGACATATAAAGTTGTGTTTGCTGCATCCATCAAGATGCAATTGTGTATGGATGTGATGCATGGCAGGCGGCGCAAGGGTGGACTTTTGCTTTCCACTTTGTATTCGAGTCGTGCTGGGCTGCCATGTGGAGAGGCAGACATCAGCCCTATGAAGTCCCAGAATCCTGCACTTACACCACTCTTCATAGCCACTGCCTCGTATGGCAGAGTGTTCAGGGCAGTGGGGCCTTACAGAGTGGACCCGCGAGTGGAGGGTAATGCCTTGTGGGTTTTTCCATCTGATAGGTGTCCTGGGTCTCAGCTCACTCCTTACCTCCCAGGGATAATTAATGGGAAAAAAAGAAGAAAATGAAGCAAAGTGACCAATTCTGTCACTGCTACGTGACACACCCCAGCAGGGGTCAGTGGACTCTTGGTTCCAGAGTTCTTGGCCTGAGAAGGGACTGACTCCCACTGAGGCTCTTGGCGTCCAGAGCTTCAGAGAAGTCGTGTGGCCTCTCTGAGTGCCTGATGCATTTCAGATGAGGCTGCGTTTCATTTTCTCTCCTCCTTCATCAGAAACACCAGCCACATGTGCCACTGTGGGCAAGTCATGTCCTGCTCTGGGTCCAACATCCTTGCTCTCCATACCAGTCACATTGGTACCACCTTCATCATCCATATCCTATTTGTGTAACATGTACTTAATATTTTTTCAAATGGACTAATTTTTAATTTCAATAAATTTATTTTAAAAGAAGAAATCTTATATCATTACAGTAAGTGAATATAGAAAATACTTGAATGAATAGATAAAATGAAAACCAAACAATGAGATTAGATTCTGAGTCGATGCTTTGGCCAAATCAAACTCCTTAAGCCTAAAACTTGCTCTTTGTTAAAGAGGGAGCATGGCAAGTACCAGAGAATTGTTAAAGACATAGTAGCACCCAACTGAGACTTTCTCTTTGAGATGCTCAGAGGAATTAAAAGAGAGTTTCAACAGGAATAACTTTCTCACAATGTGATTTAATTTTATTTAATAATCTGTCCTTGCAGCATGTAACACATTGCCTGGGCCATCTAAAATTAAATGTCATACCAACAGTGGTATGAATTCTATGCTTTGGGGAAAACTGTACTGGGAGCCTTTAGTTCCCCTTTAATTCCAAATTTTTATTACTTCCATCTATTATCCCTAATGATCAACTAATTAACCATTTATATTTCCATTTTCACTTCTACCACTCACTTACTGGCCTGTATTAAGCTGGTATTTATTCGAACCACCCACCCAACATTTTACACCTTCAAAAACTTCCAGGTACTAATTAAAAACCACTGATGCTTTTACTCAGCAAATTACTGAAGGCTGGAGGCAGGCCAAGGAAGGAGCCCTGAGCATCCCTCTGCCCAGCGCCCCAGTGGGGCATGTGTTGGATCCCGGAGCACAGAGCCTATCCCAACAGCAGGATGCCTCCTCACTCTCTTCCTGAGGGTCGCCACCATTCCAATGAGTAGTGATTTGAGACACATGCAAAATCAATA
The DNA here is from genome assembly GCF_040939455.1 of Microcebus murinus. Classification (NCBI taxonomy): domain Eukaryota; kingdom Metazoa; phylum Chordata; class Mammalia; order Primates; family Cheirogaleidae; genus Microcebus; species Microcebus murinus. The sequence goes on along the minus strand of NC_134106.1, from coordinate 24,011,163 downwards.
GCACAAGACTCACACCGCTCTGGTTGTCTCCTATTCATTTCCATTCAACTTCCCTTGGCTTCCTGAGATGAGAGTCAGAGGAGAGATTCATCTCCCCCCTTGTTTCTTATCATGCCACTCTTATAGCCAAGGGACGAGAATGGCAGGTATTTCTAGGTTGTCAAGGGAGAGATAGAAAAGACAAGCTCTTTGTCACACCTGACAACTTGCCATAAAAGCTCAAAGCACTATTTGTGGGCTTTAAGAAAATTAAAGTTTTAATTGTCATCTTCAGTCTGCACAGATTGCAATCCTTGCTAAGGATTGCTCCCAAGTGAAGTTTGAAAGTATTTTAGGTGGTTGGATTGCCTGAGATCTCTTTAATGAGGTGGTACATATGTGTGTGTGTGTGTGTGTGTGTGTGTGTGTGTGTACACATGTGCACCCACATCTGTGTTTTCCCTGACAATTGTCAGACACAGACCAGTGGTCTTTTCCTCCACGGCCCCTGCTTGTTCTTCTTACTTGAGACCTTCTATGACTCCCTTGTTTTTTCCTGTGTCTTAGCCGCCCAGAAATGGCCCCCTGTCCATGCCTGGATATCCTCTGGGTGTGCAGTGGGGAGAGTCATAATGAAACAGCTGTTTCCCCACCTGACTTCCTCGTGGTGTTTCCACATCCTCAACTTTCCCCCGAGAGGCTTTAAGTCCACTTTCTTTCTACCAGCCTCAGCATTCTGGACAGTATTTGGGCATATCCACATTGCTCAGGTAGAATACTGGCCAGGTGTGGATATGGGCAGGATAGCCTAATGGGTGACCACAGCTCAGCCCAATTTTCCAGCCACTGTGCAATCTTTAGTTACCTTTGTAAGTGTCCACATCAGCTCACAGCTCCTTCTTCCCAAATTCTGATTGTTCAACAGTCGTTTCCATGGCTGTATTCCATTTTAGGGGATGTTCCTAGCTTCCTGACTCATCTCTTTTCTAAGCTATCTCTTTCCTCTTCTGTTACCCTACAGAGCTCTTTCCTTCCGGTGTAAAACACTGGTAGTCTTTCTCGAATGCTGTTTAGAAGCTTCACCATTCCTCACCCCCCAACAGACACAATGCACATGTGCCCACTGTGTGCTTTAAGCTCTTTTTTTTCAACTCTCCATGACCTTTTACCTTAGCCTTAAAACCCCCCTAAAGCATTTAGACCTTCCTGTACCTTATCACAGCTAGAAGACTATGAAAAATTAGAACCATGTGTTGGGATTTTTATTTAAACATCCAGGTATTTGAAAGCTCCTGGAAGTAATTCATCTATGGAAGCCTAGGGTTGTACAGACTCATCTTTAGTTTGCACACACAGACACACACAGACATCCCTCTGTTTCACCTCCTCGCTCACACATACATGCTAAATGCCTTACAGCTTGGTCTTTGTAACCCCCAGCTGGTGTCTCTGTCTACTTAACCCAGCAAGACAAAGGTGGCGCTCATACCTGGGAGTGGAACAGAGATGGAGGGATGGGGACAGAGAAGTGGAACAAACTAGCAGCACGTAAGCAGTGGGTGGTAATGACAAAGAGTGCTCCCAGGGGCTCATGCCAGCTTATGCAGGGCTCCTGTCCTGTAGCCCTCCGTGTATGGGGGCTCCTCATCTGTCACATCAGCTGCCCCCCACAATCACTCTCTGTGAGGTTGGGGAGGTGGGCACTACCATTGTTCTCAGTTAGTAGGTGATGGATCTAAGAGACAGAGAGGGTGGCCATACTTTCCAGCCTGGAAGGTCACTAATGCACTGGCATGCCCACCTTGGGGGCACCTTACACCCCACGCTGGGATTCCTTCAGATGGTGGAAGGCGGCAAGGGCAGAGTGGGAGCCACAGGCCTCCAAGCAAGTGAGTTATCATAGCTCAATGACCTCTCTGACCTTGTGTTGTCCTATCTGCTGGATGCAGCATTCTTCCTGGCCTTACTTTATATTTCTGGTCATGAGCTGTGTGTGAGCTGAGGGTATGACAGTCCTTTGTGATTTAAACAACACTGGGAACATGGTAGGCTTTAGGGACCAATCCATCCTGACCTCCAGGTCCCCTCCAGGTCTCAGAGGTCTCATTAGGCCCAAGTGGAATGAGATGTCATCAAGGGGACAGAGCACTGGCTGCCCTTGCACCCTTGCAGCCTGGTCTGTGATGCCAGCGGCAGTGGGCGGCCACCTTTAACTTTCACTTGGAAATGCATCTGTAAATTAGCTCTTGGAGGATGAGATTACCGTTCTGAAAATGTTCTAACTGCGGCTTCACAGAGAGGCAGTCTTTTACATTTTGCACTGCTGTAATGAGAAGGGAAAAAAAGAGATTTAGTGTTCCTGATTTGCCTCTGAGTATTGCCTAATTGTCTTGAAAAACAATTGACTTGGTCTTTCTTACTTGGCTTCTAATACTAAGCACACATATATTATGTCTTCGAGCTTACTTATCTATTTGCCACTGTTGCTTGGGGAAGGTTAATTTCTTCTCAGTCTAAGTTGTTTTTCCCTGAAAATGCCTCCTGAAGGGGACACAAAATGCCTCCTGAAGGCTGAGCCCATACACACATCTGGGGAAATGGAGAACCATGTGACTTCCTGAAGCACAGACCCACCTAATGCTTTGGGCCCCTTCCCCCCACCTCCAACGTCCAAGCTTGTCACCCCACCCTTTATATGCATTTCTTCTTAAATCTACATTTCACTGTGTAGACAAGCCAAAACAATGTTTATTCTACATGAATGAATAAACTCTGATGCAGTCAATTTATATCTCTTAGTAGGATAAAAAGACAATTTCCCCTGATGGGTCTGACCAAACATACAGCAATCTGTGTTAATGGTTACGAAGGAAAAGACTTACACCTTGACAGCCTGATGTTATGTTTGTCTCTAAGCAGAGGCAGACATGGTTAAATCTCTATTCAATTCTCCACACCTTAACTACGAAGAATACTCCAAACATGATAGTGGACTTGTGCAAACAACTAATTACTGTTTTACGATGTTAATAACCAGTTGCTGATCATTTAATTATTATTAAACAACCAGTTGAATTCAAGCAAACACAAGGGTTTGCCTGACTAAATTCAGCTTTTCAATAATAGTTTGTGGGAACTTCATCTCTTCTGGCCCATCCCTTAAATCTGCTGCCTAATGAGCTACCTTGTTCAGAACCACATGTCTATGGAGTCATGGCAATGGCAGATTTCTTTAGTCTGAATTATGTGGACTATTGCCCAAATTGCTGCTTTGTTTTGCTGGCTCAGACACGGCTCACTGAGAGTGAGTATCTCCCTGAGGTTGCTTTAAAAAAGATCTGGCATTTAATAAAAGCAATTCCTTACTTGCTTAACAGTTCAAGCCATTTAGATAATTAAGAAAGAATTCCTTTGAATACATTGTAACTATTTTTGAAAGTTCTCTTATATTTTTAAAACCTCATTTAAAATGGTTATTGGCACATTTACAGAAAACAGAGAAGTCGTTCTTAAGCCAGAATGAATGGTTTGGGAGTCGGTGCAGAGGGGATGGCTGTGAGTGTCTAAACTAGGTCGTGGACTTTCTTTTTAGCTTTCAACCTCCTGCTCCTTCTCTTCATTGTTGTTAGAAACCACAACTGGCAACCAAACAAATTAGTTCCAGTGTTTTCCCCTTTCCAGTGTAGGAACAAGGGAATAGAACAATGATCTAAAAATCATTGGCAGAAGGAGATGGGAAAAGCAGAAATCCTGAATAATCTACCAGATTGATAATTAGCCCCAGAATACAATTTGGCTATGGAAGGTTTTTCTCTCTTTCTCTCTCTTTCTCCATTGGCAAGACCATGGAAGCTGCCCAGTGCAATCAACTGGTAAGCTTTCTTCTTCTCTCATTCACTCTCCATACTTCACTGAGCTTAAGTGGGTGACTATTTTGGGAGCCCTGCGTGGGTTCCTTATGTGACTGTGCCAAATATATTTAATCTTAATTAGGTTTGGGAGATTTTGTTTTGTTTTGTTTTGACATTTAAACCGAATCAACATTTGACAGAACTATTTTCTTTGATTGTATAGTTTACCTTATAGAACTAGAGGTAGGTTTTAATTTGGAGTCTATTGTTATCATTATTTATGCCATCCCAGACTTAGAGGTTAAGAAGTTGGTAACTCTGTCATTTCCCAAACTGATTTTCCCTGCACTTGCACTGCAGTACTGCAGTAAACAGAATACTGACCTAGCAGTCCAGCAAACTTTAGGGGCCTAAAGCTGACTCTTCAATAAATAACTGTGGTTCCAGGCTGGGATTTCTCAGCCTTGATTTCCTCAATAGGAGATGATGGGCTCCTGGATGATTTTTGGGATGCTTTTAACTTTAATGGTCTGTATACTCCTAGCAAATGGAAAGAAAGATGTGTTTATTTTCTCCTAGAGACAGAAAGAAAGATATCAGGCAGAGAAGCAGGAAGGAAAACAGAAAATGAAAAACGTTAAGGGAAGAAAAGGAGGCCAAAATGAGGAGTGGAGGCCAGTTTCCCCCACAGCGATGGTCTGGGTCCTCTAACCCTTGAAGGCTGGAGAGGGTGCGGCAACCTCAGACACTGCACGGCGCAGGCAAAACCCATTTGTCTTAGAGCCGAATTTATAATCATTAAAAGTAAATGAGAAAATCGAAGCATTGCTTTGTATAGGTAGCAACTCGAATACTCATTTTTTTTTTTTTTGTTAACAAAACAGTCTCTGGGATTGAGCGATAGATGACTAGTCATTGAGCTTAAAAAATTCTACGCGTTTTTCAAATTAGGTGCAATGAAGGGGAACTGCAAATTGGGAAAGCAAATGGGTTATTGTTTCCCATGTTTCTTATTTTCTTCACTCACTATTGATGGAAGGCATTTCTCACAGAACCTGCTAGTTATTATATATCATATATATTTTTCTCCCATCAGCCAGGTGAGTGAAGGCATCCCTGGGCTTCATGGTCTCCCTGGGTTGAGGTTGTTCCTTTCTTGCCATCTGTGGGTTTATAGGGGCTTGGGGGAGCTGCCTTACACCCTGTTTCTCCCTGGGGAACAAGAAGGCTGTGCATGCCTTTATGGCCTCTCTGCCCCTCTCTGTGAGCTGGGTCCAGCAGGACTGGATGAGTGAAAGGGGCTGGTGCATACGGCAGCCCACAGGAGGGAGGCAGGAGCCTGAGTCCGAGCCACTGTGAGGCTCTGCTCTCTCACTGCACCCCGGAGATGCCAAATGACTACCTGTAGACCATTCTAGCACCCCAGATCATCTTGTGTAGAACCTGGAGGCCACAAGCCTTGGGGAAGTTGTGCTTTTTCCTTGCTGCCTGTATTCCTTGGAGGCTGGGTGGATGGAGGTAGACTTGAGCCAAAAGGGCTCTCCCTGGGGCCCCAAGTGAAGAGGCTGCTGTTAGGTCTGATCTATAGGACACCTGAATGGCTGCAGGGCCATGGTTTGCTCAGTGATCTCCCTGTTGCCAGCACTTCCTACTGGAAGTTCCTGGGAGCCCTAATCTTAATGATATTTTGGGGGTGGGTTGTAGGGGTTCATAAGAACCCCTACATAAGTAGTTTGTCCTTGTCCCCACAGCAACTTATTCTCTGTGTATCCTAAAATCCTTCTTCCAAGTCACTTTTATGGAATCACCTTAGATTGACCTTGAAATAAATAAAACCAGTGAATAGATCAAGTTCCTTGCCTGAGCTTCAGGAAATGCTGGGAATGTTGAAGATGCGTGCAAGGATTTATTTTTTGTGCCCAGACTCAGGCTAAGGACTGACAAATCTGGGGCCTTTCCATGGTCCAGCATGTTGGTGGCTGGACCTACCTTAGGTCCTTCCCTGAGAGGTTCATCCTGCTGTCTCTCAGCAATGAGTGCCTGGCCCCACCTGTCACCTTTGAGATTCAGTTCAGACATCACCTCCTCTAGGGCTCTATCCTCCCTTTCCCATCTCTCCCCGTCCCTTGTCCCTCTCTCCCACCTCCAAGCGGTATGGGTGGCCTCATTCTGGGCTGTCATCATTCTTAGAGTGCTGGGTGCACCACAGAGAATTACAGACTCACCTCCCCTACTTGGAGTCAGGAGCTTTGTGCTGTTCTGTACCCTAATGCCACACAGTGCCTGGTACAGGGAAAATTCTGAACATGACTGCACTGAACAAACAGATGGAGGTAGGTGATACTGGCCCTGGCCATCGTTGTTGGCATTGTGTCTTTTCGGGTTCCACTTTTGCATTCCTTGATCAGCCAAATGGAGTATGTTGATGATAATACAATAGCATGTCTCTTTCTCATTTTGAGAAATGATTTTTTAATGAATTTCTCTATTACTTTTGCTTTTTTGTCAATTATTTCCTCTTTCTCAAAACAGCAACAACAAAAAGAAAACACTAAGTTTCCTAAAGTATCCAATCCCCTCCCTTCTCTATAACCCCATTCTCAACCACTTGAATGTCCAACTTGATGCCCTGGCTGGATCTCAACTTTCAGTTTTGTTTTATTCTTTTAAGTTAGACTAGAAGTTTCTGAAAACGTTTCTCCTTCAGTCAAAAGAGAAGTAGGATAAAAACGGCCGAGAAGAGGCTATGGAAAGTCCATTGGTTCTGTTGTGCTCTGCCTGGTGATAAAGGCCATATCTAAACTAGCCAGCTGGTGCTGCCACGGGCTCCAATTTCAGACATTCCAATCCCCTCATCTCACTGATTCCTCACAATACCTTTGTGAAGTAGGTACGGCAAATTTTTAAAAATTTCTCTTTTAAAGATTGAAGAATGGAAACTCAGAAAAGCTCGACAGCTTATCCAAGTTCCCATGAGTGGTGAGCACAAAAGTAGCAATAGAGCCAAGACCCTGACTTACCCGCAGCGCTCCCGCAGCAGCTCTGGATGCCTCCCTGTTGGCTCCCTCTTTGTTTTTTTTTCCTCCAAGAAATTCCAGAGGCCTTCCCTGTCTAGGACCAAGCCTTCCGTGCACACTCCCAAGTATTATTCTCCCTGGGGTTGGGGGTGAAGGCTTCCCTACCTAAGTGGAGCTTACAGTGTGAAAGGAGTTCTTTGAGTTATCATCATCCTACCTTTGGCCGTCCATGGAGGCTAAGAAGACTCTGGGTATGGCGGCCATATCCTAGGACACAGCCAAAGACTCATACTTCTAGACAGTGTCACCATTCTTTATCTGCATAGGAAAGTACATTTGCCAGAAAGAGCTGGACACTAGGAGCAGGGATTTCTGTAGTTTTTGGTAGCAAAACCAAATTCTACGTTTTCTATCCAACAGAAAATCTCTCCAGGTCATATATGGTTTCTAAATCCTGAACAATAATTCACATCCAGCAATATTTGAAACCCCCTATTTCCAAAGGCAATAGAAAAGAATTCCAAATCCTTAGATTTCCCTTTAATGGGATTTCTGTGAATAATTTTGTCCCTGTGAGTGACTCTAGGGCTGCGTATACGTGGCTATCCCAAATGGAAAGGAGCCAGGGAAGATACTGACTTAATAATAAAGCACCCCAAGTATCACACATGCACACAAAAAAAGGGAGGCTTTGGCCACATAATCACCAAATGGTGACAGTTATTTCCCTCTTGGTTTTAGACATCAGAGCTTGTTTCCCAATTAGCTAATATAACAAAGGACACCGACAGGCATAGGGAATCTGTTTGGGAGGCTTCACCTTCTGGGATTGGTGATTGATGACACCACCAGTGTAGTGCTTACCCCTAAGATACCTGGTCACTAACCCCCAGGCAGCTCTGACACTTGTTTTTTGACAGGAAGATCTGAAACTCACTCTCCCACTGCATTCTGCACACGGTCCTACTTAACTCATTTTTGTACCCCTTGGATGGCCAGGTCTGAAGCTTTAGTTGATCCAAATGCTTGGTCCAGTGACTGCATGAATAAACAAGTCTAGTGCCTTGGTGAAAGTGAAAAAATCCTCACATATCTCTGCTTTAAAAAATATTTAATCAAATATTTATTGAGCATATATGTTGTATATGGATATAGAGATATAGTAGAAAAGAGTCCCTGATTTAAGGAGATTTAAAATCAAGTAGGAGACAAATAATTAGTGAGAACATCAATAAATATTTGGTGAGCACTTGTATGCTAAGCACCATCCCTGGCATTTGGGCCATACTGGTGAATGGGACAGACGCGGTCTCTGCCTGCCGGGAGCCTACAGTTCAGAAAGGGAGAGCGGCAGTGAGCAAGCGATGACGGCAAGGAGGAATAAGGGGGTTGACGGGGAAGGACAGGGTGCTCTGAGATCTTAAGCTCAGTCTTAAGAGAGACTTAAAGGCAAGAAATCATACATAACTGGGGATGGAGGGGCAGAAATTTGAGGATGCTTCAAGGAAAAGCATTTGAAAAAAAAAACACCTTTGAAAGGCCCATGAATAGGAGTAGGAGAAGAGCATTTTTGGTGGAAGAAATAGCATGAGCAAAGGCAAAAAAGTGGGAAAGCAGAGAGTGTGCTCAAGAATAGAATTATCTGTATTGATTGGAATATACATGAAGATAGGACAGTTAAAAGAAATAGTGAACAAATATTAATAGATGCTAATTTTATTTTAGAAATCTTTTTTTAAACGATTGAAATATAAAGAAGTGGTGTTAGAATTATCAACCACCATACACAGTTTTGTTACATTTTTCTAATTCTTAATATTTTGCCACATTCTCTCCCTCTATGTATAATAAAAATATTAATGTATGTATGTATTAATGTATATACGTGTGTGTGTGTGTGTGTATATATATATATATTTGTTTTGTTATTGTTGTTGTCATTGAACCATTTGATAGTAAGTAAGTTGTGGACATCATGACTGTGTATATTTCCTAAAATCAAACAAATAGGATTTTACTTGCACTTATTCTTCTATATTAAAAATAAAGCTTAATAAGATCTCAATCCCCCACCACCACATCCATTCTCATGCACTGTGCCCCACCCCACTGGAGCTTCTTTTAAGGTGGTCCAGTCTCCACCTGCATCCTTCTGAGCCTTGAAATGAACAGCTGCTGAATAGCCAGCTTTCTGCTCTGAGAAAAGAAACAAGTTTAAACAACTCCAATGTCATTTGTAATCTCCTCTGGGTTGAAGCAGACGGGGCCATCTGTGCTTTCTGCTCATATCTCAGGACCTGAAAGAAAATATTCCATGAGGCTTAGGAGAAAATGACATAAAATGAACCCATTCTACTGTCAGCGATCACAATGGAGCTAGAGAACAGATACAAAATCAATTCATTCTTATTATAATTTCCAGATTGCCATCTTCCCGTTTGTTCGGATGCAGGTCTGATGGCTCAAATTGGTCTTTGAAATATTTAAGGAGCTTTCTTTTGGTCTTTTAATATTGGCTTATCAGGGCCAGTAATTTTACCCCCCAGGGTGAAATTGGCTGCTAACATTTGGAGGAAATCCGTGCTGTATTTTTTCCTAAGTTTTGCTGATCGTCGCCCACCAGGCTACAGTAAATGCGCCTCTGCTTTATTAAGAAGACAGCCACGGAGACTGGACGCTTTATTACAAAGCCACTGGTGGTTCCAGGAGCATTTCTTTGGCAGAGAGGGCCTTTGTTAAGCATTTATCTATTTATCCATTTTTCTCCTATAATACCTTAGATCTCGTGTTTAGAAGAAGTCTTCCCATTTGGCTGTCAGGATAAAAGAGAAAACTCAGGCCCACAAATGATTCTTTTATTTCTCCTTCAAGGCCATTTGTGTGCCTCATAGAGATTAGGAAGGAAGATATGAGCAGAAGGAAAAGGGGCCGAGATTGAAGAAATTGTCAACCTCACCCCATCTTTCTCCTGCTGCAAAGTAATAAATCAATGCTCCTTTTATAAAAATTTGCAATTTTAATTATTAAAATTAATTATATTTAAAATAATTGAATAACAGAGAAGAAAATAATTGTCCATAACTGCTATTAATAATCTAATGGAATTTTTATCAGCCTTTACTTTGTGGGTTTAAAATATAGAGCTGAGAATATCCCATATAAAATGTTTAAGATGATGTTTTCACTTAACATTGCATAAGCTCTTAATAATCACCTTTGTTAGAGAATACATAATAACTTATCTTTTTGGTGTGCCATAATTTACTTTATCATTTCTTATGTTGGGCTGTTAGTTTGCTTCCTAGTTTTGTTTTGTTTTGTCTTTCCTATAAAGATTGCAGCAGTGAATATTCTTATGCAAAAAAGCCTTTATGTGTATACCAGATAATTTTCTTGGGATGGATTTCAATGAGTTAAATTACTGGGTCAAAAGGTAGGCACATATTAAAAGATATCTATATTTGCCTTTGGAATCTTTAAAAATGTTCTTCCAGAACAATTTATATTCCTACTAGCAATGTATAGGAATGCTTATCTCACTGAACACTTGCCAGAACTGAATATTACTTTAAAAATATATTTTAATTTGATAAGTAAGGAAAAAATGCCATTTTATTTTAAAATTGCAATGCTTTACTTACTAGCAAGGTTGAACAACTTTTCACATTTGTTAGCTGTATGTGTGTATAAATTTTCTGTTAATGTCCATAGGCTTTTTACCTACCAGCCTTAGTGTTTTTCTAAATTGTTTGGATGATGTCAAGAATAACCCTCTACTATGTTTGTTGTAAATTTTTCCCAATTTGAAAATCTTTTACAATATTTTTATGCAGTTTAATAAGGCATGCTTCAATTTATTATGCTTTGCTTTGTTTCACTTCACAGATATTGTGTTTTTTACAAATGAAAAGTTTGTGGCAACCCTGGGTTGAGCAAGTGTATCAGCACCATTTTTCCAACAGCATGTGCTCACTTCATGTCTCTGGCTCACATTTTGGTAATTCTCACAATATTTCAAACTTTTTCATTATTATTATATCTGTATGGTGATCTGTGATCAGTGATTGTTGATGTCACATTGTAATTGTTTTGAGACACCACAAACCTCGCTCATATAATTGAACTTAACCTATAAACCTGTGTGTGTTCTGACTGCTCCACCAACTGGCGGTTCCCCCATCTCTCACCCTCTCCTCGGGCCTCCCTACTTCCTGAGACACAACAATATTGACTTTAGACCAATTAACAATCCTACAATGGCCTCTAAGTGTTTAAGCGAGAGAAAGAGTCACATATCTTTTAAGTAAAAAGCTAGAAATGATTACGTTTAGTGAGAAAAGCATGTCAAAAGCTGAGCTAGGCTGAAAGTTAGGCCAAGTTACCAGTGTACCAGTTAACCAAGTGTGAATGCAAAGAAAAAGTTCTTGAAGGAAATTTAAAATGCTACTCAAGTGAACACTGAAATTATAAGAAAGCAAAATAGCCTTTTTACTGAAATGGAGAGAGTTTTAGTGGTCTGGATAGAAGATCAAACCAGCTACAACATTCCCTTAAGCCAAAGCCTAATCCAGAGCAAGGCCCTAACTCTCTTCAGTTCTGTGAAGTCTGAGAGAGGTGAGGAAGCCACAGAAGAAAAGTATGAAATTGGTTCATGAGGTTTAAGGAAAGAAGTTATCTCCAAACATAAAACTGTTAAAGCAGTAACTGTTGATGTAGAACCTGCAGAAAGTTATTCAGAAGATCTGCTAAGATCACTGATGAAGGTGGCTGCACTATACCACAGATTTTCCACGTAGATGAAACAGGCTTCCATTGGAAGAAGATGCTATCTAGGCTCTCATAGCTAGAGAGGAGTTGATGCCTAGCTTCAAAGGACAGGCTGACTCTCTTGGTAGGGGCTAATGTAGATAATGCCTTTAAGTAAAGCCAATGTTTATTTACCATTCTGAAAAATCTTAGAATTATGCTAGATTTACTCGGCTTGTGCTCTATAAATGCAACAACAAAGCCTGGATAATAGCACATCTGTTTGCATCATGGTTTGCTGAATATTTTAAGCCCACTGTTGAGACATACTGCTCAAAAAAAAAATACCTTTCAAAATATTACTGTTCACCTAGAGCTCCGATGAAGATGTAGAAGGAGATCAGTGTTGTTTTCATGCTTGCTAACACAACATTCTATCTGCAGCCCATGGATGAAGGAGTAATTTCAAATTTAAGTCTTAATATTTAAGAAATACATTTCAAAAAACTATGGCTGCCATAGATAGTGATTTCTCTAATGGATCTGGGAAAACTAAATCCTATAAAGGATTCACCATTCTAGATGCTGTTAAGAACATTCATGATGCATGGGAGGAGGTCAAAATATTGACACTAATACAAGTTTGAAAGAAGTTGATTATAGCCCTTGTGGATGACTTTGAAGGATTTAAGAGTTCAGTGGAAGTAATTGCAGATGTGCTAGAAATAATAAGAAAACTAGGATTAGAAGTGGAGCCTAAAGATGTGACTGAATTGCTGCAATCTCATAATATAACTTGAATAAGTGAGAAGTTGCTTCTTGTGGATGAGCAAAGAAAGTGTTTTTGTTTTGTTTTGTTTGTATAGATGGAATCTACTCCTGGTAAAGATTCTGGGAACATATCTGGAATGACAGCAAAGGATTTAAAATATTACATAACCTTAGTTGATAAGCAGCAGCAGGGTTTGGGAGGATAGACTCAAATTTTGAAAGAAGTTCTTTTGTGAGTAAAATGACATCAAGTAGCATTCCATGCTACAGAAAAAGGAAGAGTTCATTCACGTAACAAACTTTATTGTTGCTATATTTTAGAAAGTGTCACAGCTACCCCCAACCTTCAGCAACCACCACCCTGCTCAATCAGCAGAATCAACATAGAAACAAGACCCTCCACCAGCAAAAAGATTGTGGCTCAGATGATTGTTAGCATTTTGTAGCCATAAGGTATTTTTTAATTAAGATATGTACATTTTTAGACAATGCTATTGCACACTTAATACATTATAGTATAGAATAAGCATAATTTTATATGTACTGGGAACCAAAAAAATTGTGTAATTCACTTATTTGCTTTATTGCAGTAGTCTGGAAATAAACCATAATATCTTCAAGGTATTTCAAGTGGTCAAATTTCCTTCCTTTTCCTTTTAATCCTTTCTGCTAATTTTAATCTTAGAATATCCTCTCTTAATTAGAAATGTGTGAAATATTATTTTGTATTTCTATTGAGTTTTGTTATGGATTAATTTTTTTACACTTATTTTATCTGCTTTTTATTGTGGTAGATGATTTGAATTGAGGTTCCAAATAGTTAACCAGTGGCCCCAGCAGTAACTAATGACTAGTCCTACCCTCCCTATGAAACCGAGATACTCCATTTATCATATATTAAATTCGTATGTAGACCTGAGTGTGTTTCTGGAGTCTTCATTCAGTCCCACTGATCTGATTTGGTGTTAGCACTACACATTTTAAGAATTAAAGCTTTATAAAATACCCAAATGTATGCTAAGAGAATCCCCCATTTTCCCATCCCTCCATTAATTTTCTTTATTAAAAAAGGGCTAAAATTATTTTTAACTATTTGTTATTATAGAGGGATTTTAGAATCATTTTTCAAGTTCTATTTATATTTTGGCTGGAATTGTTTAAACCCATACATGAACCAAACCTTCTTCAAGTTTCCCATTTTTATTTTATAAGCTCATGTTATGACCAGAATTGCTGATTCCTAAACATCCATAGAAAACATTAAATGCTCATCTTCAGATCACTCAGCGCATCTGAATTGCCTTGAGAATTTGGAGAGAATCCTAAAATTGAAAGTTTCAAATTCCCTAGGATTTTAATTATTAATTGATTGTTGATGACTAAGACTATATCTGGGCCTATATTAAACAAAACATACCAACTAGTTGAATGTAAGTCGATGGATGGATGGGTGGATGGATGGATGGATGGATGGATGGATGAGATTGCAGATGGGCGATGAAAATTGAGAGATCTGGACTATCGGAGGCCTCAGTACCATCTGAGAAGTGGTGACTATTGCCTGGAAATCTCTTATCTGATAACATCAGCTCTGCATGGTACAGAGATAAAAAGCGAAATGTTTATTGAGTTACGCTAGGCATTTTGCTAGGTGTTTCTCACATGTTATCTAATAGATGAAAAATAGGTAAAAGGAAGAAAGAGGTTTTCCCAGAGGTCACAGAGGTTGGGCACAGATATAAATTAATGTCTCTTGGGCTACAGAGCCTCTACCATCACTCTAGTCCCTATAGGCTATATGTGGGCAGGTCTAATGTACAGGATCTTAAAGAAAGATTATTTTTTCAGTTCCAATGTCAATGTGTTAGAAATAGCACAAATAGTAACATTTTAGAAATATAGTCCCACTGATGATTACTTACCCTTGGAAAAGACCCACAAGATGCATCTTTTTTCCCTGCTATATGGAAGTAGGTCCACAAAGACTTGGGCCACACAGAGTCTCGTGAGCTTGAGGACGAGATGATTTTGCACAGATTAACATTTTTTAGGCCCAGTCTGTGTCAATTATGATTGTGTGGACATGGCTCTTGAAGACCTAACCTGGCATCTCATCTTAACACAAGTAGCCCTGCTTTAATCTACTCTCCACTCTGCCACACTCCATCCTGAAAAGATAGTCTAATTATGGCAGATGCAAGGTTATGAACTGTGGTTTACTCTTCCTAAAAAAAAAATGACATTAACATTGCTGTAATCATTCTTTAGCTGCATACATTAGAGATTCCTTCCCCAAAGCCCCAAACACTTTGCAAATATGATCTCATTAACCCACATGGCAACCTTCTGTGATAGGTCAGCCATCTTGGTGGCATTCAGGAATTAAATTATGCAAACCACAAGTGGTCTTTTCAGAGCTGCCCACCAGCTGGGGATGGGATCAGGATTAACATGAAATCTTAGAGCTATACAGAGCCCTCGATAGCAGATGATACCTGGTCTGACATCTTCATTACATAAACAGGAAACTGAGGCCTAGATAGGTCATGCTGCTAAACTCTAAGGTTCTCCATAGCTAAATTATTATCACTTGCGAAACTTAAAAAAAAATACCATTGTCCATGTTCCACCCCAGAACGATTTAACCAGTCTCTGGAACCTCTTCACATCTATGGTTTAAAAAGCTCCTTAGGTAATTCTAATGAAGAGTTGTGGTTGAGATTTAGCTGGACAAAGGCAGACCCAGGAGAAGTCTGGTCCAGGGATCTGCCCATGGCTTTATTGTGTCATTCTCCACTACACAGTCTGGTTTATGGCAGAAGTTCTTGAAGTCTTAATCCAGGCTGGCATCTTTTGTACAGGAAATAATTGAAGCAATTTCTTAGCTTTTCACTTCATTTCACCAGCAGAGGCACGTTGTAAAGCTTTGGCAACATGGTGCTGGAGTAACTGTGTGGTTCTGGCAAGCCAGTCAATCAACTAGTCAGCTCACTGGACAAAATCAGTCAAATCAGTTGGTTGGCTGACTCAGCCATTCCAGATAGAATAGCCTGCCTGGTTGGCTAAATGCGATCATTATTCTTCTAGACCTTGCCTTCTACAGGGAGGTGTGATGATATTTATTTTCTATCATAAACTCAGTGCAAGGGAACACTCGAGATTCTCAGCTTTAACCCTGTAAAATAATGCAAGAAATCATATCCTCTGGCATTATAAGGATAAGAGGTTCAAGATTTCATCACAGTGCCCATTGGAGGCACCCGATAAATGGTCGCAATTATGATGTTCACATTGCCTTGGGACATTGCAATGACCTGGACTCAGACACAGGCAGGCATGCACGTGCACACAAGCACAGTAAGCAACATGTTTTTAGACTCAGCCCTTTGCAAAACTTGGCTAAAGTTGAGGGTAGGAGGATGAAATAACCAGCCTACTAACTCTTTATACCTTCTGGAGGGGAAAAAGTGGCAATGTAGAAAGTGGCATTGGTTGGGGAAATGGAAACACAAAGAACATAAAGTTCAGTCTGAATAAGAAACTGTGGTTACTTTTTAGGCTTGATAGGAGGTGCAGCTATAATGGATCTCTTGGCTCTTACTCCTTTGCCTGCCAAGCTGAAGCCCCATGACCCTGGAATCTGGGATCACGCTTGTCCCCCAGCTCAGGAGCTCTGCCTGTCTCTTTCAGTTGTATTATTCTTGACAGTAAGTCAGCCTTACTGAGGTCCTCTGAGGCTCTTTGCTATGTTCCCAGTAACTCAGTCTGGTTTGGTTGCCTGTGAACCTTCCCTTATCTCTTATTCAGCAGCTGGGGCCTTGTCCAGTTGCTTCTCTTTCACTTTCTCATAAGTCCCTTAGTCCCTGGACAACTTCTAACTTCCCCAGTCCCAGGGGTCCTGTTTTTGAATCACACAAGCCATCAAGAAAGTGACTGATGCTCCTGTTCCCTATGGCAGGCTATTGGGGATCTGTCTTGACCTCTCTAGTTTTTGCAGCTAGACAGACTCCTTCCTTCCCTGACAAAGAATCTGTGTTAATTTGTCCACTGCAACATCTTCTCACTGCTTGCCTGCCTCCCATAACATCCTAGCTCTTTTTGTCAAGAAAGTTGCCATGACAGCTGCTCTGGCTGCGTGGCCAGGCCATGACCCAAGTCACGAGGCACTCAGCAAGTTATCATAGGCTCCTTAATCTAACCAGATGCTTCACGGCCGGAGGACAGCCGGATGAACTAAGACAAGTCTGTTTTTTGTCCTTAAAGACAAGTCACAGGCTAAAGACCAGACAGGGGCCATGAGGAAGGTCTCTTATCTATTGTAACCACTGCCTACTTTCAAGAAACTTTCTTGCCTTCCTATAATGCTTAGTGTCTGCAGCACATGACGATATGTCTTCATTGCCACAGCTATCCTTGCATGCCATACCTAACCAATATCTTCAAATACTGACACTCTCAATAAAGGCATAGATTCTACTCTCACTTTGCTAGGATTCTTGTTTACAGAAGAGTACCAAGGAGAATCGCTGATGGGTTTGATTCCATTCTTTTTTGGTGAGGGCATGGGTGGTCACTGGGTCCCATGTACATTTTTTGCATCACTTCTGCCTTTTCCTCAGTGGGCCACTTCCACTGTCTCCCTTACTGAGCCTATCCTACTCTCTCACAGCTATCTGCACACTTGCTGCTCCTCTCTGTAGAGTGTCCTTTTCTCATTCTCTTCCTGGAGAACTCACCTTTCAAAAGTCAACCCACATGTCTGCTCCCCTTGTAAAGCCTTCCCAAGCTATCCTCTCTCTGTGCCCGAGTCCCTTTTGTATGCACATGTCCTGTGGACCACTTGTCATATGGCTTAGAGCTCTTGAGTAGATACCTGTGCATCGTCCATTGCCATATCCATGGTGTGCACAGTGTGGGCCCAATGAGAGTTTCGGCACAAGTCTATAAACTTAGGTGCAAAGCAGGCGTCCTCAAACTACGGCCCACGAGTCACATTCGGGCTGCCTAGCATATTTATCCAGCCCTCCAGGTATTTTTGCCACCGCTGCCTGTCCTACTTAGCAGCCAACTGGTCCTGGGCCCACAGTGTGCACTTTCCAATGGTCTGAGGGACAATGAACTGGCCCCTGTTTAAAAAGTTTGAGGACCTCTGCTACAAAGTAATAATCACAGGCCTTGCGTTGCCCTCTGTTACTGCTGGCTTGATCATGAGAAAATGTTAAGTGGCTCGGGGAATAACTCCCTGATCAGTTCCTCTTTGTATCCCTCACCCAGCACCTAAACTGTGTCTAGGACATAGTAGGTACATAGTATACAACATGTATTCTAGATTAGTGAACCATCACTAGATGGATTATTGTGGTGCCAATGTGCTTTACCTAAAAATGATATTTGCTTGGGTCAGATTGAACCTGACATAGAGCAGGAAGAAAACTGGACTTCAGAAGACCTTTCTTTCTGTTGAGTGGGCTTCCATCCACTTTTAAAAGCTCCCAGGGAAATTCTCAGAGCATGTGTCTGTGCAAACTCAATAAGCAGAGGTAATGGAAACTTCTAACTTGCATTTATTTTTCACCTGGACTTTGTGCTCCCGCCATGGATACTCTGACCTCTTCCAGTCTGGGCTATGTGTTTTTCACCTTGCACTCTAATTGCCTAGCCCAGTGCAGTACACACTAGGTGCTTTGTAAGTGTTTTATTGAAGGAATGGCCACATGGCCATCTCTATACCAGACCTCTAGTACCGTTCTCTTAACACACACTTTGGTTTCACACTGATCGTTGTGGATGCCATTTCCTTTCCCGGCAAAGTTATTAGTTCAGGTGCAAGTTGCTTGCCTTTGGATTGTCCTTTACAAAGAATCCGTGATGGTTGTGCCGATGCCTTAGTTAAATGGAATAAGGTAGTTTCCATCTTCATATTGTTGGAAACTGCCGCCTGTGTTGGTTCATGAGTAATGGTCAGAGCTGAGGGAGGAGAACTCATCCTCCTAGGGCTCAATAGACATTTCAGAAAATGTAAGGGAAAGAAAGACAAGATTGGATGGGAAAAAGGGAGAAAAACTAACCTAGGCAAAGAAAATGAATATGATAAAACTCCTCCAAGGGACATGAAAATCAGTGGAATTTATCATTAAAAAGAGGCACATCAGTCATTCTCAGTCTCATTTTATTTTCATTGTGTGTGTGAGTGAAGGCGCAAGTGAAAATGACAATGGCGAATAACTTTTAAAAGCCACTTTATCCAGAAACAGTGAATAAGAAAGATTTAATTTCAATTTTGCAGGTACAGCAAAAAAAAAAAAAAGTCTATCAGCTCTAAAACATTTCCCCCCAGGTAGGTGATATTCCTCTGACTCTTCCCTGTGCTTCCTGGGCTCAAGGGAGTGGAAGAGAAGGAGTTGTCAGAACTCACAGGGAGGGTGCTCAGGAGAGCCAAGGTGGGGCCAGTGGTGGTTCTTGGCTTTGGCTCATTCTAAATTCATTTTCCCACCAAAGGATTCATTTTCAGCCCCATCTGCTTTCTTTCTGGGTCTTAGCCTTACAACCTGCACAGATTTGAATGCTTCACTTTCTGTTTTACACATTTTCCCAAGTCATATGGACTCAAGCCCATGTAACTCTCCTCTGTTAATGCAAGGTTGTGTGAAAGATTGTGGACAAATGGAACTTTTGTAAATCTAATCATCTTCCAAATGTACTCAGGAGCTTTCTATTTAACAGAAGCCAGGCTTGAGTCTTGAGCAAAATGAAAAAGACTTTAGCAATTTCACATTCCTGTTTGTCTCCACTGAGTGGTAATTTTTTTTCTTTAAATCACCAATTTTCTTAAAACTGAGCCTGACTTCCTGACTTTCCCAAAGCAAGAACCCCGTGTCTGTGGTTTGCAGCAGCGATACCCAGGAGCTCACATGGTGCAGGAGCTCAGGCTGTGATGCGAGGGACGGGGAGCAGCTGTCAATTCAGATGAAGCTTCACTTGCTCTCACCCACTGCTTACCTCCTGCTCTGTGGCCCGAAAATTGAAAATTTTTCCATGGATTTGGGACTATGGAGCTCAGGTGGTGATGCGCAGCCTGGTTTCTAACAGTCCACAGACTGGTACTGGGCTGAGATCTGGCTGTTGGGGATGTCAGGTTTTAGGACATCGGTAGGTTATGCTGGAATGGCTCCTACCTCCCTACTCCTCTCGCATATACCAGGAAGTGCCTGGGACAGAACTGTCCCTGGCCTGCATCCAACTCCTTATGCCCTTATCATACGTGCACCCAGGGTTTTGTACACCCAGGATTTTATGCACCCAGGGTTTCAGCAGTGCTTGGAGCTGGGCAGTGTAGGGCAGAGCCATGTGAATAACCTGTGGCCATAGGCTAGCCCAGCTCTCCTGACATCTAAGGGGGCACTTGTCCCTCTCTTATCATGCCATCTCCCCGCAGCAGGATTCCTCCTACAATGTGACAATTCATGTCTATAATTTAGGGGAGTTCACCTTGATCTTCCCCTCCAGCGTCATAGGCACATTCAGAACTGCTGATAGTTAAGGATGCTGCCTCTGTGGAGTCCTCACAGCTCTTCTAGTTGAACTATGCTCCGTAAGCTAAAGCAGTGGAGTGCACCGGGGCTCTTGCTGAACCCCTGGGAGATGGTTCAAGAGGCAGTGCCACGTATGACACAGGCTGGCTTGGGTGCTTAGGTTCAACCACAGTTGCAATCAGTTATTAGCAGTGTGAACTTGAACCAGTTCTTTAACTTCTCTGAACCTCAGTTTCCTTATCTGTAAAATGGATGTATTAACCTGGGCCTCAGATATCTGTAAATATTAGGGAAATGTATGTACAGTATGGTAGGTGCTGAATAAATAGAAACTATCATTGTCATTAGTATCTTTTAGCACTAAATTTGCTTTCACCTCATCTTTGTCTTATTCTTATCTTCCCCCTTTCATCTACTCTCCTATTTTTTATTATACTTCTCTTATTTTTTCCTAAAGATATTTTCTGTTCTCTTCCTCCTTACTCCATAATTTCTTCCCTTTTTCCTCCCTCCCTCCCTCAACTCCCCCTCATTCTCACTTGAGTTCTTTCACATATCATATTATGGAATTCCCATTCTCTGTTCCATATAAAAATCACAAAATTTCAAAGCTAGAATAGTCCCTGGAGACTCTTGGTTCCAGCTCTGGTGTGTGAGATATGTGAGGTGAGACCACTGAAGCCCAAGGAAATGGACATCTTACATGAGGCTGCCGATTAGTGGCATCCTGGGGACGTGGGATGGATGCTACACGCTCCCTGATGATGCTTGCTCTGTCCCTGGGGGTGACCACGTGAGGGGCATCTCTCCCCAGGGAGCCTGGTGAGGACAGAGATGTTACAGTTCTCAGTCTCCCTAAAAGGCACTGTTTTCCTCTTTCCTTTCTAACCCCTCAGGAGAATTTTATATCTCAAAGCTCTTTGATAAAATAGCTAAACCGGCTCATCTCCTGGGGCAGCAAAACTCAGCTGAGATTTCTCATGAAATTCTCTTATTGTTGAAATGGACTAAGGGTCTTTAATTTTTTTTTTTTTTTTTTTGGCAGTCAGAAAATATTACAGTTGCTCAGCATGGGTAGTACATCATGAATGGACAGTAGTGAGCCTTTGATCTAATTTTTATGTGTGTCTGATTTCTCAATAATAGATGGGCTTTTGTTACAAGACAGGTTGACACTTACTGAGTTTGCTTTTTATCGGTCTGCGGTGAGTTGAGAGCCAGCTGCAGATGTGTTTCCTTTTCGTAGTCCTATAGCAAAACTGTGACTTGACACATAATTGACCATTGTTGCTTTGGCCCTTTCAATATCTAAGGGATCGGAGAGAGAAAATTGTGTTCCATCCAGGAGAATAGCAACCAAACTAAATGTCAGGTGACAATTTAGCATAGTTATGACTGATATCCATCACAAAGGAGAGAAGAAGTATTGATTATGACTCTGATAAAAGAAAAACACATCCCAGAGAAAAAGATAGGAGAAAATGGAGAGCTTCTAATGTACCTGGCTGTCTTTGAGTCACTGTCCTTGAGTAATGACAAATGCCTTGCACTGGCTCAGATTTCTTTGAATCAGCCTAGAAATGGAGTTTCATGCCTCCACCAAGATTTATGTTAGAGAAAGTTGTTTTGAGTAATGTTAATGAACAGCAGAATGGCTCACAGAAGAGGATATCCTTCTAGAATGTGGTCAGAGGGCATCCAGTGAAGAGGCTTGAAAACGGGGGCTGGGGGAGAGGAACTGGCATGAACGTGTCATGGAGGCTAGTCTGTCTGTGCTCCTGAGAAGCGAGGTGAGAGGCACAGGCGCACAGAAGGCTGCTCTGGGGAGTGATAATGGCATTTGGAGCTTTTCACTTCTGTGTAGGTCACTGGTGCAGTTCAAACCCTAACTGCTGGAAATTTTTCCTGCTTGATGGCTGGTGGGAGATTGGGCCCTGGTTTTTAGTTGGCTTCCTAAAAGTTCTCGCTGGGCTTGGTCTCCTTCCTGGAAGACTGGCAAAGACTGGGAAAGGCTACAGGTGCAAAACTACTCTGACGCCAGTGGGGAT
Organism: Microcebus murinus; assembly: GCF_040939455.1. Taxonomy (NCBI): domain Eukaryota; kingdom Metazoa; phylum Chordata; class Mammalia; order Primates; family Cheirogaleidae; genus Microcebus; species Microcebus murinus. Next base: position 23,989,219 of record NC_134106.1, on the reverse strand, counting down.
TGTGCTGGGTGGGCAGGCGCAGAGAGGAAAGGCAGCGAGGGGTACTGGTGGTAGTAGGGGCTGGGGGCGGCAGAGAAAAACATGCTTTACTCCTCCAGCCCTTGGAAGCGTGAGGGCTGCAGGGATCCAGGGGTGGCCAGGAGACAGACCAGCTGGGGAACCACAGACAGAAGTTTGGACTGAGTCTCATGGGAAAACTCATGCCTGGCTCTCAGGGTATACAGTCCTCCCCAGGAGCCTACAGGCCTCTCAGATCCAGCCCTGCTCCCTGACTCAGAAGAGTCCTTGTCTAGTCTCAGGGCAGAAGAGGCTGACTAGTGAGCTATCTTCCTTTGGCTCTTCAGGTCTTAGGCTGTTGCAAAGCCCAGACTCTTGCAAAGCAGAAGCTTTGATTCTTAGAATACAATAACTTTTCTTTGTTTCTCTTCTGTTATCCCCCTTCCCAGAGGCAATGAAATGAGGAAGAGGTAGGGTCACTAGGTAAGAGGAAATTGACAGAATAAAAAGCACATCAGTTAATATCTCCAACTGTTAATCTTGCCACACTTCATTACTTGTTTTTCTTTTGACGCCTATTCTACTCCTGGGCTTTTGAAGTGTGTATCCAGGCCTTCTAGTGTGCCCACCTGAGGCCCCAGTGCTTCCTGTCAAGAAGCAGCTCACTGTAGGCAATTCAAAAATCCAAAAGCCCCGGGAAGGCCTGTTTTGTGTCATATAACAGGTTGGCAGAGGACAGGAGGAGATAGAAGAATAAGCCCATGGAAAACCTAGCTAGAGAAATTCTTCTCCCCTGGTCTCCCCAACTTTTCCTTTGTAAAACAGGAGGTTTGGGGGTGTTGGACTCAATGATGAACTAGTATTTTAGGGCTTACAACCTTTTGGTTGCAGGTTTGGGAGATAAGTGAGGGGAAAACCTCCATACAGCTCATCATCCATCATAGTAGGTATGCAGTGTCATTTTTATATGGGTGACATAAATTATTTGTTTGCTTTGCACATTGCAATGATTTGATGTCACTTTGCAGATGATCTGTTTCTAAAAAAAGTGTGCCTGGCACATCAGCTGTGTAATCGCAGGCGTGTTCTCTCTCCTTCCTGGGAGCAAGGAGCCTGGCTTCTGACATGCAAGGCCCACAGAAGGGTAGGGGAACTGGTGTGCCCGAGCTACCAGCCAGCCTGGGAGGAGCTCCGAGAGTACTTCCATTTGTCTCTGGAACACACGCATTTGTGCAAAGGCTTAAGTGCTGGGGTATATTCTTCTAGGGGAATGTCCTGCCAAGGCAGAGGGTGGGATGGAAAGCAAAGATGGTTTCTCATGGACAAGCTGCCGCTGCCTCCACCACCCTGACAGATGACAAGTAGCATTCATGCTCCGTCTAGAAAGTAACTGGGCATGTTTTAAATATTGATGTATAATTTTCTTTCTCACCACCCCTTGAACTCCTTGGGGGCAGTGTCTGAATCATCTTCGTTAGGTTTACTCCTAGCAGCTGCCAGATGCACAGTAGGAACACAGAAAATGCTTGTTGTAAGAGTGAGTTAAAAGCGAGAATGAAGCTCAGGGTCCTTTCTGAAGATGAGCCTTGACTGCCTTGACATGTTTTCAATCAGCTCCTACCTGGCCTGTCCTTCAAACTTTTTTTAAGCATCCAGAAAGTCATCAAAGGACATTCTGCTGAAGAGGTAAGGAACTGATCTTAAAAATTAGAACTTGGGCTTTCATATGATGATAAGGTCAGGAAAAGATGCTGGGTCTATTTGGAGACCGTTTCACCAGCATTATCTTCCTTGACCAACACAGGCTCTTTCTTGTGGCACCATTGCCACAACATGCCACATGCCATGGACTGTGCTATCACCACCCTTTGACGTCAGCAGAGGGGCTCAGGGATTAGCTTTTCCACCTGATTCCTCCTGCATGTTCCTGCCTCCATGGGACCCTGCCATGTTGCAGTTAGGCCTGATCAATAGTCTTCTTAAATAAGCTTTGCCCTTTGAAATCCAGCCCTAAGCACTTTGTGTTCCTTTCCTGTTTGAAAAGTTCAGTTTTGTTCTATGCTCAGTTCTAAAAATACTCCGGTGAGTGGGAGGCCCAAGCTGTATAGTTCAAAGCTGTTCCAGTAGGTGAGGGTCTTCCGGGCTTGAGAATGAGCTCTTTTGGGTGAACCCATCACCTTCATGCCTTCAGGAAATGGGCTACTTTAAAGGTACAATCGGAAAGTGAGCCTCTGTCACTGGCGATCTAAGCGGCACGGACAGCAGAGCTGTGCTCAGAGGAGGAGGCAGCAAGACCCTGATGGTTGCTGCAGTGCCTGAGTTGAAAATGGCCGTGGCATGTCTCAGATTTTTCTTTGTTTTCAAGATGAATGAAGTGTGTGGACAGTATTGACTGCAGGTCGATTGATAATCTTCAGTCTGTGTTCTGAGTGTGCATGTGGTGATCAGGAGTCGATACTCATTGTCTTCAGGGCTGGGATGCTTGGCGCGCAGTGATGCTGGTTCTTTGGTTCTCAGCATTCCTGAAATCAAGGAGTCTCATCCCAAAGCCTCATAAATGCAAGATGGTTTCTGGCTGTAATTGAAGTATTAATAATACACTTGTTCCCTTTGCTTATAATTGTCCCAAAGTGAATAGCAGAGGTCTAATCTCTGCTTTTCCTTGATGTCCGTAGAGAACGAAGACACAATGAGATACAGGCTGTTCAGGCACTAAGCTTTTCACACTCTGTTTATCTGATTCTTCTCTCTAATTAAAGTTACCTTCTACACTTGATTGGTTTTTAAAGCCCAATATTTGGCAATTAAACCTTCTTTATTCTAACAACTGTGTGGCACTTCCCTGAGTGATTTAGCACATGATATATTATCTGCAGAATCAAAGACTGGGTTCCTTAGGGAGCTGGTTTTGCAGAATTTGACATCCAGTGACTGCTCTAAACATCCTCCAAGGAATCTGCAGATGGAATAATGTGGATATGTTGCTGGTGAGGGGAAGCCTCATCTCGAATTGGGACTCAGGAGACCTCACTTAATCCCCAGTGAAGCTGTATTTTTAAAGCCCTCTCAAAGTCTTGGAAGGCACTCCCCTTTTTGTCTGTGTCTATTGGTTATGACCAAAGAAGTGTGCAGAGTGTCATTAGAGAAGCCGCCCTGCCCCCACCATAACAACAGGTTAGCCCAGCCAGCCGTGGGTGGGGTGCTGGCGAATCTCAGGGCACAGGGCTTCCAAACAGGGCTTGCTAATATGCACCAGGAGCAAATTATCTTGACTTAGTCCTTCTTGGGAGCCCAGTCAAGTCATTACAAGGTTTTCTTCATTCCATGTTCTCTCAGATTGGAAAACTGGTGGCAGAACAAGTGTTGGGGTTAGATGGGATGCCAACATCATACTACATACTCTTTACCTCCTAAGAGTGAATTCTATTTCCCATTCAGGTTTGTTTGATTTTTGATGGACAGAGCTTTAGTGTTGCCTTTTCCAGGGAAACAGAGAAGAGGTGGTTGAATTACCTTTCAGCTGGGAGGAATTACCTAGGTGGGAGGATGCTAAGCAGATGGTACCCATTTCACAGGAAATGCCTCAATGGGCTTGTCTCCTCCCCACTTTGCTCCTGCTGCACACACATGTGCACATGCACATGCATATGCACACATGCACACGGGTGCACACACACATTCACACATGATGGTAGCTAATCTGAGCTGTCTGATAACGCTTGCAGTGCTACTGCTTTCTGCTGGCCGGGTCTCACTCTGTGAGAAGTCATCTTCACCAAGTCAGGCATTTGAGTGGAAGGTTACTCCGTGACAGTGACCCTTCCTGGGAGCCTGGTCCAACAACACAGGGTGTCCTTTACTTGTCTAAGAGTGTTTTTTCAGTCCTTGATGCTCACATAGGAGTCCAGAGTGATGCTTAAGGGAGGTTAAATCACTGCCACCAACTGGATCTAATTCACCTTGAGGTGATTAACTCTGCCTCCTGACACCAAGGGCTGCAGGAATGATCACTGAGACTATTGTTCCGGGGACCTCTGGCTGAGATGATTCTGGGGTAAGCTCTCGGCCTAGGGACAGTCAGAGCTAGAAGGGTCTCTAGTTGCTCCCTACCCAAGGTATGGTCCAAGGACCAGAAACATTGGCATCATCCATCTTGGCAGAATACAGCATCTCACACCCTAACCTAGACAAGCCAAATAAGAATCTGCCTTTTCACAGGGTCCCCCAGTGATCTGTAGTATGTTAAACAGCAGTTAGCCCATCCCTCATCCTATGGGCTGTTCTTCTACTAACTGTCCCTCTGAGATATGTTGTACTGAGAAAATGCCCACTTGGGGAAGGGAAGGGAAGCCAGCCAGCAGGAATTTGCCACAGGAATTTCTGACTCTGGGGTTTCTGGGCAGCAAAAGGACCTGGGTACGTAGCAATAAGCAAAAGAATAGATGGGTGGCAAGAGAGGGTATAGAGAGAAGGTCTGAGTATACCCAGACTTCACCTTGACATCCACTTCTCCTCACCTTCCCCACAAACCAGCTGCCCCTGACCTCTTGTCAGGTGCCTACTTCTATGCTGACCGGTGGTTTCAAGAGACCCTGGTCTCTAAGAAGCTTACCATGTGCACATTTCTCTACTCCTTCCATAGAATTAAAAATAACAGTACATTGTAAAATAAGTACAAAGCAATCTAATGAAATTCTAATTTTCTTCTTGCTGAATACTTTGATCCTTGCTTTAAAACAGCAAATGCAAGAGTTGTGTGTGAGCTCCTGCTCTGCTAGTGCCCTGACACCTGCTCACCTTCCCGCTGCAGTGTCCGAGCCTGTCCTCACCACAGTTTGAGGAGACATGTTCCTGAGACTAGCAGAGGACAGTCTGGCTCCCTGGTCCCCTCCCAGTGACAGACCAGTTGCCTTGTTTCTGAGGTTCCTCCTGGGGAGGGGCTTCTACTCAGGTCACAGTAGTCCTAGGTCTGCCTCTGCATGGCCGCTGCCCTGAAGGAATCCTGAAAACAGTGTTGGCTCCCAGGGCTTGACACTAGGACCTATTTTGAATTGATCCACATCTTAGTCTCTGGGAAGTGATGAAGAACAGACCCAACTCAGATTTCAAATACACTGACGATTCATTCAATCACCAGCATGTCGCTCCTCCTTTGCCAGGGGTCTGAGGGACAAGTCGGGTCCCTGACCAAGGTGGCACAGGAGGTCAGAGTGGATGGTATAGAAAGGGAGAAGCTTCTTTCCCAAAGGCTGTTTCCTACTCCACGCTCAGTCAGGGTTGGGAATGGAAGGAGTGAGGAGGGGGTTAAGAATCATTGCTGCCTTTGACTTTTCAATCAATTTTTGATTTTTCTCTGCCATGCTTAAAGGACCAGCTGAATCATCACAAAGTCTCCTGGACAGTAAGCTCTCTTTTCCAAATTTCCATGGCATTTTTTAAGCTTAGTTACAATTGCATATTAGGGTTATATATGCCACAGTTCTTCAAGGAGGGTCTGAGTATAATTAAGCTTTGTGCTGTGCCTGGGAAGGAGAAGGTGATCAGCAGGTGTCTGAGTCAGAGAAAGATCTGTAGTGCCATCAATAACATGGGTCACTGCTTCAAAAGCACAATTAGAAAATGTCTGTCTCCATTACCGCCTTACAGATGTTACCCTAGAAGACCTGTGAATTTCCTGGGTTATGTTGTGTGACTTTTTCAAAACGATCAAGAATTTGTAAAACACCCCACGATACCAAGACTTTTCTTGCCCTAACCTCTATGGTTCTCTTTCAGTGCAACTCTTTCTCACTGAAACTTTGAACTATAGCAACGGCTCACTCTCATAGCCACTGGCAGCCACTGTGCTAAGCACTTATATTAATTCATTCAGTCCTCACAATAGGCTATGGACAGGTATACTCATTATCCCCATTTCACAGGGTAAATAACTTCTCCAAGTTCACACAGCTACTAAGTGGGCAAACAGGGATTTGAACCCAAAGAAGTCTGTCTAACGTAGCTCAAGCTATTAACTGAGCACTGTGTTAATAGTATAAAGAAAGGTGTTTTCTCCTTTTATCTACGCCTTAGCTTTTTTTGCAGGAGGACAGAGATTTTGTATCCTATGTGGTGGAACAGGTCTCTGACTATGAGGAAGAGGTTTGGGGTGTAACATGCCAGGTCTCCATCATGTGGTATTTAGGAAGGGTTTTCTTCTCTCCCAGTGGCATGACTGTCTCCAATTCCTTTGGTTAGCAAAATAACAAGACTGTCACTTTCCTTTAGATCAAGTGTTTTTGTAACAGAAATCATGGGCTTCAGTGAAACTTTACCCTGACTTCCAAGTTAGAGAATGGTTTGCTAAGAGTTAATCAAGGCCTGAACATTGTAAGGGATTTTAAAGGCCTTTTTGTCCAAATTCCCAACTAATTCATGGCTCCTTTAATAATGTTCCACCAAGCATCATGTTGTATTTTGGTTTATCTTTTAATCAGTCAAAGGTGGCCTTGTGCTTGTTGACACTTCCAATGATTAAAATAACAAATCACTGGGTTTGGATTATTTTATTTATTTATTTTTTGCCTTATTCTGAATCTTCAACCTGGCTTTCTTATCTCCATCTTTTCTCCCCTTAGAACCAATTTGTCTGCTTGACATAAGCAACCAGGTTAATTATATCCAGGAAAAAATATCCCTTCTTTCAATTATAGAATGCTGAACTATGTAAATTTAAATTAACCCTTCCTCAAGTCACAGTTTTGAAATCATGCCTTTTGGCAACTCTTTGGTGACGTTTGTTTCAGCTACCAGTTTTGCTTGGAAGTACAATTATGTCATCCATCTGCAAAGAGCAGCCGTATGTACACAGCAGAAACTGCTTAATTATGGTCTTCAGTTTTCATCCTCATCTGGTCTACGAAGTGGTGCCTTTTGCATTCTACTGGAAGGATTTCTCAGATGCACGGCATTCTATTTTTACCTCTCAGGCCCACCTCAGAGTCCAAATGTCAGCACTTTATGGAAAGAGCACTGGGCGAGAAGCCAAGACAACCCAGTGAGTCCTGGGTTGGATTCTGCCTTGGGACCTTGGTTGAGTCATTAACCTTTGGGAATCCTGGTTTCTCCTCAGGAAAGTAGGCATTCTGCCAGCTCTGCCCTTGCCAGAAGGTTGTTGAGAGGCTCGAAGTAGGGAATGTAAGTAAGACCATTTGGTAAACTGCAATACAGTATAGCAACATCAAGTCAAAGTTCTGGGTCTCCAGAACAGTGATGATGTGGGTAACTGAGAACCCTCCAGCCGCACTGCCACTCTTGCCTATTTAGAGCGTGCATCTGCAGATGCCTGGGAGGGACTGAGATTAAGTTCCCTGAGAGCTGAGCACTCCTGTCAGTCAGAAATGTGTCAGTCGGGGAGTTTCAAAGCAACAGGGGGGAGAGCAAGAGCTGACAGTCATCTGAACAAATTTAATGAACACTAATTAAGCATCCTGTTTGTAAATAGCTCCAAAGATAGTATGATATAAATGTTACCTGGGCCATTTCAGGAAGTGGCATTAACCAGAGGTGTGTTGCCTCGGCCTCCAATGGCTCTGAGTATCAGCAGTTGCCTTACTTACATCTTTTAGACATTTTTCTCAACAGGACTAACTCTTGGTTGAATACAATCCTATCAGTGTATGTTTTCCTCAAGATTTTTATAAATCGAGTCCCATGTCAGTTCTGAGGCTTTCTCTTGAAAGAAGTCTTCACGTTAAAGAAGTCTTCAGAGAGCCTCTTCCTTTTTTAGTTCCCCTCAAGTTGTAAATTAATCTCTTCTTCCTTCCTTTGAACTCTTATTTTTTGTACTATTATTATTTTTTTTGAGACGGTGTCTTGCTCTGTTGCCTGGGCTAGAGTGCAGTGGCATCATCATAGCTCACAGCAACCTCAAACTCCTGGGCTCAAATGATCCTCCTGCGTCAGCCTCCTGAGTAGCTGGGACTACAGGTGCCCACCACTATGCCTGGCTGATTTTACTATTTTTCTTTTGTAGTGACAGGGTCTTGCTATGTTGCTTGGGCTGGCCTCCAACTCCTGGCTTCAAGAAATCCTCCCACTTTGGCCTCCCAAAGTGCTAGGGTTACAGCTGTGACCCATCACACCTGGCCAATTCTTATTTTTTATTATGCTTTTGAAAAGAATAGAATTTCATGTGGAAATTTATGAAAAAAAATTTAGCCAAAAAATGCATACAGTACTAAATACAATAAATAGGTCAGTTGTCATCTCCATCATCCATCCCAATGGATAGAGGTTTTACTTGTATTTCTCTGAAAAATAATGTATGTCGATTAACAATAATTCTTAACTTTATACTAAAGAAGGTCATTATTATGTAGTTCCTCAATTGGTCATTAATGCCAGTGCTCTTTGGGAAACTCACCAAAGTTGCTCGTCATCGGCAGAGTAAAAGCTGAGACCCTCCGGCAGAGCAGTGGCTTCCTCTCCCTATGCAGCCAGGAATAAAGACGGGAATGTAGAGGTCACATCTAAGAACATCAGGTCCCTTCTGAAGGGTTATTTTGGCAAGTTCTCTGTTTCTATCCAGGATTCCTCATTCCTCACACCTGAGCAATTGCTGTGGGTACAGTGGTGTGCTGTAAATGTTTAACAACTGGCTCTCCGAAAAGAAAAATATGAGAGAGAGTGTGTATGTGTATGTGTACATTTACTGTGTATTTTATTATTATTTACAAATAATATTAATAACACCGTATTCTTTTTTTTGCAAACTCCAACTGATTCTCACAGACTGCTTTTGTTGATTTTGCCAACATATTTATTCATAGGCAACATATGGTTGTAATTAACAAATAAGTAGAGTTCCAAAATCAATGCTGGTTGACATTTTTGTTTACATTAACAAGCAAAAGTAAAACAGCAGTTTTACAAAAGTAAAACAACGTGGGAACTACATATGTGAGTCCCACTTTCCTAGACCTCTGAGAAGAAAGAACTTTTGCTTCCTATGTCTAATCAGAAGTCCTCATGTTACAGGTGAAGTCCGTCCCCTGCTTTGAGCATGAGAACAGAGAGAAAAAAATATCATGACCTGTGAGAAACAGGGGCATTCCAAGAATTGAAATTCACTCTTTTTTTAAGTTCTAATATTTTATCAAATTTTATACATGCCCATCATTTAAAAAAGCAAATAGTGTAATATATGACTCATCATGAAGAAAAATAGTCCTCTGCCCTTACCCTCCATTTCTTCTCTTTAGAGAAGCCACCTGCAATTCTTTTAGCTGATTTTAGGGGGGGATACTGCTCCATCTTTCTAAATAATATGTCTTTATTGCTATTTCTTGATTTGGGGAATGAAACACTAGCTATTACTTCCCATATGGTGAGTGGCATGGTAGGTGAGGACCTGGCTCTTTCATGCTCCACCTTACCCCCACCCCATACCTCTTGGCACCCTAATACTTGCCAAGACATGCCTCTTTTTTCTCTCCACTCTTCCAGTAGAGTTATATTTTAATTTTGTTCAAATCAATTTTCAGTGTTTATATTATATGGCAATGCAAATGATATTCATGGCTAAGCCTTTATTTTTCCTTTCATGCACAATTTTATATTTTCCCTAGAGGTTTTATTTTGTTTTTGTTTTGTTTTGGTTTATATTTACATTTAGATTACATTATATCCTTTTATATTAGCTTGATTTCCTCTGAATTTATCATTGTTTCAACCTCAAACTCTGCCAGTTGTCTAAGTTTCCCCTCCAAGTATGAGATGCCTCCGCCATCCCAGTGACCTCATCTTCTTTAGGAAATCTCTCCTGGAGACCCTCTGCCTGCTCCGTCTGGCTGGGTCACCATCTGGCAGCCTGGCCATTCCCTCTGCCTCATCTCAGGAGTTGCCTCTGCCTGGCTGCCTTGGAGATCTCTCCCTTGCAGTGTTCCACAGACACCAGAGGAGCCTATCTTCAGTCACTTCCCGAGAAAGAGTACAGGGAAGATGAAACATTTGAGGCCTTGCTTATCTGACAAAGCCTTTATTTTACCTTATATTCGATTGGTAGTTTCTCTGGGTAGAGAATTCTAGGTTGAAAGTCACATCTCCAGATTTTTTGAAGGCATCACTCCATTGTTCTCTGGCTTCTGACATTGCTATTAAGAAATTCAAAGCCATTCAGATTCACAATCTGTGAAAATAATTTTTCTCTGTCTGGAAGCTTGTTTGATTGTGCCTCTGTCCTGTGTCCTAAAATTTCATAACACTGTGCCATGGTTTGAGTTGCAGTGTGGACTCCTTTAATCTGAAGATTCAAGTCTTTCAGTTTAGTGCATTTCCTTAAATTATTTTGTGGTTAGTTTTCTTCCCTCCTCTGTGTGTGTGTGTATGTGTGTGTGTGTGTGTGTGTCCCTGTGTGTGTGTATTATTCTCTTTATGGAACTCTTATTATTTGCACATTGGGTATCTTGGACTAGTCATTTGCTTTTCTTATCTTTCCTGTCCTGTTTTTTTATCTTATAACACATATAACTCTCTTACGAGTGGACTTTTCCCATTTATACTATAACATTTTTAATTTCACCAGTCTTGTTTTGCTATCTTAATGTTCTTTTTTATATTATCCAGTTCTTGTTTATATAAATGCAATCTATCTTCTTTTATATCTTTCAGGATATTAGATATGTAGTGAATATAAAATGTTTTCCTTGTATGGTTCCTGTTAGGTAGCTTTTATCCCATTTGTTTGATTTGATTGCCATCTTTCATGTCAGAGCTGTTCCTCAATGTCTGTGAGCTCTGGGTTCTGCTCTTAGTGAGAGAGGGACACTAAAATGCTGCTCGGAAGCCCTGAGCTTGCTGTCGGGGCCTGTCCTCTGTGGGCTTCACTCTAGGGCGTGGCTGAGATGTTTTGTCAGAGAAACTCGACATCAGTATGTTTAGGTCTTCCCTCTTGAGCTATTCAGATCCCCTCGGAAAACCTCTCCCAGCCTCTTGCTTCAAGTATAGTCCTGGTGGCCACATTTCTGGAAACCCAATAGGGAAGGAGTTTGGGGATCTCGGTATTTAGGATACCAATATTCACTTTTTCTCCCTGTGTTGAATGCTCTGTCCTCTTCCTCTCACTGTGCCTGGTGTCCCCCTCTCCCCCACGGGTCTCCCTTTCTCCCATTCTAGAGAGTAAACAAACCTTTAGTCTCCTGCTGTGGATAAGGAGGGGACATGTGGATCCTACAGCTTCTGAATGAACTTCCATCAAGTTCCGCTACCCTCCCACACTCCCAGAGGCAGCACAGTCAATTCCTGATCCTTTTCAGGGGTTCTGCCGGGAAAACAGCGCTGCCACTGGGCCTCCACACTGCCAGTGAGGATGCAGCTTTCTGATACCCGGCAGATCAACTATCAGTCTAGTCATCCATCTTCTTCCCAGGTTCTAAACCACTGTCTGATTTCTTATTTTCTCTGTCCTTGCACGTTAATACCCACCCCGCTTTCCTCCCATAGCATCACAATGCACATTTATTTCATGGCATCTCTTTTTGTGTTATAGTCCATTGTAAATCTGTCTGATCTCTCCTCTGAAGAGGGAGCTCCTCTGAAGGAAGAGATGCATCCTGCAGATTTCATAGTCTGCAGCACTGGGCAGGGAAAGATTGCTGTGTGTTCAAGTGTGGCTACCCTGAGGTCAGTTCAGTGGCCAGCCAGGCACAGGGCTGGGTGCCCAGGCTCAGACACACTGGGCCCCAGTGTGCTCTCAGAGGGATTCTGGTTGGGTGCTGTTTTCCTCCCTCCACAGGGAACCTACTTCTGCCTGTGGGCATCCTAATGGCCTAAGAAAGAAGTGATAGCTCCAATCAGGAGTTGCTCCTTTATCGTAAAATAAGACACAGAAGCAGGTGAAAGCCTAGAAAGAAAGAGACCTACCTCTCTACTGACTGGTAGGAAAAGGAAGGGACAAGAGCTGGAGGAGGATGAACATCAACTCCTTTCTATACCCTTCTTTGACCTCTTTTATATGAAAGACTATTTTCTGATTATAAAAGTAATACCAGGTCAATGTGGGAAATTTGAGAAATAAAGTATAAAAAAAAAAGATTAAAGTTGCTGATAATCCCACCACCTTTAACATTCTGTTATAAATATATATATATATGCACATATATATCATTTAATAACATTGGAATTTGGTTAAACTATCCCCCCTCTTTAGATATCAGGTAACTATTTATTATTATTGTTTTGTTAAATTTTTTCTATTTTAATATTTTGAGGTTTGTCACTTTTAATTAATTATTAAGAACTCTGTATCAGTGTAATAGACCTTTTGTTGTATCTTTCCATCAGTTTACTGTTTTCCTTCTTTACTTGTGTTTGGCATCTTCTGACATATAGAAATCAGTAGGGTTTTATGTAATCAAAGCTATTCATCTTTCTTTGCAATATCTTCTTACTTTATACTAAGAAAGTGCACTAGGTAGATTTTCTGAACAGGACACGGGGAGATTTATTTCTCAAAAAGTCCTCAGTGCTTCCTGAAGTTATTCAATTACCATTTATTAGGTCCCCATTTACTTGGAATCTGAAAACTGGCTCCAGCACTGGATGTGAAGATTAGGCTCTTTGGAGCTCTGGCCCTGTTGGCTGAATCTGTGCATTCTTCTCTTTGCCATTTTGCAAAGAGGGTAGACATGCTGGCTACTGGCAGAACCACAGACATGGTGCAGCTGTCATCAGATCTCTAAGCCATGAAAATTCCCTGGGAGCCTCTTAGGATACTCCGGCTTATATCTGCCTTAATTTGAAAGTCCTAGGATGCTCCCCAGAAGACTTACTAAAACAAGAAAGAGCAAAGACTGCTCCAGGCACCAACTGACAGCCGGACAGTAACAAGTCATTTTTCTCTCCTTGTAGCTACCTAATGAGTAATCATCACGACTTCCTTCAGACTGGGGCTAGAAAACAAACAGTGTTCCTTGGAGTTATGTCCTTTCATCTTGCCTGTTTGACATCCCTGTTGACAGGACATGCGATGCAGGGCCAGATGGCGCCGGGCACATTATACAGATGAGTGGCAGTAGTCCAGGTGTGCCAAGCAGGAGGAGGAGGAAGAGGACAGCCTGGGCATTTCATCACTGGAGTATACTAGAAAGAACAGGTCCAGCTGGGGTCTGTCTCTTCATGAGAGCCTGAGTGATTGATGTTCTAAACCGATTCCAAAATGCCTGTTTCACTAAGGCCCCAGGAAAATGAATATACGTATCCTAATGACTTCATCTTCCATTAGATTTTCTATGAAGAGAGAAAGTATATTTGTGGTTGCTAGAGCACTATGCCAGCAGTCAGAAGGCCTGAGTTCTACTCCCTCCTAGGGTGACCAGCCATTCTGGTGTGCCTGGGACTGATGGATTTCCTGGGATATTGAACAATCCGTTGTAAAATCACAACGGTCCTGGGCAAACTGGGCGGGTTGGTCTCCTTTTTTAGCTATGTGGCTTTGATCATGTCATTTACCCTGCTGAGCCCCAATCTCCTGATATCTGTCCTTGCTCTGTCTTTAAAGAGTTAAAGTGACTATCACCAAGATTTAGGGAGGTGGGACAATTTATAAGTTGTGTGGCCTTGATCAAGTTATTTAACCTCTTTACGCCTGATCTTACTTCCCGGTCTCCACAGTAGTGGTAGTACTAGTGAACACTTCATATTACCACGAGGATCAAATAAAAAGTGATAGTTAAATGTAAACTCCTGATTGCAGTGCCTGGCATGTAGTAGGCCCTATTAAATGTCACTGTTATTCTTACATATAGAACATTGCCTAAACTAGACTACACTGATGTCATTATTTCTGGGAGAGTCTTAGAGTTATGAAAGTCAATTCTGCCCTCTTTGGATTGGATTGCCATTTCCAGAGAGAGGCCACATGGAGACTCAGAGGCCAGGGCATTTAACAGCTACTGGAAGAGCCTTCCGGAGGGTGGCTCTGGGGAAGTGAGGAGCCACACTCAGAAGCTGGCAGCACAGATCTCCTCCTTTTCCCTGGACATGGGTTTCAGCTCTGACAGGGACAGTTCTATGCTTCTTATTAGAAAGTAAATGCCACAGGGGATACCAGGTGGAAAAGTATATAAAAGATCTTATTCAACAGTCATTTATTAATCTTTTGCTCTACTCCAGGCCTGATTCTAGTTGCTATAAATATGAAGATGAGAAAGTTTCTATCATATCCTCAAGGACTCATGGTCCTGTTGAGTAGACAAATCTATGTAATTTGATCACAGACATTTGCTTAGGTGCCATAACCAGTGTGTGCAATGCTGGGAGGCCCAAGGAAAGCACTCACTGCCCAAGTGTATCTTGAAGAATGAGCAGGAGGTGGTGGGAAAGAGAAGGAGGTTTCAGAGGTCAGGAGTTGATGTTCAAATACGTGAGGCACAATCTGCATGGAGAATATAGAGTGATTCACGGTGGCTGGGGGAGAGAATGGAGCCATGCTGTAAAAGTTTCAATGCCTGGTTTATGGGACTGAGAGACCCTGAGCAGCCCAAAGGGTATTGGACATAATGCAAAGAAGTTGGGATTTGTGGGTGGTCCAAGGGGATCTATCTCAGGTGTTTAAGAAGAAAACAGAACCAGATTTCCAAATTGGAACTATTCCTTTGTCTACATAGGTATATCTGTAAATATGCTTATCATAGCATTATTTGTACTAGCAAAAATCAGAAAGAGTTTGTGTGGATTCTGTTGAGTCATTTATGCATAGACACAATGAAATACTATACAGCTATTAATATATTCATTGGCATGAAGAGATTTTATAAAGTAGATAATAAAGCAAGATGTAGCATTTCTACATTTCATTTCAAATGATATGTGTATTTTAGAGTGGTGTGTTGCAGCCAGTTCATATGAGCTCCCAAGAGCTAATTTGTTAGCATCTCTTTCTGAGTCCAATTCAGTAACATCATGTTGGTATTGAAATTGGCCAAGTGGAAGTGTTTAAAATCAGGGCTTCCTTTTTTTTTTAACTGAGAATGCTTTGTTAAACATGGCCCAACACACCACTGTAGATATATAAATGTTGAGGGAAAACCTGGGCTCCACTGGGCAGTGAGATGAGAAGGGATTTCTTTGTCTATCTGTATTTTCCAAGTTTTTAAAATTGACATGCATTACTAAGGTAATTCTTGTTTTAATTCAAAAAAAGAAAAAGAAAGCTCACTCTGGCAGCAGCAGCATGAGTGGGCTGAAAGCTGAGAGATCAATCGGGAGATCACTTGATACAACAGTCCTGGGGAGAGCTCCTGAGAGCTTGGAGTAAGGGCACTGTGGAGTTGGGGGCAGGGTAACATTTCTGAAAGAGACCATTCAAAATTCAGAAACTTTTAGTCATTTTCAGTTGAGAAATCCATAAAGAATACATACTTGGTCAATACTTTTATATATCAGCACATGGACAACTTGAAGCAGATTTCATGAACATGAAACATCCGTGGGTTTGAACTGATATGCTGACCTTCATTCTAGCCAGAATTTCAAATTGTCTTGCAAGCTCATGATTATTGAAGTTGATGACAGAAAGCAAAATGGCTGGACTTGAATATCTTGTTTTGGGGGGTCCTGACCCCCCCTATTGAGATATATTAAACCACTGACAGAACAAAAGACATAAGCAGGCGAGATCCATCATTCATTTTCATATCCATAGTGACTTGCACAGTACCTAGCCCAGAGTGCATGCTGCAAGAATGTTTGATGAATGAATGAATAAAAAGATGAGGGTTTCTCAGTGGAGAGCTGGTACATGTTGAAGAAAAATTTTCTCAATTTGTGACAGCCACTGGTATTTATGGTGCAAATATTCTCACCATATCCAGTTTCAGGCTACAAGTGCAGCCACTGAACTTGGGGCTGGGACGAGATGAGTACAGTGGGCTCTCAGGGTGCAGGCTCCAGCACACCAGTGGCCCACCTGGCATTCCGGCCCCCAGGTCCCTCTCTGGCTGGACCCCCCAGTCACTTGGACAATTCTGCTCTGCCCCCAGCCCACAGTCATCCTGAAGCAGCCTCAGCCTGACCTGTGGACACTTGCAATGAATATGGTCCTGAACATAGTACAGGTGACCCCAAAGAGGGACACCACTGGCAACGCTGGGTTAGGTTGAGGGAAATCTGTGTTCTGGTCCTGGGTGACCACAAGGAGGACACATCACTGAGGCTCTGTCCTATCACCTGGCTCTCAGAGATTACTGATCTCCACCTCCCAAGGTGGCTGTGAGGGCAGAATAAGTCAGGGGCTACAAGAGGGAGCTTTAAGGATCCCTAAGAATGGGTGTTGAGCCCTGAAGAATACTGTGTGTGAACAGGAGCCAAGACTTTTTTTTGGAGTCTTGGGGTTAGGGGACATGAGTTAAGGTTTCAGAGATCTTAGGGGGCTGAGACAAATTGTAAATAAGTGTGGAACACTGTCCTCAAAGCTGAAATGAAAAGGGCAGCAGGACAGTACCCTTTACCCTTTTGCTGCAGCATGGGACGACATGTCAGGCAGAGCCAACTGGCTTCCCTGTAGCAGAGGTGTTGTGAGTTCCTCCAGAGGCAGCTAGGTCTACAGCGGCCCATAAACGTGGGGGCTGAGCCTGGTTTAATGGGGAAACACTTAATTTCCTGATTTATGAAGCACTCGTTATTTTTATTAACTGTCCTGTTTTATTAGGCCTCGTTGATGGCCTGGGAAAATTCTTATTCTTGTGTTTCTCACTGCCAGGATCTCCATCCAAGCAGAAAGATGCTCTGAGGTCACATATCTGGTAGAAAAGTTAACTCTCACAGTGATTAGAAGGAGAATAGTGGCATTTATGATACTGTAATTGCACTATGTGGGTATCTGCTATGGGCTTGACCTCATACTGGCACCTTATATATGTCTTGTAATCCTCAAAGCAACCCTATATGATAGATACTATTATTTCCATTGTAGAGATAAAGAAATTGAGGTTTGGCAAAGGTATGCAAAGTGTCCAATGACACACAGCTAGAAAGTGCCATAGATTCTTGGACCTAGAAAGGGACTTGGAGCTCTATGGGCCTCCTTATGTGGCTAGGTCATCCTCAGCTAGTTTCTTAAACCTCCCCTATCCTCACTTCCTCTTTTGTTTCATAGTTCAGAAGCACATATGTCTACATCTCCAAGGTCTGCTACATTTTAAGAGCTAACATCATCTCAGCCATAACAGTCCTACCAATTTTTTATTATCATTTTTTTCCCTCCCTTGAAACATGGATCTGGCATAATGCTTTTCTCTTGTCATTTGGACCAAGGGCTACAAGTTGTTCCACAATATATACTCACAGGGCGACTGCAAAAAGCAGCCCTCCACTCAGCTATTAAAATAACCTTCCCTCCGTAATGGATTAGTTATTTCAGCAATGAGGTCCATTTGAAGGGAGATCATGAGATAATTGACTGTCAAACAGTTGAGCAATGTGAAGGTCAATTGTAGTGAGGTCAATTCGTTTGAACAATGGGCTTTCTCTGACAGGCCTCATAATGTTGATAATAATAACTTTGGTTTAATGGAAGTGTTCAATGGTGTTAGAGAAGAATGAACTATTAGATGTTCAGATTAAGGATTGTCTAAACTCAGAAGGTTTTGGAGACGGTTTGGTCATAGCAAATGCAAAATCCCTGGCTAGGGAAAACCGACTTTACAGAACAGCTGGATTTAATGTCAAAGGCAAATGATTTTCCTTCCCTCTTTACCGATTGACTTGAATTTACACTGTGCAGACCGTGATTATTCCCCTACTCTATATTTATAGCTTCTCATTTGCATTTTCCAGAATAATTAAGAATTTAACCTAGAATGGGCCATTTTTGAGTAGAGGTGAATGCTTTCTGATTTTTAAATGAACCATCTAAATTAGATACTAAATATACATTGTATTCTCCTTGCCTCCTGCTTAAAGTCCTTCTAAACTTCTGGACTCATTACTGGAACCCAAGGGGAGAGATGTCTCACCCCATCCAGAAGCCTGCCTTTGTCTAGGAGGGTGACTCTCATCCACAGAGGACAAGCTGTTTCATAGGTGGGACCATCTACCTGCAGGCGTGTGGAGCCAGAGGACAAGCCAGGCAGCCTCTTTAATGGGTGGCAATTGAGGGACTCCCCAATGAGTTCCCAGCAGACAGCAGAAGGGGAAAGCTGCTCTGCTTTTTTTGCTTACATTCCACTGAAAATCATTTCCAATCTATTTTGCTTCACTTGCCAGTGTTGGCTCTTCCTTTGTGCTTTTAAAGGATTTCCATCTCCTGGAAGAGCATAACTCTGCACACCCTGGAGTAATGCTGCCCTCAGGGCGCCGCTGAGAAGAAGGAGAGCTAGCTGATCCCCAGGAGAAACTGCTTCTTCAGTCAGGGCCATGTCCATTGTCTTTTTGACCCATTTAACACAGGAGGGCCCAGTTTCCAAAGGTCAAGGCATATCCCCCACATCATGAAGTAGCTGAAAAAACTCGGCCAACTGTCTACCTTCAAAGTCTGTTTATTCTTCCTCTATACTCTGCTACCTCCCAAATTTACAAATTGGGCCTCATTGTCATGAAGGCCTCTTGGTTCTACAGCAATAAAGTGCCGTGTCTGCTCCCTAAGTCATTCTCTGTTAGTAGGTAGGGGTTCCCTAAGGCCACATCAGTGCTGCAGCTGCTGGATTCTGCAATGTTACAACAAGATTTCTAAGAGGGAGGTGTGTTCTCTCTGGGCAGGTGGGCCCTGTGTGCCCTGGCAGACATGAGCAGAACTGCAGAGATGATTCATCAGAGCTTCCTGAGAAGCCTTGGGTCACAGGCAGCTGTTTCATTCCTTGGGGCAGAAGGGGTGGGCATTTAAGGAGACACCATGAGGCTCTGGATGGGTGTAGGTATGTAAACAGCCAAAAGCTCCTTCATGGTACCTAGGTGGAGGCAGGTCACATTGAGGCATGATGAGGACAGATTACCTGGTCTTACTGTACGTTAGTGAGTTGTCTGCAAAGTTCTCTGCATGGTTGGATTCCAGGGTATCAAATACCTTCTCCACCCCAAATAAAAATTAGCAGTGATCCCAACAGAAATGTCTGTAATGCCTGTGACAGCAGAGGTACCTGCCAGTCAAACAAGATAACCCATGAATCCACTGGTACTTACCTAGACTGGGTCATTGTTCAGACTAGTTAGCAAAGATTGGGGTTTTAAGGAGTCTGGTGGGTCCATTCTGGTGTTGAAATGCACTTGACATCTCTGGGAAGGGTAGACTTTGGTGAGGTTCTGCATTGGAGGAGCTTAGCCAATAATAATAATATTTGCATTTATTAAGCACTTATTATGTACCTGGGGTAGTATCTAGGACTTTGATATACATTTTCTCATTCTATCCCCACCCAGTAAGGATGTAAGTACTGTTATTATCCCCATATTACAAAGAAGAAACTGAGGCTTAGGGGTTAAATTGTTTGCTTGAAGTCACCCAGACAATAAGTGTTGGCACCAGAAGTCCCACCATAAGTCCAGTAGACCCGACAGACAGGCTGAGCATGAAGAAGGCGTGGTGTGTGTGTATGGTAGGAGATCCTGGCTACTCATGTTTTTCCTTGTGCTGTGCTGACATTCTTGTGGCTATATAAATATATGTTTGGGAAATTCTCCAAATGGACCATTTTTACCACCACTTTTCTCCCCTCAATTAGGGTATCAGACAGGATTCTCAGTATAAATGGTGATCAGCCACTGCCAGGTGAGCCTCTGCCTGTCCATAAGGCTAATATGAAATTCACAACCAGAGTAAAGCAGTTATCAATGCTAGTTCTCCAATATCCAGGGAAAAAATAAAATAAAATCCCTACAAGCTCAAATGAACAGAACTATCCTGAAGACCTTCTAAGGAACTCTCATTTAGAATTCATTTTCCCACTTTCTGGCTAGACAAAATGAGGCCAGGTGTCTTGCCTGACCTCAAAGCAGGAGCAGGATGGGAGCTGAGTAAAATGCTTTTAGCTTAGTCACACTTGCTGTGAAAGAAACAAATAAACAAAATAACTTTACCTCCCTGAGAATGATGGACAGGGGTTTTAAAAAAAAATCCTATAATACTTCCTTTGTTTTGGCTTCAAAAGTGCTGTTGATAACAGCTGTTACCAGTGTACAGTGTGTTTATTGTTGAGTAATTATGTTTTGCTTTCATATTGGCAAAGCTATTATTTGCACCCTTAGGAGCAGCGGACATCTTGTATACACAAATGAATTAATGTGACAATGGCTTTCGACTTTGGAAGCGGTGACTTATTCATCTGCAGCGTTGTTAAATAAACACTCAGATCTCTTCATCATGGTGCCTATCACTACTGGGTTTCTCCAGCTACAAATTTGACAAGATCATGCAGCCCAAAGGACTGGATTAGAGACAAAAAGAGAGAGAGAAAATATGGACATCTCTCTTAACTATGATTTTGAAATCTGTCCAAAAGCCAAAGAGTGTTTCTGGTTTAAAACAGCCAGAGCGGTCAAAGCCAGACATTGGAAGCTGCTCAGAGAGATTGTCGAAGGGAAGATTCCTGCAGCGTAACCTGTTCCTAGAAGGCTAAATCAAAGCAACGGTCCTCTCTCTCGATCCCACACACATGCACACACATACACACATGTGTGTACATGCATACCCAAGGAACTTTGATTTCTCTAGGACTTCCTAAGTACCCAGTGGCGGTCTCAGTCAATCCTATTGCTTGACTGTTTTTTTATTACTTACCATTTCTTGTACAGCAGGCACCATACAGTTAGCTAAATCACCCACTAAATTGGCTAAATGGAAAGGCAGACAGAAAACCTAAGTTAGGTGAGGGATGATGAATATTCTCCAGGAATAGGAAGGTACAATAATGAAGAAAAAGGTCCTGTGTGACAATCTGGAAGAATCTTGCAGACTTGCATTCAAATTGGTTAACTTCAGAAAAAAAGATTCGACTAGCAAGCAGGGAAGAGACAGCTTAGACACAGAGAGAAGAGGGATGGGGAAAGAAGGAACTCCACTTTGCAAACATTCTTGTGCCCTCATTATGTGCGAAGTGAAATGTGGGTTGTGGATTGCATAAAAAAAGAGCAAGATTTAGGGTGTAATCCTTGGAAAAGTCAAATTGTAAGACAGCATGCACCAAACATATAAAGAGGCAGTAAGAGATTCCTTCCCGTGAAGGGGCCTGGTAGGGCATGGTGGGAACAAAAGGAGGGCGGGCTTTGGCTCAGACACTCTTCAAGGCAAACCTGAAATGTCCAGAGAATGGGAGCTTGAAGGCCTGACAGAGGAGGGAATTCATTTTGGCTGAAGCTTTTTTAATTAGAAAGAGAGAAAGAAGCAGGAGAAGGCCAGGAAGGAGGTCACCCAGGGAGACAGATGATGAATAAGGCCAGAGCACAGCCACGGAGGGAGGAGGGAGCCGAGGAGAGGGCCAGGGGCCTGGAGTCAACACACAGAGGGACCAGAAGCAGGACGGAGCCCAAGGGGACTTGGTCCACAAGGTGCAAATCCTGTTCATCTCTGATCCATCCCACGGGCATGGGAGCCCTGGAGCCAAACCAGCATCCCAAGCACAGCTAGGCTAAGCCTGGTCCTCAGAAAAGGCTTAACCAGTGCCTTGTCTATCAGGAGCCTCGGCTGAACCTTCATGCTAAAGCAAGTCCCAGCTCAGGCCAGCAGGCAGCTATTCCTCTAGCTGGTGCTGAACCTAAAACCATAGCCAACCTCTCCATGCTCCCCAAATGAGAGTGTGTGGGAAAGTATGAATATTGTCTCTTAGGAATACGTGACAAGTTTTCCCAGGTGCAAATAATCAAGACCTCAGTGAGATCTTGCCTGTCCAGGACTCAGAACCCTTTAGACTAGAGGCCAGAAACTGCAGCCAGGGTGCCCTATGAGGTAAGAATGATTTCTATATTTTCAAAACGTTGTTTAAAAACAAATAACAACGAAAATCAAATAAGGAGTCTGTGACAGAGACTATATGTGCCTTGCAATGTCTAAAATATTCACTATTTGGCCTTTTATAGAAAAATAAGTTTGCTGACCTCTGCTATAGAGAATTCTCACCACATTCAGAAAAAGCCAAAGTTTATTACAGCTTACAGGTGGCATTGACAGATTTCACACACGTGCGTACACACACACACATACAATCCCAACAGTAACAGAAACAACAAAAACAGGATGCCTGCACAACATGTGGATACATTTACGCTAAGAAACTACTTGCTATTCTTCTGAAATTCAAATGAGACTAGACATCCTGTATTTCATCTGGCAACTTTACTGCCAGGACATAAAGGGTGGTACAACAAGAGTATGAGCTCTGGATCAGACTGCTTGGGTCCTAATCCCAGCTCTACCACTTAAGTAATTATGCCTCAGCTATGCCAACTGCAAGATGGGGATGATGGTGTCTCCTGGGGTACATGGAACAGTATGTGGCATGTGGTAAGAGGTCAGGAGGGCCAGCTGTTGCTACATCATCTTGCTCCAGGGTACCCCTCTCACTTCCCTTCTTCCTACTCTTCCCTTCCCATGTGTCACTCCTGCTATGGTGGTCTCCTGGCCTTTCCTAGACCCTGCTTTAAAGCCTTTACACCCAAGGCATCCTCTACCTGGAACACCCTTCTTCCCACTGTTCTATGGAGTTCAGTCCCTTAGTGCCTGCAGGATTCTGCCCACCTCCTGTCTCCTCGCAAAGCCTACCCTGGCCACCCTGGCTCTGCTCTCTCTAGCCCCTTTTCTGCTCTCCTTTCCATAGGGCCTGCTGTCCCACTGCAATGGCAGCTTCCTAGAGGCTGGTTCTTACTGGTCTTCCTTACTGTTAGACTCCTAATCTCTCGCATGGTGACTGGTACGTACTTGAAGAATGAATGGATAAATGATGGGCTGTACTTTGCTAAGGGGCTTGCTTCAGAGTGAAGGAGGCAGTTATAAAGACATCAACTCATGTTTCCAGAGGATTGCCTGTGTGTTAGGGACAGAGTGGAGAATAAACAGATAGGGTCCTTGTCCCTTCTTAGTTTACAGCCCAGCTGGGAAAGCAGATACGACACAAACACGAGTGACAAGATTGGAGTCAGCAAAAAGTTCTGAGGTCCTTGAAAGCACTTGACAGGGAGGCCTGGGAAGGCTTCTCTTAGGCTTTTGAGCTGAGCCAAGAAGGGGGACCAAAATTTAGCCAAGTGCAAGGGGGGAGAAGAACGTTGGAGTCCAAGGGCACTGCCTGTGCCAAGGCCTGGATGGGGAGCAGAGAGGAGTCCAGAAAGACTAAGGATGTGGGGCTCGGTGTCGCTGTACGTGGAACCTTTCAGTTCTGCCCATGGTGTTCAGATTTCATTGTTGTTGTTGTGGCTTGATGCATATGTTGGCACTACTGCGGTGGGTCTGGGCCAATAGCAGCTTTCTTGCATGTACTTTTCAAAACTTGTATCTATTATTATTTTTAAGTAATTTTAGCACTGGCAGAAAGGGATGCCCTGATGGGTCTGAAGACTGATCAGTGGACTGGAGGTGCAGCATGGATGCGATGAGGCGTATCTCCATTCCGTGTCTTTCCCTTCTTGGGGGTGACAGCCCAGGAGGAACACACACGACAGCACGACCTTCCAGTCAGCACTGGGTGCTCTTCCACTGACAAGCTCTGTGAGCTTGGGCAAGTCCTACACCCTCTCTGAGCCTCAGTTTCCCCATGTACAAAATGAGAAGGTGGGTACTAATATGTGCCTTATAAAGTTAATAAGAGAATTAAATGAGAAGGGACATGATGTGCTCAGTTTGTTGCCTGGTACTTGCAGAGAACCCAGGAATGGTGAGCCCCTGTCTCCCATTTCCTCCCTTCTCAAACCCAGCCTCTCCTACCTGGCAGGGCCCATGATGGGGAGAAGGAAGGCTTGAAGTTAGCACTTTCCATCATGTACCCTTTGAAATCCCAGTTTCCTGAGACAGTCTGCAGAAAAAGGTGCTGTGGTAAAATAGGTCCGTGGAGAATTCTTCCCCTAAAACTGCAAGGTTCCTTCTTGAAGCACCAACCAGGGGATTTTTCTCAGAATAGACCAAAGGATGTGTGGGTGTTTGACACACTGCAACATTCTGGCAAGGCCATTTTGTAATGCAGCACAGGTCCTTATACAGGGCCACTCACCTGCAGGGACTCCAAGCCCAGGCATGCAGGGTTGAGGTGTTTCAGCATAAAGAGGCCTGGTCCTCTGGTGGGAGCTGGGCTGGGAGACAAACAGCCCATGGGCTGCAGTGTTGGCCACCAACTCTGCAATGAAGTCACCTCATTGTTGAAAAGTGTCAGAGGGCTCCTCACTGATCCCCCACCATGCTCCCCACCTCCCCACTGGCCTTCTAGCCTCTCCCTCCCTAAATTAGTGCTCTAGAGAAGGTGCTAGAGGAAAAACTTCACAAGCATTCCTTGGTAGGCAACCAAGCTCAAAATCACCTGATCACACATGCTTCCTGCCACCCCTGGGGCTGGAGTCTTTGAGAAGACTTCCCCCTCTGCAAATCCATGCTGGCAGCCAGCATCTCCTGAGATTGAGACACTGTTTCGTCCTACACACTTCTATAGTACTTTTCGTCAAATGGATTTAGAAACTATTGAGATTAGAGAAATTTAAACTCATTCAGAATTTTTTTTTTCCTACTGATAATAATGTCAATGACTGCTAAGGTATAACCACCCATGCATGGTTTGACAAACATTCTTAGCTTAAAAGGAGATCTTCGTTCTCAAATAGGTTTGGAACACTGCTTTAGAATATTTAGTATTCCCTCAGCACAGATGAACAAACTGAATCAGGGAGTGGATGGTATGCCTGAGTCAGTGAGGGTGGGCAGGGGATTGTGTTGTTAGTTCATGCAGTATGTGATGGGGTCACCCTTCAAACTGTCCTGTCTTCCTCCAAATCTCCATCTATAGGGAGATGCAGCCAGGGAGGAAAGGATGCTGTGTTTTGCATCCTGCAGAGCTTGCTTATGGTCACTCTGGGATGGCCTGCATTTGAGAACCTGGCTGTCTTATCTGATAAGCCCAATCATTCCTGTATTTGAGCTGGCAGCATCCTGCAAAGATGCATGGTAGAGCAGAGCAAGCACTACATTAAGAGCCAGAAAACCTGGATTCTAATCCATCTCAGCCATTTATTATCCTTGTGGCTTTGGGCCAGTCAACTCATCTATTTTTGTTGTTTTGGGTTTTGTGGGGTTTTTTGTTTGTTTGTTTTTTAGTTTCAACAACCACAATCTGTATAATGGGGGGGGGGAAATCTGCCTGGCTTTCTAACAAAGATGCTATGAAATAACAAGATATAAAACACATTGAAAACATTTCAAATGGTTCAGGCAGACTCAGGCTGCTGACTGCGTTTTGTTGTTAATGCCAAAGCAAACATTTCCATTTCTTTCAGTATGTTTAGCATCAGCTTCATGGCTTGGAATTGTCAAAAACTGACCAGAAAAAGTTTCTTGGAGTCTTTCAAGGGCACCTAGTTATGGTTCAGTTGAGTGTGAACCTTGGGAGGTTGCAGGATGAAATTGGAAATCGCCCTGGGTAATGGAGAGCCAAATTGGGCCTTAGAGCAGGTAGCAGGGTGACTTATTTTTTAATGTTTCCAACATGAAAGAACACAATTGATTTTTTTCCTCCTTAATCCCTCCAACTCCCTAGCTTTTATTGTTTCTAAAATAAGATAAACCAAGCAGGTGTTATTTCAGCTCTGTAAACAATCTTTATTTTTCTGGCCGATAGGAATAGAAATTGAGACGGAGACCAGGCTTAAGAGAGGGGGAAGCCAGGCAATCAAGGAAATCATTGATCTTAACTTAGCCGGCTCCTGCCACTTCTGCGAAAGCTCACAGCGATCCCTCCCCCCATAACTTACCCTCGGGTCTTTGTCGATACCTCATGAAAGTGTGGAGCCTCCGGCGGAGAAATCTTCAAGTACTCTGGTTTCTTGCACGGATCAAATCACACTTGTTATTTTTTAAGATTAGTGGCAGCTCGTAAAATGACTTCACTTTCTCGATCCAAGCAAATAATTGTCAAATGATTTTATTTTAATGCTTCAGCGCTGGGAACATTGGCAAGATTTCTATCTTACTGTACTTTTTGAAGTTCCCGACCTGTTTTCTCCTCCCTCTGTATGTTTCTGCCATAGGCAGAAAAGTGCTAGCTTCAAAGGCCTTTCTGCGTTTGCAGACAAGCAGTAGGATAGAGAGGGAGGCATGAGCCTGAATGGGCCCATCAATGGGCCCATCAATGGTCCTGATCAAGAGACAGACACTTGATCCTGGGCTGGGTCTGAGCATGAGAGTTGGATCTCATGCAGCCCCACTCCCTCTGGCCTCAAGGTCCCATGGCAGCTGGTCATGTAGGCAGCTCATAGTCCCTTTGGCAGGAGGCCTGTCTGTGAGCCCTGGCAGACACCCAGCTTGCTGCTACTCAAGCGCAGGCATCCCTCCAGCAAAGCCCCCATCCTTTGTACCCGTCCTAAGTCTCAGATGTCTCAGCCTCAGGTGAGCCCCTTGCCACCTGAAAAAGCAGTGTTGGCAGAGCTGGCTCAAAGGACAAGATAGTTTTCCTTCCTTCTACCTTCAGGGCTATGCTACAATATCAGTGCAGTATGGGAGGGGAGAAGCAGCAGGGTACAGAAGCTCCTCAACTTACGGTTGAGGGTTGCATCCTGATACATCCATCTTAAGTCTAAAATAGCGTTAAGTCAAAAATGCACTGAATACAGCTAACCTACCTTAAACGTGCTCAAAACACTTACACTAACCTACAGTTAGGCAAAACCATCTGATACAAAGTTT
The DNA here is from genome assembly GCF_040939455.1 of Microcebus murinus. Classification (NCBI taxonomy): domain Eukaryota; kingdom Metazoa; phylum Chordata; class Mammalia; order Primates; family Cheirogaleidae; genus Microcebus; species Microcebus murinus. Next base: position 23,962,383 of record NC_134106.1, on the reverse strand, counting down.
ATTTTATAATAATAAACATAATTTATAATAATAAAAATAAAAGATAAAATTAAGATTCAAAGTATGGTTTCTACTGCATGTATGTAAAGTGAAAAGATCATTAAGTCAAACCATTGCAAGTTGCAGACTGTCTTTATAGAGAACGGGTAAGGTCTTTGATGACAGATAGACACTGGTTAGATGACAACAGCTTTGTGCTACTACCTTAGCTTTCTGAGCCTTCATCTCTTTATTTCTAAAATGAGATAACAATACCTATGCCACTTGCATTTCAAAAATGTTAGCTATAAATATCATCATTGTTATCTTACCATTATCATTAATAGTATTTCTAGGGTTTATGTATATTTTCATCACCAAAGATTAGTACTTGTGGTTGAACAAGAGGACAAAATATTAGAGCTGGAAACTGTGTCAAAAGCTCCAAAATATGAGGATACAGCGGACACTTGCTCTGCTTCTAGCTTGCCTGGCAACATGTCACCCCCTGGAAGGTGGTTTCTACCTCAGAATTGTCTCCAAGGTTTGGTAAACTGGGGCCTCGTAGAGACAGAATTAGGATCCTAGGCTGCCTCAGAAACCAATCATCTGGTGTTAGTCATTAACTCAGCACGGCAGAAGGCAAGAGGAGCAGAAAGTGCAATCATTACTTAGGAATAAAAGAAGCTAAGATGCTCACACTCAATAAGCATTCAATTCAACACCTTCACCATCACTGGGACCACAAAGGCAGGCCAAACCCAAAGAAAACTGCAGTCACGCACCACATAACAACATTTCAGTCAACGATGGATCACATACACATCAGTAGTCCCATAGCATTATAAAGGAACTGAAAATTTCCTATTGCCTAGTGACATCATAGCTGTCACAATATTATAGCACAATTACTTTTTGTTTTCATAAATTTAGTATAGCCTGAGTGTACCATGTTTTTAAAGTCTACAGTAGTGTACAGTAATGTCCTAGGCCATCACGTTGACTCACCACTCACTCACTGACCCACCCAGAGCAGCTTCCAGCCCTGCAAGCTCCATTCATGGTAAGTGCCCTATACAGGCATATCATGTTTTATCTTTTATACTGTGTTTCGACTGCACCTTTGCTATGTTTAGATACACAAATATCATTGTGTTACAATTGCCCACAGCATTTGGTGTGGTAACCTGCTGTTAGGAGCAATAGGCGATACCATATAGCCTAGGTGTGTAGAGGGCTATATCGTTTAGTTTTGCATCAGTTCATTCTGTGATGTTTGCACAAGGACTAAATTGCCTAAGGACACATTTCTCAGAATGATCCCCATTGTTCTGACTATACTTCCTGAGGCTGCGCTGTGACACACACCCGTAGCTGACACGTGCTGATTACCTGGGATGCTGTTCCTGGCTGCTGCCTCTTCCCTGAAATACTTCTCTAGATGGTTCCTTTCTGGCAGGGAGCCCTCATTCCTTCTGGCTAACACTGCCCTTGAGATACTGATGTGAACCTGTTTTCAAGGGTCTGGAACTGTTTTAGGGAAAGAGGACCCACTTCTGACTACTGCAGATCCAAGTAAAATGGGTTCCTACCCTGTGAAACAAGGGGACTCATTTCTCTCTCCCTGACTTGCAGACTCTGGGCAAGATCTCAACAAACTAACAAGGGTCACCCTAGTTTCCATTAAATGAGCTGTTCTGCTAAACTGAAGCTTCCCTAATGTGGGCTAATAAATGACTGGGCTCACCAGGTTGGAGGTGCTGTGGGCCAAGGAGGAAGCCATGACCTCCTTTCCTCTAGGAACTCAGAAGGAGAATGGGGTCCCACCACCCTGTGTAGCAGCTTCCCTCCCTCTCAGCAACCTTAGGTCTTTCCTTGCGTTTTGGCCTAAGGACTTTGCTGTCCGCCCTCCCCCTCGCACCCTGGTTGAACCACAGTCCTGGGCCTGGTTGAACTACAGTCCCACATATCTTTCTGGGTTCCTGAGAATATTTATTTAACTCTATGATCTGTTCTGGACTAAGGGGCCTTTTCTTTGGAGTATTCGTTTTCGGGGGGGGTGCTTAGCATCTGAGGAGCTATATTCAGACACAGCTAGCACCCCCAAACATATCGTAATGAGGGTTGGTTGAAAAGTTCCTCTGCTGATTGCAAAAAGATTACCTTTCACCTAGGCCAGTGGTTCTCAAAGTGTGGCCTCCAAGTCAGCAAGGTCAGCATCACCTGGAAACTGGTTTGCAGTGCAAATTCTTGGACCCCCACCCCAGACCCTCTGAAGCAGAATCTCTGCAGGGTGGGACCCAGGACTTTGAGCTTTAACAAGCCCTCCAGGTGATTTTGATGTTCCTGAGAGTGTGACCGCCACTCCTAAATGGTCAGGAGGAGTGAATGCCAGGTGAATGTTTCTCTCCTACAGTAGGCCAAGGGGCACACCTTCAACAAAATTTTCAGTGTCAATATCTCTTAAAGTGCTGTCCCCTAAATACCTTCTGCTGAATCACTGGGGGTTACTCATTAAACATGCAAGCACTATGGCCCCATTTCAGATTTGCTGAATCCAAACCTTTGGTGTTGGTGACCTGGGATTGTACCTATCCAACATGCTTCCCAGGGGGCTTTTACACCCTAAATTTTAGGAATGACCTGCTCTTCAAAGTATGGTCTTTGGATCAGCAGTGCAGTTATCACTTGGGAGCTTGTTAGAAGTGCAGTCTCAGGCTCCACCCCAGATAATTAATCAGAATCTGCATTCCCAACTCGATCCCCAGGTGATTCATATGCACGTTAGCATTTGAGAAGCGTTGCCTTAGACCATATGCTTGGAGCACCTGCTATGTGTGGGCTGCTGATTCATAGTTTAGTCAACATATCTTTGAGTAGAAAAGTGTCATTCTAGGGTAGACCAAGGACTCCTACAAAAGCACTTGTGTCCCGTGGGTCCTGACTCAGACTTCCTGGAGCTTACTCAGGATGTGTGATAATTAACAGGGTGATGAATGTCTTTGCACAGCACTGGAAAGCTTTTCCATACCTAATAAGTGTCAGATCAAAGGCACCATGTGGCTCTCTCCTTGTAGGTCTTACACACCCTTTAAGAAGAGAGATCTACAAGAATGCCCTTCTAAACAGTCTTTTGTTTTCCCAGAAGAGATAAGTAGACAATCTCATCTGTTTATACCCACCATCTAGCCCAGAGAAGCAGAGATTTAAGATGCACATGACTCAGTCTTTCGTTTGTAGTTTCATGTAGCTTTCCAGAAAGATTTGTCGCCTGTCCTTTATACCTTGGTTTGAGTTGAAAGTAATTTTCTTTAGATCTTGCCACTTTAGAAGAAAAAACTTGACAATGTGTGCTAGACAGGCTGTAGTCTTCTGTCAAGGAAACTTGAGACAGCAACAGCAAATGAACAGGTTTGGGGGCACATTTGAATACAGAGCCTTCTATTACAGGAACCTCCAAGGTTAGAGACTCAGATAACCTCTGGAATACTACTACTAGTTTGTTTCCCTTTTCTATTTCTGGGAGGAAAGCAACTGGACTGACTTGTCTCTGTGCTCTTTCCATTGCTGGAAATTCTTTGGGGTATTTATTGAGCATTCACTCTGTGCTAGGCCCTGTGCTGGACTTTGAGGGGATGGAAAACATAAGTTGATGCTTCTTCTGGTCTCCCAGGATGGGGGGGGGGGGCAGGGACATCAGCCCTCCCTCTGAGGTTCAAGAGAGGTTCTCCTCCTGCCATAGCAAAACCAATGTACCCTGATCATGACCTAGTAGTATCTATAAATCTATAAAGATACCCAAAGTATCTATAAAGAATATATATATATACATACAGATAGATAGATATCTGTATCTATATAGAATAGTATCTATAAAGAATTACACCAATTTTTATTGGTGTGAGTAAACTCATTCATCATTCATTTTCCTTATTCCTTGTTCCTTATTCAACCATTATTGTTTAATGTCTACTACCTGTGCATAATGTCTACTACCTGTTCCTGGGATTTGTTTTTAGGTTTGATTATGAAAGTAATCTTTCTTAAGAGCATCTGTTTCCAATGATAAGTTTTTAAATTTCAGACTGGTTGGAACATATTTTTGTGAATAAAGCATCGATTAGAAGAGAAGAAATGAACTATTTTCCTTCTAGCTTCCCAAAGGATCATTTGAGGGAGGTCAAGTTGAAGATCTAAATGAGGAGGACCTTGCTGTCAGTCAGCACTGCCACACATAAAATAGAGAGACACCCTCCCAACATATTTGGAACCAGTGGGGAAAGGCCAAAGGACAAACCAGCTGTCATTTCCAGGGCTTTGAGAAGGGACCTGGACTTGGTGGCTTCCTAAAGTACCTTCCAACCCTGAAATTCTATAAAATATATAGGACTGCATGAGATTTATCTCAGGGACTGTGGTTTATCATAACATTTACATGGCTTTCTCCATTATTCTATTATGTTTCTGCATGAATGTAACAAGTAGAAGGGCTTGCCAATGCAATCTGGATTCTAGTTTTCTCTCTCTGGTGAGAAGACATTGGGAATATGGTTCAAACCAATGAATTGATAGAAAATATAAAAGTCTTAGACTGTGATAGATATTTCAAAGCTAGCAACTGGGAAAAGTTGTTAGGAACTTTTCCTCCTAAACTGGCCTAAAGACCTAGAGTTGTAGAGGAGCCCAGAAAGCATCAGGCTTTTCACCAACCTGTCTCCAAGTTACCCATGCACATCACAACACACTAGAGGAGTATAGGCAGCACGGGTGCTAAGGGTTGCATTAAACACTGTGCCTGGTAGAAAACTGAGAGCTGAGAAGAGTTTAGATCATGGCAGGGAGTAGGTGTTAAATAAATATTTGTTGGATGAACAAATGACTGAAGGAAGGAAGGAATGATCCTAGACTGAAAATCTTGAGAGCAACAGAGCTTCTGCTTTTGGCCTCAGCATGTTAGGACTGCAGGTCTACACCCTCAGCCCCACTGTGGAAGAATTGGGTATAACAGAGATTTTAATGAGTACGTACTATGACCCAGACACTCTCCCAGCACATTCTGATTATTATTCTCTTATTGAAAGCCAAAGCTTGTTGTATTACTCCCTATTGTAACCTGAAGATTCAGGATTCAAGAGGCTCATAAATGTATTCATATTAATGCAATTTGGGGACCTGTTACCAACATGCATGGGGCTGGTCCAAACACTACTTTATGTTGGCAATGTGTTGTTGGAGACAGAAGTAAGTAGTCCTCATTTTCCACAAAAATTGTTTAAAATTGATCTCCAGCTATTTTTTTAATTTTTTAAAACTCAAACCTTTAATGAAACCCATAGTTGGAAGTATTGCTTAATAGCTAAGAGCAGGCTGAGGAGTCAAATGGACCCCAGTGAGAATATTAGTTTTGCTTCTTTCTGGCAGTGTTAGTTTAGGGCATGTTACATATCATCTCTGAACCTCAGTTTCCTCATCTTTAAAGTGGGAATACCTGTGTCACAGAGTTTTTGTGAGGATTGAGATAACAATCATAAAGTGCCAAGAGAGTGTCTGAGTCATATTACATACTTCATTAAGATCACTGTTATTATACCTGATTCTTCCACAGTGGAGTTTGGGAGTGTAGACCTGTGGTCCTGACATCCTGAAGCCAAAAGTAGAAGCTCTATTGCTCTCAAGCTTTTCATAGTCTGGGATAATTCATTATTTCAGTCACTTATTCATCCAACAAATATTTATTTAGCACCTACTCTCTGCTAGGCACTGTGGCAGGAGTTGGACAAAAAGTAAGTGACTAGGGAGATATGTAATTATAGATTGGGACACACTCCATGAAGAAGGAAAACCATGGGCAGTGATGGAATGTGCCAGCATGGAGAAACCTCCTTTGATAGGGTTATCCAGGAAGGACTTTCTTAGAAGGTGACATTTAAGCTGGGCCTGAAAGGGATCCCACCAGACAAAGAACCACATATCCTTCCATTAACATAGAGATGGCCATGGTTTCACCAGGAGAACTCCAACCCAATTGGGAGTCTCAGCTTTCTTCCCATATGCGTAGGAAGTAGACCTTGCCAACAATGGGGAGAGAGGGTTTTGTTCATTCTATTACATATGGCAGAGGGTTCAGTCATATCAAAGTTCTAGGGAGCTCAGAATCTTCAGGCATGTTGTACCTCTAGATAGAGAGTTTCTGCCTACTGCAAAGGAAGAATAACTTATGAGAAGAGAATGGGCCCTCAGTCCAGACCTGCCTCTGCTACTTTCTAGTTGAGTGAAATTAGCAAAAACAAGATCTCTAAGAGATGAATAGCTTCTGTTGTTATCAGGATCAAAACCAGAATGAGATAATACATACAGAACATGCAACATGGCACCCAATCCACAGTAGGCATGGAGTAAAGCAAGCTCTCCTGTGGGACTGTTAAAACAGTGGAAACCTAGCCCTCATTTTCTTCCCCATGTAGTAGAAAAACACATCTTTGGCTTATGTGGTGGCTTTAAAACATAGCTGCAAATTCTTTGACATGCCTTCCACCTCAAAGTAGAGTCTAACTCCATTCTCCTTAAACATAGGCTTGCCTGGGTGACTCATGTCTAGCTAACAGAATGCAGTGGAAGTGGCACTGAGTACTCCTGAGGTGGTGTTGGGAAAGGTCATATGGCTTCCATGTGGCTCTCTCTCTCTCTCAGTATGCCCCTCCTGGAGCCCTGCCACCATGTGTGAAGAAGCCTAGCAGCCACACAGAAAGGCCACTTACAGGTATTCCAGCCCCAGGTGGGATCCCAGCCTAGAGCCAGCGTCAACCACCAGACAGATGAGTGAATGAGCTTCAGATGATTCCAGTCCCCAGCCTTCAAATACCCCAGCTGACTCTGAGAGGAGCAGAGGTGGGCTGCCCCTGCCAAGTCCTGCCTAAGCTGCAGGTTTGCAAGCAAAATAAATGGTGTCATTGTTTTAAGCCCTAAGTATTGGAGTACTTTGCTACAGATCAATAGATAACTGCAGTGGTACACTTCCCTGTCTTGGTCCAACCCACCCCTAGCATAACGTCTCTCCCATCATTGTGGACCCAGAGTAGCAGACATATCAGGAAGAACACTGCACCAAAATGGGATCTTATTTCTTCCACCAACATCCTGCAAAGTTGGAGCAAGTAGCTCCTTGTCTGTGGGCCCAGATCCCTATGTGTGTGGTAGGTTTGGATGAGACACTCTCTTAGGCATCTACTAGTACCAAAGTCTTGTACAAAACTAATATGAAAATAGGAAAAGTTGCAAGCTTTCAGTATTTTGGATTGTAAGCCTAAATTTTGCATACAGTGGCATAGAAATCCAATGTTCTCTGAGAGCCTTCTTTGTAAATTTTCAATTAAAGAAAACATGGTCTAAGCACTTTGGATTTGAGAGGGAGATTTTGCATGTCTTGTGACTTCCATGTGAACCATAAAATGGGCTTAGTTGGAGCCTGCAGGCCTGTCCTGATCCAGTTGTCTAGTAATTCTCACAAAGTCCTCATTAGAACCTGCACCCTGAAGAGGCCTGAGATCTGGGGGTCCCATTTAACACCTGCAGTTCTCCTAAGTTTAAACAAAGACTGGCAGGCCGCAGGCTAACAGAATTTTAAGCCCCCATCTGTTGGGTGGTTTTTGGCAGATGGTCTCTAAAAGACACTGTGTTTTATCATTTCATGTCTTCTGAAGAGGGATTTAAAATCAATTTAGGGGTCATGTTCAGGGACTTTGTCAAAACCACAGACTCCAAGTCAAACAGGAATTGGTCCTTAGGGGCTCACTAATGACAAAGGGAAGGTGATCTGGGCTGTTCTGCAAATCCTTCTTCTCATCCTCTTCCTTTGCTGAAGGGAGGTGGCTTTTCTTTTGAAGTCTATTTCCTCTTCCCTCTATTCTTTAATTTCATAGGACCAAGGTGAGTCCCACCCTGTCCTGTGTGCTTAACCAGCCATGGTAGGCTAGACTTCTCTGATGAGCAAAGGCCAGCCTGAAACGGGTTGCCCTGAAAACCAATTTTCCAAAGTTGAACATTGCACCTCTAAATGAGATGAAGGAAATTATTCTAATTAAAGGAAACTTCTGAGCAAGCTTTGAAGAGAAAAAAAATGAAAGATAGTAGAGTCTTTGGAGATCTTGGCTGGCTTATGGAATATCAACATGGAAAATGGATTGTTTGTTTTGCCACCCCCACCCCCACCCCCACCCATGGATAGGCAAATCATGAAGTTCAATGTCAGAAAAAGTTCATACTAAGAGCCCAGAAAGAACACAGCTTGTTTTTCTTGGTCTGTTTAAAGCTGCTGTGATTGAATTATTTCCCTGGATATTGGGTTTTCTCTCCTTCTACTGCCTGGAGCTTGGCCATGATTGTGATATTTGGCTGAGATGTTGCCCAAGTGCAAGAGGCATTCGTCATTATGAGTCCTTCACTGAAGAATGTCCAGGCCTTGTTCATTGGCTGGCCTTTGCAGCTGTCACCTGGGCGGGGCTGCAGCTGTGTGTAGAGGAAGGTCTTGCTATAGGCTGCTCTATCTGTCTTAGAGCAAAGGAAAGGGTGGGGATAAGCTCTTCGGATTGCAGTCTCTGTTGAGATTCTAACCTATGGCATCCTTGCTCATCTGGCCAGAATGGGAGAATAGGTCAGGGTTGACATGCCAGAGGTCTCTCCTGCCAGGGGTTCCTTGGCTCTGAGCTGTGGTTGTTGGCTTCTGTTGGTTAGATCACTGGACTGATAGGTCACATCCAATGTTGAGTCTCTAGTGGGTGGAGCATCTAACATACAGATATAAAGCCTATAGGTAAACTCAGAGCCAGGAGTGCCCTTGACAATCAATTAGCCTAGCCCTTGCTATTACAAATGCAGAGACTGAGGCCCTCAGCCGTGGAGCAATTTGCTCACCACCTATAACAGGCAGTACTGTCCATCTCTTCTCTCAACTGCAGCTCAGGTTTCAGTCCAGGTCAAGCAGCCTGGAAACTCATGCCCTCAGTCACAAGGGTGATCAAAGGAGGGGTTATTGTCATTAGCCCATACCTACTATGGGAAAAGTAATTGAGTGCTTGCCTTGGGGGTGTTTGTCAGAAATGCCACCTGAAGTTAAAGATGGCATCTTATATCACGGACCTAGTCCTGCATTCACACTCTAGCAAAAGGGCTCTGGACAAAATGAACCTCCCTGCCCTGTTTACCCACAGTCATGCAGGTCCTGCCTAAGGTGAGGCTGAATGGAAATGAGGACCTTGCCATGTGTAGAGCTTATCTCCATTCCCAGAGGAGCCCGTTGGCAGTTAAGTTGTCGGCATGAAGAAGGCCAATGTGCTCACTGACGCAGGAATCAGGTTTCAGGTTTTGTTACTGAAAATATTTAGATTGTTTCCATGGGCGAGTGAAATCTTCTCAGGGCCCGCACTTTGGTGAGTAATTTTCCCTCCCCACTGCTCCCCTCCCAGTACCTGTTCCAAACCCCATTCGGCCCCCTGGTCATGTAACTGCCAGACCCAGTAGGGTCCTTCTGTAGCTACAGCTTCAATCCTACATCAGAGACTATCTATGTGGCACCTCCAACTTGCCCTGGGGACTTTTGTAAAAGAACAGAGGCCAAAGAGGGTTTTGTCTTAGAAGAACCCTCATGAATGATTCTCTACTTCTAAGAGAGGCATTGAGCATGGGCTAGGTGAATGTCACTGGGAGAGATGTGGGCTGGTTAGCTTTAATAACCAAAGCAGCTCAGCTTCAAATCTCTGAATGGATCTGGCCACTTTTTCAGATTTTTGTGTGAAGATTGATTGTAGATTATAGAACATTTCTATTATTTTAATAGACTTTATTTTTTAGATCAGTTTTAGGTTCCCAGCAAAATTGAGCGGGAGGTACAGAGATTTCTCATATATCCCCTGCCCCATGCATGCACAACCTCCCCCACCATCAACATCCCACACCAGTGTGCTACGTCTGTAACAATCAACCAACCTACACTGACACACCATTACCACCCACAGCCCATAGTTCAGTTAGCATTCACTTTTGGTACATTGTATGGATTTGGACAAAATGTATAATGGCATGTATCCACTATTATAATATCACACAGGGTAGTTTCATTGCCCCTCAAATCCTCCATGCTCCATCTATTCACCTGCCCCCAACCCCCAACCCTAACCCCTTGGAAACTACTGATCTTTTGACTGTGTCCATATTTTTCCCTTTTCTAGAAAGTCAGAGAGTTTGAATCATATAGTATGTAGTCTTTTCAGGTGGGTTCCTTTCATGTAGTAATATGCATTTTAAGTTTCCTCCTTGTCTTTTCACCTGGCTTGATATTCATTTCTTTTTTAGCACTGAATAATATTACAATTTCTGGGTGTCCCATGATTATAGAAATTTCTAAAAATCAAATATACTCATGTTACTATGATTTGTCTCCTTTATTTGACACTTAATATTGACACTATTCATTACCATTTATAACCTAATACTTTCTGCCATTTTGAATATGCTCATTTTAATAGTCCTATGAAGTAGGTAAAATTGTCATGGTCAGAAGATACGAGAACAAGAGGATAAGTAGCAGTGTCTTTTTGCACATTTGTCTCTCGGTCCTAGTGCCTATCTCTTTGACTCTGTTTATCTATATGACTGACTGTCCTCCACCTTGTCTGTCTTCCCTTCCTTTTTTCCATTTTTTTCATTGAGTAAATATTTGCTCTCCTACTGTATGAAAAACAAGATTTTTTGGTTAATTCACTAAGCTGATAAAACTTCTTTGTGCCAGTGTGCAACACAATGGTCAGGTAAACTGTGTAGTCTGGCACAGAAAACTTTTTAATGTCAGAATGAGAGCCTTGAAGCATTAGCCCATGACCTCACATCAAAATGCAATAGCTCTCTGAAGTTCTGCTAGAAATGAATATGTATGGCATAGGCATTCAATAAATGTTTGTTGAATTGAATGCAATAAAAATGATAAAAGTGACATTACTACAAGTGCATTTTTTAAAACTTCATTACATGTACTAGCAGGTATTTCTGACATTTTATCTACATTTCTAGTTGCATCCTTAGTGCCTGGGACATATGATGGAGTTCCTCCTACTGCCATGGTTTGAATCACTGGCTGCAGAGTCAAAACCCATGCTTGTCTCCAATTATTTCTTTCTAATCGGGAAGTGGTGACTTCACATTAAACCATTCCTTGATTTGTGCTTGGCATTTACAAAACGCATCCCACAAAATTTTTTAACAATGATATAAGGCAAATTTTCATCCTCATTAAATGTTGTAAAAGATGAGAAAAATGAGGCTCAAATATGTTAATCTGCCTCAATCATACATCTATTGAGTGGTACGATGGAAATATATATCCAGCTTTATTAAACTTCACAAACCATGTAACCATGTTCTTTTCACTCTTTTCTGCATATTCTTGAAAGCATATGTCACAGAAATTGCTGTTTTGCTGTTTTGGGATTTGGGTTATCAATAGTGAATATCCTTATGTGTTCTGAAATCACTGGGTACAGGGAATGGCTTCTACCACGCGTTAACTTTAAGTTGAGACCACTCTTTAATGGATTCAATCCCAGAGGGTAAATGAGTCTCCTTTCAATCATGGCTGTTTGAAATTTCAGTTCTTCATTTGACACTGTTTTACCATGTTGAAAAGCCCTAAGATCCACATATTGAAAACATGCTTCAGATGTCTCTTTATCTTAAAAACCTGGGCAATCTCTTCTACGTATGAGCAGGGATTGATTCATGAGCTGCGTTCATCACTACCCTATAGTTCCAGAGTGACAACAAAGCAGTAGATGGCTGCATATGTTATAGATGGGCCCATAAGCTAAATTATGCTATCAAGACATAAATGTGGAAGGCGATTTTTATGATAAAAAGTAAATAATACATACAATATGAGCATGATTCTTGTGCAAAAATAGAGCATGCAAATTTGCAATGTGTCATCTAGTTTTCAACAGAGTCCATCTGGTTGTTCTCCTTCTATTGAATCAGACTCCAAGCTCCATGAAGGCCGGGGCCACTTTGGTGTGACATTCAATGTGTATAACTAGGTACAACACCTAGTTGCTGGTGATCTTCATTTGACACATCAAATGAACTTTTTCAACTCCTCCTGTGCCAGGATCTGGGTGTCGAGGCTCACATTAGGTCCACCAGGCTTTCGTTTTTCTCCTTTCCCCTCTTGCACCTGTCTTTCTCCCTGTCACCTTAGTTCAGTTATCCTCATTACAACCTTTCTCTTCCTTCTGAGTCTAACTCCAATTACAACTCACACCACTTTCCACCCTCCATGCAGGTGTCCTCTGGTATTCTGAGGCACTGTCCCAGAATGCTACCTAGTGGTGGATACACAGGGAGGATTATGTACTAGTAAAAGAAAACAGACATCAAGTCGAGAAGGCTGGTAGAGGTGATGCCTCCCAGTAGAATCTCCTTTTCTGGGCAAACCATGTTCATGGCAGATGTCTTTGCCACCTGCTTGCTATGCTCTGGACTCCCTGCTTTGTCAGTTCTTTTCCTAAAACAATGCAAGGCCTGAATGTAATATTATCACTGTGCTTTGCCCACTGCATAGCCCAGAGGAGTCACTGCTATACCCATAGTCTAGAGGTTTTGCTTCTAGTGGTGTCACTTAAGATTGAAATTAACATCTTTGTAGCTGCCATGCTGTATTACTAGCTATACAGAGCTTGGGGGCAATCGTACATCCAGACTCTTTTTGTTTGTTTTTTACATGAAATGTTGTAAAATAAGCACCAACTGCAATACCCCGAAGTACATTCTATAGTTGCATAGAGAATATTTTTACATTTGGATTTCAAAAGCAATTCACATTCATCAGAGCACAATGAAAAAATACAAATATACTAAGCTACCCATAATTATGCCATGCAAAAAAATTCTACCTCCAACATTTTAATGTATAGCCTCCTGCTCTGTATTTCATGCATTTATCTCTAGTTATCGCCTATATATTTTAACCAAATTAGGATCACACTGTTTATATTGTTTTATAATCTGCGTTTTTTACTTAACATATTATAAAAATATCTCTTTATTAATAAATGAATTTCTACAACAGCTTTTTACTGGATAATATTCTATTTTAAGGACGCCCACAGTATATTCAACCTATCATCCACCGTTACAAATCTAATTCAAGTACTGAAAGGAACATCACTAGGGTTAGATCTTTGTACACATTCTCAGTTATTTCCAAGGGATGTTTCTAGAATCAAAATCAGCAGTTCAACTGATAAAAACAGTTTAGGACTTCTGATACACAAACAGTTGATAACTTTGGAAACTTTAATGAGTATTAAATTTCATCCTGTATATGGCTTAGATAATTTCAAATCTTGATTCTTTTTTCTGTGGTATCAGTTATCACTACAAATTCAATATGCATTTCTTCTATGTCTTGTCAATGATTAAAAAAAATATTGAGCAAGATAAAATCACTCATACTATAAATATTTGCCTAAAGCTATTATTGCCTAAGGCACTGTGCTAGCTACTAGGGCAAGGAGAGTAGGAATTCAAGAGTGCATAAGCTTTAATTTTGGTCCTCTTTTATTTACTTAATACAAGAAACTTTGTTCCATTAATAAATAATTTGAGGCATTTTTGTTGGTTAAATTTGTTCCCTTGTTTCCATTTCTTAATGTGCTAAAATATAAGTTACTTTGTCAAATTTTAAAATACACTGTCGAAATGGAAATAAGGGTAATTTGGCATGAACATGACTTACTTTTTTCCACTCTGGATTTTTTAAAAAAATGACACATGCCTATTTTAGTACATTATAAAAATTCAGAAAAGTATAAAGAAGAAAATAAATGACTCATAACCAGACCATTCAAAGGCAATTACTGTTAATTGGTGTATTTCCTTCCAGGCATTTTCTTTGTATATTTTCACATAGCTGAGATCATTCTATAGATGCTATTTTCCAAGCATATAATGTAAATATTTCCCTATGTTATCAAAAACTCTTTGAAAACATTATCTCTAATGGCTCCATAATATTCCATCATGAAAAGGAATTAAATATATAGAGTTTGATCGTTAATAGTGAAAGCTCTGGAGTGAGCCTGCCTGGGCTGTAATCCTGGTGATGCCATAGGTTGGTTTGTGATCTTGAGCAAGTTACTAACTTCTCTGTGGCTTAGTTTCCTTATGTGCAAAATAGGGATAATTACAATGTATGGCTTATAAGATCTTCTTAAGGAATACATAAGATAATTCAAGTAAAACTTAAACTAGCACCTGGCACATAATGAGCAAGCAATAAAAGTTATTATTACTATTATTATTATTATTTTTAAAGTCATTCTACCTATTGCTAGAAATTTAAGTTGTTTCCAACTGAGATGGCATTTACTATTATAAAATCACTGAAAACTATAATTGTTCATGAACACTTTTATAAATTTAGAATATTTTCTTAGGATAGAATCAAAGACAAAGATATGAATGTTCTTAGATTCTATATGTTGCCAAAATTTCTAACCAATCCTTATCAGTAGGGTAGTGCAATGTTGTTACTTTAAATAGGAAAATAGGATGTCCAGCTTTCTCTTATCTCATCCCCTCGCTTACACTTTTCCATTCTTCCCCTCAATAGATGACAAGTGAGAATCAGAATCTCTGGGGCATTTGAAACTCTTACCCTTTTAATTTCTACATAGAGTTTCACAGAGTTGTGATAAATAAAGTGCATAGAAATTTACACATAATAAGCACTCATCATTGTTATTACATTATTATTATTATTACTAAAATGACATTAAATTTATAATTTATACCCCTACCAGGAATGTGTAGAATTATCTATCTCATTGTTCTCACCAGTGCCAAGCCTAATTAATTTTTAAATGTTTTTAAATTTAATTTAAATTATTTAAACTGTTAAAAATTATTTTAAATATTTTCTAATTCAATAAGTGAAAAGTAGTATATCAGTATCTTAATCTGCTTTTCTTTGACTACTGCTGGAATTGAACTTTTGTCAAGTATTTATTAGCTATTTGTATTTCTGTGTGTTTGTGTGTTTCAGAAAGAGGGAGATCATGATCTATTTATTTTACAAAGGTCTTTGTTTTGAACTTCTTTTTCTTTTTGGGAGGGCATGGAAAGGTTGCTATTTTGACAGTAAAGATATTGTCCTGCATCGGACCACCTCTCATTCCACTGAACTAGTTTTGTGTCCCTATGGTCAATTTCTGCTTCTAAAAGCTTTCATGCCATCTGGTTAATTATCCATTTCATAAGTTTGCCAAAGAGCACTGTTAAACTTACAGGTTTGTGGTCCCTGAACTCCATCCTCTTTTCCTTTTTAAAAAAAGTCTGAAAACATTAGCCAATCTCCTTTTTCTGATAGAATTTGAAACCTCAAATCTCCATGATTCTTCAGAGCAGATGGGGATGGAGACTTTCTGCAGCGCCTTTTACAGGGGCTTGAATGTGGTTGAGGGGCCTTGGTAATCGATTGCCTGACTACCAAGTTGATGAATCTTGGATACATGGTTAGAAGGAGGCTCAGTCCTGGACCCAGCGTTGCTTCTGTGCCCCGTCCCGTCCCCCTGCTTGTTCTCCAAGTGCCCTTGTTGGCTCCCTAACTTGTTTTCCATGCCTGAGTTCTCACCTTGGTGACCTGATTGATGCTGTTACTGGCTCCCAGCCTGACGGTCTAGCTGGCACTCTCCGCATTACAGCAACTTCAAGTTCAGGCCCCTCTGAGACTGGCCAACAGTCTGCCAGGTTCTGCAGGCCACAGGCTCAGCAGGCCAAAGCTCCCATTGTCACCTTTTCCAAGACAGCCCCTCCAACCCCTTCCCTCATTGCCTATACCACCCTGAAAACCTGCCTCATCCCCGTGTGTCTGGATCATACATCTTTACGCATTGCCTACAAAGCAAATGTTCTCTCTTATGGTGATCACACAACTCTTCCCTAAAGCTTTAGAACTCAAATGGCTGGGCTCAAATTTTTTTCCAGCATTTTATTTACTATAATAACAATGGATTATTATTTATGATAATACAAATAACATTTACTGCACTGCTACTGTATACTAGGCCTTGTGCTACATGGTTCATAGCACTCTCTCACAGCATCGTCAAGGCAAGTATGTAAGGTCGGTTCTGTTATTGTTCCCATGTCACAGAGGACGGAAGCAGACCTTAGAGAAGTTAAAATAAATAGCTTACCTGAAGTCACATGGGTGCAAGTAAGTGGCAGAGCTGTGAGTTGAGCTCAGGCCAGCCTGACGTGGCAGCCTGTGATCTCAACTCCAAGATGATATGGTACCACCTGGGGTTGCTCATCTGGCCTCCTTTTCCCTTAATGTAGTTTGCAGCCCCTTTTATAAATCCCACATCTGTTGCCACATACGTTTATAAACAATGAGGTTTCAAAGTTGGAAGAGGCTCTGGCTGTCATTTCATTCTGCTGGGCGTGACCAGGTTTTCTCTTCCCTGATCTGGTCGGCACTTCCTGTGTGACTTCCAGGGAGCATGGCTGGGTTACTCTGCAGGGACACCTTGCAGGGCAAGAGCCCCAGCAGCCGGTCAGGTGTCTTTCTCTTCGGTGTCATGCTCTCCCATTTTCTCTGCAAGTGGCCTTCCTCGTACTCTCTTCCTGGGCTCCTTCCTGCCCCCAGCTTCTGGCAGCTGCTGCACGTTCTGGTGCTTCTCTCTGCAGGTCTCACAGCCACTCCCTTACATCCATCCTTAAAGGTCAGAAATTCAATGTCTTTATCTTTGGGGTCTTCCTGCCATCTGTTCAGGCAGCTATTTAAAAAATGCTATAGAGTGAGTGGCTTATAAACAACAGAAATTTATTGGTTACAGTTCTGGAAGCTGGGAAGTCCAAGATCAATGCACCAGCAAATTTGTTGTCTGAGGAGGGCCCGTTTGCTCATTCATAGGTGGTGCCTTCTTGCTGCATCCTCACATGGTGGAGGGGGGGAGGGGTCTCTCTTAGGCCTCTTTTATATGGGCTCTAACCCCATTCATGAGACCTCTGCTAAAAGCCTCGCCTCCCAAAGGCCCCACCTTCTCATACCATCACACTGGGGATTAGGTTTCAACATACGAATTTTAGGGGACACAAAACATTCAGTCTACATCATTCTTCAACAATTGGCAACCATGAATGTGCCTTCCTCAAGTCTTTCCACCTACTACAGATATAATTGGTACTGACCTTGGGCAGGAAACTGCACTGTTCTGCAAGTGTGGACAGTGGGGAAGCTGTGGCTGGAACTTCTGGAGTGTGTGTTCACAGTTCCTGCCTCCCCATGCCCATTTCAGAGTCTGAGGCCCCAGTGTAGGTAGAAAAAAGTAGCTTTTGTATCTGATTTCTGTTCCTCTTTCATAGTCTGATTACAGCAACGTCTTAGTAATTGCGGATTTAATAGTCACAGTTTCTGCTATTTGCGAGTAACTCCAAATTACATGATATGTAATAAATTGTCATTTTGCTGAGATAAGAATTTGAAAAACATATCCTATTAGGCTGGGCGTGGTTGCCAGTCACTTAGATGGTGATTTGCTGTTTTCTGCCTATCGTGGCAATGCATTTTATGGAGGTAATGATATGCTACGGCAATATTCTTGAATGCGGAGATTCCAGGCATCTCTGGATGCACCCTTCACAAATGTCAAGGGTTTACCTGGTGTGCAAGGCCCAGGGCAAAGTGAGGCCTCTCCTCCTTGCCCACTGCTGAGTGTGAGCAATTAGCAGGAAATTAACTTCAGCTTCTTACCACACCGTCAAAGTCACTGACAGAACATCCCTGTGAGTCAGGAGTGTTCTTGATACACAATCATAGAGGGTAGAAGTAGTATTACCCGGTTAGCCCATGTTATATTCATCTGCTCCAGATACCTTTAATTCGTGGTCCTGACTGCTTATCTTGGGCTGGATTGATATTGACCTAACGAAAATGGAAATCTTTCATTTGTACTTGGAGATAATAGGGGGTTTGAAGAAATATTCTCACTTTTCATCCAGAGTTTTAATGTTGTATAGATGCTGCCTGAATGTGACCCACCCATATCTAATATACCCTTCTATTCAGCAGGCCAGAGGTTTGGTGTCTCTTATACCTGTTGCGGCAGCCACCATGTTCTAGTGCTGCCCAGAATCACCAATGACAGCAAGACCCAGGAAGTCTTGGGGAGATAGAGAGCCATTTGCAGAAAAAGAGTCCATTATCTTGAAAGCTACTCCTGGAGTCGTTGCCAAAAGCAATTTCTCAGAGTTTATGCTTAAACTTTAGAAGGCTCCTCCTGCCACCATGATTGAAGGGGAAAGGGAGGGAGCCAAGCCATCATGGTCGGCCAGTGTCATCAGTCATGATGAGCCCTAATCCTGATGGGACTTCTGAGAAGACGCTCACATGATGACAGATGAGGCCATGTACAGCAGTTAACTTGCTCATTTGTAATCATTACTTTTTGGCCATTCAATAACCATCCTGTGAAATTATTTTCCGAATTTCCTAAAGTAGAGAAAAGAGCCAGGTTTTATTGCTTTTCTTTGGTGAAGCCTCTTAGCAGTTACAGATGCTTTAAGAGAACTTCCCAAGGTCCCATCAGATCCAACTTCAAGACCCTTATTCACCCATGTCCCCTGCTTTGTGCGGGTGATGACATAGTGTTAGGCACTCTTGCTCTTTTCCTGACTCGACTGTCCACAGAGTAAGCCCCAGGAGCCGTCTATGGCTAAGATCTCTATTGCTGTTTGGAAATGTCCCCAGGGCAAGATACAGGGTGATGGTACAGTATGTCTGTCACTTCTCACTGTGGGACTGTTGCCACATCTCTTGGTCCAGAGCTTTTTCCCCAGCAGTGTGCCATGGTTCTGCATGTGCTACAGATGGCCCACTGTTGTGCAGAGTCACTGACCCGTCCAGCCCATCAGCACTCTGGGAGGCTGGGCCAGACCAGGAGTGGCTGAAGCGATTTGACCAATTGTCTCTGCAAGTAGCCTCTTCGGTGTACTCCAGTGGGCCCCACAAATATTATCATTTTCTGTGCATATCACGATATGAAAAAAGGTTGGGAAGCATTGAAAACCTCTCTGATTTTCATTTTCCTTTTCTGTAAATTGGGATTTTTTTTCTTATCTTATTAAGCCTTTTTGAGGATCAAAGGCTTAGATGAAGGGGCTTTAAGAGTGGCCATGCATTTGTGGGCCATCACTAGCTGCAGAGAAAAGACTGTGTCTCTAGTTTACTTTCATTGGCTGTCAATTAGAGAATGAGATGGAGTTCCACTTGTGTATCCCTTCCACGTCATAAAATCAAGGTACTGATCCTACCATCTAGGTTCAAGCACTGACATATCACATTTCTATGGTCTTTCCTTCTTATGACTCCTCCAAGGCACCTACTAGAGCAGAAGGTGCTCACTCCCAACCCCCACTCATGCTGAGGATACACATTACAGCATATCTTCCTCTTCCTGTGCTATTGTGCATCCATATCCCAGCTGTCTCTCAAATCCCCACAGGTTTTCCCTTCCTACTAAAGACCAGCCTCTGCTCTCTCTGAGCATGTGCTGCATTTAACGGCAGGTCCTCACCCAACCCAACAACATCCTGAGTTTCCACAGTTGCAGCATCCGTGCTCGTGTGAGCTGCCTGGTGTGGGCCCCTCCCCTGGGTGGTTCCAAGGAACCCTGCCCTGGGGACAGATCTCACAGTGCAGAGGAACTCTCTCCTGCCCTTCTTAACATGCTTCCCAGCCAACCTTGTTAAGTGAGTGAAAACCAAGTCACAAACCAATATACTGTAAAATGTTAACACTGGGTTCTCGGGATGCTAGAGGTATGGGTGATATTTATTTTCTTCTTTAGGCCTTCTTGATTTTCTAAGATTTTCTACAGTGAAACTGAAAGTGTATTTTAAATTATATTCTAAAAGATGCACTCAAGATGTGCTGCATGAAGGCAAATAACAGCTTCAACATTCCTTTACACTTGCTGGCTCCAAATTACTGCCTCTGCCTTCAGAGCCGGGCAATTTGGAGGGGGTGGGAGCCGCGCGGGAGGGGAGGAGGCAGCAACGTGGGCCATTGAATTTCCTCTTTTTAGACATTGCTTTGGCAGCTAATTCCAGGGTGCTCATCTGTATGGTGGCAGTGTGACTTTCATGTTTTCCCCAAGGTGTTTTATGGCTTTTTTACAGTGGTGCTTTGAATAACTTTCTCTTGGTAACTTCCAGATAGTGAAAAATACCAGATGATTTCTTTCTTTCCCCTCTGCTGTTCTTCTCTTCATTTGGGCTCCATTCCTTAATGGGAGGCTCCTCACCGTCACTTCCTTCTCCTCCCTCCCTCTTTTCTCTCTCTCCCTGCTGCCTCCTCCCTTCTTGCCTCTTGTCACCGAATCCTTAAAGCAGAATAAAAGATGGTGAAAGGACTTGACTGTGCTGGCCCCAGCCCTGTGGAGGGGAGTGCAAGCCCGGGCTCATTGGTGGGCCCCAGGTGGCTGTAAGAGCAGGTCCTGGGGCAGTGTCGACCCTTCACTTTTCCAGAAGGAATTTGATTTCAGAGCAAAGAGAAGGCTGAGGCCTCCTGGTGGATTCTAGGCCCCTTCTCTGCAGGAGGCTGGGCCAACAGGCTGAGTGTCAGAGGATAGGCAGTAGGGTGACTGGCAAGTCAGGTCAGTCCTGCCATGGGGTGGAACCATTCTAGGTGGCAGTTCCATTCGCCCTTCGTGGATGACCTGGAGAGATCTGTTGTTCTCAGTGAGGAGAAGGCTGCATGCATCTGTGATCTGGTCAATCTCTTTCTGCTATGTTTATTTCAATGTCCCTGTTCTCTAGTGTGGTCATTGTCATCTCCAGGGGGTCCTCTGTTGGACTGTGTCACTGTGGTTGGTCCATCCTTCAGGTTCCTCAGTGATACCTCACCCTTCTTGGTGGTGAGGAGCAGGTGCTCTAGACTAAGAGAGACATGAGTTTAAACAGACCCCTGCCCTCTCTGGCCTCCCACCCTACCCCATTCCCTTTAACCAGTTAACTCTACTCACCTGCTGTAGGGCCTCCCTCAGGCCTCAGCTTCACAGGCATCCTCTCTGGCCTTCAGGATGAAGTCAAACTCCCCATTTCACAGTCCCACAGGGCCGTGCATCTCTCCACCACAACGCGTACCAGCGCTGAGATGTTGCAAGGAGTTGAGAGGCTGTGTGAACAGCTCTCTGCTGCCCACCACACTCTAAGCTCCTCAGCCTGGAAGCCTCAGGAGGGCACTGTTTGATTTTGCTCACGGACATACCCCTTCTGCCAGGGGCAGAGCTCAGCACACAGGAGATCCCCAATAAATGGCCAATGAATGAATGAGTTCATCTCAGCACCATCACTTTTGGCTCTAGGACTTTGGACAAGTCACTCAACCTCTCTGAGCCTCAGTTCCCTCATTGGAAAATGGTGATAATAATCTCACACTTAGAAAATTGTGGGAATTATATAAGATAAGGGTTGTATAGCACCCAGTGTACATATCACACATGAAGTATTGGTTTCTTCCTTAGTTTTGTTTATTTCATCTCAGAGTATTGCACAGAGCAGAAATTCAAAGGTCTAAAGAGCAAAAACATGTCTCCCAATTTCTCCCCCTTCCTCCCTTTTGCCATGGTGGAGTAAGACACAGAAGGGAGAAGGGGGGGCAGAAGACTGGATCTCATGCTTTCTCACAAATGAGATGATCTTGGCTAAAGCACTGTTCCTTCCTGTGTCTTGGCTTCCTCATCCGTGTGGCAGGAAGACTTGTTCTAGATTATTAGTCTTCACAGCCCCTTCCAACTCTCCCACTTCTGCTTAGGGGCCAGGGCAGCAGTGACCACCGTTGTTCACAGGGCAAGACAAGTGGAAGCTAAAGGGGTCGCAGCTTCAGAGTCAGGCATAGCAAATTAGGCCGTTGGACTGTCTATTTTAATACCCACTGAGTTTATTTTAGCAATACAGGTGAAGAATGTCTCAGAATGTATCATCGTGACAATGCCCCTTAGTAAGAGCGCAAGGATTTCTAGCGCACCTTTCTTCAAAAGAGCCTGAGGGCTTTGTATATACTGTCTCATTAATTCTCTGAGCATCCCCAAAGTTGGCTGGGAAAGCATGCTGAGTTCTGTTTTATATGCAGAGAAACAAAGCTTAGGAAAGGTTAAGCAGCTTACCCAAGGTCAGGCAGTAACATGACTGTTCCCAGGAACCCTGGTCTCTCTCTAGCATACCAACCTGTCTCTGGAAATGAGTCCAGCCAGGGGCAAGAGGTCTTTGTGCTGAGCAATGTGGCATTTAGAGTTGTGGCTTCTTGGAGGATAGACTCTTTCTCCTGAAAGCTCTGGAAGTTAGTAGAAAGTGTCTGTCCCTCATCTGCCCCCTCACACTAAGCGTCCTTCCCCTGGACCAGCCAAGGCCCCATTTCAAGGGCTCAGGCATCAGGCCTGGTGGTGGTTGCTATGGAAACAATGTTGGCTGAGCCTGAGGCCCTGGAGAGCCAGTCACCCTGACTGAAGGTACATGTTTCTAGGCCACCTTCCTTGTTGACCAGCTGGGATCTGTTGTCCTCAGTTAGGAGAAAGCTGCAGACATCTGTGATCTGGTCAATGTCTCTCTTCTGCATTTAATTCAATGTCCCTGTTCTCCAGGGGAATCAACATCACCTCCAATGGGCCTGGGTGTTATAGTGGTATTCCCGGCTGGTCCACATGTCAAGCTGTGCAACCTTGGATAGGGCAGTTGTGTTTTCTGAGCCTCAATCTTTCCATCTGTAAAAGAGATTGACTATGAGGTCGTTGTAAGGATCACATGAGTGGATGGCTCTGAAAGAGAGCCCTAAGTCATCATGAATGTGTAAGTGGCTAGTACTGCTTTTTCACACTGGAGCCCCCAGCTCTTCTTGTGAAAATGGCCCACACCCTCCCGGGGTACTCACTGCATGATCTCAGGGGTCACCCTGGTAACTGTCGCTTCTCCACTTGAAACATCAGGTCCAGAGAAAAGCCAGTTCTTGGATAGTTTGCAGCCTCTCATCCCACATGTCCAGGGACTGCTTGTGGGTGTTTATTCCTCTTAGGAGTCACTGGTGTGTGATTATTCCTCCGAGGCCCCCCTGGCTTCCAAAGAAAAAGGTCTTTTTTTGATGGACTTGGTTTTTCAGGTTGCCCTGTCTTTGTGTCTTTGTGTCACTTTCAGTACATTAATTATTGAGTGCCTGGTAAAGCTCTCTGAGATCATAAGATGAAAGGCCTCGTAGCAGTTCAAAGCCTTTCTTTTGATTATTATGCTAGTCAACATATTTGGGGGGGAGAAAATGGGCTTGAGATCACAGCGGAGTAAATTTCATAAAGAGTAGAGTATGAGCAAGGCACAGAAATGGGCCCAGAGCAGATAGTCACATTGACCTGCTAATGGCAGCAGTAGGGCCTTGCAGGGTGGGGGTGGGATATTAAGAACCAGGCCACCTGGAGAGTGATGCCCTGTCCATTGCTTCCCCAGATTAGTAAAAATGCCAATTAGTCTTCCACGGCTACGGAAAGCCAGTGAGTCCACCCTGGCTAGGTAGGCTCTAGGTGACTGAGCACCTAGAGCAGGGATTCAGGGTAAGAGGAGACTTGCAGGGCTCACAGGCTGGTCAGGAGTGGCTTACCTGGGGCACTGAGGTCATCTCTACAGAGGTCACAATGTCGTGACTTGCGACTATCCAAGAGAGACAAAATCTGAAGGGGTGGCATCAAATGTCACATTGCTTTCATCATCTGACTTTGGCCACAAATTATGAGTCACTAGTGCCTGCATAGATGTGGTATCTTGACTGATAAAATAGGTCTATGCCGTTGATCCACCCTATACCTGCCCCTGTCCCCAAGAAGCATGTCCTTCATGAGACCAAACAACAGGCTCCATGAAATGATTTTACTAATTTTTTCCTAAATATGTGAGTAAAACAATATTTCTACATACGCAATAGGCCCGAAGCTTGATACGCAATAGGCCCAAAGATTTGTGAGTGAAATTAATCTACTATTATAACCCATCGTCATGAGCAGCATGTTTGGTGAATGGCCCCAGTGCACTGTCCAAGATGACCACAAGCCAGACGTGGTTAAGGAGGTCAGGAGCCCAGTGCAAGTTTTTCCGGCACAATCTGAATCCCAGCTCAACTGCTTTGAGGGGGCTTCAGCTCAGGGAAGATGGGGACCCTGGGGAGGGAGGATTTGGGTTGGTCTTTTAGGAAAGGGTAGGATTTAGGAAAGCAAGGGGTGGGGAGGACATTCTAGGCAGAAATTAGCTTGGGCAAAAGTTTGGAGACTAAGGTGTAATGGGGACCAGGGAACACGAAAGAAAGAGAAATGAGGCTGAAAAAGCAAACAGTGGACAAATTGACATGCTTCAGCCATTTCTGGGACAACCTCTTTGTGATTCACTTTTTTGGTGTATCTCCAGGATACCTTGAAGGTAACCAGCTCCGCAAGGGCAAGGGTGAAGACCCTCCTAACAATTTCCTTTGTACTGCCGTCAGCACACTTCAGTGCTGTTCCTTGGGGAGGGCTGCCTGCTTTCATTGCTGACAGATGTGCTTCGCCATTGAATGAACTCACTAGTCATTCACAGGGCCTTTTGGGGTTGGGGAGAAGCAAGAAGCAGGTATTGAAACTATGACTTTCAACAGTACAATAGAATATTATGGGAGAATAATTTTTTCTTCTGAATTTGAGTTACCAAGAAAGAGCACAAACATCCCTGGCAGAAAGGGATGGGGCTTAGAGAAAAGTGAGGTGGAGTGAGGGATGTTTAATTCCATTCAAATTCCGCCCCTGACACTAACAGCTCCTCTCTGAATGAGCAGCTGGAGGAAAATGTGAAAGCAGACTATGAAGCACGAAATATGTATGAACCGGAGGGAACCTTCGTGAACAGCTAGCTCAACCCCCTCATTTTCCATGCCTAGCAAAGGTGTGCAGAGCCTCTGTGCTTAGGACAAACGGTGCATCTGCAAACTCTTCTTCTTCTTTTCTCTGAAATTGCATTCCTGTTTTCAGACTAAATTAACAGCCTGTTACCGCTCTAACATCACCATCACCATTAGCTCCAGTAGTCATGTAAATTCACTGAGGATGTTTCTTTGGCTAAACAGGTGCAGGCTCAGGCTGGTGAATACCCAGACCATTTCCCTTGGGCTGCTGATTCCAAAAGGAGGCCTGTCCCCTGCTCTCTGCCCAGCTGTGCTCACTAACCCCTGCTTGACATCTGGACCACTATCTATTTGTCCAAGTTAAGCTTTGTTCTGTGTGACACAAAATCATTGCAAAAGAATGCATTATTAAGTGTGTTTTCAAATAAGCAGGAAAAAACTAGCAGGCTGTCACTGATTGTTTTATTGTTGGAAGGAAAATAAATAAGTAAAACGTGTACAGGCAAGGTAGGAGCTGTTCCAAGGAGTGTTTAGAATGGAAGCATTTGTTACATCTTATTGATGGAGGTTTGTAAAAACATGCTTGCTAGTGGGTCCAGGGTATTCAAGTTAATAACCATCACGCATGCATAGCTCTTTATTATTTATACTGACACAAGTATTATATATTCACTATGTTACACACATGGGTTTAGGAATAAATAGACATGCAATGAAACATGTACAAATAAAGGCTGATAATAGAGACATTGCCAAGTGGCTGAAATTTGAGATCGTGTACAGTTGGCCAAGTCAATAATTAACTAGTGAGTAATAGAGAAGTATCTCTTTGGGAGCAATTTTGATTTCTGGATGTTGTATTTATTGACATAAGATGGCTCAAATATAGGGAAGGGACCACAATTCCCATCCATTTTGGATTCTAAAACAGAGATAGAAGCATAAAACTTTAAGAATAATATAACTGATATTTGAAGAGTATATCATGCATGACTTGTCTCCTCTGGTCCTTACAAAACCCTGAGATTTTTAAAAAGTGTGAACTATTCTTATTCTTATCATCATTTTTTAGAGAATTGAAGTTTCATAGAGTTTATGATTCGCCTGAAGTTAACAGTGAATAAGAGCCAGAGCTAATAACTTTCTCCAGGGCTCTGGTTTCATTCATTTGGCAAATATTTATTGAATGCCTACTATGTTCCAGGCATGGGGACATAGCAGTGCCTAGTGCAGGAGGTTCACGATAAACACATGAATCTACGTAACACACACAGAGAAGTAAGAAATAACACAGGGCAGGGATGGGGAGTGGTTTACGATGAGTGCTATTTTGACAGCATGACCTGGGAAGCTCTTTCTGAGGAGGTCACATTTGGGCAGAGACCTGGCTGGAGAGAGGGAGCGACCACTTGTGTCTGAGGGGGAGGAGCGTTCTAGGCTGACAGAGCTGCCAGTGCAAAGGCCCTGAGGTGGGAGCTTGCTTGATGAGTTTGGGGACCAGCAAGGAGGCCTGTGGAACTGAGCTCCATCAACAAGGGAAACATGACTGGGAATAAGGTTAGAGGGAGAACCAGGGAGCAGATCATGGGGGACTTTAAGGGCTGGGCCATGGCAAGACATTGGAAAGCTATGTCAGAGCTGAAGTGTCCATCTAACTGCTGCGAGAACAGACTGAAGGGAGGCCCACTGGGAGCAGTAGTTGAGATGTGAAGCGATGGGGGTAAAGATGGGAGGGGAAAATTCAGGTACAGCTATCAAGATTTGTTGATGAATTGATAAGGGGTGTGAGCAAAAGGGAGAAGTCAAGGATTCCTCCTTAGTTTTTGGACCAAGCAACTGGATAAGTGTTAGTATTCCTTTCTGAAATGGGGAACCCAGGGCTTAGGGGTATCACGATTTTGTTTTGCCCATGTGAAGTCTGAAATGCTTATCAAACAATACCATGGAAACTTGGAGCAGGCAGTTGGATATACATTCCGTTATTCAGGGGAGAGATTGGGCTGGAGGTATAGATTTGGTAGCATTAGCATATTGATGGTATTTAAAGTTGTGAAACTGGATGAGATCACTTTGGGAGTGAGTTTAGATGGAGAAAAGGTCCAAGTTCTCCAACTTTTAATAATTGTCAAATAATAAAGATCCCACGGAATTTTTTTTTTTTCATCTGAGCTTATTTTCATAGCAGGCAAGGAATAGATTTCTCAGTGAATTTCTCCAAGGAAGAAAAGTCAGAGTTTTTAAAGTCATAGGAAGAGGGTTACGTCATGGTCCTGCTTATGTGGAATTGAAAATCAGGACTTTGGGTAAAAGAGAATGAGTGCATAGGTCTGTGTGAGCCTGGTTAAAACAAGTTCCCTTCTCGATGGTCAGCAAAGAATCTCTAGTTAGGTGCAGTAAAGGATCTGGTGTCCTGGATCACTGGAAATTCATGGTCATTGATCATCATCAGCTGGTTAGAACCAGTGTGATGAAATACGATATTAAGCCAGGACGTTTCCTAGGCAAGTGCTGCTGGAAAGTGGTGAATGTTCCTTCTGCACAATTTGGAAAATGGGGACAATCTGGCAAAGGAAAGTAAAGAGCACCTGCCGCTGAAGTGGGAGGCGAACAGGACGATGTGGTGACCAAGACATGAGGAATTCAAGAAACAGGGAGTGATCATCGCAAGGACAAGTGCTGCCGAGAGGGCCAGTAAGACAAAAGCTGAGCCTTGTCTATTGTATCTGTAGCCTGGGGTCACCGGTGACCTTGACCTGGAATAGTGGAGACAATCTTGATGTTATTAGATTTAAGGGAAAATGGGAAGAAGAAAGTGGAGACAGGAGCGGGGACAAATCATCTAAGAAACTTAGCTGTGAAGGACAGCAGAGGAAAGGGGCAGCGGCTACAGAAGAGTGTGGAGGGTGAGGGAGTCGTCCCTTTTTTCTGTTTCAAGATGGTGCATGTTTGTGCGATTGACTTGGCAGAGAAGGAAATTGCTGATGCAGGTGGAAGGAGGAACAATTGTAACAGCAGATCCCCGAGAAGGGACGAGATTAGCACACGAGTGGAGAGGCTGGCGCTGCTTAGACAACTTATCCTTTGTGACAGGAGAGAAGGCACTGATACCTGTAGTGGGCAATTGCTTCTCTTTTCTCTGTGAAAAGAAACAAACTCATCCACTGAGATTGTGGAGGAATGAGGGGAACTGGAGGTTTGAGAAGTTCAGAGAAAGTTTGAAATATTGGTACTGGGAAGAGGGAGGGTAAATCGAGTCAGGGAATGCGGTTGGATTCCTGGGCAGTCGGGAGGGCCTGGAGGTTTCTGGTCATGAATTTCAAGTGAGACCTATCCACGTTGCTGTGTACGCCTCCTCCCCTCTCTCCTGACCACATTCAGCTGCCTCGGGACAATTGTGAAGAGGGGAAGAGGAGAAGGGGTTGAGATTGTATGCAAGGGAATTATTGACATGAAGGGCTGATACATGGTGAAAGCAGAACAGTATTAGGAGCTTGGGGGTTTCACTCTGCCTTGATACCCTGTGGTGCCTAGAAAGGGCTCAGGAAATCACCAGGAAAACAAAACAAAATGATCTTATGGATCAATAATGCCAATAATGTCAATCAGTAATGCCGTCGGTCCAGGTGCATTTCTTCCCTTTTTCCTTCTCTGTCCATCACTGGTCTGCTCCTGCTCCTACTTACCCCCACCCCTCTTTCCCTTCCACTCTTCAGCCTCCAGGGGCCAAGTTTCACTCTATGTGGGCCAGTCAATCTTAGTTCACACCTTCACCCATAAACCCACTCTGGAGCTCACAGTTTCAGAGTGGAGCACCAAGAAGACGTGGCTTTCTCTTGCTTTGGTGGACTGCCTCTGATGTCATGCTTTCTCTTTCTGCTAAAAAACCCCTCCCTGCAGATGAGCAGGGGCAAGCCACATGAAGGGAACAGACAGCCTCTTGCTCTCACACTTGTTAAATGCAAAAATGCTTTCTCTTTATAATCTAAATTGATGCATCTTCTATGAACTTTGACAAGCCCTCACTTTGGTCCCAGTGCTTTCGATTTTAGCAAATGACTTCCTTCATGTGGGCTGTGTTTTTCTTGGTCTTCATCTTTTTGGGTGGAGAGATCCATCCTTTTGTGTGACCCTCCATTAGTTCCCCCAGCTAATCACTCTGCCACCCTTGAGCCCAGCCTGCTGGCAGAAATTCTAAGAGTTCCTGTAAGGGCAGGATAAAACTTCCTGCATTCTTTCCAGTATTCAACCCTGAGGATGCCCAGCAATTTATTGGCATTTTGGGATAAAATGTTTTGAGCTTATGCCTGTAGGAATGGCTCACATCAATGTCCATATCTCTCGCTGGGTCATGACTCAGCCCTCAGAGCCCTTCCTTTGAACGCTTTCAGATATGTTTTTTATCCCTGAATATAATATACCTGGCCCCTGTCCATATTAAAAGTCATCTGCCATTCTGTACCTACTCATAGATTCATAAGTGCTTCCTGAAGTCTAGCCCCATCTGCTTCGTTCTTCACATCCAGGAAGAAGTTAATACCATTCCCAAACTGAATGGTTAAGAAAAATGACATCACTTAGAAACAAGGAAATAAAGCTTGGGCTTAGTCTTCCTGTCACTTCCAAATGACTTAAAATTTGATCTCAGCTGATGACTCAGACCTAGAGGTGCCAATATTTATTCACAGGGGAGTCACTGCAGGAGCTGATTGTTACAGTCTCCCCAGACCCTTCACTTTGTGGCCTTATTCTGGAACTCCCTGGTGACCTCTGACCTCAGCCACTGTGCCGTGAGGGCCCTGCCAGGCACTATGCAGAGCAAGGGCCACCCCGCACCAGTTTGTGGGGGCCCATCTGGGGTGGTGGAATGAGCCTAGGCCTTCACATCAGGCTGATGTCATCTGTTGACTCTGATCTCCTGCCTCCTACTGGCTGTGTGGCTACAGTCAGGATGGCTAACCTCTGTATGTCTTGTTTCCTCAGCCACAAAACAAGGACAGATAATCATACTTATTCACAAAGATTTTGTAGGAAGTAAATTAAATTGCACATTTACAGCACTTAGTACTGTGCCTGGTCCATATGTGCTCAATGCCCATGCTATTAATTTTTTAAAAGTCTCATAAACTTAACCCTGCCCAAAGTCGACCTATGTGGCTTTGAGTTCACCTCTCAGGGCCCCACTGCCCACATACAAAACAGCATCGATGTGAAGGTGAGATGAGATGGCTTCTCTGTGCAGCCCATGAGCACAGGTCTGACCCTCCTGCCCCCCACCCAGTGCACGTCCACTCAGTCGTTTTGCAGAAACGCTGCAGAAAGAGGTATATGGCACCAACCAATTCAGTTCTGATCTCCAAATGTGGAAGAAAAGTCAAAAACTCTTTTCTAGATACCCAGGAGCCAGCACTTCCAACTCAGATCTATGGAAGGCAGAGATAAGAATTTATTTTTAGGAAGGAGACCATAGCATATCCATCCTGTTCCAGTTGCAGGGCACAAGATCCTGGGGCCAGTGTAACCCAAGGGCAGCACCTGTAGGTAAAACAATGGAGGAGTCTGGAAACAAAAGGCTGCCATGGGCACCCAGGCCAGAGATGTGATTAAAGTGTGTGAAGTGGGGTTGGTCCTGAAAGGGAGTCTGAGGCAGAGACTAGGACCCGGGGGAGGTGGTGCCGGGGTGTTGCAGATGTGGAAGAAACCACAGAGCAGGCAGGCTGGGAAAATGCTTCCACTGCACCTGCTGTCTTTTTTTCTTTCTCTTCTTCTCCTCCTCTTCCTCTTTACAAGGTCACTCCAAGTGGGTTAACAGTTCCCATCAGAGTAACGGATCAGCCCACTCACAGTAGAACACAGCCTTTTGTTACTGAGCAAACCTGGGCTCAGTTCCTGATTCCATCACTGGCTCCTCTGAGCCTCAGCTGTTGCATCCATAAAATGGAGATGAGAATTCCAGTCTCAGAGAGCCACTGTGAACACCATGTGACATGTAGGTAAAGAGCCCAGCATTGTGCCTGCAACCAGGGAAGCAGCAGAAGAAATTCCAGTTTCCTTCCTTTCTTCCTACACATCTATCTACTGAACAGCACTAATTCTCAAATCCTTCCTTCTCTAACAGAAAAGCTTTGCCTGCCATAAAACATTAGCAAATAATGATTGAGCTGGGGATTTTCTGGGCAGCACTGTGTAAGAGCAGGCAGCCTGTGCTCATTTGATTTGTAGATACATTGTAACGACATTTCATGGCACAAAACCCACTTGAGGGACTACTAAGGAAAGGAATAATGTTGCCTCACTACTTTTCTCTCAACTCTTCTTTCTCTGTCATGCAAATCAGAAATACTAATCCTTTTGACTCCCTGACCTCTTGACTATGGGTAAACCCCAGTCATTTGGCTTCCTACCCTGCCCCCAAAATAAAATAATTGTTAAGAACATATAACTTCTGAGTTTGATTTCAACCCTCTCCTTGATAAGGCAGTACTTCAAGCAAACAACATTAGATGAAGTTACCAGTCTGAACATAAAGTTGAGATGCAGGCATTTGGACAAGACAAATTGGAGTTCTCTGTGAAGTTGCTCCAATTCTTATAAACAGAATAGACTTCAGATAGAGCTAGTAGAACAAGCCATTAAGTCCTCTGGCTACTAGTTCCTCTCCCAGCGTGGCCTTGGTTGCAACTTTCAGACTTCTTGGATCTGGCTGCCCTTGATAGAAAATCCGCGTCAAGGATTTGAGGTCAAATCAGACTACTAGTGGTTCAATCCTTTTTGTCCTCATCTTTCCAATGCATGTCATGGAAGTCCCTTATGAACTTTATTTATGACTGATATTGAGTGACAGCTTACGAGGCACAGCCTAAGCACACGATCAGTATTCTCTTCTTTGTTTTTATGTCCAGTTCATAGCTACTTGGAGTCACCAACAAACATGCCGTCTCCTCCTCCTGATTATTTTGCATGGAATCTGACCTGGATAATGAAAGATTCCTTCCCTTTCCTGTCTCATCGCAGCCGATATGGTAAGTATATAAATATATATTTTATTGTTGTCATTTTTAGAACTGGTGCAAAATTTATTTGTTATTTCAAAATATTAAGGGGATAAAAAGGTAAGTGTATTTTTGATAGTTATTTGTGACACACCATCACCATCTCATAATGAAGGACTCTGTGAGTTTCAGTGTATGATTCATAGTGCCTCAGGGAAACCTCAGCCCTGTACATGCAAAAGAAGTCTTTCTGTTGTATGGGGAAGTCTCCCAATAGGGCCTGACCCCACCAGACCAGTCCAGCCAGGCCATTCCAGCTGCATTTTGTATCCTGATGGAAGCCAAGGGCTTTGTTGCTACCAGATCGCTTCCCTTCAGCCTTTGTGGTATGGGGTCTTCCTGCCAGCCCCTTACCAGTCATTAGATGCAATGCTTATTTGCATCTTGTCTGTGGCTTTCTGGTTATAGGATTCTAACCCACAGCATTTCTAGTGATCATGATCTCTTAAGAGGGGATTGTTATTATGAAGGTCACAGGTCCTCCAGGGCCCCTTACATGTGGGTAACTCCTTACAGTTTCCTAAAGGTGTTCTTTGTTATTATTTCAGCTCATTTGATTCTGCAACAGCCTCAGAGGCAAAGAGAACAGGTCCAATGCCATTTTTACAGGTATAGAAGCTGAGTTTAATAAGATCACACAGAGTGGCTTCTCTAGATATAAAACCAAAATTCTTCCCTTATGTTCACTCTTTCTCCCAGGGGGCCACCTACTCAGCCTGGTAGATCCTGTCCTAGGAGCCCTCATGAGGCCATCTCTGCATGGTGTAGGATTCCTCAATCTCAGTGCTCATTTTAACAGCTCATAGGAGCTGGGGCTCTATAATAGAAAGAACAGGTTTAGAAGAGAGCTGATGCATTTCCAGGTGAACATTTTTCTTTCTCTTAAACTCCTCTGGGGTGAACCCCATGAGGGCAGGCACTAAGGTTTGCTCTCCACTTTATCCATCACACAGAAGACATTCATAAAGACTTGTTTAAGATGAATGAGTGCAGAAGTCCTCCAGAGAGGAAACTCATTCATCAGACCTGATTCAATTAAGTATTTATGAACCTGGTACAGCACTGAGTTCTAGATTCCCTTCTGGGCATATTTACCTATTCCTGCTACTTAGTCTCTGCCCTTGGGCCTGAGCTATTTAAAATGCACCTAACAGAGACATTCCACTCACTATAGAAAAGCTGTCAGCCCAAAGCCTGCTGTCTCTCCTCCACAACACTCTTGGTTTGTATTAACTATACCTTTCATTTCAAGCTTAAAAAAAAATAAATGCATCAAAAACCCTAGGGCAGTTTAGAATTATATTGTGTGCTGGGATGTTTCTTGTTACTCTCAAGTGTCCCTAGTGGGAGAGAGAGATCTGTGGTGGTCCTCAGAAGATTCCAGATGAGAATTACTTCTTGATTTTATTTAAGCCAGACACCGAGTGTCATCTTATGATAAGGGCAAGTATCTATAAATAACTGAGATCTGCTTCTTTACATTGTAAATTCTTTGTAACCAGATTTGTGATACAACTGGTCTTCAGATAACATTTTTGACTTTGCTCCCAAAGTCATTCAGTATCTCCATGGGAGAGTGACTATTATAAAATGCAGACTGTCCAAAAAAGGCAGGTCTACCTCCCGCATGCCACAGAGGGCATCATATTTGTTCCTTGTAAGAGGTTGCAGGTTGAACAAAGAAAACCAGGGGGGCATATTAAGCTGCCTCCCACCCACTGCATGGTCCTGATGAACCCACTTGACCTCTCTCAGCCTCATCCTCCTCACCTGTCTAGTGAGGGGGGCCTGGCTTGCTGCCTTTGGGCAACGAAATAGATCTAGATGCTCCCCAAGATCTCGTTCAAACTCTCCTTGTGGCCTAGAAACCTCAGGATTTCTCTTATTGGCAGAGGAGAGGACCCGAACCATCTCCTAGTTACTGTCCCAGTGCTGGGCGAGGCCACCCAAGTCAGCACCATTGTTCCTATTGAGTCACAGGGGAAGGAGGAGCTGATTCTTATTGGTGGCTCCTCAGCTGATCACACAGGTAATTCCAGGGCCTTTTTGTCTTTCTGTCATATTTAATTTGGCTGAGACTTATGAAGACCCCACTGGTGCCACCACCTCTGTGTGCCAGGCCTTGTGCCAGGTGCTGGATGTGATGGAGATACAAAGACAAGTAGGACTCGGCCCTGCCTTCCCAGAGCTTGCAGGCCAGAGAAATCATGCTGTAGGCAGCTAGGCCCGTTGCCATGGAGAACAGCTCCCATGGGCTGACCTGGGAGCACAGACCTGAGGACTTGCCCCGAGGCCCACTGCATGACAAGCTGAAGGCAGAATGAAGGCTGAGAGTCTGGTCCCTTTCAGAATGTTTGTTGGGGAGGTCAGGGGAGGAGAGGCTCCGCCCACATGTCTCCTAACCAAAGAGGCTAGCAGGCTCATGGGTGATAAATCCACACCTTTCAACTGCCGTGAAAGACATTTTAAGAAATGTTAACAACTTCATTAATTTTAAGGCCTCAAACTTGGGCAGAGAAATTTGACTAGAAAATTGCCGCCTGAAGGGATAGTTCTTCAGACAGTGAGATGTCACCAAGTCTCAGCAAGTCCATAGCAGAACTTCACGCTTAGCTGGCTATCTTCTCCTGTGCCCTGATGGGGGGCAGCGGGGGGACCCGAGAGTGGACATCAACAGCCTGACCACAGGTGTCATGATGGACAGAGGATGGCTGGTCCTGTCTCAGGCAAGCTGTCCAGTCCCGAATTGAGAGTGGCTTTCTTCCGACCAGTGTTTTATGAGTAGAAACGGAGTGGAGAGAGGCTAATAAGATTTACTCACCCCTAGCCTGTAATTATCTGCTTGAGGAAAAAGTTTGACCTACCTTTTTGAAGGCTCCCCATATTTCTTCTAATTTGCGTTGGGGCCTTTTATGTTGTGTAAAATATATTCTCTTCAGTGGCATCTGGTATCAGATTTCAGTTTTTTCTCGCCTCTGTCTTGAATGACAAGAGCCCACTAATTTCATCTTTAGCGAGCAAAGAGCTGCATGTTCCTCCCCCAAGGCTTGGAAAGAGGGAGGACATCTAAAGAAAGACTTTTTATTTTTCCTTTTATCATTGGCTCTGGTGCCTTTAGACTTATTTATTGGCTTGGCTAAAGGATTAGGCTTTAACTGCCTACCCAGATAAAAATCTTTCCCATCAGGTAGCACCAGATGCTGGGAGATTGAGGCCATTGGGGGTTTTGAAAGGGAGTTTTGATCACCTTGAGTTCTAGAGCCACAGAGACAGATGGTCTCCTCTCAACTTTACTCATATTTGCCCACTCTGGGTGTAGGAAGAATCTGATTAGCATTTTAAACAGATGACCAAAGATTCTGTCCCATATAAGCAGGAGAAAGGAAATTGTCATTTATTTAAAACAACAACAACGTGAGACTTGGAAAAACTCTTTCACACCCATTTTTCTCATTTACACCGTGTTATAAAATTGCAGGAGATGGAAATTACTTTATATTTCATTTTTACAGAAATGTAAATTGAAGGTCAAAGGAATTTATTTATATGCTTTTAATTTATGGAGTAGGTGAGCAGTTAGAAAAGGGTGACCCCAGTCCTCCTGACTCCAAGTTGAGACTTCTTTCTATCATCACAAAGTTATTTCCTAGATGAGCTCCTTCTCCCTGAAGGGCGCTCTCCCTTCCTAGATACCCTGCTGTTTGAGCTGAATGATCGGTCTTGGGCATCTAGGGGACCAAGACGTGGTATGGCCCAGTTTGAGACTATCCCAGGCAGGCCAGATAGTTCAACTCCTCGTAAACATGGGCACAGGTCCCTTGGCCCTGTAGGTGGCCTCTTCTTCTCTCCCTCCTTCTCCATGCCCCAGACTATGGTCTCTGTTTATGGGTTGAATTGTGTCTCCTAAAAAAATATGTTAAAGTCCTAACCCCTCAGTACCTATGAATGTGACTTTCTTTGGAAGTAGGGTCTTTGCAGATATAATCAAATAAAAATGAGGCAGCACTGGATTAGGCTGGGCTATAATCCAATATGACTGGTGTCCTTATAAGAAAACAGAGACACAGACAGATACAAGGTGAACACCATATGATGACGAAGTGAGATAGAGCCATGGGTCTACAAGCAGGGGGCACCGAGGACTGCAGGCAACGCTAGAAGCTAAAAGAGGAAGGAACAGATTCTCCTCCAGAGCTTCCGAGTGAGCACAGCCCTGCTAACACCTTGATTCTGAACTTCTCGCCTCTAGAACTGTGAGAGAATAAATTTTTTAAGCCGCGCAGTTTGTGGTATTTTGTTACGACTGCCCTCAGAAACTAGTACAGACCCTCAATCCTCCAGCCCCCCATCTGGTAAAGAAAATGTTCTGCCAACATCACAACATCCAAACACAACCACGCCATTGTTGGGCTTTGAATAAAAGTTCTATTCAAACTTTGTCTGTTTTCCAGTCCACGGGGACCTATCCAATTTAGGGGCTGGTGCTTTCAGAAAGAAAAATTAGACTTTTTAATTACTTTCCCTGCTGCTGCCGCCACCACCACTCATCCTGTTAATGTATCAATTTCTTTGATTGAAAAGACAGGGTAAATTAAATATATTTCTGTCTCGAAAAAAAAATCAACCTAACACAAAATCAAAAATGGAAAACACAAAGGCCCTCTGGCCCAGGGGTGGGATTTGCTCCATAACTCTGGCAGGAAGTCAGTTTGATCACATTTCTGAAATTACATATTCAGTGTGGCTGCCGTGCTCAGCCATTCCGGCCCTCAGAGCCTGAAGTCAGGGAAAAGCAGCTCCCAGCTCCCTTGCGGACCATCGTGAGGCCCGAAAGCTTCCTCACCAACTCCTCGCCCCTGGCAGCCAGGTCAAGTTCTTTCCTAGCTCCTGTGTCTGCAGTTTTATCTACAGCATGGTAAGCAAAAGACCGGTGGATGCCTTCGCCACAGAGGCAGAGTCTCAAAGGGAACATCAGTGCTGCAGTCACATGAGCCCGAGGCTCAGGGACCATCCATCACCGTGAGGGCCAGGACCTGCTGGGAGCCAATGGACTCTGTACACAGAAAGTCACTGAAAAGCAGCTGGCAAAGAGAGACATGTTCAAAGCACTCCTCTTGATCACGTCTCTTTAAAATGAAGACACATAAAGCCGTTTAATAAATGTAAACAATTTATTTCTGTGTTAATAGCAAGTTGAGTAAGGAAAGGCAGAAAGGCTTGCTCCAGTCCAGTCCTGATCTCCTTCTCCCGGTCCCCCCTGCATCTCTACCTGCCACGTCACTCCTCGCTGGATAATAAGTATAAATATTCATCCTCTCTTGGTTGTGCTTCAGGTGTGTCAGTGATAGAGACAAATAGGACACATTAGGCTCCTGTTCCTCAAGGAGCTCAGGAGAAAGACATAAGCATGCCCACTCTATGACAAGGGCAGCGGGTGCCCAGCATCACACAGGAGGGCAGGCCAGCTCTGTAGAGCACTCAGGAAGGGAGATGTTCTGGAGACAGAACAACCGAGCCTGGCCTTGGACTCTGGGGAACACTGAGACCCGTGAGAAGGGTGCTCTGGACAGAGGGGGTGCATGTGCAAAGCCATGTCAGGAACAGGCCAACCTCTGTGAGTCAGGCTGCAGAGGACCTGGGGAGCAGTGGCAGGGCTGAGGCTGGAGAAGCAGTGATTCTGGATGTGCGCAGGGTCCGCGCACAGCCCTACAGGAAAGCGTGGGTTGGAAAAGGAAGGGCAGGAGGGGAATCTGGCGGAGACGCTGGATGTAGGATGAGCACCACCTGATTGTCTACCCAGGAGAATCCAGCTTGAGTAATTGAGTGGGGAGACGCCATTGATGAAACAGAGAAGAGAAACATTTGGCCAGAAGAGGAGGTGAGCAAGACATCTAGAGGGAGGGGTGAGGGTGGTAAGACCACGTTCAACAAGTTATACTGGAAGCGCCTTCAGGACGTCCAAGTGAGATGGCCAGTAGAGCGCTGTAAACCCAGGTGTTGGCTTTGTGGAGAGAAGCCGCAATTGAGAAATTGGAGTTAAAGGTGGTGTTTGGAAGTTGAAGACCCAGAGGCCATCCAGGGTGTTGCATTTAAGAGATAAGAAGAGGAAGAGGAGTATGAAAAACAGGGAGAGATGGAGAGGAGGGGACCAGAGATGGTGCAGCCACGGAAGCCAAGGGAATAAAGAATTCTTGGACACAGGTGTCATCGGCAGTGTTGAAGCTGCCACGAACTGAAGCAGAACAGCGACTGCAGAAGGCCTTTGCTCACCTGGTGAATAGCTTTTGTGTTTTATGTCCTTCCTCCCTTCCGCCCATTTCCTCCTTTCTCACTCCATTTTGCCCCATCTGGTTTGTTTTCCCTTCCCTTGAGCCTGCCTCCCTAAAGCCGACCTGCTTTATCTCGCAGGGCCCAGCTGAGCACCTTCCTCCACCTCGCCCCCTAGGATTGTTCCTGAGTTCCCAGGCTTCCTGGTATCCCCTTCTCCTTGAAATTTTTTGGTGGAAAAAATTTGACCAAATTCTGACTTCTACAGGGCATAGTCATTCCCTGAGCATTCAGATTTTCCAAGAAACTCAATGCCCATCCTCACAAAACCTGGGTGTTCCCTACTGTTTTTTAACTAAATCACTTTTCCTAGTTTGTATTTCAGCCCTTTTATGGTCTAAGTGTAAACTGAGTCACCCAGTAAAGTGATCATGTGTGTCTAATTCCCTCAACTGGAAGGTAAAGATGTCAAATGCCACTTTTATCTGACTGTCTGTCTGTCTGTCTGTCTTCCACACATTCACTCATCCAACGACTGTCTACAGTCGTTGACAAGCTCTTTGACAAGCTCTTTTTGTCCTGGCCCCTCATAAAGATTCTAGCCTGGTTCACTTTCATCGTCGGTCTAAGAGGAGCCCAAGCACCCATCTGGAAGGTGCTTATTATTTAATAATTACTTGTAAGATGGTGTTGTATGTGTGTGCATTACCCCGACACTCCAGTCAGTCCTGCGAAGAGAGGTTCTCTCTTTGGGCTTCATGAACCATCAATACCAAATACGGAGGTTTGCTCAGTTTTATCAGAAACATGGCATAGCTCTGAGATTTAGTAGAGTTTCTTTTTGGATACCACATAACTAGCATTCCCACCCAGCAGCTGGTGACCACATTATAACCCCACATCAGAACAGCTGGGAGGCCCTGGGCCTCACTCTATCCCCATACTCTCTCCCAGGAAGTTTAATGTCTCTCCACAGCACTTTGCACCTCTGATGTCTTGCCTTTCTTGTGTCTTAGCTATTTGATGACACTGTGTCATCACTCTTCCTGGACTGTAAACGTTCAGTTCAGAGGTTGGGGGATTCACATCTTGTTCCCTGTTGCATCCCAGTCGTGTTCTCACCAGAGGAAATTGCAATATTTGCTGACTAGTCCAGGGGCAAAGGAGGCACAAACTCAAGTCTCTGAATTCCTAGCCCAGAGCTTTCCAGCCCCTGAAGTTCTGTTTTAGCAAAGGGTAGGGGCGTTTCCACCAGCCCTCTCATTGCTGAAGTTGTATTAATTGGTTTCAGGAATGAAATGTGTCTGAGGGGAGGACAGTTCCTGGGCTGGACTCACTTTGGTGAGGATTCAAAGCTGTGATTTGATCTGCTTTGGGCAGGCTTTTTTTCTCTTCTTAACCTAAAAAAAAGCATTCAGCAGACAGGAGTGAGCTGAGGAATTTCTGTTTTGACAGCTTTGGGACATCTGAGATACTATATACAGAGCATTTCTAACCGAACTAGAAAGACATGTGTCCAAAACACATGCAGGAAAATGACTGATCAAGAGTGAGGAAAAAATGAGGAAATCCTCTTAAAATGAAATGTTTTGTCAAGAGCAACCTCAGATGCAAAACTTTGTGTCAAAAGAGACCTGAGATTAACAGGACTTTAACCAGCCCATTTAAGTAGATGACTAGAATAATTTGGTCTGTGCGAAATTCATAGAAACTGTGAGCTGTGAGCTGTGAGGGCTTGCAGGTTTGGGAAAACCCAGGCTTTAGTTCACCTGCACATTACCTATTTAAATCACCTCTGTAACATCCAAGCAAAAGGATGCTTCCAGCCTTGGCCTGAAAGCAAAGCACAGAACAGCGGGGCAGGGGAACTACATTTGGGATCTGACACGTGAATTTAATTCCCACCTCTGATTCTTACTACCTTCGGCTACTAACTCTGTTTGGTTCTGTCATCTTTAAAACAGGAATGATTATGATTGCTAATTGATAGCATTATTATGAAGACTGTGAGGACGGATTTGAATGTACCCAGAGACTAGTGAGAGGCCAGTGGCCTGGGTTTTGGTGGCACGGCTCCATTTGCTAGAAACTTCTTGCTTAAAACTCTTTAAGTCCCTAGTTTTGCCTTTGGGGTCTGAAAGCATTTTACGTTTAACCATGCTACCATCTGAACTGAGATTTAATCTTACACAGTCCAGCTTTAAAATTCATACGTCTATACTCAGTTAAGCAATATTAGTTCCCCACCTGCCTAAAATGACCTTGTTACCGCCTCTATTCTCAGCAAACTTCCCAGCTAAACCTAATACCATTTGACAAAATCCTTTCATCCTTCAAGATGTAATCTAGAAGTTGTCTTCTCTTGAGCCTCTAGTCCTCCCAGGCAAAAAGAGTCTCCCTTGTTCTATGTCCCCATGGCCACTCTGGGGTCTACGTACTCTACAAATTAGGTATGGGCAAGTTCATCCCCTCACACCCTGGACTGGGAGTCCCTGAAGGGCACAGGGTTCATGCTAGGGCAGCTTTGTATCTGCCTGTGTTTGAGAACAGGGTGAATGGAACCCATGTTCACCCCCAACATCCAGCAGATTCTGTCTCTTCAGAGAAAGAAGAGTAAGTGGAGAGGGCCATTTGCATATTCTGAGGTGTCCCTTGACTATCGGCTCCTCCTTTTGTCATGGATGCTGCTGCATTGCTCAGAGCTCTTCAACTTTTTGGGTTCCGAAATGATCCCATTTAGACAAATGTCCTATTGAGCAATGGTCTGGACTGCTGGGGTTTTCACTATGCCCTCTGGGACCTGCTTCATTCTGTTGGAGACTCCCTTCCCCAACACACACACACACACACACACACACACACACACACACACACACACACAGAGACAGACACAGACAGACAGACAGAGACAGAGACACATTCTGCATGAATGTTTCCTAGAAATTGCAAGCAGAGAACTGAACCAGAAGTCCAATCTGGGTTCTGGTCTCAGCTCTCTTACTCCTCTAAACCTTAGGCCATGCCACCTTGGCCAAATCAATTCACCCTTCTGAGCCTTAATTTTCCCATCTATAAAATAAAGATGACATCCTAGTTAACTTC
This sequence comes from Microcebus murinus, assembly GCF_040939455.1. Taxonomy (NCBI): domain Eukaryota; kingdom Metazoa; phylum Chordata; class Mammalia; order Primates; family Cheirogaleidae; genus Microcebus; species Microcebus murinus. The sequence goes on along the minus strand of NC_134106.1, from coordinate 23,921,031 downwards.
AGAATGTCTGCAACTTGAATTATTTTTTGTTTTTTTTTTTTTGTTCTGGGACTAAGAGCAGAGTCCTACTTATCTGTAACATAGTAATGGCCACAGATAGGAGAATAAGAATTAAGCTTCCCATGCCTATCTCCCACCGCAGCGTGCACGTGTGCACACACTGCCTTCTGAGGCTGTGTTTATGTAATTGATTGATTGAAGGAGACTTGGCCCTTCTTCGCTGCAGCTTGATGGTAAATGAGCAAAACAGATGTCTTGAATTGGGTGATTGGATCCCAGATGCATTCCAGGGAGCAGGCTGGTGGGAAGGAAGTGAGTGATTTCAAATTCTGGGGCCCCATGACAGATGAATAGTGGTTGTGGGCAGGGGCAAGCAGGGGCCAGGTTTGATACTTAGTGCTATGAAATGAGTGACCAGATGTTGATGGCAGCTGGTGGGTTAATAGCAAAGGTGACTGGTGGGCTAAGTGCTCCTTTAGGAGTTCATCCAGAAAGGGGGAGTAGCAGTCCCTGATCACCCTAGCCTAGGTTGGAAGTCAGGCCTTCTGGGGTCCTGCTGACCAGCTGGCTGGAGTCAAGTTAAAGAGCTTGTTTTGGCATCTTGCCCAAAAGAGTAATCAGTCTTAGCATGGTAGAGATGGAAGAGACTTGGATCACTTCATTCCACCACTTCATTTTTCAGACGAGGACACTGAGATCTGGGAAGTTTAAATGACCTGCATGAAGTTACACCACAGAGCCAGGGCTAGTACCCCGGTCATCTCGCTTGAAGTCTTCCAAAGAAAGCTTGACCAGTGCATGACAAGGAAACACTGAGTGAGGACCACATGTTTCTTTATCATCCATTTTCCTTTCACCCCTCTGGCTGCAACAGGGTTAACACAGTCGAAGCTTTCCATTTAGTGCTTAACACACACCCTTTTATGTCACCTGTGCCATTGCTGACCTCCGGAGCAACTTAGAGTAATGGCAATGGCAGCCATCATTAAATAAGGACAACCTATGTGCGAGTCACCACGCTCGGTGCTCAACACTCACTATTGCATTTCATCCTCACAATTCCACGAGGTTTCCCTGATGAAAACATAGAGGCACAGGGAGATTAAATAATTTGCCCCGAGATATGCAACTAGTAGTGTCACAGCCAAACTTGCAACTGGGGAAGCCTGACCCCATGCAGGATCTATGTTTCTAATATCCCTTGTAATGTCTTCCCAGATATCCCAGTACCCCCTTTAACTCCCATGAGGTTGATACTAACCAGGGCGGGGGGAGAGGGATATCTCTTCTAGTCTGCATCTCCCTAGGTCCTCCAAGGTCCAGTCTGTTCAGTTCATCCCTACGTTTCTGGTGGTGAATCTAAAGCACAGGGAGACAGAGCCATGTGTCTGCATCACAGGGCCAAGGTAGTGAGAACATCCATCCACACAGTATCTCAGAGTTCAGGAAGCACAGCCACGTTATTACTTTATTTGATCATCACAGCAGATATTACTATTTTTATTATTTATATTAGCATCACTAGTGTAGAATTAGCATCACTAATTCTTTCTGGTTTATACATGAGGAAACCAAGACTCTAGTAGTTAAATGAATTGCCCCAAAGCGCAAGGCAAATGGACCCAGAGCTGGGAGGCTTCCCAAGAATTCTCTAGTGATGTTTCCCCCTTTGCTTCTGATCCAATGCCTTCTCTCACCCTGCACTCACTGTGGTTTCTGGCCTGTGGGTAGACCTGTTCACCATCAGGAAACTCCCAGCAACCATCTAAAAGCAGTTTGTTGGCAAAAGAGTATATCTAGGATAAGAGAGTCCCAAAAAGCCTTTTTGGGGATGAGTTGAGCCATCCGTTCATTGGGAGATATCTGAAACCTAGCCATGTATGTTCTTGGCAATTTCTTCTAGAAAAAAACAGTCTGGATTTTTAAGAATTTTTCCCAATTATTTAAGGCATTGTTTGGTTTGTTACCTACAGCTTTGAATAATAATAATAAAAATCACAGGATTTTAGTTCCAGTTCTGCAACCCACCTCCTGTGCAACCTAAGGGAGCCCCACTGTGCTCTGGGCTTAGTTTCTTCCCCTCACATGGTCTCCATGGTCCCTAATGACTCTGGAGGTCTGCAGTTAGGAAGTTCTGACAAATCCCTTGAGAGAAGGACACCCTGGCTTGTGCATCAGGATTGGTGGTCACTGAGGTTGTTCCTAGGATCTGGGTACAATCCTTCAGGACTGCTAGTGTTCTGAGAATGCTGATTTCCGGAGCTTTATTTAATGAACTGTAGCTTTACATACAGATGTCTCTAAAGGCCAACTATAAGAATTGGCACATATGTATGATGCTTCATGTGATTCTCTATTGAACACACAAATGAGGCTTATATGTGGGCATTTGTATCTGCCAGGAAGCAAACCAGCCTCAGCTGCAGGTTCCAGTAAGTTGAGCCTGAGGACTTAAGAGGTGGTGACTAAGTACCTCTGATGTCCAGCCTGGCTCAGGCCTGGCACCCACTGGAAAGGTAGCATACAGAGGGCCTCTGCCACCAGGAGAAATGCCTTCCACAAGTGTGTGAAGGGCTCTCTAACCAGTGACACAGCCCTGGGTCCGTCTTTTCCCTTGCCAGAATCTTGGGTTTTTTCCACCTGTCCAATGGAAGAAATGGTTACCTCAAATCAAACATCACTTAAAGTTCTAACAGATTCTCACTCATAAATATAAGCTAAAGGCAAGACAAGTGTCACCATGGTATTACAAAATACTAAAACGGTCATCTGCCATTGCCTCCTTCAGACTGACAGTTGGGATACCCCACATAAATACTCTCTCTCAGGGTCAGTGGAAAGCTGTTCTCAGAAAGGGCATAGCTGGGCAAGTTCTGAATCAGCCAGTGTGCTTTGGAAATTTCTCCATTCCAAGCACATGCCTTGTCACCTTGAGCCATTTCAACAGTTCCAGGAACTTAGTCTTAGATGACCGAGGTGACCGAGATGACTGAGGCTCAGAGTGAGAGAGTATCCCACGTCGCACAGCTGACAGGTGGCAGAATTGGAGTCAAATCTCAAGTCTTGTACTCTGTTACTGTGAAACAGTAATGCTAATATTAAGGTCACTTGATAAAACATTTGGGCATAAACATATAGTAAAAGATCATCTGTCAGGTGGGGACCAGAGACACACCATTCCACTCGTGGAAATAGGCCCAATGCCAAGCTGTCTGCAGCCCAGTAGTTACATATAAGGTCAAGATGACTAGAGATGGGAAAAGCATTTTTGAGCAGGAAAATAACACAGAAAATAAGAGACAAAAATCACAATCCTATTGCCAGATTTTAAACTATGGCAACCCTGATAATTTTGTTTTCAGATACAGAGCCCATGATCAAGTATCCGGTTGAATGAACTCTCTCATAGGCCCCTTAAACAACAGACACAACCTGATGGCCATAGAAAATTTGCCCACCCACCCTCAGTCTCCTAAACTGAGATCACTGTCTGACCCAAGAAGCACAGCACATATTCTGGAAGACATCAGGAAACCTGAATGGGAACGGCAAGCCCCAGGCTTTCCTGCACATGCAGCCAGGGCTTCCTGAGCTGTACATCCTCTGGGATCCAGGCTTGGATCTTGGCAATGTATCCTCTGGCTCAGTCCTTGCCTAGGGCATAGCAGGCCTGACTTTATAAAGGTGTTATCTGAGCCTTCAAGGGCAGCTAAGCTGCTCTGGCTCCTGCCCTGCCTATCCCTCTCGGGGCCTACTTCCTTTCCTGCCTCACTGCAGGTCTTGAGAACTGTCCCTATCTGTGGCTCAGAATGAGGGGAGCTGTTCTTGCTGCCATTCCCATCCAGAATCCACTGTTTGTGAGCTACTGAAATCAAGGCCTGAGGAGTCACAGGAATGAAGCACATCGGTGAAAGGCCACCCAGTCACTTCCTGAGTAACAGCAGATATGACTTAAGTTCTCTAAACTCCAATGTCTTCATTTGTTAAATGGGGATAAGAGTCCCGCCTGCTTCATAGGGATTAAGTATGACAGTTGTGTCAAGTGTCTGGTGTGGTGTCTGACCCCAGTGAGCCCTCAGCAAGTGCTATCAGTTGTGAATACACATCCCACAGCCTTCACGGAGGTCTTCACCATGGGGTCAAGGCTCTTCTATAAACACAACACCCAGTGCTGCCAGAGATAAGAACATACGTCAGACTGCCCCCTCTCCCACTCTGGGCTTGACCTCTGAAACACTCGTAATAAGAGAAAAAATGAAGAAGGATGAAATATCATGGGGTCGACAGACAAATCATTCTTCTCTTAGTCATGACTTTCCTGCAGCCTTTGCTCCCAAAGCCTGGTGGGCTGAGGCTGACATCACCTAGGTGCTCAAGTGGGCCTGCTCTAGGGCCTGCTCTAAAGGTCCTCCCACCTATAGTCACCTGGAAACTGGGCAACTTTGGAGGGGGCATCTTGAAAACTAAGGGGGCCCACTGGTCCCCTACCTTGAAACTAGTACAACGTGATTTAGGAAACTAGTGGGAGGTCTCTGAGCTAACAGGGTCAGGATTAAGGAAGAACAAAGGGCCTTGATCCAAGGGATATGGAGGGAGCCTGAGATCAGTCTGCATACAAAGGAGGATTGTTGGGTATTTTAAGACCACCCAAGGGGAGATCTAAGTGTCCAAAGTGCACCAAGTCCCCTGTTCCCCTTCAATGGTGTTACAGACAGTACCTGGAACTTACGTGCAATCTCCTTGAGTGTCCAAGCCTGGCACTGGGCTCTGGCTGCAAAGTCCCATCTCTCCCTGAGTAGCCAATGCTGGGCTTCTCAGACACATGCCTCGGGCATTCCTAGGAACTAGGTTTCCACCTTCAGGTTTAGAGTGTTCATGGGGAGTGGTCACTGCCAACTCCTCTATAGCCAAGTGGTTTTATTAAGGGAGACAGATGATCTCTTTGGACAGGATCGCCACAGTGTTTTCCTGATTGGCTACTGTAATGTTCTTCTGAATGACCATGCCTCATATTAAAACAATGTCTTGAAGCCGTTAATGAATTCCATTTTTGAAATGTGATTCATACCCTAGGATGAATCAGGATATAAGTACCAACTGATAAAAATGCATGAAAACACACACAGTCCCTTATTCATCCTGGAACAGTCATCTACAAAACTTGCATGAGCTTTCCTCCTTAATTCTTTGAGAATCTGGAGGCAGCTCAAGTCCCCACTGAGTGTGATGTATGTTCAGCATCCTTCCACAGGGAACTTGCCCCCTAGGGATGGCAGAGTGAAAGTAACTGACAGTCTATAAGTTTAGTTGTGCCAGCCCAGGATGAGCCCTATGAGCCCTATGGAATCATTGACCTTCAGAGATGCTGGGCACTGTAGAGCTGTGGTCCCCAACCCCCAGACCCCAGACCAGTACTGGTCCGTGGCCTGTTAGGGACTAGGCCACAGAGTTCTGCCACCACCCACCCTGGTCCACGGAAAAATTGTCTTCCATGAAACTTAGGAACCGGGGTGGGTGTGTGCTCATGGTAGGAAGTGACCAGTGGGCAAGCAGGTGAAGCTTCATCTATATTTATAGCGGCTCCCCATTGCTCACATCACGGCCGGAGCCACCTCCCCACATAGCCCCCCCTGCCCTGCCCCCGGTCCATGGAAAAATTGTCTTCCATGAAACCAGTCCCTGGTGCCAAAAAAGTGCGGACCACTACTGTAGAGGGTGTAGGTTCCATTTCTCTCATCTTTCAGAAGCAAAGAAACAGGCACAGGGAGGGGAAGTATTAATACTTGCTGAGATCCCTTGGCTGCTATGTGTGGGACTGAGCCTGGGACTGAGCCTGGGACCATCCTCACTTCTTTGTCAGAACCCTTTCTCTTCATAGCACTTGACACTATTCTCAGGCAAACCATTTCCAGAAGATTCCATTACTTTATCTTTCTTACATGATAGAAGAGACAAGAAAGTAGATAGCAGTGATGTCAAGTATGTGATCAAGTTCTGGAAAATGTGTGTCTTTTTCTAATTGCTGTTGTTCAATGATCAGATTCTCCTGGGCCAAAATGTGTACATACAGTGAGGTTGAGATCTCTGGATCCTTCCAAAGGTCATGGTCACTTTGCAAAATGGGTCTGATACTGAGAAGATATAGATCTGTCCCTTAGGGTAGTGAAGAAGCCTTTTCAGATACATAAAGTTTGTATACCTTGGGTCTAAGAACAACCAAAATAAAACACTTCCTATGTTTCTCATATATTATTTATTTTAATCTCTGGCCCTAAATTTAGATTCTGAAGCTGTGGAGGAGTGATGAGAAACACTAGATTGTCATCATTATCCTGCCCTAGGGAACATTCTGGTTCTGCCTCAGGGTAGACCTTTGATCTTTGGGCAAGTAGGGTAAACTTTCTAAGCCTCAGTTTCCTCTGCAGTAGAGAGAAGACAACATCAACCCTTCTCAATGTTGACTAAATACAGAGAGAGAAGAAAAACACCCAGCACTGTCCCTGGCTTCCCAGCCTTCCCTTGGGCGTGGGGCTGCATCTGCTATGGGGTTGCTTCAGGTCAAGGACTTCACTGAAGCCCTGATTGCTCTGAGTCTGTAAAATAGATTCTACAGTCCCTACCTCAAATACTGAGTCAGAAGAGGGTTAAGGTGAGAAATTTCAAAAGCACACTAGGTCTAGAACCTCAGAAAAGGCTCAAGGAAAGAGACTTAACCTGGTGTTGTTAGAGAAGACAAGTCCCAGGTATGATTGCCCAAAAAGCACTAAGGCTAGCTTGGGAGAGAAAAACCTATGTCTCCATGTTTTATAAGAAATTAGATTAGAATGTAGAAAAGCCCCATTCAACTTTACCCAAAATGAGCTGTAATGTTAACTCCATTCCTAGTTAGAGCCAGAGAGAGTACAGCTTTGACAGCTAAAAGGAGACTGCCTTGGAGCAAGAATTTCAAATCGAACTCATTTAATGATGGGGCATTTGCATAACCTGTGTCACAAGGCAGGATCTGGCCCAAACACTGCCAATTATGATTCTCCAGAGTTCAAAGATCCCAGAATTGATGATGCTTGGTGCTGAGACTTGTATACTCTGTTTGTCCGTTTGTCTAGTACGCACATAGGGCACATTTGCCAGGCAGTGTCTGAGCTAGCATGCCACATCTCTGTCCCAAGCAGAAAATAGGACATCTTTAATTGGATGAGAAAAATTAAGATAGAGGATAGTTGCAGAAGTTAAAGCTTTGGGAAAGGCATGAATAACTGTCCACATGGGATGGGGGTGGCTGATAGCTTTCTCTCCCTTCTTCTGACGTGATCATTCATAATGTGGATGAGTCTTTCTGCCTCTCCCCAGAGGAGCCATGTTCAATGGCTATGCCTTTCCTTACAACGGTCACTTTGGTGTTGTAAAGTACAAAATGTTGAACCAGTTTTCTCCTTGTAATATGCTGTCAAAACCAGGTGCCTTTGAGCATGTCTTGAAGATTAAGGCAGCCTATGATTCCCAGACACCAACTCCAGAGCAACAGCTCAGCCCACAGAAGAAAATAGAAAGTCTTCAAGGCTGTTAAAATATGTGGGCAGCAAGTGGCATGTCAACTCACACAAGGCGGGAGCTACCAATTTCAGCTTGCCATTATAAAGGTGAATTGTCTAAATCGTGAAAGGGCGAGTGATATTAACCTTAGGACCAGAACGATGGCAGCTCCCGGAGAGCAGCTGGGGAACGTAAATCTCTACCAGCCAAGAAGCAGAAAGATACTTAATAGAAGTATAATTGAAGGATTTTTTTTTCCTTCTCTCCTAAACTTAGATAGTTTGGCTAGTGTCAATGGGAATTATGTTACTCTCACTCCTGGGCAGGGCCAGCTGCCTACAGTGTGGACACTCATTAAAGGACAGTCCAGTGACTGGCTGCCTGCATCAGAATCTGCCCCACTGCATTCTGAAATTCCCGCACCAGACTGGTCTCGGAAGTCAAGGCAGTAATAGCCCTAGAAGCAGCTGTTCAAATGTATAAATGCTAATTGCAACTTAGCACCCATTAGCAGCACCGCAAAGACTGATTTATCAAATTAGCTACAACCCTCTGAGAGCGAATACTTTAGAATCTTAAAAAAGCCAAATCAAGAAGAAATGTTAGAAAACATCTGATCCAGATTTTGTATTTGAGAAACTTGAGACCCAGAGAGGTGAAGTGACTTATTCAAAGTTCCCAGCAAATCAGTGGCAGAGCTGGGACTGAAGCCCAGCATTCCCTGCGTGCTTGTTTCTGGAACCATCTCATCCATAAATCCTTTGTTTTACAGATGAGGAAACCAAAATCCACACATGAGAAGCAACTGGCCAAGCCTGTACCCAAACCCAATTCCCCACATTCCCTGTCATGTGTCTATCTCCTTTTTCAAATCCCCATGGCTGGGGAGAGAGGATAAGAGAAAAGGTGACCAAATGATTTGCATTTTGGTGCATCTTCAGTTAATCATCAGTGAGCTCTGGGTAACAGACAGTGATCATGTAAGGAAGGAGAAGAGAAGCTGTGGATCCTGAGAGTGGGGAAACCATAGAGTGATTGGACACAAGGGCGATACCCCCAGAGAAGCCCCCACAAAAACCGTAAATGTCCCAGGGCCCGGCTCCTTCTTGCTTCCCTGTCTTCTCCTTTTCCCATGACCTTCCCTAGCTCCTCCACAGGGGAGAATAAATCCTGAGTCACTATCACAGACTTGGCCCTCTTCCCTGGAGGGGAGCTCAAAGAGTAGTTGTAGGGCTGGTGAAACAGGACTGTGACCACCACTCGGTTCCCTCTGGCCTTTCTCAGCCAGACAGGACAGGGCCTGACTAGGGTTTTTCCCTGAGCACCAACTATGGGCCAGGTTCATTTTTATCCATGACACATTTTGCCACCAGTTCTCACAGCAAACTCGAGAGGAAATTCTCATCCCAAAGTGCAGCCGGGGAACTTTAGAGCCAGAGAGGTTCATTTCCCTGCCTGGAGTCACCCAGCTGGTAAATGCCAGAGTGAGAGGTGGACTCAGACCTCTCGGGTTGCTCAGGCAGGCTCTGCCCTCCGCACCTCAGGCCCTCTCTGTGTCTGGAGGCCACCTCGCCATGCACAGCTGCTTCCCAGCCAACCTGGTAGCTCTTTTCTTTTTTTTTCCTTTTTTTAACATGCTTTCTCTGAGGACACCTCCCATCATGTGAATTATAGAAAGGACACGTTTTATTTTCTTAGCCCTTTTTCACCAACACAGCTCCCAGCCCCCTGTGGAATTGGCAACTGGCCTGTCTGGACAGGGTGGAGGTTGTGGGTGTAATGAAAGCCAGCCTTCTGAAGTGGAGGGGTCGGGGCTGGAAGGCCATGTTAGGGAAACAGTTTGTTCCACTGACCCTGGGCTACCGTTGCAGGTCTGGAGTGCAGCTTTGACTTCCCCTGTGAGCTGGAATATTCCCCTCCACTGCACAACCTCAGAAACCAGAGCTGGTCCTGGCGCCACGTCCCCTCGGAGGAGGCCTCCCAGATGGACTTGCTGGACGGGCCTGAGGCAGAGCGTTCCAAGGAGATGCCCAGAGGTAAGGGTAGAGGCCTCCGGAAGTGTCCTGGGTGGGCCAGGACCAGGCTGGATGCCTATCTCTGTTTGAAATGGTGAAGTCTCTTCACCCCTGTTCTGCCCTGTTTACCTTGAAACCGGCTCTTAATATCTGCACCTCTACGTGACTTCTTGGGCCATGCAAGGAAGGGAAGGATGCAAGTCCAATTTCAAGATCAGTCCAACCTCCTTTACTCTTTTATCAAGTAATAGAAATAGGATTTCATAACTCTCTTCCATGCAGACTTCCCAATGTAAGATGTAGGAGAAAGTGCCGATCTGTTTATCCATTCATTTGAAATGAGATTGCCAGATAAAATGCGAGATACCCTGTTAAATTTGAATTTGAGATGAACAACAAATAATTTTTTAGTATAAGTATGTCTCATATGATATCATTAGAACACACTTATACTAAAAACTATTCCAATTATACTAAAAAATTCAAATGTAATTGAATGTCCTGCATTTTTATTTGCTAAATCTGGGAATCCGAATTTGTAAGGTATTGCAGAACTGGTTAAATGTTTGTTGCAAAGCCATTCATGAATATTCAGACTGAATGTTTGCTTCACATGGGGCTTCCAGTAGTCCCGAGCTCTTTAAGAACATCCTCTTCTGAATTATCAGGGCCTGGAAAAGGTAGGCTCTGAGCAAGTAGTGGGTGTTTGTTAAATATTTTCCGAGTTTTTAAGAGAGGGACGTAGAGGCACTAGGCCCTAGTCCAGCCTCAGGTCTCTCCAAGTCAAACCTTAGGGCTTTCCTGGACCTGGAAAACTCTACTGACCCAGCACTGACAACCCATGTTTCTGGTTTTTAGGCAGAAGTAATAATTGAAATGGCAATGGGCTCATCGAACATTCAATTTGCAGAGCACTTCCAACTTTACTATTTCACTGGATTTCAGTGTTATAAGGGAGGCAGGGAAGATGAGAAAACCAGAGCTCAGAAAGGGGGAGTGACTAGCCCAAGATCACACATCCTGTGTGTATGGGTCCGGGTATAGATGCCTGCTGTGCTGAGTCCTAGATAAGGACACTTTTTACCATGTCATATGTCTGCCTTTGTAGCAAAGTGGTGACCAGAGCCTGCTCTGTGGCTAAATTCTTGGGGGATGATGATTTTGGGCTCATCCTACCAGGGAATCTAGCAGGGACAGGGCTCTGGTAGGCTGATGGGGAGGGTGGAGGTGGCACAACTACTGCTCTCGGGCTCGCACACCAGCGTCTATCCTGTCACAAAAGAACATCGAGACAGATACCTTTCCTTTCTACATACTCTCCTGGGCTGATCTCTTCTGTTTTTATGATTCCCTTGAGATTTCTTGACTTTGATTTGTATTTTAAGCTGCATTCACTTGGATATAGGTATGTATTATAGGGTATGTATGAGGATAAGTGAGTAGTTCTTAACCTGATAGCACATCAGAATCTTCTGGAGAACTTATGGAAAAAAGTACTCTCTACACTCCATAGCCTGAGATTCTGATTCAGTAGATCTGAGGTAGAGCCTAGGAATCCATATATTTTACAGTTTTAATATGAAAGCTAGCATGAGCAAAACTGTAGATATAATATATATGCATAGATTAGAGATTACAATAAACCGACATCTGCATTTTCACCACCAAGCTTGAGAATTTGAATGTTATCAGTCCTTTTACAGCCTCCTCTGACCCTACTTAGATCACAGGCTTCTCCCTACCCTCCCAGGTAACTACTGTCCTGTATTTTGTGTTCATCCTTCATTTGTTCTTCTTTAAGGCCTCAACACCTACAGATATAGCCCCAAACAACATATGGATTAGGTGTGTATGTTTGCAATCTTTTATATAATAAATGGAATCATACTTGTTTGATTTGTCCATTTTGATACATGTAGCTGGGGTTCATTGTTATGGGTACTACATTGAATCCACTGTGTGAAAATACTGCAATTTATCTCTTCTACTATCTCCCATCCAAGTACTAACCAGGCATAACCCTGCTTAGCTTCCCAGGTCAGATGAGATTGGGAACATTCAGTGTGGTATAGCCATAGACAATCTCTTCTACTGTTATTGAACATTTGAGTTGTGTCTGGGTTCTTGCTATTACCATCAACACTATAGTAAGCATTTTTGTGCATCTCTCTTGGTGCACATGTCCAAGAGCTTCTGAGTCTAGAGTATATAACTAAGAGTGGAATTGTTGAGTCAGAGGGCCAGTGCGTCTTCCATTTCATTAGGTGATGCCAATCTATTTTCCAAAGTGGTTGCACCAATTTATACCCCACTGGCGGCCTATTAGTATTCCTCCCCATGGTTACATCCTTATGGATACCTGGTATTGTCAGACTTTATTGTTTGTGTCCATCTGTTGAATGAAAAACAGTATCTCATTGTAGCTTCAACTTTGATGGAAGCTGTTTTGTTTTATTTTTTATAAGTTTCTTGGGTGATTCTGAATCCAAGTTAGGCTTGCTGCACTGTTGACATGGACCACTTGCACACTTGCTCCCATTCTACCACCTCTAGGGATGTCTCTGGATTCTAGGACCCAACCTCTAGAAACATGTATTTTTGGTCAAGATAGATTTCTTTTGAGAATTTGTATTCTAGGGATTGAATTGTGATTACAGTTCAGTGGGATCAAAAGAGAGGGACAAGTGGCAATTTTGTTCTTTTGAATTCCACTGACTTTGTAGAGTCAGACATTATAACTCTGAAATTTGATGCTTTAAAAAAATTTTAAAATGGTGCCAATAAATTGTGCATTCCACTCTCTGACCTATTTCTCCTCCTCCACCCTCTACTTTGTGATCTCTTGCCCACGCATGTTAGGCTAACTGCTAGGAGAAAACAAATAAGAAGAGGGAGAGGAGAGAAGGAAGGAAAAACTAAATATTCACTTCTTAGTGTTCCTTAGTGGAACTTAGTGTGGAAACATAGTGACACCTTGATGTTTTGTGAAGCAGGGTGCCAAGGGTTAGTACATGCACTGAATGAAACCTATTCCCAGTAGATGGATCAAGTGAGACTGGAATATCCAATTTTTAAGCAAATGTTGTCAACTTCCATCTCTCCAGAAAGTTGTTGCTCTTACTACGAGGTAGTAGGTAGCATCACTGTGGGTGATGGTGTGAACAACCACAGCAAAAGCCACTGTGGACACACCAGTGTCCTTTACCAAGCTCTTTGGTGAACAAGCACATCCAAATATAACTTGAGGGAGTCTCACCACTGTTGGAAACTTGTGCTTATTTCTCTGGGGTCTATACTCATACGGCACTGATAAGTTATAGACACAGTGGGACTGGCCTCCCAGCTATTGCAGGGACTCCCCCACCCCTATAGTGACACCCTTTCAGTGATGGGTCTCTCATCACTTTTTGAGTCAATTCATTACATCACTACTTGTTCCCTGAAGTAGGGCTGTTTCTCATGAAGCAGGCTGACGTAATAATGTCCCTTGATCTTCAAAGAAAGAAATGAGAATAGAGGAAAAAACAACAAGCCCACTCTGCACAGTGGTGAAGCAAGAACCCACCTTCTAATCCCAGCTCCCAAATCTCTAGCATCAGTTTCTCTGTCATGTTGGCAGAAAGGACACTGGTGGTGAGGAGGAGGAGGGGCGATGAGGTGGCCTTTGGGGTTGTGCAGTCACTGTTTTGTTTTGGTTCTTAACTCAGCATTTATTGGTGGGATGGTATTTAGACTAGATTGCAGTATTTCTTGTCAGGGGATGTAGAAGGGCCAGCAAAAGGCAGCGAGATAATACCAATCATAGATAATGAACTGTAAGAGTATAAATTCCAGATGATTTTAATTTACGGCCTCCATCGCTGAGGATAATAAGGGAGATACAATTCAGAGCAGCAAGATAATAAAGAGTGATCATTTTGATGGAACACAATATTATAAATTAATAAAATCTTAAGGAACCATCAGGTTGAGGTATTTGGTGACTTTTTAAGCAGTGTCAGGGGCATGTTTGATGTCTGCTCCTTCCGGCATTTTGGAATGCAGTCAAGGGAACATGATTTTCTTCTCCAGCAAGACAAGATTTTGCTCTTTAGCGTGGACCTTAGCTCACAAGTGGAAAACACATTATCAGCCCCTGCCCAAGCCACCAGCCTAGCCCCTCATGCCTGTGCACACACAGGAAGAATGGGTATAGACTCTGCAGCAAGAAGCTTCACATTCTTCCTGTATCAACTCAACTTTCTTCTGGTGCCCCAACTCCCACGTTTGTGCTTTGTTTTGTTCTGCTTTTGGTGGAGGGTCTGGCAGGAGCACTGCTACTGAGATTCTTCTGTTCATCAAGATCGCTTCATTTTCAAAAGATTGAAAAGCACTGTCATGGGGCCCATAATGACTAAGGTGGCTTCCACACATGGCCAGGGGACTGCAGGTGCCAGAATGAAGTTGTTCAACCTTTTGAGCCACTCCTGCTGTGTCCTTGAGTATTAGTTTCCTGTGGCTGCTTTAGCAAATTCTTACAAACTGAGTGGCTTAAAACAACAGAAATTTATTCTCTTCTAGTTCTGGAAGCCAAAAGCATGAAGTCAAAGAGTCGGCAGCGTTGGTACCTTCTGCAGGTTCCAAAGGAGAATCCATTCTGGGCCTCTCTGGGAGCTTCTGGTGGCTGCTGGCAATCTTGGTGTTTCTCAGCCTATAGATGAACACTAAGAACATCTTGAACAGCCCCAATGGCTGCCTCCACCATCATGTGGCTTTATCCTCATGCATCTGCCTCAAATCTGTCTCTTAGAGGGACACGTGTTATTAGATGTTTTAAGGCCCACCTTGAGTCCAGCATGACCTCATCTCACAATGCTTAGTAACATCTGCAACTACCCTATTTTCAAATAGGGGCATCTTCAGGAGTACCAGGGGTCAGGATTTGGACATACCTTTTGGCCACTATTCAAACCACTATACCTTGATTTTCCCCACCTTGTTTCTGGGTTGGTGTGTGGATCCCCTGCACCTGGGGGCTGTGAGTTCTCAGCCCCTTCAGGAAGGCTCATGAGACAGATTCAGAGTAGTCCAGATTAATGCCACAATTTCTTGTCCTTTCTCCAATTCCTTCCCCCACTCCAGAGTTTTAAATTCTTTAAAAAGCCTCTAAACATCTCTCAAGCAGACTCCAACCCAGGAGTAACAGGAACCTGGGCCACCTTTTGAGCTGCAGGTGCAGGCTTGGTGGATAACTTATCTCAACATACAGCCCCCTTCACAGCCACAGTCACTGCCGCTGCAGCTGAGTGGCTGAGCTGGCTCTGAGTCTCACCTCTGACTCTTGACCTTTGGAGTTGTTGACAGGCAACTGCAGTGATAAAGGTCCACCCAGCACTTTCCCATTCACCCAGTGAAACTCGGCATCAGGCACCCATTTCTGCCTCCAGGCTTCATTCCCTGACTGTCTGGGATGTCTGATACCTGCCTGTGAATTGTCTGCAACTCTTTCTGGAGAGCAAGCTCTGCAGATGAGACAGGGAGGAGGTGTCCTTATGGTTGAGGACAGGCTGTCAGTAAGATGGAGACGGGAGGACCTTCAGGGCTGGAGAATCACTGAGCTTTATCCTGAAAGCACCGCCCTCATCCCTGCCCTGCACCACTGCAGAGTGAAATGTGCTACTGCCAGCTTCAAGTCCCATATTTACAGCCCACAGGGTTCAGTGGTCACCCTTAAGGTCACCTGGTTAATGGGAGTCAATAATTGCACACTTCACTTTGTCTGTAGGAGCAGCCGTTAGCAAAGACCTCTAGTTTTATAAGAATGTTGATGCTAGGGGAGCAGTCAAGAGAGGTAAGCAGACTAGAATAAAAGGAAAATGAAATTGTAGTGACTGGTGGCACACACACACACACACACACACACACACACACACGAACAGAACAATTCTCCTTTGTTTTCACATGTTCCAAACTGGATTATCCTAACTAGGACTGTCCATGCCAAGTATCTACAGGCTCTGCATCCCCCCAAGCTCCCTTTATTTGCTGCTCTGTCCATGAGTAAGTTTCTACTTTAAGGCAATGGTTTACAAACTTCATTTTATTGTATATCCCATTAGTAAAATATTTTTGAGCATGTGCTCCTACTATGTTATATTTATCAATTATATACATACATGTGTGTCTAATTGTATAATACTGTTTATTATTAATAGCAAAGCTTAAATTTCTTTCTTCCTTTTTAAGATAAAAATAAATATATTAGAGCCACACTTTGTAGACCACTGTAGGACACCTGGTCTTTTATAAATGGACTCAACTTATCTGGTTCGCTGAGGCATCTCCCCCTGGCTCAGGGGTTATTGATGTCTCTGATCCTTTTTCTCATCCCTTAAAGAACTTCTTGGGGCAGGTTTCTTGCCTCCCAGAACCTGGGATTGCTTGCCAGGTACTCCTTCACCTGGAAGGCTGCATAGCCCATCTATTCTCTCTTAAGTCTCAAAGACAGTTATCTTCTTTTCTAAGAATCTACATGGTTAGAAGAGGAAATAAATAACTTCTCAGAGTACTATTAACAAACTCTCAAAACTCAAAAGATATCTTTACAGAAATTCTTGTTTCCATTTCAGTTGGCATACCTAAGGTACAAGATTGCAACCAAATATTAATATTTCCTACTGGCTTATCTAAAAAGCTATTTTGATAATGTTTATGATAGTAAAAAACTAGAAATAATTTAAATGCCCCCAAATAAGGAATCCATTAAATAAATAAAATATAGTATGCCTAAAATAATATGCCACCATTATACTTATGGTATGTAAAACTATTAATAATATGGGAAAGTATTCATGGCCTATTATTAGATTTCAAAAAAAGAAGTTAAATGATGTGTATAATAGAAATTGTTTATGAAACAAAAACTATATATGTACATAAAGCAAAAAGTCTGTAAGGAAATATAGTAGAAGTTATTTCTAGATGACTGAATTATCAGTGATTTTCATTTTCTTCTTTGCTTTTGCTATTTTCAAACTTGAGTCCATGAACATGCATTGCTTTTATAATAAGATAAAACATGCTGTTATTTTTTAACACAGAGGAATCAAAAATTCTCATTCGAAATTGCATTCTATTGAATTATGTTAGACTTTTGGGGGAAAAAAAACTGTCAACTATTTTATGCCATAACAACAACTAAAAAAGCCCAACCCAGAATCCTGGCTGGGGGCAGTAGACAAGCAGACAGACAAGGAGGTTGTCTGCCTGCCCAGGGTACAGCATAGCCATCAGCAGCTGGCATCAGCTCACAAGCCCAGAATACCCCACCCCTACTGGCTTTCTGCTTGGTTTATCCTCGAATGGTTAGAAGGGGTAATTGAGGCAAACAAATGCACAGTAGGTTCTGGAATATACCCAGCGGCCAACTGTAGCATATGAGTGGGATTGGCAGGAACATGCCTATTCCAGTTCAATCTTTGCTCCTGCGGACTCGCCAGGGCTCTGGGTACTCATACTTCCACTTGAGCTTGACTCTTCATCCCACCAAGGTCGCTGGGTGGCTGTAGAACCTCTCATCCCTGACCTTCTTCTGGAACTCACTGAGAAAGGCCACATTCATTCTCTGGTTCTGGTTGTAGAAATGTGTCCGTTCTCTCCAGAGCAATCAGGTCCTTGGGCCTCAGAGCCGACCCTTGAGCAATCACATCAACAAGCTGTGAGTTGTGATTCTTTCCTCATAATGCAAATCTGGGACCAAACTGGCAACTGGAGCTTGGGCTCCAGAGAGGGACTTTCTTGGGGAGGGTTTTCCAGTGAATATCACTCCCCTCCGCATCAGGCAGGATCTCTCCCTGGCTGTTGCCTCCTCTGCATCCTAGGGGTTGCCTCTTCCTCAGAAGAAGTGGGTTATAGAGGCCTGGTGATCACACTACCCATCCTCAACTGAAGCTTACGGCCCTGTGCACAGGGCATGGGGGGGGGGGGCGAGGCCTGGTTCCAGTCCCAGCTCTGACATCCCAGGCATTATTGTACTTCTCAGGGTCTTGGGTACCTACCTCATCAGTAAGGTAAAGGTCTTACACTCGATGGTCAATAAGGCCATTTGCTGCTCTGCTGTAAGACAGGGTAGGCCCATCTAATACAAATGATGGCCAAATACCTGGCATCAAATCTGTGAGGCACAGAAACAACCCCCAGCCTCCCAGCTCTGCCTAGGGAGAGAGACGTACTCCCCAGGGTTTGGCTGTGGTTTCTAGAATCCAAACTGCCCTGTGACCCAGCTCATCCTTTGGACTGCAGCACCGAGATGGGAGCACTGCCTCTAGAAACCCATGTGGCACTGGAGGTAAGAAAGAGAAACTCCTGGATCCTGAAAATAGCTACACTGGTCAGGTGAGCTCCTTGGGGCCAGGAAGCCTGAGGAGAGATCACAGCATAGCACTAGAGACTAGTGCGATTGGCAACATAACCACCCTGCAAGATGTCCCCATACCCTGTGAAGGTGTTTCCTTACATGCCAAAAAGGACTTTGCAGATGAGCTTACCCTGGATGATTGAGTTGGCCCAGTGGAATCCCAGGGGTCCTGATGAGTGAGAAGGAGGCAGGAGCGTCTGAGAGCAGGAGTGTGAGGATGGAAGCACAGGTCACAGAGACAGATGTAGGGATGCTCCCCTGCTGGCTCGGAAGATGGAGGGAGAAGCCATGAGACCTCAAGGAGCTGGGAAGGAAAACAACAATTCTTCCCAGAATCTCAACTGGAGGGAAGGTATCCCCACCAACCAACCCATTTTGGATTTCTGACCCCCAGAGCGGCCACATAATAAATTTGGGTTGTTTTAAGCCACTGAGTTTCTGGCAGCAATGGGAAACTAACACAGCTGGTCTTGACCAACTCAGGTGGAAAGTGATACGCTCTTGAGCCAGGGCCGGAGCTGACATGGCTGCCCCGGATGCGCTTTCTATGAGGCTCCAGTCTGGTATGGCAGAAGGAGGCATGAAACCACACACACACGGCCTGGGGCGAGCTGCCAGCGGCTCAGGAGCAAGCCTGTGTCCTGTCCCAGATGGAACAGGCAGAAGCTATGGACTGCAAAATGCTTGCCCGGCCATAGCCACGTTTGATTCTCACAGCACAGCAAGATGGGTATTACCGGCATCTCTAACTTACAGTTAAAGTAAGTTACAGTTAAAGTCTCTAACTTGAGTCTTGATGCTAAAACAAGGCTAATTCATAAGCTTCAAAGAGAGGAATCTCATTCGTTGTAATGTCCTAAGAGCCTAGCCTAAGGTATAGTATAAAATAGGCATTCATTAAATATTTCTTGCCTTATAGTTAGATGCTCTGAGAGATGAAGTAAGTGGTTCTGACCTCCAAAGCCAGTGTATGGCAGAGTCAGATCCTGAATTCCAACTTTTGAACACTGACTCTCATGTTCTTGCCATTACACCAGAGTCTTCCTCAAGGGCAACGTTTCCCAGGCCTTTCCTTTGCAAGACTCTTCCCCATCAGGTGTCTGGCGGCGCCTTCAGAAGTTCAGGCACTGCACCCATACAAGCCAGTGATGCTGGGGCGTCTCACTCTGTTCTGTGGCACAACCAAGTTATACCCATTGGGTGTCTGGAAGTGCAACGTCTTCAGAGTAGTCTTTGGAAGCCCACTGTCATGTCCGGGGTGATGGGTGCTGCCCAAGGCAGCCACAGCCTAAACCTTGCCGTCCTTTCAGGCCACAGGATGTGCAATCTGTGTGGGAAAGTGGAATCAGGTCACTGCAAGCAGCTAAGCTGTTTTCAGCGCCTCTGCCTTTTCAGAAATGGAAGCATCTCAGTGCAGAGCTCAACCATTGGCTGACATGTAACCTCAGGCTTTGGTTTCTTAATTGGAGAATCAAGTGGGTGGGACAAGACAATTTGTACAAGTATGTGGAGCTGTCTTTTTTATTTCCTTACTTCCTCTTATTAAGAAGCTTTTATTAATGTTATCTAGATTTTTTAGCCTCACTGATTTCTATATATCAAATAATTCAGATAAGACATATCCCCCAAAAATATGGACTCTGTTTAAGCAAAGTCATGAACCAATCTGAATTTATGCTTGAAGAGATTTGAAGGAAAGCCAGGACCTTGCAAAAAAGAATAAAATAAAACTCTCAAAGGGGGATAACTACAGTATGATTCTACTTAGAGTGGAAAGATCACCTTTACTCATTCAAGATGGAGAACGACTGGTTCGGTGCAAGTTAAAGAGAGATCTGGAGGTCATTTTACTTCTGTGGCTCCCTCTCCTGACTTGTTATAAACATCAATTGAAATATTGCATAAGAGACCCTTATGTAAACAGGAAAATGGCATAGCAGAGTGACATGTAGCCCATCTGACAGCAGTCATCCCAGACAGAGCTGCCCAAAACAAATGGCTCTGCTCAGTCTTGATTTAAGAATCTTGACCCTACAAAATAGGAGGCTAATTTGGCCCAAGTATCTGTACAACATGTCTAGGGGTGTTTTAAAACTCAGGAATTTTGGACATGACAAAGAATGTGCTGAGAATGACTGAGCCCTCACCTGAGAGAGCAGCTATACACATTTACAAATGGAATTGCAGCCTACTCTCAAGAATGCACAGAGATTCAGAGCCCAGTGTCCAGCTCTTTCTGCAAAGGGATTGGTAAGAACCTTCAGCCTGGGTTGTAGTCCATGCTATTTCCATCTCATGTATTATGATCTACTTTGATTCTTTCCTCTTCTTGCTTTAGGACTCTCAGTACTGATTGCTGGTCATGTTTAATCAAAGCACATTTGTTAGGTATTGGGTCATTCTTAGTTGATTTTTATGGAAGCTGTTATTATTTGGAAATATGTGAAGTGCTAAGTTTTTTTGTTAGTTAAACCAGTTGCATACAGAGTGTGGCAGCCCTTTGTGCCTCTGTTCGGGAGTACCCTGACCTGCACTTGTGTTGTCTTTGGCAACTTTCTTCTCTCTGTTGGGATCAGCATTGTCTGCACCTGGAGGCAATGGGAGAGGCATTTGAAATATTTTGCTAGGAATAAGGAATTATTGTAAGGTGACTAGAATAAGAATGGTCTTCTGGTTGTATAGTGGCATGGCACTAAAGTAGATAGACATTGAATTCACTTTCTCAGCCATGCTTGGGATGCCCCTGCTTAATCCCCTCATCTCCAATGTTGCTCTGCTACACAAATATTATTGTATTTATAATATTTCATTTATAATATAAAGTATAATTCCCTTGATTAAATACTCTGCCTCTACTAAGAACTCTTTTCCTCATTTATTAACACTTGTGTGTTATGGTGTCCATACTATGGCAGTATGTATTCAGGAGTCCCCTGTGAGCCAGCCCAGCAGAGCCACTGCCATCCCTCCCATGTCCAAGCTCTTAAAACCCAGATTATACCCTACTTGGAGCCTTTAACTAAATTAGGCCAAGAGCACTGAGAATATAAAAGAAAATAGAGCCATCAAAATAATCAATGCTTCCAAAATGAGGATTTTAGAGAAGGCAAGAGTCTCAGTTGCTTTGGGTCGGCAATCCTAGAGGTCACACGTAACTGTCAGCCCTCATGGGAGCGCTTCGTTCCTTTCTCTCGTTGGTGCCATCTGTTGCTTTTCTCTCTCTTCTATCCCTGTGTCCTCTGCTCCTCTTCCCTCTTCAACCTCTTTCCCTTCAAGAGCCTAACACAGTCTTCCCATCTACAACTCTAGAGGCAGGATTAGTTGGCTGCCATACAAGCTAATGTGCTCGCCCTACCGATAAAAACAAATCCAGACACCTGTCAGCCTTCTGTGTAACGCATGTATAAGGATATATTTCAGAAACATTGCTTGCTAGAGAAAAAAGCTTAGTTTCCTAAATTGATAAGAGAGTTTGGAAAATTCCAGAGGCCTTTTTAAATGAGGAAATAGTTAAAAACCTCATGTGATAGAAAAATATGTTTGTTTTTTGTTTTTTTAAATAAGCAGAATCAATTGGGTTCTGTACTCCTGAGGTCAGAGACAAGATGGAAACACAGTATCCCTCAGAAGGGAGTCAGGTGCCCAGATGGAGTGAAAGAAGGATCCTGAAGGGTCCTCTGTCTTTCAAAGAGATTTAGAAATTGAGTTTTAGCAGGAAATCTAATTATCGATACTCTTTCCAATACCCCCATGAGCAGCACAAGCAGCAACCTACAACTTTTAAAAAAAAATTCATGCTTTCATAATTATATGAGTAAAGTCATTGAGCTCATTTTACCCTGGAAAAGGAAAAAAAATGAAAGTAGAGGAGAAACAACCAAAGGGCATGATATTAATAAAGACCATCTGTGTGACAGTATTGGGCCAACTCTCGGTAAAGGACTCAGCCTGTACCAGGAAAGGGGAGGGGAGTTGAGAGAGAAAAAGTAATAGGAGTGAATGTTCAGGGACACAGGTAGGCTTTAAGGCACCTCTGTGTGAATTGGGAAAAAATGTGCCTTTGCTGTGTGGAGATGCTTCTATTGTGGATAGATACAGCCCAGTGTTAGGACTCCTGCCTTGACAAGTACAGCATGTGCTGAATTTCAGCCCTCACTCAACACACTTGTGCAGGAAGCAAGCCACTCAACTGTGTGCAGTGACGCTGTTTGTGCTTATCAATGGGTTAATTTATAGCAAGCACTTAGCATACATTGCCTCATATAAGTCTTACAACCACCCCTGGAATAGTTTCAGGAACAGACATCTATGCAATGAGTCAGGACTTCCAGCTACAAATTCTTTCTTCAAAAAGCAACTATATGAATAATGGCCAACAAACAATGAAAAAATGTTCTACATCTCTAATCATCAGGGAAATGCAAATCAAAACCACAATGAGATATCACTTAATTCCAGTGAGAATGGCCTTTATCAAAAACTCCCAAAACAATAAATGGTGGTGTGGATGCAGAGAGAGAGGAACACTCCTACACTGCTGGTGGGACTGCAAACTAGTTCAACCTTTGTGGAAAGCAAGATGGAGATACCTCAAAGCGATACAAGTAGATCTACCATTTGATCCAGCAATTCCATTATTGGGCATCTACCCAAACAATCAAAAGTCACTTTATGAAAAAGACACCTGCACTCGAATGTTTATAGCAGCACAATTCACAATTGCAAAGCTGTGGAAACAACCCAAGTGCCTATCAATTCATGAGTGGATTAATAAAATGTGGTATATGTATACCATGGAGTACTACTCAGCTTTAAGAAACAATGGTGATATAGCACCTCTTGTATATTCCTGGATACAGCTGGAACCCATTCTACTAAGTGAAGTATCTCAAGAATGGCAAAACAAGCAAAACATATACTCACCAGCAAATTGGTATTAATGGATCAACACCTAAGTGGACATATAGGAATAACATTTATCGGGTGTCAGGAGGGTGGGAGGGGGGAGGAGCAGATGGGTATATATAACCACAATGAGTAAGAAGTGCAAGGTTTGGGGGATGGACACGCTTGAAGTTCTTACTCAAGGGGGGAGGGGTGGCATGTGCAGTATATGTAACCTTAACACTTGTACCCCCATAATATGCTAAAATAATAAGAAAAAGCAACTATACATCTGAACAAAATTGACATAAATAACCATTTCACTGTTCTAAAAATTGTCCAAATACATATAACAATCTGAAAAGCATTTATGCTTTAAGAACTGCTGAACTTCAGGTAAGAACAGTAGGAGTCTGTGGTATCCTAACCTAGCACTACTCCTGTCTATCCAACTTGGTCAACCTGGAGTGCCTGCCAAAAGCGGAGTAGACCAAGAGCAACAACAGCTTCTCTACCACAAAGGAGGCTCATTTGATTTGGAGGGTTTGAGGAGTAATGTACATCCCTAGGAGTGTCCCAGGTAACAGTGATGATCTCAGAGGCGTGTGGAGTAGAGGCAGGGTGGAAGAAGAACTACAGGATGTCTATATCCAGCATATCACTAGCCTGAGGTTCTGGTTATAGGGGTATTTATTCCCATTGGAGGTTGGACAGGGCCTGAGCTAACCACAACCTTTAACCAATCCTAAGGCTGTGTGGATATACAGAGCAGACATGAAAGAACTCAACACCCTAGACATTAAATACATTCCTTTACCCACACATAGATCTGACAGATGACAGAAGTCTTACTGATTCAAGGTGTTTAAGCACATCATCTGTCCAAACATTTGTAGATCACTAAGCGACACATGGATTACCTGTACAAAACAAGGCTTAAAAATAAAAACAAGCACTGGAAAAAGAACCAGCAGAGACATCAGCAGCCACACGCTGCAGGGAGCCCATATTTCAAAGACATAGCTCATTCAAGTTACTAAACAGAGAAACTAACAAAGAAAACAAAATAAAACAATAATAACAGGAAAAGAACCTACACCAAGAAAAGAACCTTCTTCAGGGGAGAAAATCAGAATCCAGAGTTGTTATAATATATTGTCTAAAATTTCCAGTTAACAACAAAAATTAGGTTACATGTAAAGAAACAAAATGTAACTCATACTCAAGAAAGCCAAATAGAAAAAAAGCCATTAGAAACTGTCTCTGAGGCCGGGCGAAGTGACTCACGCCTGTAATCCTAGCACTCTGGGAGGCCGAGGCGGGCGGATTGCTTGAGGTCAGGAGTTCAAAACCAGCCTGAGCAAGAGCGAGACCCTGTCTCTACTATAAAAATAGAAAGAAATTAATTGGCCAACTAATATATAGAGAAAAAAATGAGCCAGGCATGGTGGTGCATACCTGTAGTCCCAGCTACTCGGGAGGCTGAGGCAGAAGGATCGCTTGAGCCCAGGAGTTTGAGGTTGCTGTGAGCTAGGCTGATGCCACGGCACTCACTCTAGCCTGGGCAACAAAGTGAGACTCTGTCTCAAAAAAAAAAAAAAAAAAAAGAAAAGAAAAAGAAACTGTCTCTGAGTGTATTCAGTTGTTGGATTTAGAAACAAAGCCACAAAAGCAGCTTTTGTAAATATGTTCGAGGAACAACCAAAAAAATAGTTTAAAATTATGGGAAAGTATGACAATGATCAACAATAACTAAAAAATTGAGAACTTAACTGAAAAAACAAACCTTTCTTTAAAAAGAAAAAAGAACAAAAGGGAAAGTCTTGAGTTGGAAAGTAGAATAACTGAAATAAAAATTCACTACTGGGGCTCAAAAGAAGATTTAAAAAGTCATAAAAAGAATCAAATAGTGTGAAGATAGACTGATGTAGATTTTCTAATCTGAAGAACAGAGGGAAAAGAACCTGAAGGAAAATGCTCAGATTCTAAGAGACTTCTAGGACAACATCAACTATTCCAATATATATTTAATGGAAGTCCCAAAAGAGAGAAAAGAAAGGGGAGCAAATATTTTTGAAGAGATAATGACCTAAAACTTGCCAAATTTGATGAAAAAATCAATTTACACATCCAAGAAGCTCAGAAATCCCCAACTAGAATAAATTGAAAGAGATCTATACTAGACATATGTCATCAAACTATTGAATACCAAAGACAAAGATCTTGAAGCAGCAAGAGAAAAATAACTCATCATGTACAAGGGACCATCAATATGATTAATGGCTGAATTCTTACTTGAAACAATAAAGACTAAAAGTCAGTAAAATTACATATTCCAAAGTGTTGGCAAAAACATCAACTGCTTATCAAGAAAATAATCCATCATGACCAGGTGGGCTTCATCCCAGGGATGCAGGGATGGTTCAACATACACAAATCTATAAATGTAATTCACCACATAAACAGAAAGAAAAACAAAGACCATATGATCCTTTCAATAGATGCAGAAAAAGCATTTGACAAAATTCAACACCCTTGCATGATAAGAACACTTAATAAAATAGGCATAGAAGGGGCATACCTAAAAATGATACAAGCCATATATGACAGACCCACAGCCAACATCATACTGAATGGGGAAAAATTGAAAGCATTCTCACTTAGAACTGGAACCAGGCAAGGTTGCCCACTATCTACACTTCTATTCAACATAGTGCTAGAAGTCCTGCCTATAGCAATCAGACATGAAAGTGGAATTAAAGGTATCCAAATGAGGACAGAAGAGATCAAACTATCACTGTTTGCTGATGATATATTATATTTAGAAAATCCCAAGGATTCAACCAAGAGACTCCTGGAATTGATAAATGAATTTAGTAAAGTCTCAGGATACAAAATCAATACACACAAATCAGAAGCATTCCTATATGCCAGTAACAGTCAAACTGAGAACCAAATCAAAGACTCAATACCCTTCACAATAGCAACAAAGAAAATAAAGTACCTAGGAATATACTTAACTAAGGAAGTAAAACACCTCTACAGGAAGAACTATGAAATGCTGAGAAAGAAAATAGCAGAGGATGTAAACAGATGGAAATCCATACCATGCTCATGGGTTGGCAGACTCAACATTGTTAAAATGTCTATACTACCCAAACTGATCTACAGATTCAATGCAATACCTATTAAAATCCCAACATCACTTCTCACAGATATAGAAAAAATAATTTTACTCTTCGTTTGGAACCAGAGAAAACCCTGCATATCAAAAGCAATTCTAGGCAATAAAAACAAAATGGGAGGTATCAATATACCAGATTTCAAACTATACTATAAAGCTGTAGTAATTAAATCAGTTTAGTATTGGCACAAAAATAGGAATATTGACCAGTGGAACAGACCTGAGAACCCTGATATAAAACCATCCTCATATAGCCATCTAATCTTCGACAAAGCAGACAAAAACATTCACTGGGAAAAAGAATCCTTATTGAATAAATGGTGCTGGGAAAACTGGATAGCCACTTGTGGTAGGCTGAAGCAGGATCCACACCTTTCACCTCTCACAAAAATCAACTCACTCTGGGTAATAGACTTAAACCTAAGATATGAAACTATTAGAATTCTAGAGGAAAATGTTGGAAACACTCTCCTAGACATTGGCCTAGGCAAATAATTTATGAAGAAGACCCCAAAGGAAATTGCAGCAGCAATAAAAATAAATAAATGGGACCTGATAAAACTAAAAAGCTTCTGCACAGCCAAAGAAACAGTCATGAGAGCAAACAGACAACCTACAGAATGGGAGAAAATGTTTGCCTCCTACACAACTGATAAGGGACTGATAACTAGAATCTACTTAGAACTCACAAAAATCAGCAAAAAAAATTAAACAACCCTATAAAAAGGTGGGCAAAGGACATGAACAGAAACTTTTCAAAAGAAGACATAATAATGGCTAACAAACATATGAAAAAATGCTCAACATCTCTAATCATCAGGGAAATGCAAGTTGAAACTGCTATGAGATATCACTTATCTCCAGTAAGAATGACTTTTATCAAAAAGTCCCCAAACAATAAATGTTGGCAAGGATGCAGAGAGATAGGAACAGTCCTACACTGCTAGTGGAACTGCAAACTAGTTCAACCTCTGTGGAAAGCAATATGAAGATACCTTAAAGAGATACAAGTACATCTACCATTTGATCTAGCAATGCCACTACTGGGCATCTACCCAAAAGAACAAAGGACAATCTACAAAAAAGACACCTGCACTTGAATGTTTATAGCAGCACAATTCACAATTGCAAAGCTGTGGAAACAACCCAGGTGCCCATAAATACATGAGAGGATTAATAAAATGTGGTATATGTATACCATGGAGTACTATTCGGCTGTAAAAA
The DNA here is from genome assembly GCF_040939455.1 of Microcebus murinus. Lineage (NCBI taxonomy): Eukaryota > Metazoa > Chordata > Mammalia > Primates > Cheirogaleidae > Microcebus > Microcebus murinus. The sequence continues at coordinate 23,893,796 of NC_134106.1, read as the reverse complement.
CAATAGTGATATAGCACATCTTGTATTTTCCTGGATACAGCTGGAACCCATACTACTAAGTGAAGTATCCCAAGAATGGAAAAGCAAGCACCACATATACTCACCAGCAAATTGGTATTAACTGATCAGCATCTAAGTGGACGCAAAAGAATTACATTTTTTGGGTATTGAGCAGGTGGGGGGGGGAGGAGGGGGCGGGTATATACATACATAATGAGTGAGATGTGTACTGTCTGGGGGATGGTCACGCTTGAAGCTCAGACTTGTGGGGGGGAGGGGAGGACAGGGGCATTATATGCAGCCTTAACATTTGTACCCCCATAATATGCTGAAATAAAAAAAAAAAATCAAGACGATTTCTGTATCCAGCAAAATTTGTTTCTAGCAAACCAGCTTTACAATAAATTCTAAAGGAAGTCCTTTAGGGTGAAATGCATAATACCAGAAGGTAACTTGAATCCAAGGGAAGAAATGAAAAGTACCAGAAATGGTAAATATGTGAGTTCATATAAAAGACTCAAACATCCTTTTTCTTGTTTCCTCTCTTAACATCTTGAAAAGACATTAAGATTATATAAATCTACAGTTATAACACTATACTGTTGGGTTGATAATATGTGTGTGTGTGTGTGTGTGTGTGTATTATAATAGCACAAAAGATGGGGAAGAAACAGAGCAAAAAGTACAGAGAAACAAAAAAAGACAGGAGACTGGAGATTGTCATACTAGATGAAAAAGCAAGATCTAAGTATATACTTTCTATAAGAGGCACATCTTAGATTCAAAGACATAAATAGATTGAAAGTAAAAGAATAAAAAAGATATCATGCACATAATTAACTGTAAGAAAGTTGAAGTGGCTATATTAATATCAGATAAAATTAAGAAATATTTCTAAGAAAAAATAGGTATTATATAATGATGAAAGAGTCAATTCAATAGGAAGTTATAACAATTATAAATGTGTATGCTTCTAACAACAGAGTCTCAGAACACATGAAGCAAAATTGAATTGAAAGAAGGAAAAGAGAATTTAACAATTAGAGTTAGAGATTTTAATAGCCCACTCAATAATGGTATAACAACCAATAAGAAAATGATATAGAAGACTTGAACAATAGTATCAACCAACTCAGACTAAGCGACAAATATAGAACACTCCACCAAATGACTACGGAATACAGTAATCCTTTCAAGTGCAAGACAGCTTTCTCCAGTATAGACCATAAAACAAGTCTTAATAAATTTACAAAGATTAAAGTCATGCACTATATATTTTTCAACTACAATGGAATAAATTGGAAGTTGACAACAAAAAATCTGAGAAATCCCTAAATATTAGGAAATTAAATAAGATTCTAAATAATTCATGCATCAGTAAAAAAGTTAATCACATGGGAAATTAGAAAATATTTTAACTGAGTGAAAATTAAAATAAAAAATATCAAAACTTATAGATGAAACTAAAAAATGCTCAAAAAGAAATGTGTAGCTTTGAATACCTGTATTAGAATAAAAGAAAAGTTCCAAATCCATAATCTAAGTTTCTATTTTAAGAAGCTAGGAAAATCAATGGAAACTCAAAGCATACAGATGAAAGGAAATAAAATTAGAGTAGAAGTCAATTAAATAGAAAAAAAAGATGAAAGTCAATGAAACCAAATTTTGGTTCTTTGAAAAGATCAACAAAATTGACAAACCTTTTGCTGGGCCAACTAAGGATAAAAGAGAGAAGATGCAGATGACCAAGTCAGGAATGAAAAGAGGAACATCACTATTGACTCCAAAGAAATTAAAGGTTTATAAGGCAATATTATAAACATGTTTTGCCATACATTGACAACTTAGATGAAATAGACAAATCTCTAGAAATATACAAATTACCAGAACCAATTCAAGAAATAGAAAAATCTGAATAGACCTATAATAAGTAAGGAACTTGAATTAATAATTAAAAATCTTCAGCAAAAGAAAATTACAGACCCACATGTCTTCATTGGTTAGTTCTACACAATACTTGAAGAAGAAATAATGCCAATTCTTGACTTATTCTTTCAGAAATAGAAGAATGAACAATTCTCAACTCATTCTGTGAGGCCTCTCACTATTCCCCTGTTATTAAAGCTAAATAAAGACATCACAAGGAAAGAAAACCATTAACCAATATCCTTCATGAACATAGATGCAAAAATCCTGAACAAACTAGCAGCAAATCAAATCTAGCCACATATGAAAAGGATGATATGCTATGACCAGGTGGAATTTATCTCGGAATGCAAGGTTGGCTTAACATCCAAATATCAATGGATATAATAATCATATTAATAGGCTAAAGAACATAAAGCCATATGGTTACCTTAATAGACACAGAAAAAAGACATTTGATAAAATCCAATATTTTGATAAAAATTTATGTACTAGAAACATAAGAGAACTTCCTTAAACTGATAAAGAACATCTATAAAAAACCCACACCTAACAACATACTTACTGATGAAAGACTAAAAGCTTTCCCCCAAGATGAGGAATAAGGCAAGGGTATCTGTTTCCATCACTTCTATTCAATATTGAACCTAGCCATCACAACAAATGGGAGGGAGGGAGGGAGGGAAGTAGGAAAGGAAGGGAAGGAAAAAAATTAAAGACATATAGAATGGAAAGGATAAAATTATCTTTATTAGCAGATAACATGATCCTGTAGGTAGAAAATCTGAAAAGAATTTACAAAAATATAAAAACTATTATAACCAATAAATGAATTAAGCAAAGTTATAGATGCAAAATCAGTGTGCAAAACTCTATTGCATTTCTATGTTCTAACAGCAAACAATTTCCAAAAGGGAATTAAGAAAACAATTCTATTGACAAGATTATCAAAAAGAAGAAAATAGGAAATAATTTAAGCACAAGGGTTTGTACACTGAACATTACAGATCATTGCTGAAAGAAATTAAGGATAATCTACATAAAAAGAAAGACATTATATTTTTATGCAATGAAAAACCAGTAATTTCAAGATAGCATTTCTCCCCAAATTGATCCATAAATTCAATATAATCCCTATCAAAATCTCAAGAGACTTTTCTTTTTTTGTAGCCTAAAATTTATATGGAAATGCAAAGGATCTGGAATGAACACACCATTTTTTCAATGAACAAATTCAAGATGACTTATACTACCTGATTTTAAAACTTACTTTAAGGCCAAAGTAATAAAAGCAGTATGATATTAAGGCAAGGAGATATATATATATATATATATATATATATATATAATTTATTTATATACATTTATATACAAAAATATATATAATCTCAATGGAATAGAATTGAGAGTCCAGAAACAAATCCTTAATTTATGACAAATTGATTTTTGACAAAGGTGCCTAGACAAGTCAATGGAGGAAAAGATAGTCTTTTCAAGAAATGCAGCTGGGAGAATTAGATATCTACATACAAAAAATAAAATTAGATCCTGACTTCATACTATACATACACAAAAATTAACTCAAGGTGTATCATTGACCTAAATGTAAGAGCTAAAACCATACTGTTTCTAAGAAAAAAAAGAAAAAGAAAAAAGAAAACCTTTGTGACCTTGGTTTGGAAAAATAATTTTTATATATGATGCTAAAGTCACAATCAATTGTGAATTGATAAAGTGTACTTTATCAAAATTCAAAAGACACCATTAAGAAAATGAAAAGACAAGCCACAAGACTGGGAGAAAACATTTGCAAATCATGTATCCTATAAAGGAATTGTATCCAGAATGCATAAAAAACCCTTGCACCTCAATAATAAGATTAAAAATCCAATTAAAAAATAAGATTCATGCCACTTACCTCAAAGGGATTTAGTGAGAATGAAACATGATAATGCACTAATGCTCACATTGGCACAATGTTTGGCATACAGTAAATACTCAATAAATGACAGAGATAGTTATGCTCAGAAAGGTTATCACTATTTTGTAAATAAACTGCGCTGCAGAGAAGTTGAAGAATTGTCCAAGGACATGCAGGGCATAAACAGCAGCATGGATTGGTCTATAGCTTGCAGTGTGCAAGGAGGATTTAGAACATTTTCCAGGTGAACTTCACACTGGGTGAGAGAAAGATGCTCCCTTGGGCCATCCCACCCTTCAAGGTAATGAGGGATGGGGTCTCCCACAGGTCCCTGTCCCATCAAACTCTGCTGGTAGGGGAGGTTAGGGGAGAAGAAAAGAGAGAGGCAGTCTGCTCTAGTGGGTACCTCTCAGGTTCTCACAGTTCTCTCTCCTTTACTTGATTTTCATTAATTATTTAGATACTATTATAGTTCATTGTCAGTATTATTTGAAATAGAGAAAAATTGGAATCTGCTCCAAATGTCTATCAACAGGGGACTGGCCAAATTACCTAGGATTTATTCATAACAAATGTAATTACAAAAGTAGCACATGTTACAAATAAATTTTAGATAAATCTTATATGTACTGACATGGAAATATATTGATATATACAGTTAAGTGGAAAATGTAGGTTGTAAAACAATGCATATTATGGCCTTTCTTTGGTCCATGCTATGTTATTCAGGTGTAGAAAATATGCTGGGGCTATATATATCAAACCATTATTGCCAGTTACTTTTAGAGAGTATAATTTAGGTTGGGGACCCAGGGGGAGAATACATTTTTGTATTATTAGTTTTTTCACTCATTTCTTTTGTAATTAAAAACTAAAGAAAAATATAACATTTAAAAATATTTTTATCTAAAAATTCTCCTGTACTTCCCATTAAAAAAAGAAATAAGGTGACTTGCTTAAAGCCACACAGCTACTATTTAATATATGGCACACTCAGGATCGGAACTCACATCCTTGTTCAGAATGGACCTGGATGAGAAGTTGGAAGTTCTTCCTGAGAATAAGGTCACACATAAATCATTGATTCAGTTATCAAAAGAGGCCTCAAACTCTCCCATTTGGGAGATGCTGAATAATGGGTAGTGGTCTGGAATGGTTCAAAAAGGCAACAAGAGCCTTGAGAAGAAATAGGGGCATTGACCAAGTGACTTCAGGAAGCCCCTTTCTATTCTACAATTCAACAGAATAAAAAAAAAAATGCCATTTTGTTGATAGTTTCAAATTAGGTAGGAAATTTTCAAAGCAGTGGGGGAAAAAAGGGATCCTAGAAACGACCATCCAGTAATTCAATCCCTGTTAATATAGTGGAACAAATATTAAGAGGAAAAAAATACTATCTAGGATAATGGAATTATGAGCAATAAGCATTATGGGTTTTAAAAGAACAAATCATGCCAGACAAAGTTGATTGCTTTTTTGATTAGTAGACTAAGGGAATAGAGTAGATGTAATATATCTTGATTTTAGCAAAAGGTTTGATAGCGTCTCATGAAATTTTACTCAGGAAATTAATTGAAAATGGCCTAGAGATGAGCGCTGTTGCGTGAACTCCAGTATGGAGGTGGAACAGCAGAAGGGAATGAGAAGCCGCCATGAATTGGAGCAGGGAGGTGTGGGGCAGGGAGTTTCAGGTCAGGGGGCAGGTCTATTTAATTATTTCATTACTTCTCAGGAAGAAGAGAAGGCTGCTCTTACGTGAGTGAAATTCATGTGAGTGAATTCATAGCATATCTTATCTGTGTGCTTTAATGAAGGAAAAAAAAAATCCTTTGAAAGCTAGCAAGTCTGCGCTAGTCTACATAGCGTCCAGTCTCGGGCTTAGCTTGGTTCTGGGTCCCAGGAAAAACCCTGTTAGGTAGACAGGGCTAGAATTAATTTCAACTCTAATTCTGAGTGATGAAGTGGGTAGGATGACCTTAGCCAAGAGCCCTACCCATTCTCGTCACCTTGCCCTTATCTCCTGCACAGGTCCCCACTCAAGCTCAACATCTGGGAGCCCACCAGCACGTTGGAACCCAGAACTTAATCAACTGTTGAGTACCTCCTATGTGACAGGCCCATAGCAGACATAAAGGATAGATCCTGGTTTAGATTAGTTGACAGACACATTGAACTTGCAGCGATCATTGCTGTAGTCAAGTTTAAACAACAGTCTGTGAAAACAACAGATGAGGCTCAGGGTGTAACTGGATGGGGAAAAGGAGGGGTTGGGAGATTCAGGGCTAGCTGAGGCCAATTTCAAAGAGGAGGTGCTGATCAAGATATCTGATCAGGTGCCTAAAGGAAGGATAGAGTTTTACATAGGATGGGATGGGCAAGGGCAATCTAGCCAGAGGATGGAGGCTAGTGGGCAGCCTTGGACAGGTTCTGAACCTCTGTAATAATCTGGAAGACTACAGCAGTGGTCATGTCAACCCTAAGTGGTGGTGTGAGGATGAAGAAGGTTGTCTTTGTAGAACATAGCACTGTGCTGAGCAAAGAGTAAAGCCTTCATAGTCAGAAACCCTTAAGCTGCCACTGTTGATGGTGGGGGCCTGGACAATGGGGGTAGGGTGATGTGGAACATGAGGATGGAAGACAGGTTTAGAATCAGCTTGTGAAGAGGACATTAAAAGTCATATTAAGGAATTCATATTTTATTGGGCAACTGAAAGACACTGATAGTCTTATAAACAGAGGGGCAACTTTGCCAGATCTCATTTTACCAAGATTACTCCCATAGTGATGGAGGAAGAAAATGAGGAAAGAGTGGCCAAAAGAAGGCCAGTTAAGAGGCTACTCAACAGATGGATGAAGACTCCAACCCATTCCCAAACAGAAGTGGGGGTAGAAAGACGGCTGTGAGTCTGAGGTCTGTTTTGGAAGCTGAAGAAAAGAGAATCAATATTAACTTAATTGTATAGTCTGGGCTACTGTATGTTTAGTAATGCCATCGTCTGTGAAATGGAGCTCTGAAAGCAAAACAGCAGATTGAGAGTTTGGTTTTTCATAATCCCACAAAAAGCTTCTAGAACAGGCTGGTGCAAGTCAAGCCTCCGAACTGTGGTTGGAATGTCATTCTCCTCATTGCTACCTTTGCTTGTAGAAGTGAAACCCTAATGGGCTATCACTGTGGCCATCTCTCCTGGCCCTCAGAGACATTGGCAATAGGAGCAGTGACATTGGTAGGAGAAATATCTCCAGGGATTTTACCTGGGGAAGAACTGGGAAAGCTGTACTAATCAGAAAGAAGAGATATCCAGAAACCAAGGGAGTTCCTAGAGACATTATCTTCCTCTCTTTCTGCCCTCTCATTTCATTATGTTTCAGCATAACAACGAAAGGTTTTGGGGGGGCATGGACAATATAAGTAACCTTAACACTTGTACCCCCATAATATGCTAAAATAAAATTAAAATTAAAATTAAAAAAAAGAAAGGTTTTACTAAGTTCCTCTCAGGGTGGTTTCATCATGGAGCTAAATGTTTCTGTATTTTCCTATGTGACATATAGGCAAACATTAAAGAGATGCATTATAAATATCCTGACCTTTATCATATTATGTTATAGACCACACTTATTAGCTATGATCTTTCTGCATTGTTACATGGAACAGTCTCAACTTTCACAGCCTCTTATGTCCAGAGTTAGATCTTGTCCTGTATTTCCTTTTAAATATCTAACAAAAGATAATGAAAACTAGTTGAAGATACTGTCTGATGCATTACCTGTTATGAAAAGATATCCAATGTGTCTTAGACACATGATACAATTGTGAGTCACCCAAAATACAATCCGATCCTCTTAAAGTGGTCCCCATGAGGTTAAACTCAGTAGAGGAAAGTTGCTCCAGGGTCCCCAGATGCCATCACTGTTTGCACTCTTTCTGGGTAAAAGTTGGTGAAAGAATACGGGGTGGGAGAGAGAAGGAAAATCATAGGAAGGAGAAAAGGTGGGAAAGCAATCAGTTTTGGACCAAGAATTTTCTTTCAATCTCTTCCTTTAAAGCTTTGACTGATTATGTTTACGCTGACTCACCTGAAGTGATTAGTAAGAATGTGGCTTCATGAAAGAATTTCTTGTCAGCATAATCAAGACATTTTTACTTAAATCTTTTTCAATGTCCCCAAGACAAAATCACTAGGTCATTTTGGAATTATGTTTTATGGTTGCTCGGGAAGATGAACATTAGGAGTTCCAATGGGGAAATCAGGCCCACGGTTTAGTCTGTTCTGATTTATGAATTGCCCTTTAAGGAAATACAGTGGTAGTTGAACATAGGCTTATGAGAAGTCAGTGTTGTTTAGAGAGTGTGTTCAGTGGAGGGAGTATTAGCCTAATAGTCAAACTTAGCTAGGAGTCAACATGTGACTCAGTCTCTGATTTGATGTCAACCGTAAAACAGCTCTTGTGCACTAACTACTAAACTCTCTTCTAGGCCTGGAGGAAAATATATAACAATGAAATACATGGTACTTGTTTTGTCAGAGTGATAAGGTACAAACATGTTCCAAGGCTTAAAACCTATATTATAAAACTGGGTACCCAGATTCCTTCTGTGAGGAAGCCATCTTTATTTGGAAAAATATCTTCATACCAATTGCTTTGAGGGAAGATGGCAGATTTGAAGTCATGGATGTCCACATTTCTGCAGGAAAATAAGGAGAGGATGTTTCCTGAAAGAAGGGAGAGGAGAGAGAGGACCAGTGAAGCCACCTCTCATAGTTTCTTACAGGACAGGCAGCTGTAACTGTAGGAGCTGGCATGCCTAATGTTGACTTTGAGTTTGTTTATAGTCCTCTGTTGTAAATTCTTTCTCTAAATTTATTGTTGTGCCCCTCCCATCACAAATCTTATAGTAAACACATAAATTGCTTTGAGTGAGTAGCCTTTTGGGTGGAACTCAAAGAAGGGGCCAAATTCACTTTTGGGTCAACTGGTTATGAAACATACATGAAATTGGCACAAATGAGACAATTTGCAAATTTGATATCAGAAGTGGCTATGAACACCTGGGAATTTTGAAAGTCCTAAGGAGAATTTTAGACATACATAAAGTATAGAGTCACACTCATCTTCTATAGACCTCAAAGGGCAGGGAGGCAGGCCCTAGGTGACTTTTGGGTTACATATAAATTGCAAAGATACTGATAATAGACAAAGTATTATAACTGCTATTTAGGTGAGAGTTTGGCAGATAGGGACATTTCTTACAGTGGCCTCTGCTGGGCCTCAGTTTTCCACTATGTAGATTCTAAATGATACACACTGGCCATGTCAGTAAGTGTACAAATGAAGTGTAGAGTGATTACAAGGACTGTGGAGTCAGACAGCTTAAGTTCAAATCTTGACTCTATATTTGTTTGCTGTATGACCTTTGTAAAATTGCCTTATCCCTCATCTGTGCGATGCAAATACAGAGTCCTACCTTATAGGATTATTGTGAGGATTAACTGATGAATACATGACAGGCCTTAGGACAGCACTGGTAAGACCCAAATAGTCATTATTATTTTTCTTGTTAAAGTTCTAAGTGATTTCACACTCATGTGTCCTGTCAACATTACCATAAACTATTCTTATCCCAATCATAGAAGTGGAAACATTTATTCATCCAATGAGCCAGACATTGTAGTGGATCCTGTAGTGGCCTTGTGACAAATCATAACATCCATGCAGAATTACAGTGCCTCTCTAATCTGATCCTTCAGCCCATTGACCAGCCCCTAATGTAGAGGAGGGGGAGAGTGGGAGGGTCAGCATGATGCGCCAGAGAGAGTAGAGTTGGGCTCAGCTGCCTCTGCTCCCTGCAGCTACATGGCTTTGGTTGAGATACTTCTCTGAATCTTGACTTTATCATCTATAGAATAGGAATAATAGTACCTTTGTCACAGGGTTGTGATAAGATTTAAATGAGCCAATGTATCTAGAATCCTAGAAGAATGCTTAACACTCAATAAATATTGGTGTCTTTCCATAGCTATATTGCCAGGAGCCAGAGAAGAGCAGAGGGGCAGTAGGTGCCTTTGGCTGCCCAGGGAGATGTCCAGCATGGGCACTTCATGGGAGAAGTAAACCAAATGAGAAGCATGGTGAGCACCACAGTCTCCATGAGGGCAATGGTAGTTTCCTTCTTCTGTGCCTTTATGGCTAAAGCAGTACTTCAAGGCAGAGTGTGGGAGGGCTGCATATTCACACTCAGGAAGAGAGACATAAGTTAGGGGAAACAATGGAAACTAAGAAGATCTCAAAGGGAAGAAAACAGTGCACTTGGGTACAGCTGTGCTCACTCTTAACTAGGCGAGTTCCAGCCTTGCCTGTCCCCTGCCTGTCTGCCTGCTTCCTCCCACTCCTCTGACCACCCATTTTTGCCCTCCTTCCCTGCCTCCCTTGGCCCTTTCTATTTCTCCTCTTTTCCTTCTCCCCAGACTTTTCCTGGTTTCCTTCACCCCCTCCTGCCATTACTTCCTCCTCTGTGTCTTTCTTCTTCCCTCCTCATTGCACCCCATCTCCACTACTCTCTTTCCTTGGAAAGGAGAAAGGGCACAGTGCTAGGACTTGGCCTGAGGGTTGCTGGAATCAATTGGCTAGCATCCAGGGACTGGCCCCGCACCCTCAGGTGACTTCCAGAGGGGACAACTGAGCCCAGCATGAGTTGCCTACCTACCTGGCTACTCTTCTTGGGCTATTTATTCCAAACTCCTCTGAGCAAATTGTGTACAGATGACTCAGGATTGAAAATATTCTTTGATTTATATTCATGTCAGTCCGTACATTCTCCTTATTCAGCTGGTCCTGCATTTTCTGGATGGGGTTTTAATCATACAGCCAGTCAGCAAGCATGTTTGGGAGCCCACCGGTACAGAGCCCCAGCTGGGCCTCAGGCCCCAGAGATACCATTCTGGACAGACACTCAATGCCTCCATCTTCCATGGCACATCAGTGGCTTATTTTCAAAGGATGAAGCTTCCTCCAAAAACCATATACAGTAAAGGGTTGTTTTATTTTCTGTCCTGAAAGTGGGGTTCTAATCTTTTTAATAGACAAATTCTAACTAATAATTCTAACATAGGCAATAAATTCTAACATAGGCAAACAGGATATGTAAGAAAGAGCCATAGGAGGACTAGGAAAAGGGAAAAACCACAAAATTAGGGGAGGAAAAATATTACCAAAAGAGAAGGTAGGGAAGAACAGGAAGTGCTGCAGATAAGAAGAAAAAGAAGGGAGGACACCTCTAAGAGACTGATTAAATTGCTTATATTCTTTTATAGGGATCAAGACTCCAAAATAAATATACATACAAACATACATACATACATTAATTTTTTTCCTAACCCCCAATCTTATGGTACATAAATTATTAAAAACGAATACACATCCCAAGTAAATGTGTGCCACGGTTTAAATGCCACCTCCAATACTCATGTTGAAATTGAATTATTATTGTGACGGTGTTGAGGTGGGTCTCTTTAGAGATGATTAGCACAATTATCATGAGAGTGAAGTAGTTATTGCAGGAGTTTGGACATCCTTTTCTCTCTCTGTCTTCTCTCACCTTCTCTCACTATGTGACATCTTCCACCATGCTATGATGCTGCAAGAAGACCCTCACCAGGTACGGCCACTTAAATCTTGGACTTCCCAGTCCTCAAAACCATGTGGTGAATAAATCTTTTTTCTTTATAAATTGCCCAGTTGTGGTATTCTGTTATAGCAACACAGCATGGACTAAAACAATGACTGGAGTTGGGGTGGATCTTCAGAAATGCCTGTCCCTGAGGACAGATATTACCAATGTAAAGATGGGTTGGTCTGTGTAGGAGGCTGTAGAGCTGTTTGTTTGTTTAATTTAATATCTTGGGTGTAGCCTCAGCCCTGAGAAACTGGAGGATTCATTTCACCTCTCTGAATGTCAGTCCTTGATGTAAAACACAGTGGTTGGAATATCTCACCCTCCTCAAGGAGGGCTGCTCAGATGAATTGTGTGACCAGGTTTTGTGACAAATCCAGGTCCTCGATACCATGGGGTCCCTGCCCTATCTCCTCAGCCCCTCTTCCCAAAGCAGAGGAGCCTACTCCCAGGTGTAGTGGTGCTAGTTGTACACGCTTGCATTCCCGACAACCACATCTACTGATTTACCACGGGATCTGAAATGCTCTCTATAAATGCAACACTTATTTCACTAAGTAGCATTGTTCCCAGTGGAATGGCAAATCTCCCTATCAGTCACTAATTCTTTTGTTTGAATGGGTTTAGAGGATTCCAATCACTTCTTTTAACTACCTGCAGCAGGCTTGACAGTGAATAGGGTGCTGGGAGAGGCCAGAAGAGCAGAGAGGAAACCCACAGTTCTAGAGTGCTGGCTGAGCATTAAAACAAGGGCTTTAACTTCCTCATGTCTTATTCAAGAACAAATTTGAAAGCCCAGTGAAAAACATGGGTTGGCTTGAGATAATGAGCCCTTTCCCAATTTGATTTCTTATTTTTGTTGAAAACTTTATAATTTTGAATAAAATACAAGAGATTTAACAACCACAGCAGCCAAACAATAGCTTAAACTGGCTCAAAGAGGGGATTAAACTTATGGTCCCTGTGCTTCAGTATAGTTTATGAACCTCTTTATCTTGGTCTGTTCTGGGAGTGAGTATGTAATAAATATTATATATGTGTATTATATATTATGCAGCACACATAATTAAGAAAATTTGTATCACTTAATCCACCCTAGAAAGTAAATATACTAGCATTAATATGCATACTAAATAAAATGGCACTCATTGTACTTGCATATTATACATGTCTTTAAAAAAAATGCTAGTATTTTTTGAGGCCAGGTCCACTCTGTGTGGGTGTTTAATTTGAGCACATTTTTTAGCACTAGCTCGCCCATCTCTGAACAAGGGCTGTCCCAGGCCACTGCCATCTTTCTGAAGCAGTTGTTTAGTAGTATTTGGCAAATATTTGACATTTCTCCAAAAGAGGATATATTTATTAACTCAAATTTCATAATGCTAGAAGAGATACCAGATGTGCATCTTTCCATGCAGGTGGGCAGTTCAGGCGAGCTAAGGGAAGCTATAGAGGTTAAGCAACCTTACCATGGCTCCAAGCTAGTCAGTGGCAGAGGTGGCCCTGTAGTCTGGACTAAGACTTATGCAGGCTGGTACAGTGCTCATTGCACCGCATCACGCCGCTTCTCATTTGAGTGATGCACAACCTCATATTAAGTATTTTCATTTCCTTTGTTTGCCATGAAGTTACAACCCTTTGATCTGGCCTGAGTGAATGGTGGGGAGAAGTGTGGGGAGAACCCCGGAAGCTCGGTTGTTTTCAGCCTTGTAGTTGGCCCTACCTCCTAGTCCCAGAACAAGACACATGCATGGCCCACAGAGACGCCCGCCATCCCGCCAGCTGTTCAGTTGAGGGAGACAGATGCTCAGTCCAGCAAGTGACCTGAAGTGACTGGCAAAAATTAATTAACTTGCTATGTGGCTAATAATAAGCTGCTGGTTTGTTTTTTCTTTCCCTAACACCAGTTGCCAAAGAGTTTTTCATTAGGGGGCTGAATGCTTCCTTTGTAACCAGAATAACCTCATTAGTTACAGTGGCTGTAGAGTCAGTCGTGGCTGCAGAGTCAGACAACAAATCATTGTCTCTTCTTCAGCCACCGTGACCTAACTTGTCATCTTTCATTGTCTCGCTGGGAGGAGTTTCTCCCCACCCCCAACATTCTCCATCCCTTCCTTCAAGGTCTCTTTCAGAAGTGACTTTCAAACATACCTACCCACCTTTTTTTTTTCTTGACAGCAGAGCTATTTTGTGTTTGTTTACCTGGGCATTTTTGGACAGAAAATAATCACAGCTTCTCCAGGTCCTCAGTCCCAGCTTCCCTAGCTTCTGCACCCAGGCACCTTTGGTTGGTGCTCTGCCATTTTAATTCACATTTGTGGTGTGCTTTACAATGTACACGTTAGCTTCAAAGACATATCTTTAGCCTTCGACATATCTTTAGCCAACGACCCTGATGTGCTATCCCATTTTATAGATGAGGTCTTGAGGGTCAGAGAAGTAGCATATTCAGAGTCGCAATTCTATTGAAAGGCACAACCAGTATTACAACCAGGACTTCAGACTCCCAGTAAAGTGCTCTTTCTAACTCACTCACAGCTGCCTCTAAGCCCCTTGTTTTCCTATCTTATCTCTGCAGTCCAGGTGTCGCTTCCCTCCTCACTGACACCCACCTTAGCCCCGTTGCTCCTTTAAGACTTTTGGGTATAACATTATCTTAAAGCCACCAATAAGTGGGTGGCAGGGCAGGGGCACTGGATTGCAGAGGATCCACCCAGTTGTGTCATCCTCTTTGTAACTTCACACATCTTGCTTCAAGCTAGAAGCATCCCAGAACTGATGTCCCAGTCCTTGGTCAATACCGTGCATGGACACTTTATGGGGAGGAGAAAGTGAGGGTGGAACAAGGAGACACAATGCTCCTTCTATACATAGGGAAAAGTTTCTAAGATTTGTTCTCTGAACAGTCTTATTTCATGTGAAAAGGGATGGATTAGTGAGATGGAGGATGAAGAGCAAAAACAACAAAGCCTGTGATGGGGACTTGTGGGCTTAAAAACGTCATATTACCTCTGCACAATGTGCATATGGTTTGGTCCCTCCCCTTCATTGGAATCTGAGTGCCCCCACAAGGCATGCAGACCCAGACTGCCTGGCTTTGTGTCCTGGCTTTACTACTTACTTGCTGTTTGACTGTGAACAGGCCACCTGACCTCTTTTTGTTTCAGATTCCTCATGTGTAAAATTGAGATAATAATGTTTTCAATTTCCTAGGGTTGTTATATTAAATACATTAATGTACGTATGTCACAAGAAATGCCTGGCACACAGTAACTATTTAATGAATATTAGCTAGCACTATTACATTAGCTAGGAATTGAGATATTAACATTTTCTTTCAATATGTTTCCCTGCACACAGAAAGAACCACATATACATATGTTAGTCAGGTTTAAATATACTCTCTTGGCCTCAGTTGTTAGCATTCTAGAGGATAGATATTTAAAGTGCTTCAGGTAGGATGGCTTAACAATACTCATTTAATAGTATTTAATGTACAAATGTACACATTTTAAAATTTACCCTTTCTAATGTACACTCCCAAGAGTTTTGATAAACACATAGCCCCATAATCAAGGAAAAAGAGAAAAAAAACTCTTCCATTGCCATGAAAATTTTTGTTGTGTCTCCTTTGTATATTTGAATCTGTGTGTATACATATGCTTTTGACCCTCAGACAGAATTATATATTCTTAAAGGAAGTTGTTTGTGGATATAGATGCAGATATAAGTATTGAGCAGTACAGAGGCTCAACTCCTCTGACCCAGGCTCCAGCTCATACACAATGGTACGTCAACAGTATAGAGATGCATGAGGTAGCAAGAAACTTGAGATTTAGACTGGCTTTTTTCCAACTTGCTTAAATTCAATCCTTGAAAAGAGAAATGAATCTCTATACTTTATTTTCAATTTTTTTCCTTAAAAAATGTCTAGAACTTTTATAATTGTTCGAAAGCAATACATGTTTGGGAGCTTATGTTTTAAGGAGCCTGATCTCTGAAATGAGCTGAGACTTTACTACTCCAAGGTGAGGGTGGGGCCGTCCAGAGATCAGGGACCTGAGACCTGGAGGACTATTTTCTCGCCCCTCATGGTCATTAGTGAGCCTTTCCAGGCCTCCCTGGGTCAGCTCAGAACAGTCCAAGGGAGGACTTGATGAGTTCCTCATGGAATCTGTTGTTAGTGACATCTCAGTGTTGGTGTGGGAACTCCTGAGATACTATCTTCAGTATCTGTTCTAGTACCTGAGAAATTGGCTTGGAAAAGCTGCCATAGAGAGCTGGTATATTATCATTTACTATTTTATTGGACATAGTGATATCTTTCCAAAGTCATAAAGACAAAATCATTAATTAAGTCCACAAAAGGTACAGTTCTCAGTTTCTCCAAATCCCTAGTTTGTTAATGTCACCGCGGTCACCTACCAGCATTTCTACAATATCCCAGCATTGCCAAGTTTCCACCTACAGGAACATCCTAAATCTAATCTGGAGAATCTTCTTAAATACAGAGAACCTTCTTAGACTTTGAAGTTTGATAAATCAGAGACAAACATAGTTTATTCTCCTGGGTGTTTGCACGCTCCCAGTAGTATTTTTAGCCATGTCTCTGATTTCTAGTCCTAGAAACCAATATCTAGTCTTCAGCAGTGCATATCCATTCAGCTTTTTGAAGATGTCTCTAGTTGGTGGAATAAAAGAACTTGTTTTTTTGGCCTACAGTAAGCTAGCAATGACAGAAGCAGCCAGTTCATCATCTTTTCTTTATTAGCAGATGTCAGAATAATTGATGAGGGCTTTTTTTTTTTTTTTCAACCTTTGGTATATTTTTTAAATGGATTGATTCTGGGACATTTCAGTTCATTTACTGACAGTGTCTTAAGGGGTGGAATTGACTGTAATCAATTTTCATTATCATTGTGTAGCTAATAGGGCTAAAAATAAGAACTCTTAATTTGCAATGGCATGATTGATTACTAAAGAAGAATATGGAAATAATGTCTTTTAATATGCCTAGAGAATTATATTAGACCTTTAAAATTTTCCTCTGCAAAACATATCACTTCCTGTCTTTTTCTATCCACTAATAAAACAACTTAGGACCTATAACATCACTGTTCTCCAGGTCCTAACCTTAATGGGCGATCTCCACTTGCAATTTTCATATTTAGTGATCCCCTGCCGACAAACCAAACTCTCTTTTTCATAGATTCTCTCCATCCTTGTTTTTTTCTAAATAATTACTGGAAGGCATGCTAGACCTGGAAGACCCAAAGCAGCTTCCTAGAACACTGACTGCTTGTGTAATTTTTCCCTAGAACACAGATAGGTTATCCAGAACATGGGATCCATCATGGAGTCCCCAAGATGGTGTGATGAAGACAGAAACTGAAGGTCATGTAGCCTCATGAGCAAAGCAATGGGCTGGGAATAAGCAGGCCTTGGGCCTAGTTCCAACTTTGCTCTATTATCTTGGCCAACTCTTTTACTGTTTGGAGCCTTGCTTCCTCATTTGAAAAATGGCTTTGAATGCCCATCCTTGCTCAGAGGGCTCTTGGAATATACCAGTGAGTCAATGGGTAGGAATTCACTTTAACCATAAAATTCTGTATATTATTTTTACTACTTTTTCTTATATTCTTTCTCTATTTTGTTACATCTGTCCTTCATACCTTACATATTCCCCAATTTCTTTACCTGCTGATAAAACTTCGGTTGTCCTTTGATCCTGCCTACCATTCATTCAGCATCTATGCATATCTGATCCTTTGGGATATGTTGGGGTACTTAATCTTTATAATAACCCTGTGGAGGACTTATTGCCATGACCCTTTTACAGACAAAGAAACTAATATTCAAGTAAGTTAACTTAGGTAAGCAAGAGGCAGAGTCATGATTTGAATGGAAGCCTATCTGATTCTAGATCACTGTTCCTCAATGAGGTGCTTCTTAAGTCTAAAGAAGCTACTATTTCCTGGTCAAATTAAAAGACAAGATGTGATGTACTCAAAGGAAGAGCCAAAAGAGTAGGAATTTGAGAAAGTCCCAAATGGATAAATGGTGGCCTTCTTCCTTATCAGTATCAATGTTTTTTTTTTTTTTTTTTTTTGTGGGTTTCAAACTGTTCAGGTGAGAGTGGCAAAAAACATGAACTGTTTTTCCTTGGCTCTTACACCAAAAATCAACACAGGTAGCACAGAAAGAAGACTTCTATGATCAAATGTGTGTGGATTTCCCCCCACACACCAAGCAAGCAGGCAATTCTGCAGGAGACACCAGCTAGGTGTCTTCTAATTCAGTTCTGATACTATCTACCTGGAGATAGCATCTGATCCCACAGGCTGAGGGCTCACCTCCCAACACTGCCCCCCCCCACCCACCAGTTGCAAGTCTGGGCCTCTGGAACTTCTGAATGACCAGCTTCAAGTTGGAGTTCCCACAACCCCTTCTTTGGGTTTGATTAATTTGCTGGAGCAGCTCACAGAACTCAGGGAAACTTGAATTTACCAATTTATTACAAATGATATTAAAAAGATACAGATGAAAGAGATGCATAGGGCAAGGCATGTGGGAAGGGGTGTGGAGCTTCCATGCCCTCCCTGGGGACACCACCCTCCAGGGACCTCCATGTGTTCAGCCATCTGGAAGCTCTCCAAACCCAGTCCTCTTGGGGTTTTATGGAAGCCTCATTATGTAGGCATAATTGATTAAGTCATTGGCCATTGGTTATCAACCTAACCTTCAGCCCCTCTCCTAGATACATAGTTCCTAATATCACATTAGGAAACTTTCATTATGGAAAAGGGTAGCTCTCAGTAGACACCCTCATCATTCTTCCCTTTAATTTTAAATCACTCTATGCAAAGAGAACTTCTTACTACTTTATTAACCAACCTCAATCATTTTGTACTTTATTATAGGCAGGGGACCCTAAGCCAGAGGTTCCTAACCTGAAGGTTATGATGCCTGGGGAGTTATGGTAAGGAATCCCAAAATTGATCTGTGAACTAAAAAGATGAAATATCTGACATTTCTAGGTACTATTTTAAAAAATGTATAGATCCAATAGTGAAGAATAAAATACAAATTCATTTAAGAGCATCACTAAATTCACAGGAGAGTAGAAGCTCTCTTAATTAACCTTCACTTTACCAACTCACTGTGTTCCCTCTGTAAAGCATCTTGATTGATGCCTGTGGCAGCCTGTACGCTCGAGGCCAACAGGCTGTTCCCAGCACACTTGAACACTTCTACAGCTATCTGTTAGGATGCTAGCTTCCCAAGAGCCTGTTATATTTGTTCTAAAAAATATTTATGGTAATTACAAAATTTAGTTGCAGTGCAAGGGAAGAGCAATTATTTCTATGGAAATTCAATTGAATGCTTTGGGAAGATTTAATAAAGGCAAGTCACTAAAAAAGAAGTTGCTTTTGAATGAGGCAGGGACACTGAGAATGGCTCTCAGGTTGTGTCACTGCACAAATCCAAGGAGCGCCTTGTGTATCATGCCTTCTCGAATTGTGTAGGGCGTAACTGCACAGCAGTGCACAAAGGCCTTTGAATTGGGCATGAAATGACTATAAAAGTTTGGAGAGAAAAGCATAAATATCTCTGAGAAGATGCTATTGAAAATGCTCTGCAAATCCCTTTAGGTTCTTATTCTCCTTCACATAAACCCAAACTGGAAATTATAACCAATGCATTAAGGGTATGGTTCACGTGAGAAAGATAAAAACACAGAGGACACAGAATGTGGCCTTACATCAAAAGATTGGCATATGAATATATATGTACATGTTTTCTGGTTAAAATAGAATGTTCAAGGTATTATGATTTACGATTCTCTTACTTGAGCTTTTTTGATTAATACTTGAATTGCCAGTCCTTAGAGACCTTAGCCTTTACTTGTTTTACATGTTCTCAATGAGCAGACACTCAAAGTATAGCCATAATCATGTCAGGAAGGGTGGTCTAGATGTGAAAAGTGTTGAAGTTATGAAGGAGATATTTTGGTGGCACTTAGGTATCTCTTTAACTAAGTACAGAGTTAGGCAATGCCATCAGCGTCAGAAAGGGGTCTGAGACTTCTGCAAATACCCATATGAGTTCCTGAATAGCCCACATCACTGTTGTTTCAAGAACTCCAAGTCACCATGAGGCGACTAGCAGACTCTGCATTCTCCATAATTACACCCAATTTTCCAATTGAATTATCGCATGATTTAATTCGTTTGCTGCATCTGGAGAGCATCAGCATTGTGCAGCTGTTGCAGCTTCAAGAGCTAATTGTTGCCAAGCACATTAAAAGTAGCCCTATTGCAATGCACTGGAGTCAGAAGGGGGAGGACTACAAACTTTCACTTCCCATTTTCCCTTTGGTTGAATCATCACCCAAAGAGCCCGAGGGGGTAGCAAACATTTAAGCTCTGTTAACATGGAGACCTCATCGGGTATGGTTATTGTCACTGGATGAAAGCCCTTAAGTGAGTCAGACATATCCAGATACCAGAATACACAGAAACCTGAAGGCTCTATTTGGCATGTCTTAGAGAATCATGCCAAATAAGATTAGGTTAGAAACCAAAGGCCCTGTTAGAAGGGAGGCAGTGCATCAAAAAGTTATAGGAAATCAATTGTTGATGGAGTACCAAGACATCCAGTGACCCCCAAATCTTCCAATCAAAAGATACCACATACCTGCTCCCCTACGCATATGTTCAGTTTACCTTGATATACATCAATAGAGTATCTACTATGTATATAATTACTAAAGGCTCGCTTCAGTCTAAACTATCCCCTGATACTCATCTTCAATCTCTTGTTACGTGGTAAAGCCAGGGGTATGAACTCTGGAAGGTGTGGATTGGGCACTTGTTCTTCTTCCTTCCCTTCCTTGTGGTTCTAAAGATGTGAAGCTTCATTCCCAGAGGGTCTCAGTCCTCTATATAGATTTAGGAGTCTATACATACACTCTATTTCTTATGTGAAAGAAAACAATTATGAGTTCATGAAAAAATATCAGGGATATTATATCTGAGCTAAGGGCTAGCAATGGGGAAAAGTAGGCCATGGGGAAGCCACATGTAAGGGCTGGAAGGCAGAAGTGGATAGTAGAGGGACCCAAATGGTGTATAAGGACAGAGTCTGGAAGACAGGCAGAGATGGAGGCATGGGTGTGCACCATACTAACCTCTGCGAGATTCAGGAAGAGTCTGCATCCTGAACAATGCTATTCCCTACCAGGGGTGAGGAACCTGTGGCCTTGGGGCCACATGTGGCCTTCTGGATCCTTGAGTGTGGCCTTTTGTCTGAATCCAAATTTTACAGAACAAATTCTTTTTAAAAAAGGAGCGTTTATCCCCCAGGCCACAGAGCAATAGTTAGGCTTATGCCCCCCTATTTGGAAAGAAAAGAAGGTTATTCCCTAAGGAGACCTGCAAGCCCAAGAGAAAGATCTGGGATTGACATGGTAGACCAGCCCAACAACTTTCCTATGAAGCTTACAAGGCAACAGCCCCCATTCATGCATACAGAGATTCCAGTCAGCTTTGAATTTCTCCCAATCTTAAATAAGAAAGGACAAAGACCACCAGACATTTAATGTAGCAGTTCTAACAGAAAAGATAGTGACCAAAACAAAAAGCAACTTAAACCAAAGAGCTGTGACAGGTGGTGGGGTGTCTCGAGCGACACCCCACCCTACTGAAGCGAGCCTTTAGTAATTATATACATAGTAGATACTCTATTGATGTATATCAAGGTAAACTGAACATATGCGTAGGGGAGCAGGTATGTGGTATCTTTTGATTGGAAGTAAGTCAACACAGAGAGCAGGAATAAACTTTAAACACACACATCCACACATACATAAATGGTCACCTCAGAAAGTATGTCAGCACAATTTCATTTCAGACTATAAAAGCCATACACAATAGCACATAGTTCTAAAATTTTAGAGCACGAGAGAGTAAAGAAAGATCATACATCTTGCAAAGGGAAAGATATAAATCGCATACAAATAATAGAGAATCGGAATAGCATCTGCCTTAATGTCTGTAATATTGGGATATAGAAGTTAATTGATAAATGTGTTCAAAATCCCAAAGAAAAATAATTGCCAACCTACAATTCCATACCTAGTCAAACTATCATTAAATGTGATATTAAAATAAAGATACCTTTATACATTCAAAGTCTCAAATATTTTGCCTCTCATGCACCCTTTCTTAAAAAGATGTGGGAGGATGTGCCCCATCACACAGAGAGAATAAAACAAAGAATGGGGAAACATGGGAGCCAGGAGGCAGAGGGTCCATCCCAGAGAGAGGAAAAGAGGATTCCCAGCATAATGGCAAAAGAAAGTCCTGGAGTGAATTGAGTGTTATATGCTACTACATGGATGAAGAATGAAATCATTACACTAATGAAATAAGCCAGTCACAAAAGGACAAATACTACATGATTCCTCTTGGATGAGGTGCCTGGAGTCATCACATTCAAAGAGACAGAAATAGAATGATGGTTGCCAGAGCCTAGGGGGATGAGGGAGTGGGGAGTTAGTATTTATTGAGTATAGAGTTTTATTCTGGAAAGATGGAAAAAGTTCTGAAGAGATAGATGGTTGTGTTGGTTGCACAACAATGTGAATGTACTTAATGTCACTGGGCTGTACACTTAAAACTGGTTAAAATGGTAAATTTTATATTTCACCACTTATAAATGAAAAAGAATTAAAAGTGTATGCCCTAGGGAGCGACAGTCAGGCAGGAGAGACACCTGCTTTCTGATATAAGCCCAGAGTATCAATTGATTTTTTAAATTATATGTGTGTAATGCTTTAATAAAAATAAAAATTTAGAAAACCTAAAACTAAATTTTAATTTTGATAGGCATTCTGGGCAAAGGGAACTGTAGGAGCAAGTCAGAGAGGTGTGAAACAGTGTGGAGAGAACTGTAAGAAGTTCCCTGCTCCTGGAGGGTCTTGAAGAGTGGGGTGAAGGGGCTGGAGCTTCACGTTCCAGGCCACTGTTCCCCGCAGTGGTGTACACTCACAGATAAACGCAGCCACTTTCATCATTTGAATAGTTATATTTTGAGTTTAATATTCTCTTCCATTCATGACAAATAATACATTGGTTTTTAGTTTATGGTGGTGATAATAGTGATTTAGATTCACTAAACTAAATCTAAGTTTTATAAATGTGAGTTGATTTTAAGAAAAACATTAAGTGAATAGTAGTAAGAGACACACACAAGTGGGACAAAAAAAGTGTCATGAAGGTGGTACATGGTGGCCAAGGTAGAAGCCACACTTCTCTGGGCAATAGGGAGCCCTTGATGGTTTGTGTGAGGAGTCCAGATTGTGTACTGGATTGATCAGGGGAATAGGAACTGCGTTTTGCAGCTCCCTGGGTTCTGGAGGTTTCTTCAGAGGCTGTCTTGAGGTAGGGTGAGAAAAGGATCTTCAAATAGCTCTGTTCTACATATAAATCTGCCCGTAATTTAAAAGGGCATCCACTAAAAAGATTGCAGACCACTGAGATAGATCATTCTGGCTGGGTGAAAATTAGGGAAGAAAGACTGAGAATGAGGAAACCAACTGAGAAGCTGCTGCAAGTAACCTAACAAGAGACTGTGCAGACCTGGTCCGGGCAGTGTGTAGGGAGAAGAGGAAATGCAGTAGTGACTCAGAGCTCTTAGCTGGAAGCCCACATTTCTACCTGGTGGCAGCGTGTCTGAGCTGTAAGTACAGCACTTATGAAGAAATACACCACTCTTAGAAAACAAGCTGTATATGCCCAAATACAGACGTGATGACAGAAGTTCATTGCCATATCAAATTCTCCAAGGTTACTTACATTATTAAGAGAAATGGCATCAGAAACTGATTTTTCCATACCCAGAAGAATGTGAAACTGGAAGAAGAGCCACATATTATAGGACAAGGAAACTGGACTTGGAGCCATTCATTCATTCATACAACAACTATTTACTAAACACATATTTATTCAATACACCAGTGCAAGGAACTGTTTTACCCACCAGAGACCCATTAGTGAACACAACCGACATCAATCCCTTCTTTCCTGACACTTATATGCTTGTAGAAAGAGACAGAAAAGATAAATAAGTAAAATATACAATGTGTTAGAAGGAAATAAGTGCTATAAAGAACAATAAAGCAAGGAAGGTGGGAGTGGTAGGGTGCGATTTTTGAAAGGTAGTCAGTAAAACCTTGTGTGAGAATGGCATTTGAGCAAAGACTTGAAGGAGGTCAGAGACTGAGTCATACAGCCAACTTAGTAAAGAGCATCAAGGCAGAGGGAGTAGCAAGTACAAGAGAGTGCCTCCTAGAATATTCCAGAACAGCAAGGGGCCCAATGTGGTTAGAGCAGAATAAGCCAGGAGGAGGGTGGCAGGAGATGAGGTCCAGGAGGTTCCAGGGGTAGACTGGAGAGTCTTGCAAATCATCACAAGGACTTTGCCTTATACTCTCAGAGAACTAAACTAAAGGCGTTAGTGGGTATGAAGGACAGCGGTGGCATGCTCTGACCTAAGTTGTAAAAGGATCCCGTTAGCTGTTGTGTTGAGACTAGACTATTGTGCAACAAGGGCTGAGGCATGTAGATGTGCAGAAGGCATTTGCAAAAAAACTAGGCAAGGAAAAAAGTAACTTGAGTCAGATGTTAGCAGGGCAGATGGTAAGAAGTGGTCAGATGTGAGGTATATTTTCGAGGTACAGCCTCGAAAAGTAACGAGATGTTACTTTTCGAGAAGTTACTTGGAGACAAGTAACTTCAATGGTTTTGACCTAGAATGATTGAGTTTCAATTCCCTGGGGTTAAGAATGACTATGAGTAGATCAAGTTTATGTGGGTAGATCATGAATTTTGATCTTGACACGGAAAATTGGAAACCAGGGAACTCCAACATTAACAAGTTGGGGAGATGAACAAAGGAGATGAAGGAGGAGATAGTGAGGTAGGAGGAAAAGCAGGGAGAGTACTGGGTCCTGGAAGTCCAGTGAAGAAAGTGTGGAGTGGGAGGGATCAGTCGTGGATAAAAGCTGTTGATGGTCAAGGAAGAGCATCTGGGAGCTGAGAGTTGACCACTGGATTAAACAACAGGCTCTTTGACAGGAGCAGCTGTAGCAGAGTATGGAGACAAAAGCCTGGTTGGAGTCAGAATTGCTGGGCTCTGGTCCCTTTCACCGGATCACTGGGTGACTGTGGATAAATCATGCAACTTCTCTGGAGTTAATGTCTTCATTTGTAAAGTGAGAAAAGCTCCTTTTAGCTCTGAAATTCTTTTTTTAAATTTTTGAGTGAGTGAATCCTAATTTTATTTTTAGATTAATTGTTTTAATTCTATGAAATATTAGATATACAAAAAGTTATTAATATAAAGACTAACATGATGAATAACTATGAACTCACCACCTTGCCTTGCATTATGAATGCCTCTGCCCTTCCCTGTTCATGTCTCCTTCCTTTTCAGGAAACCAATGAACTTGGCATTCATCGTTTCTGTCTTTACTTTTTGTATCTCCCACTTCCAGCTTTTTAAAGTTTTGGTAGAATCAGGGAGTACGAGCTGAATTCCAGGATGTGTATATATTGCATAGTAGTGAAGTCTGGGCTTTTGTGCCCATCGCCCAAATAGTGCACTTTGTACCCCATAGGTAATTTTTCATTCCTCATGCTCTCCCACCTTCCCCCAACCTTGCCCCCTTTTGAGTCTCCAATGTCCATTATATCACTGATTTTATGATGATTTGAATGGAGCAAGTTTTATTCTTTTCATAAAACTGATACCATAAAAGTATTTGGAATCTAAAACTTGCATGTGGGGCTTCCCTTCTCTCAGAGTAAGCAAAATGTGGGTGAAAATGCAAGACATTGAGCAACCTGGCCATTGGGTCTTAGATGAAGGAAGCCATGTTAGTTTGTAGTTTAAGACAATTGAACACACACACACACACACACACACACACACACACGCACACTTTCTGGCTTTTCCCACAAGGAAAGACACTTCACTTATATTTGCATTTTTTGTTTTTGTTCCATATGTAATATCTACCCTATTTAATTAAGATTTCTAGACTCTCATTAAACAGAGTTTGTTTTGGCAATTTCTTGAAACTCAGCCTTCACATTTTGATAACTTCACCTTTACCATGGATGCACTTACCTACTACCACCTGGTGGTAGCAAAAATATTACAAAAATAGAGCAAATGAGAAAAACCAAAGCCTTGTTTTTTAGTTTACTGCTCTCAAGGATTACACCTGAGTGTTTCCGGGCAACTTTGGCTTTGGGATGTCTCTGGGGAGCCTGACACTGGAGGATCTCAAGGACCCCATGGAGAACCGACACCTGGGGCTGGGGCTGGTCCTGGAGTCCTTACACTCAAAGCCAGTGAAATTGTGACACACTGAATATTTACTAGATATTCCTGGGGGAATGAACCAAGAAAGTCAGGACCACCAGAATTAATCTTGATTTTCTGAAAAAAACTTTAAATTTTTATTTAAGAAGTTATCTATGTAAGAATAGTTTTTAAAATTTACATTTTTGAACAAGCACTTTTAGAAATTTTTTTAGTAGAGGTTGAGCTTTTTTTTTTACCCCCTAAGGTCTTCCATTTGTCAGAGACAGTGAGCATATCTGGTTGCTAAGAGTATAAACTTCTCTAAATTATCAGCAAATATAATGGGCTAGCCATTGGATTCCTCTGCTTTCCCTAGAGATTGGAGGGAAAAACCTTCAATTTAAAAAGATATATAGGATTTATTCTAGTGTTGCAAAGCTACAGTAATATGACTATAATCTTTCTGTGTTTTTCAAACCACAGGGAAAGCTGGGAGTAGCTCTAAGTGAAAAATACTAAAAGATAGGAGGAAACTGCTAGATTTTTATCACCAGAGTTCCTGTATTTCTTCCCTTCCCAACTTTATTTTCCAGGGCCAGCTCAGAGAAGAGGGTGTCAGTTGTCAGATAGAGCCACAGTTATGGATGATACTGTGGAGAAGGGAGGTTTCCCCCCAAGAAGTCTATATCGTCCCAAACAATGCCAGGACTTCAACACCGAATCAAAGGAGGAAGATAAAGATTTTGGAGTTTCCCTCAGTTAAAGGAAGTTCTTGAATATCATATGAATTTAAGATCTTTTAAAAGGATACATTTATTTGGATGTTTATTTTTTGAAATAGTTATGTATAAATGTGTAAAAGTTTAAAATTGTACTAATTTTTAGGGGGTATTTTTTGCTCATCATGGCAGAAAGCGAGAGGAAATGGAAAGGACCCAGCTAACGATGGAGACCTATGCAGACCACAGTCCAACCTTGTAATTTGATGTGGAGAGAAATAAGAAGCCTTTAGAATCTTGAGATTATCTTAGTTGAAGCCGCAGGCAAGACGAGTCAATTTAGTGGTACAGGGTGTGAAATAAGCAGTGATTTGGCGTTAGAAAGGAGAAAGTATGGCCCATTGGGGTGACGTCATAGAAAGCGAAGTAGCTGTCTTCACAGTCCTCTGCATGCCACAGTGGAAAGACTCAGAGTTAGACTCTGCATCTTCCGGTCTACACCTCTCCTTCACTTTAGATGCAAACTCAAGGCCAAAGAAATAGGATTATCTAAGGCTAGAATCTGAGTCTCCCAGTCATCAGGTTATTAATAGGATTCTTCCCAATGCTTCAGTGGCATCTTTAAGATCTCTCTGAAATGTGAGACTTAATGGGCACGTCTGAAGGGGGAGGTTTTATAGAGAGGCAGGGAAAGGCGCTATGAAGGATAGATGAGTTGGGGGGGTGTAGGTAGATAAGGACTCTTCAGCTCTGTCATATTGATTTTAGAGCATTCAACTAAACACCTGGGTGACTCCCTCTTCCTTCTCCTTCTCCTTCTCTTGCCTCATCTAATCCCCTGACCCCCACTCTTACCTCTGGATCCCCAAATCTCTGAATCTCTTTCACTTTCCAGTTACATATACCCAACTGCCAGCTGGACGTTTCCTCCTGAACTTCTACTGGCACCTCAGTCTGAAGATGCCCAAACTGAACTTACTGCCTTCATTCAAAATGACCTTGGTTCCCTGATTAGCACCATCATCCTCACACACATCCAGATCCAAACTTTTATCATTACTTTTACATCTGTCTCTCCTTTGCAAATCCCTGGTCAAATGGACAAATGCCAGCTACATCTTTTATCACCATGGCACCCCTGTGGCTGGCCCTCCTTGCTTTCTACCCAGTCTTAGCTCAGGTCCTCACAGCACCTCACCAAACCTTTTGTGATGCTTTCCGCTGAGTTCTCAGTATCTAATTCTCTTTACCAGTATTTTCCTCCAAAAGCTGAAATTTGGGTGTGTCACTCTTCTGTTGAGGAAGTGGTTGGATTGGTGACTCCTATTGCTTATAGAATAAAGTTCAAATTTCCTACCCTAAAATGTAAGACCCTTCACAATGATTCCGACATTATTTTAAGTATGTAACTTCATGCAGGGGCCACTCAAGTCAACTTTGCTGTGTTCCGATGTCCACACATGCTAAATATCGTAACCACTTTGCCTTGGCAAGTGCTGTTCTCTTTGCTGGTGTGGTGTCTTTCCTTCCAGTGCCTGCCCTGGAAAATTTGACACCTACCCAAATCATTGTCACTTTTCAATGCATATTTCAAACCACCAGGATCCCCAAGAAACCTTTATTATTTAGATTCTCTCCTTTGGCTACCTACCTCCCCACACGATTTTATCTCTTTCCCTTTTTAAATCTGCACTTGTCACTTTCTATTAGGTATTATTATTGCTGAAGTTTAAATCTCTAATAAACTATGAACTCTCAGAGGAAAGGAACAGGTTGAATTTAATCTCACCTAGTATAATACTTGGGGTATTACATTAAGTAGGTGCTTAATAAATATTAGTTGAATGAATGACTAAATGGATGTTACTGAAAAAATTCCCAAAGACAGTAAAGGCAAATTGAGTTTCAATGCAAGTAGGAAGATAAGATTGGAGAGATATTTGGCATTTATCCATATAGTACTAAGGGAAGAAATTATAACAGGTTTTTTTGTTGTTGTTGTTGCTTGTTTGGTTTTGCCTTTTTCTTTTCTAAAGGAGAACTAAAAAGGCAAGACCCAGGTGTGAGACAGGAGGGAAACTGCAGCATAGCCCAGCATGAGAAGGACCCAGTGAAAAAGGGAGTTGAAAGGGAGGAGGATATACAATGCAAGAAAGAAATTTATGCAGACCCAGATTTGAAGTCAACCTCTGATTATCTACTATTATATATTTTAAAGAAATATGCACAAGATTTTAGAGCTTCCTTTTTTGTTTGTGTCCCAATATATGCATGAGCCAGCACAATTCAGGACTTGATTTACCTTTGCTGATTCAGCTTCTTTTCTCTGAGCTTATTTATGGCTGTGAGAGAGGCATTGTGTCCTTGCTGATAAAGGACACGGCCGAATTGCACGCGAGGCTCAGCCGCCAAGTTGCTGTACAACTGCTAGAAAGTTGGTTCCTTCCCCAGCTGCCAGGTTTTCCTAAACTATAAGAAATGAGGCGTGCATGTGAAAAGTAGAGTCCTAGGCTAGAGCTTCTCAAATTTTAATGTGCATTCAAATCTCCTGGGACTCTGTTGAAAAAGTAGATTCTGTTTCAGTAGGTCTGGGGTAGGGGCAGAGATTCTGTGCGTCTCGCAAGCTCCCAGGTAAACTGCACCGAACAGCGGGGTCCTAGACTTTTGAAGACAGAAGGAACCTGAGAGCTCATCTGAGCCAGTGGCTCGCAGCCACAAATGATCCTTAGAATCCCTTGGGGGCACCTTAGAATGCAGATTCCAGGCTCCACACCCACAGAGTCACGGATGGGGCCCAGACAGTTTTTGATAAGCTTTCTAGGTCTTTCTGATGTACACCTGGGTTTAGGAACCATAATGGGTCTGATCTCCCAGTAGGGATGGAAACTGAGGCCCAGAGACTACTTGAGTTCCAGGAAGAAAGATTCTGTTGATATGAAGGGATTTTCCTGACAGAACAACCGTCATACATTTTGCCACCCTAAGTGAAGGGTCCCCTTTGAAGCCACAGAAATAACTAGATCCTGTATGTAATTTATTTGTTAAAAGCTACTAGCAGAGAAAACCAATTTTTTCTGCCTCTTTTAGGATGATAAATACTCTAAATTATTTTAGTTTCATCCTAATGGTAGGGGGTGGTGGTGGTGGTAAGGAATGGCTATTAAGCAATTATGTTATTCAAACACATCATTATTATTATTACCAAGATGAGTGGACTCATTATAATTGAACAATAAAAGCATGAATGACTTTGCATTGTTATTAGTGTCTGTCTCAGGGCCCCTGCCTTTCCCAGGGGCTATTGTGTTCAGCAGATATGACTCACAATGTACCGTACTTTCAGTGCTTAACTTGTGGGCTATTCGGTTGGTTTTCAGCATCATTAATGTGTTCATCTTTTCTTTTCTGGTACTGACCTATTGTTCATTCAAGACTCTTGCCCCCAAGATAACCTAATCCTAGGAAGACTGTGGTCTCCCCAACTTCACTCTTGTCCTCCCATGCTTTTTTCACATTGCAGCTAGCGATTGCCAGAACTATGAATTGGCATCAAATTCCCTTGCTTAAAACCTGCCAATATGTGCCTATTTATTTTAGGATCAACTACAAATCCTTGGCAAAGCTTCCCAGGCTCTTAATGAAGTGCGCTGCTTCCTTCAGCAACCCTGTTCCCAGCCATTCCTCCTCCCCCTGCTCACTGTATTGTGTTCAGCTTCTTCTGGAATGTTCTAACATCTCCAGTTTCTAGAATGTTCTAACACTTCTCTCACCTATGGGCTTTGCACACACTCTTCTCCCTATTTATAAGACTCTTGCCCCAGCTGTTTCCTCTTCGCCCTTCAGATTTCAGCTGAAATGCCTATTTCTCGGGTTGCCTTCCCTGATCACCAGACTAATTCAACACACTACATCGATCCCTCCATGATACCTGGGACTCCCCATCAGTAATGGTGTCCATGCCTGCAATTACTTTCTTACTATATGTCTTCCTCCACTAATGATAAGCCCAAAAGGACGTAGGTGTACTTTCATAACTAATTCCCTATTGTTTGATGTATACCTGGCACATACGAGATGCTCAATAGTTATTTGTTGGGAGAATGAATGATGATTCTTAAACAATGAATGTTTAAGAATCTGCCAGATGCTGATCTTATAATACAAAATCCTAGGGATTAAGGAGGAACTAGAGGCTTTGGGTTCCCTCGTCTAATTCCCAGAGTTAGGTGTTAAGCTGCTTCTTCCCTGGTCGTATCTCCCCTACCCCTCCATGAAATGTTTAAAAAACTTTATGTGATTAAAATATATTTTATTTCTAAATTGAACATCAAGACCCAACATATTATATTTACGTTCTTAGAAATGCTGCCACAGTGTTACTCAGGGAGGCTACATGGATGAAACTGCACAAATCCCAGATCTGAACTTCCATGGGATGTTGAAAATGCCATTTACTGCAGCACTCCTTGTTCCCTGTGTAAAGACACACAGAAGAAACATCTCTTATAGATTTAAATAACAGGAAGAATTTTGCTTCCTTGGAAAAGGAGTGAGTGTTTTCCTTACATCCACTGAATTCATGTATCATGTTTTTCTATTGTAGCTTTGGCTGCCAGGAAGCTCACAGTCACATTTGCTGCTCAATGGCTCACACACCTGGCAGTGTAACTTTTCCCTGGTGTTGATTTTCTATTCTAAATATATACTCCCTGGTCTTGATTTATTAAATTGTTTATAACTTTCTATTTTAGAGTACAAAGCCTTGTAAGCTTCCTGAAATCTGTAGTGGCATGTGGCAGGAGATACATGAAAGAAAGAAATGTAAAGGCTTTCTTTCTGCAGGTGACACTGGAAGAGGCGATGAACAGAGAGAGCCCTGCTGGTAAGGGTGTCCCTCAGCCATGCAAGGACATGGCAGGGTTTCTAGGGGAGGGACCCTTCTGGAACAGCTTCCTGAGGTGGTTTTGATCCTGATCTCTTGCTGAAGATACCTTCAAGTGACTCAGAATATGAGTGGCTCTGTCCGCTGTTCAATGTCTGAATCCCTTTCTGGGGAGTGATTAAATAGAATGAGCCTGGTAATCTGTCCTGAAATTTTGGGTTAAAACTAGATTTCCATTGGCGTGAGGTCTACAATAAGATCAGAATTAGAGTGTTTTTGTAGGCAAGACTGTAATTTTAGCCCTTTTCTAATTCACCGTAAGTGTCCAACATCTCTGTGGAAACCCTATGTGGTTTAAGAAGCTAGCATGCATGCCTAAGGCAAGCAGGAGCAGCACCTGGGCCACATGTACCGTACACCAGATGCTGTGTGTGTCCCTCACACCAGCTGATTTAACTCCTGGAACCACCTTGTGGTGTAGGCTTATTACCTGTGTTTTTTAAATAGTTAAAATATATACAAAAACATAAATGGTTCAGGGAGAGAGACTTTCCCAAAGTGACTAGCTAATGAGAGGGGTGCCAGGGTTCAATCTTGATCTTTTGACCCCAACTAGGCTAATCCTCTGCAGCCCACTACAGGTCACATGAGAGCAGGGAAACTGATAGGGCAAGAAACAGGACACTCCATGGGTGAAAGAAACAGTCATGTGTGAAGCTCGGGGAGGACCCAGAGGTAGGCCAAGAGAAAGGAACAGACCCTTGCAAGCTCCCAGCCCCTGTCCTCGGTGACCATGCACCTGCTGCAGCCATTGTCTGCATCCCCCCTCCCTCCCTCCCTATCCCTTCATCTCTGCCAAGCTGTCATTGCCACAAACAAGTTCCCTGGCACTCGAGGACATCCTGGTTCTCAACATTCTTATCTCCCCCAACAAAATGGAGAGGGCTCGCCCAGATCCACAGCATCCTTCTGGGTAGGAGGTGCTATTTGAAGGTTCATACTAAACACTGCGTGTTGATATTAGTAAAAGTTGCTTTGTATTGAGATACTGTCATGTACTGTCATGCCCTTTGGGGGCATGATCTTATATAAACTTCACAATAACCCAGCATGGGAGACATTATTATTTCTCCACATTGCAGGTGGCGAAGCTGAGGCATACAGAGCTTGCCCATGGTCATGCCATTAGCAAGCTCTGGCGCTCCAGCTTCCTGCTCCACCTGCCCTCA
This sequence comes from Microcebus murinus, assembly GCF_040939455.1. NCBI lineage: Eukaryota > Metazoa > Chordata > Mammalia > Primates > Cheirogaleidae > Microcebus > Microcebus murinus. The sequence continues at coordinate 23,861,074 of NC_134106.1, read as the reverse complement.
CTGTTGAGATGCCAGAAATGGCCAGCACAGCTCTCCAAGTATCAAGTTTAAGGCGCCCATTTAGGGAGAGTGGAGTCAATAAAGAAGAATGAATTCCCCAGACTTCCATAAAGCTCCAATTTGAACACTAGTTCTCTATACTTACTTCATTGACATATGTATTGATTTTTTTTCTTTTTAAGTCTATTTCAAAATTCTGTGTTGGATTTCATTCTCAGCTTAAGTTTTAACAGTAACTATATATATTTTTTAATTAAACTTTTCATTTTGAGATAATTATTTATACACATGCAGTTGTAAAGTAGATTTTATTTCCCTTTTACCAAGTTTCTATCAATGGTAACATCTTGAAAAACTTAGGTATAATATCACAACCAGGACATTGACATTGGTACAGTTCAGATAGAGAACATCTCCAGCAACACAAAGAGCTCTCATGTTGCCTTTTGATATTCACACCCACTTCCCTCCACCGCTATCCCTTCCTCAATCCCTGGAGACTACTCATATTCTCTCCATTTCCATAATTTTGTACCTTCAAGAATGCTGTACAAATGAAATCATACCATATAAATTTTTGGAATTGGCTTTTTTCATCCACCATAAACTCCTCGGAAATTCATCAAAGTTTTCTCATGTATCAACAGTTTACTCCATTTATTGCTGAGCAGTCTTCTGTGGTATGGACGTACTACAGTTAATTTAACTATTCACCCATTGAAGAACATCTGGGTTTCCAGTTTGGGGCTATTCTGAATAAAACTGCTCTAAACATTCATGTACAGGTTGTTATTGAGCCACCGACTTTGTGGCTTAACACAACAGAAATGCATTCTCTTAGAGTTCTAGATGCCAGAAATCCAAATTCTCCCTCAGGAGGTTCTGAAGGAGGATCCTTTCCTTGCCTCTTTCAGCTCCTGGTGGCTGATGACATTTCTTGGCCACATCACTCCAATCTCTGCCTCGATCTCACATCACATTCTCTGCATGTGTATAACTGCCCAAACTGCCTCTCTCGTAAGGACATTCGTGACTGGATGTAGGGCCCATCTGGATAATCTAGGGCAGGCGTCCTCAAACTACAGCTCTCAGGCCACATGCAGGTGGTTTTGCCCGTTTGTTTTTTTACTTCAAAATAAGATATGTGCAGTGTGCATAGGAATTTGTTCATAGTTTTTTTAAACTATAGTCTGGCCCTCCAATAGTCTGAGAGACAGTGAACTGGCCCCCTGTTTAAAAAGTTTGAGAACCCCCTGATCTAATCTCCCATCGTTAAGATCCTTCATTTAATCACATCTGCAAAGACTCCCTTTTTAAAAATAAGATAACATTTACAGATTGCAGATTAGGACCTGACATCTTTGAGTGGTCATTATACATCCTATTACATACCTATATATAAATTTGGGGGAAATCAGAAGCTTTACTGTATTGAGACTTTCAATCCATGAACTTGTTATATCTCTCCAATTATTTAGATCTTTGATTTCTTTTATCTGTGTTTTGTAGTTTTCAACACACAAATTCTGAACAGGTTTTGTTAGATTTATACCTAAGTATTTATTTATTTATTTGAGTAATTACAAATGGTATTGTATTTTTAATTTTGATGCCCTTGTGTTCATTGCTAGTATATAGAAATACAATTGATTTTCGTATGTAGGTATTGTATCCTACAACCTTGCTGAATTTATTTATTAGTTATAAAATATTTTGTTGATTAGTTATAAAATATTTTTTGTTGATACAGAAATTTGGGATTTCTATATAGACAACTATTTCATCTGAAAATAGAGACAGTTTTATTTCTTCTTTTTTGATGCATATACTTTTTTATTTCTATTTATTTATTTGTTTATTTTTGCCTTACTACCCCAACTTCTAGTACTATATTGAATAGCAGTGGTTAGAGTAGCCATCTTTCTTTCAATCTTAGGAAAAAAGCAATGAATCTTTTACTATTAAGTATGATGTTAGCTACAGGGTTTTATTTCTAGATTTCTTTTATCAAGTTCAAGAAGTTTCTCTCTCTACCTACCTTTCTGAGAGTTTTTATCATCAATAGGTATTGAATTTACCTATTGCTTTTTCTTCATCAATTGATAGGATTATGTGATTTTTCTCCCTTATTCTATCAATATATTACATTATATTGATTGATTTTTGAATATTGAACTGGCCTTGCATTCCTGAAATAAATCCAAGTTGATCATGTTATATCATTCTTTTTATGTATTGCTGAATTCTACTTGGCAATATTTTGTTAAGGATGTTTGCATCTATATTCAGGAGGAATATTGATCTGTAGTTTTATTTTTGTTTTGTACTGTCTGTGTCTGATTTTCTTATCAGAGTAATACTAGCTCCATAAAATAAATTGGAAGCTGGTGGTGCAAGTCCCACATACGTGAGAGGATGAGACAAGAGGATTGCTTGAGCCCAGGAGTTCAGGGCTGTCATACATTATGATCGCACCTGTGATTAGCCACTGCACTCCAGCCTGGACAACATAGCAAGACCCTATCTCTATTAAAAAAGATAATAATTGAAAAGTGTGAAAAATTTCTCTTCTATTTCAGGAAGAGATTATATAGAATTGGTGTCAATTCTTTAAATGTTTTGTGGAATTCTCCAATGAAACCATCTGGGTCTGGAGATTTCTTTTGGTGGAGTTTTTAAATGGCAAATTTAATTTTCTTAATAATTATAAGGCTTTTCAAATTATTTCCTATTGGATAAGATGTGGTAGTTTGTGTTTTTCAAGGAATTGGCCCATTTTATCTACTTTGTTAAATTTATACATGTAGAATTGTTTATAGTATTCCCTTATTATCCTACTGATGGTTGAAGGGACTATAGTATCCGCTGTTTCCTTTCTTATATTGCTAATTTTCATCTTCCCTTTTTTTTCCCTTTGTAATTCTTACTAGAGGTTTGTTAATTTTATTGATCTTTTCAAAGAAGCAGCTCTTTGTTTAATTAAATTATTCTACTGCTTTTCTGTTTTTAATTTCATGAATTTCTTGCATTTATTATGTCTTTTTTATTTGTTTGCTGTAGGTTTATTTTGCTTTTTTTCTAATTTCTTGAATTGGGAACAGAGGTTATTGATTTTAGAATTTTATTCATTTCTAATGTAAGCATTTGGTACTATAAATTTCTCTTTCAGCACTGCCTTAGCTGTGTTCCACAGATTTTGATATATTATATTTTCATTTTCATCGTTCAATGTATTTTTAAATTTCCATGAGAGTTTATTTTTTTGGATCTGTGAGCAATAGTTAACATGGGTAAAGCTATCCCACACCTCCTGAGCTCATACAGGAAGTGGAGCCTCTCCAGAATGTTCTAAAGATCATTTTTGACATGATCATTGTTATAACTATGGTGTAGCAAATACTATCAGAAATGAGAAAGCAAGTCATTAAGCCCATGAGGAGTGCCGTCATGGACTTAGTTCACCAACAGCCAAAAATGCAGGATATACCCCTAATACATTAATTTGCTCAGGCTACCATAACAACCCTAGGCAGAGTGGCTTAAACCACAGAAATTTTTGTTCTGGAGGCTAGAAGTTCAAGATTAGGGTGCCAGCATGTTTGATTTCTGGAGAAGGCCCTCTTCCTGGCTCAGAGACAGCTGCCTTCTCCCTGTACCCTCACGTGGTATAGGAAAAAACAATTTTTCTCCTCCTCTTCTTATAAGGCCACCCATCCTATTAGATTAGGGCTCCACCCATAATTACCCTTTTCAATCTTATTTATTTAACCTTAATTTAGCTTTACTTACTGTGATTTATCTCCTAAATTTAACCTTATTTACCTCCTAAATTACCAAACTTAACCATAAGTACCTCCTAAAAGTCCTATCTCCAAACACAATCACATTGGGGGGTGGGGCTTCAACATGTGAATTTGGACAGGAAAGGGAGGGGCCCAGTTCAGTCCACAGCACCTGCACTCCCACGAGCCCTGTACCCTAAGAACACCTGGCTCTCTCTCAGCTCTCACAGGTTCAGTTCGATAATACTCATTTTTATTGACCTATACTCTGTAGAAAGCTCTGCACCAGACAACATTGAGGCAAAGAGGGAGTAGTAGTCTCTGTCCTCTAGGAGTTACCAACTAATCCAGAGAGATGTGCAAAATCTTTCTACGTGCGATAGCCCTAAGAGATGGATCTGGACCACATCCTGGCTCCACCAATTACCACTTGTGTGAAACTTTTGCAATTCACTTATTTCCACCCTTTACTCCTAATTAGGGGCAATCTCTATTCTATCTGTCTACAAGGATTATGATGATCAAGTGACATGTGCATTAGATATGCAAGTGAAACACAGTAGCATGCAATGCATAGTTGTCACATGGGAAGAAATGGTGACTTGATTCGTGTTACTGGAGCAGAGAGTATATGACTAAATAGGGTGGAAAATGAGTTAGGGTACAAGGGACAGGGCTACATGGTGCAGGGCATTGCAGCTATGTTACAAAATCTAATCTTTATTCTCAAGGCAGGTTAAGTGTAAAGCTCAGTGTATATCTGATTTACAGCTTTCTGAAAACCTTCACATCCATTTTCATTTGATGTACAAACAGTCCTTTGAATTGCACAGGGCAGGTACTTTTTCTTCAGTTTCAGAGATCTAAAAAAAAAAAAAAAATGAAGCTCAGAGAGGTTAACTCATTTGCTAAGATCCCACAGCTAGTAACTGACAGAGCTGGAATTTCTAATTTTCCCGTCCTTTGTCAACAGTCCTGCCGGCTGCTATAGGAACATGTGTCAGCCCTGGATGGGATTTAGACATAGCGCCTGTTTTTGTGCTTACAGACACCCGTGGCTTAGCAGAGCTAGAAAGGGGGGCCCTCTACGTCAGCAAGATCCCCCTCATTGATCTGAGCTCTTCTGAATTTAGAAACAGCTTATAGCTCCTATTTGATGTGATGACAACATCTAGTTTTCCTTTGATTTGTCCAAGTTGTATTTAATCTGCATCACCTACATCATGAGATATAGGCTAGGGCCAAAATCATCACTTGTTCAATAACATATATTAATAAAGAATTTTCTCAAATGAATCTCGGTGAGCAACTTCTATGACATAATGAGTGTGTAAATCTTTCCTAAATTTTAAAGCTCCATATATAACCATGAGAGTTTGTTATACTCTTACATTTTTATTTAGTTTGTGCATATTCAGTTAGTACAGTATCACCTTGGTCATTTTATCTACAGACCTGTGAATTGGCTGTCATATTTGAATATCTTGCACATGTACATTTCTAGGTCCTGACCTTTCAGAAAGAATGTAAAGCCAATACATCTGTCTATAGAGGGATTAATAATGGGCCTTGATTAACGATGGCCAATGTGATGCTGGGGCTTGTAAGTGTTGCCCATGAGAAAAAAATATATATCAGCAGTTGACGAGGCTAAGAGTTATACAGTGTAAATGCCAAAGTTCCTCAAAGACATAGATAACCCGATTTCAAAGTATAGCCTGTGATAACTCTAGTATATATTTCCTGTGAAAATATTACTCTTCATTAACATAGCAAAGCATTAATCTAGGAGGGTTACTAATACCTGATGGCTTGTATAACATTTTTAGTGATACCCTTAAGAATATTTTAAAAATTATATTAAAATTATAAATACCTAGTCCACTTAGGTATTAATAATTGCCAACCTTGAGTCTATCTCTCTTTTCCTTTTCTGCTTTTAATAAAAGCTTAACATTTTCTTCTTCTCATTTATAGTAGTTTGGGTATCAAAAGTCTCCAGGCTACCATGTAACTCCTTGGTGCTTGGAATTAGAGGCCCTGTAATTAATATCACCTGCAGAAAACATGAAATAAAATTCTTATCTGTAATGGCTCTATTAATACCAGAGAATCCCTAAGGTCACCTTTTAGCTGTTTCTTCACTCTCCTTTTTCTTCACAAGAAGTAGAAACTTTTATTTTCTTTGCAGAAACTAGACAGGAGGAGAAATAGCCACAATCCACTTTGGACATCTCCATTTGCATCCGTGACTATTGTTTTCCAGCCAAATGTCCTTCTACCTCACCCTCTTCCATGCCTGTTCCCAAAACATGTGGCCGCTAACATTCAAACAAGTTCTATTTAGACTCTGCACTTGCGGTGCTCAAAGAAGACAACTGACATGGAATATCTAAAAAGGAAACAATGTTTTGCTCTTTATTATTAAGGCATTTCTATGGGCAGTGGTAAGAAACAAAATGGGAAGTGTTTGTGGGGTACACTGCTGCCTCTAGAATATGCCCAGCCTTTTATAGGTCTAGGGATATAAAGGTGACCCACCCTTCAGTGTCAGCTTATTTCCAGCTGGCTTAATGGTTAAAACCATGGATGGGGAGTCAGGACAACCTGCATTCAAATATAGTCTATCACCTTTCCCCAGAGTGATTTACTGCCTCTATCTGTAAAATGGGAATAATAACCTCCGAGTATTGTTATTAATATTAGGATTAACCGAGATCATGTATGTAAAGGGCTTAACATAGTTCCTGACAGCTCAGTAATGTTAGATAGTATTATTGTTGTTACTGAAGGATAGATAGCAGTAAATAAGTGGACAGCAAATGCCCCAGATTATGATTTCTTGGAATCTGTGTTTGGTGTAACAGAAAGAATTAAGAGAGCAGTTTTGGATTATTCCATTTAAGATTCTCCTACAAACTTTAGCTTTAAAAAATCCTAAAAGAAACCCCTGACTACTACATAGTAAAAGTCTATATTCCATTTCAAGAAAGATTCAAACAGATAAAACTCCAGTTGTGGGCCATGGTCTGTCTGTTCACTCTTGCATACGTCTGTTTGAAGAAACACCTGTGCTTAGAAAATAGTTTTCCATTTGGGCCAGTCTGTCCTTACCATCTTGGGCTTTTATGTCCAGTTACTTTGTAAAATATAAAAAAGGTTTAAATATTTATTATGATGAATTATTTTAATCATAGTTAAAAGGCAGTAGTCGTGTAGATTGGCGTGGAGTGTGGCCAAATACACGTGTGAGGGTGGAGCTCCTCCAAGGGAGTCCGGGTCTAGACCTGACTTGTTGCTTTTGTAGACACTTGCTGCACAGAGCATTCTATGCCCTCTTCAAATAACAACGTGCAGCATATCATAGCTTTGCCCTCTAGACACTTCCATGGCAGTCTCAGGCTCCATTTTTATTTTGGTTCCTTGCTTCTTCTCTAAGTTAGAAAGAATGTCTCGATCCCACACGTGGGGTCATTCTCACTTGGGGGAGGGCTCCATTCTGTGTAGAAAACTCAGTCTTGAACATGCTAGATCTGTGTTATGTAAATCTCTTACTGTGGTCTTGTTTTTTAGAGTTTTCTGGTTTTGAATAGTTTCTCCCTCAAAGTTTAATTAGTACAAAAGTTATTTGCATTGAATTTCTTGGGATCACCCAGGGACTATTTTAGCAAACAATGTGGAATCTGATCTCTACCAAAGATTTGGTTTGAATTCTTAAGATGGCCAGACATATTTTCTGGCTCAAGCATTTTAAACAGAATTGCACTAAGTTTTAAAACAGAACTGTATACCAGTCTCTTTATAACACAACATAGTAAATAATTGCTATCTAGTAACAAGTGAGTATAGTACATAACACTTGTGAAGTGGTACAACTGAATCCTGTCCAAGAAAACTCCTCCATATGGTTCCTCCAGCTCATAAGTTTGGCTGAAATCCTGATGTGTTCTCCTGGTTACTACGGCTACTTATACACTTTAGTCCCATGAAGTCAAGAAAAATTGTAGGAAAGTGAAAATTAGCTATATAGCATGTTTTAATAGAAAAGACATGTGATTCATCCTGAATGTGCTAAGATTATATTGAAAATTCGTATATTTTACTTGTGGTTTTGTGGGAGGATTTAATACTTATAGATTGCATGTTGACAAAGGTAAAATGCTTGCAGTGAATCATAAGAGGCCTAAATGGTGCTTTTATTGTATTTTAAGGTCTCAAGGAAATATATCTGTGCAATCATAATGGAAGACAAGGGAAAAAATGTAGCTTAATACATAATTTTTAACCTTACACGTAGTTGTTTGGGGATTGCATGAGATGCATAAAGTAAGATGAAGCTTTGCTGAATGTAACAATTCTTCATCTGAAGAATTTTAAAACTAAGCCTGGTTGATTTCTCAACTGGATGCTGAAAGGGAATTAATGATACTTCCTAAGCCACATCAAGGTGGGAGCTCCAAAGCTTCCTTCGCTCCTTTCCCTTTTCAACACTTGCTTTCAGCGTGGGCCCTTTGCAGCGCCATTGAAAATGGAACACGCCAAAGTCTTCTCTCTTTAAACACGCAAGATCTCTTCTTGCTTAAATGGTAATGAATAAATTACTTTCTGCCGCCTGACAGAAAGATGAATTGTTTAACACTTATTATGCAGCCGTCTACTTAAAGCCCAGATTACAGTTCAATTCATATTTGATCCATAGAACTTGAAGTATCCATCATTCCACCCCCTTCTCCCCTTCAAAAGGTCCTGGGACTTCCTCCTGTGGTAACAAACACGACGTGACTCACACCTCCTAGTTCCTCTCCCCTGTGGGGTCTCAGCAGTGAAGCAGCCAGAGACACGTGTGCGGGAAATGAGACTTAAGTTGGACGGATCAAACGCGTCTCAGTTCCCTGGCCTGCTGCTGTTCACACAACATAAATACAGTAATCATCTTCATCTGCTAAATTAGGGAGTGGAAATGGGCTACCAGCCATCTAATGCAGAAATTTGCAGCATCAACAGGGAGCTGTGTGTTGGGGAGAGGGGGTGGTGAGCAGACAAATGCGCTTCCTTGCAAACAGCCCTGACTTTTGAATGTATGAAAAGATTGTGTTGTCCTCTCTGGGTACTGCGTGGAGGGCAGCTGGGGCTTGGAGAACAGAGGAGAATTTTCTGTTATAATTTGACAAGAGAGAAATCTTTTACAAAACCAAACCAAGTTGGTCTGGAACGGGGGCTGTCTGCCTTCTGGAGAGCATCTTGCCCGGCAGAGCCTCTTGCGTCAGGCAGCCGGGCGTCAGAGCCACGGTGGCGCCTGGCACTGGGGATGATGGGTGTGATTACCTGATGCTGGCATCTTTCTCTCTTGGAAACTTTGGCCAGGCTCCTAGAAGCAGGTCTGATAACTACAGTGGGCAGATTTCAGGGGGTTTGGAGAAGCCCTGGGTGCAGGGATGTTTGGCAGCTGGGGAAGGAATAGGAGATCTCTTTTCACTGCAAGCCTCTGCTACCCCTTTGGAGCTCCACCCATCATCTCTGTAGAGATGTGGACTGTGTTTACCTAAAAGGCAACCGTGTAGAATGGAGAGAGCATACTGTCCTAGTCTGCTTGGGCTGCTACGGCAAAATACCATAGGCTGGTGACTTAAACAATAGACATTTACTTCTCACAGTTTTGGAGGCTGGGAAGTCTAAGATCAAGGTGCTGGCACATGTGATTCCTGGTGAGGGCTTTCTTCCTGGCTCACAGGTGACCACCTTCTCACTGTGTCCTCCCATGGCAGAGAGAGAGTGCAAGCTCTGCTCACTTCCTCTTATAGAGACACAGATCCTGTCATGGAGGCCCCACCCTCATGACCTCATCTAACCCTAATTACCTCCCAGAAGCTCCACCTCCAAATGCCATCCCATGGAGGTTTCAATCTTTGAATTTGGGAGTACACAATCACTCAGTCCATAACACACACCATTAGCAGTGCTTAGAGCCCTGTGTGGGCTTCTCACTTCTTTGCCTTTGCACGGGTCGTTTCCTCAGCTGGAAATGTCTTCATCTATCTTGCTGTCTTGGCAAACTCATGCTTTAAGAATCAGCTTCAGGGATCTTCAAAGCCCTCCTCAACCTTATCCTAGCTCCCCGGGTGGAGCATAAAGTCCCCAGTGCATGCCTGCCCAGCACCCACGGCCCTATTGGTTAAGGTATGTAAAGCTCAGATGCCTCTTCCCAATCAGGTGCGGTGGAGTCAGCTTCTTCTCCTTCTAGTCGGGTCTCCTGAGCCCTAGCCCACCAGCAGCCATCAGAGAAGGCATGCTGGATGAGTAAGGGCTGGCCCTTACTCATCCAAGGGATTAACAGTCAGAAAAAGTGAGTTCGTGTATTTACAGCCATGGCGCTCCATAACATTTCAGTCAATGGCGGACTACATACACAACAGTAGTCCCATCGGATTATAATGGAACTGAAAAGTTCCTATCACCTAGTGACATTGTAGCCATTGTAATGTCCCAGCACAATGCATTAATCACATGTTTGTGGTGATGCTGGTGTTAACAAACCTACCATGCCACTAGTCATATGAAAGCATAGCACATATAATTATGTACAGTACTTGATAAGGATCATAAACAACCACACTACTGGTGTATACTATACTTTTTGTCATTATTTTAAAGTGTAATTCTTCTACTTATTAAAAAAAAGTTAATTGTAAAATGTTCCCAGGCAGGTCCTTCAGGGGATAGTCAAGGAGGAGGCATTGTTCTCTCAGGAGGTGACAGCTCCATGCATGTCATTGCCCCTGGAGACCTTCCCATGGGACAAGATGTGGAGGTGAAAGACAGTGATGTTGATGATGATCCTGACCCTGTGTAGGTCCAGGCTAAGGTGTGTATTTGTGTCTTAGGTTTTAACAAAAAAGTTTTAAAAAGTAAAAAAAATTAAAAATTTTAAAAGTAGAAAAAGCTTATAGAATAAAGATATAAAGAAAGTATTTTTGTACAGCTATACAATGGGTTTGTGGGGGGTTTTTGTTTTTTCTTTTTATTTCAGCATAGTATGGGGGTACAAATTTTAAGGTTTCAAATAATATCTTTGTCCCCCCTCCCCCCACCAATCTGAGCTTCAAGCGTGACCATCCCCTAGACGGTGCACAACTTTTATAATAACTCTTGTAATAACACTTAACTTAAAACACAAACCCTAAGTGGACACATAGGGTTTGTGTTTTAAGTGTTATTATAAGAGTTATTATAAAAGTTAATAAAAGTTAAAAAGTATATAAAGTAAAAAAAGTTCTAGTACAGGTGTGTAGCCCGGGAGCAATAGGCCATATCATATAGCCTAGGTGTGTAGTAGGCTATGCCACCTAGGTTTGTGTTACGTATACTCTGTGATATTTCCACAACGGAATTGCCTAACAACACATTTCTCAGAATGTGTTCCCATCCTTAAGTGACGCATGACTATACCACTTAACTAACTTACTTATCTGTCATACTCTCTAGTTGTCAGTTGATCTGTGAAATTGAGGTTATTAAAATTGTTGCTTTTCAGGGCTATTGAGAAAATCCAGTTAAATACCTGGAGGGGAAGAGCTTTGTAAATAGTAACGTATTGTTTGATTCAAACCCATTAGAAAGCTTTTGGGAAAACATCTACATATACACATACATAGTATATCTGTGTGTATTCTTCCTTCCTTCTACTTATGGGTTTTGAAGTCCAACAGAATTAATTTGGAAGCCCAACTACAACCTCTTCTTTAGCTATATAACTTTTAATCATTAATTTTTTCATTTGTGAAATCGATAAAATAAATATAGAATTGTTGGTGAGGATGAAATAACATAAAATAGTGGAATTGCTTGGCTCAGTGCCCAGCATATAATGAATATCTACAGATGCTTGTCCTTGTATCCGTACATGCCCCACGGCCACCTAGGAGGACACAGCGCCTCCCAACTGTCCTCCCCACACTGACCTGGCGCTCATCACATCTGTACCACTCATATTGGCAAATACGAATCACACACACAGTTTGAGATGGTCAGCCAACCTTTCCTGGGTGTTAATCATACCTCCCCAACTAGTATGTTGGCTTCTTGAGCTAAGACAACCCCTCTCACCTCGCACCAGGCCCTGCCCCCAGTGAACACCCTCCCTGTAAATATCAGGTGAATGACCGTCCTTATTTGTAGTGCCTTGGAGTGAGGACTGGGACCAAACAGAAAAATTAGTCTGAAGTTTTGTGCAACAGCAGTGGCTTCACTGCAGTTCCTCCTCGCCCTGCTCCATTGGACCAAGCCCCCTTCTCTGTAAGTCTGAACGGGGGAGTGCAGAAGGAACCAGCCCTGGGCCTCTCTTCCAGCTTAGAATTTCTCTCACTCATCTACAGAGGGAAAAGCTCCCTTTGTAATACAGAATTATCTTTGTGTGAGAGCTCAAGGAATCCAGATTGGTTGATTTTGCTTTTATAAAAGAACTCAAAGCAGATTAACTTGGTAGAAACTTAAGGGCACCCTTCCTTCTGCCCCAGAAATAGGCAGAGCACTGGTCTCCCTCACCCAGCTCCACCCGGGGAGTGCCCCTGGCACTTGGTTTGGGCTTCCCACTACCAGTTAGAGGGGGCCTGGTGTTCAAGTGAGGAAGAACTGGGGGGCATGTCCCTCTTCCTTCACGCACTCTCCAACCCCAGCACTCCCACCCTGCTGTGATCAGAGTTTACAAACTGAAAAGCAGGACACGTGGTTTGACAAAGGATTTTTTTCCTCACTAGTGAATTGATGTCTTTCTATGAAGAGTCTTGCTAGAGTATAAACATCAAATCCCATATGTTACACATTACAGTGAACATACTTCATTGAAGAGGAAAGATAATACATGAGTAGAAATATAATTTTAGCTTTATGTGTCTATGTGTGCATCAGGTAACTTAGTATTTAAACATTTTCATTCAAGATAGTTCTAGAATATTTAAGCCAACAACTGTTGTAAACATGCTTTGCAAGAAGACATTTGAAGGTAGGTTTCTATACCATGATTAAATTTTTAAAATGGTTATTAAAAATATTGTTCTATTGTAAAGGTAGTATAAACCTATTATAGAAAATTTTAAATATTGAAAAAAATATATTCTTTTTTTTTCACAACCTTAAAAAAACAATGGCATTTGACATTTGGCTTTATTCAAAACTCTAGATGAATTTTAAATCATTATGGTTATGAGAATATTATCTGGACACAGATTGTCTTGGGTTTAAATTCAGGCTCTGTCACTTGCTAGCTATGTGATTTAGGGCAAGATACTTAACCTCTCTGTGCTTCTGCTCCCATTATCACTAAAATGGAAATATTAATAGTACTCACCACATAGAATTATTGTAAGAATATATGTAAAGTATTAACATGAGCCACCATATATGTGTTAGCTATTATTTTTTATTTTACATAATGGTAATCATCTTATACATGCATTTTATATCATTTTCATTTAATGTTTTATCATAATTATTTCCCACATTTGACATAGTTTCTTATAACCATAATTTTTAATGGTTGCAAAACACTGTACCAGATTACAATTTAACCATCCCTCTATACTGGACAGTTAAGTTGATTCTAGACATTTTTATTTTAAATAACACTGCCATAAATATCATTCTAGAGATCATTTTTTCATAGTTTGTATTATTTCCTTAGGACAGATTCCCAGAAGAGGAGTACCAGGGTCAAAGTTTACAACATTGCCATTGCTCATAACACATCTTGCCAAATGGCTTTCCCAGGGCCTTAAATCAGTTTATATTTCCACCATAAAGTAAAATATGAGCGCTTCAACTCACCCTCACTAGAACTGAGTGCTACTGGTTTTTTTTTCCCAAAGTATTTTTGGTTACATGGATCGCTTTTATATTACTTGAGTCGTGGTTATAAGTATGCCCATCACCCAGATAGTGTCCACTGTACCTGTTAGGTAGGTTTACGCCATCCCCTCCTCCCCTCTCCCCACTGCTTTGTTTCCGTTGAGTTTTATTTCCTGCTATGCACATTCGTGCTCGTCGGTTAGTTCCAATTTAATAGGGAGTACATGTGGTGTTTGTTTTTCCATTCTTTAGATACTGCACTTAGGATAATGGTCTCCAGTTCCATCCAAATTGTTTCAAAAGGCTTTAAGTCATCCTTCTTCCACTGTTTCTTAATCAGCAGGCTTAACAAGTTCTTAAAAAGTGGCTCATTCACAACAAAAATTGTTCAGCACTTCCTCAGAGCCAGGGATGCTGAGGCGGAGGCCTTCGCTTCCGCCCACGCTCTAGCGGAAGAACTGGACACTGACCTAACAGTCATAACAGCGTGTTGAGTGCAGGGGTGCAGAGGAGTGCCTCTCACCTACTCCAGGAAGTCAGAGAAAGCTTTGGGGATGGGGCAGGCTGGAGTTCAGTCCTGAATGGAGCACAGTAGTTAGCCAGGTAGAAAGGGCATGGGGGCAGAGGGTTGTTCCATACCAAAGAAACAGTGTGTGCAGAGGAGGGATGAGGGGGCCAGCCTATTTGGGGAACTCCAAGGAATTGGGTACAGGTATGTATGAAGGGGCATCAAGAGATGAGTCTGGGACCAGGGCATGCAGAGAATATGGGTTGTTTTAACACTTTGCACTCGCTTACTTTTTTCTCATCATCCACTCGACATTATCCACACTCGACATCTGAGTGCAAAGGGTTAAAGTTATGGTCTTTAAAGGCTGCTTTTTATTTGCTTGCTGGTTGGTTGATGTTAATAATAAAAGTCACCTTAACAGAGTCCTGCAACAGTTTCTGACTGCATATGATCAGATTTACCAAGTGGATCACAGTATCAAATATTGAAGTCACTTAGCAGTATGGATGCTTCACTAAACCAAGTTAACCTATAAACTAGTAGCAGTGGTGTTTCTAAAGGCAGTTATCCTGTATTATGTCTCACCTGGCAGTGTAGTGAGGTACACAAAAAAGATCTTTGAAGTCTTCCAGCCACCTCATTTTAGTTCCTCTACTTCTTCCTCTTCCCCCCAAAATAACCTCCTAATACCATGGAGAAGGCGTATTGGGACAAATTAATTCATAGGAAGATGCTAGTGATTGGTTAGGAGGTCCATCCCTTACCTCTTCGGAAGCATTTGGATTTTAGAGGTGGTCACTTGGAGGTAGATATTTTTGCAACCCACACAATCTCCAATAGTGGAGTTGCAGGTCAAGGCCATCCATTGGGGTGGGCAAGCAGTGCCTTCTGGCCTCTTCCATAGTCCAACATAGTGGCAAGCCTTTGTGCAAGTCCAGATCTGGATGTGACCTTTTGTCTCACTCTCCAGGGCAAGCCTCAGCTCTCGGATTGCCTCCTTCATCTTGTCTTCTAGGTGGAGCATGGGGTCAGCATCCCGGCATGGACTCTGCCTCATCATCAGCTGGTTCCTAAAAGCTGGTTGGAGTCAGGGCAATGACTGGTGGCTGGAGGGTGAGGGCTTCAGTGAAGTGGCCACATTTCCATAATCTCAAACGCACTTACATTTTTAGCTCTGTTTTTTTAAAAGAACAAATTTTTTTTCCACCTTCTCAGTAGGAAAAAAAAAATCAATCTTGGACAGTGCCTTTTTTTTTCTCACCTCACAAAAACATTGTAATTCCTTCTCAGCAGATTTCCTAGATCTTAAATATCAGCTCAAACATTTATGCATGAAAAATTAGAAGCCATGAATGATGCATGCATTCTGGAAAGTCTGCTCGTAAATCTCCCCTCCCTCCTTTGGAAAGTCCCAGGATGGCAGCCAGAGCCTCATTTCCACCCCTCTATGTCAAAGCCACCTGAGATGAAATTTCCTATTTGTTTCTGACTACCTCACCCTTTGCATATTCAGCCCTCCCTTAAGGCAGATAAGTCTGCTATTATCTTGTCTGAGATATTGTTCTTTTACTTGACCAGATTATAGCGCAATTGTCAGTTTGCTCTTTAATAATACTACTTCACAGGGGATTTGTAAAGATTAATGAAATAATGTTTGAAAACCACTTTGAATTTGTATGTGTTCTTTCTACTGAGGCTTGGGGGTTATTATTTCTTAGTGTTTATACTGTATTTTCCATGTAAGAAATTTTAAATGTGTTGCTAACATTTGGATCAATTTGAGCTAGCTGCCGAAGCTATTGGCTGGGAGGGCCTGTGAGACTGTCTGGCCTCACCCTCTAGCTGAGGAGGCAAAGAGAAGTCTGAGGCCTGGAGAGTGGGGCTGTGCGCCCAGTGCCACAAGGTAGCTCAGTGGCTGAGCTGGGTCTAGAATCCCGGTGATCCAGGCGTCTCGCTCCTTGTTCAGTTCTTCAAGTCTGTTTTAGGTTAACTGTGTCCCCTCCATCAAAACTCGTGACTCCCAGTCCCTTAGAATGTGTTTTTATTTGGAGATAAGGTTGTTGCCAGTGCAATTAGTTAAGATGTGGCCACACTGGAGGAGCGTAGGCTCCTAATCTAGCGTGACTGGTGTCTTTATAAAAGAGGGAGTTTGGACACCAGCACGCATACAAAGAGAACACCATGTGAATGTGAAGGCGGCCATCTGCAAAGCAAGGATCCTTCCTTCCAGCCCTCAGAAGGACCCAATCCTGCCAACACCTTGATTTTGGACATCTGGTCTCCGAAACTAACAGACGACACCTTTTCGTTGTTTAAACCACCTGCTGTGTAGCAGCCCTAGCAAACTAATGCAAAGTCTTTCTTATTTTTAATACTAAGTACTGCCTTTTAGCAGATGAAGAGATAAAGGCATTAATAAAGTGAGTCATTGACCCCAGGCTAGAAAAACTGCTCTAGAGCCAAGTGACAATTCAGAAACAGGAGCTGCTGCCCTCTGTCTCCCCAGGGCATCTCTCACAGCTGCTGGAGTTGGGCGGCCCTAGCTCGATGCCCCTCACTGTGGGTACAGGCACCTGATAAACCCACAATGCACCCCAGTGCCCAAGGGCTGCTTCCTCCTTGCTTCCCATATTCAGAAAGTGGCAGCAGGGCTGAGTGAGGGTGATAGCCTAAGGGCCTTTGTCACATGTTGTTTGACAACCCACATGGGATCTTCAGCTTGAGTGGATGGAGATAGGTTCTGAGAGCCCCTTTCTCAAAGAGACGTTGCAATCTCAGAATCCATCTTCCTGGGACAGAGCACACCATCTGTTGGGGCTTGTCCTGTCCACGAGGCCCACGTCTGTCATGATGCTCTAGAAGCTGAGTACTAGCAGCACTGCTTGTAATTTGGGAAGTCACTGGTGACACTGAAGAGGGCTCTTTCATGGAGTCATGAGGGAAAGAAGAGATGAGGAGTGTAACACCCTCAGAAATGGCACACTCAGAAAAGGGAAAAGAGACCAGGAAAACCAGAACTAAGGGCTCCACACTCTCAAGGAACAAGCTGTTGGAGGTTGTCTATTTCCACACTGGGAAAACCTGAGTGCTTTAGAAAACCAGGAAAGGAGCCAGCCCCGTGAAAGCATAAATGATACCTGTGAGGATGCCTGGAAGAGTTAAGATGTTACCAAGGCCACAGGGAGTGTAAAACCAAGCGAGGACCCCTGGCTGCTGGCTGGAGCTCCCCACTGTGCAAAGAGCATCCAAATTGCCGCCCACCCTTTCCACACTGCACTCCTTGGGCAGTTGCGGGGTGTTGTTGTGAGTCGACTAGCCAAACCTACACATTTAACCTCATCTAAAGCCATAATATCCACAAAATGATGGGTTTCACGTGCTAGGAATTATTTCCATTATTTATTTTCCAATAAATGCATAACTATTTTTCAAGAGTTTTATTTTTTAATCATCTTGCACATCAGGGGTAGCAGCCACCTAGTCCATAATGTGGGCGGCTCTGCGCACAGAGAAATGGCAGGTGACGGAGGGGAACCGAGGGCAGCATCTTAGAATCCTGGAGGGGAGAGCCAAGGGGGGAGCCCTCCCCCAAAGTGAGGTCAAGTGGGGTCAGGGACAGAGCAACTGGAAATGGAGGTGAAAGAAAATGACAGAGTTCCTGCCCGCTCACTTTAATTTGTCAACAAAACAGTGTGACAAACTGATCACAACATGTAAAAACACTGAGTTTGAGATTTTAAATTAAAATTCTATTGTAGTCCTCTGAGACTCAGCCTTGTTTGTCACAGAGCAAAGGTCAATTGTTTCAGGGGGAAAAAAAGTTGGACTTTGATCCTCAACTCTGGTACTTAAAACAGGATTGTAATTGCTTCTGGATTGGATTTTGAGGTTGACCTTTGATCCTAAAATGAGGCCCTTTCCTGAACAAAGGCTGGTTTCATTGCTCAGAACTGGGCTGAATGTTGATCAGAAACTAAGAGCAGCTCTAACAGCCTGGCTCAGCCCCTCCAGTGACCCTGGAGAAGGTGTTAAGGGATGGGCTAAGGCAGATTCTGCACCCCCTCCTGCCCACATTAGACCCCACAGCACCTGCCTAGGGTCAGCGCAGAAGGGTAGATCTCCCAGCCCAACTGAGGTGCAGGAAGAGTCAAAGATACCCATGACTGGTGTGCTACCTTTTCAACTAGGTAGATAGATCTCACCAAAGATAATACCTAGGAGAGAGGAAAGATAATGGTAATAATCACTAGTATGTTCTGCTGAAGAGAAGTTATTCTGACACTTGTTAAAATAGTGAGGAAGACTTTATTCAAGACTATCACTTTGGGGTATGGCAGCAGGGGAGAGAGATTGGGCTCAATTATAAACACAGCAAGGACCAGTGGGGATTAATCTCCGAGGAGCAGAATGAGTGGGTCTAGGATGGGGGGGCAGTCCTTGTGAAACTGACTTAGCAGCATTCTTGCTGAAACTGGGCTGGGTAAGCCAAAGACAGGACATGCACCAAAATCAGGAAGGGGGCTCTTAGGAGCCTGAGAGCATCTTTGTCAGCACTGAGTGCTCAGTAGGTGCCAGGCACTGAGCTATACCCTTTGAAATGGAGTCATCACATCATCTTGTGAAGTAGGAAGGTTTATTTCAATATGATGAAAGAGGAAACCTAGATTTGTTCCTTGCCTAGGGCCTATAGCCAATCAGATGTTAGATTTGGGTTTGATGTCAGGGCCCTGTGATGCCCAAACCTAAGGTTTCCCTACCACATAATGCTTCCTGACACCATATGTGGACTTCTCCTTCCCTTGGAGGTATCTGTAAAAGGAGAAGACACTTATGTGTCTAGAATGGTCAACACCATATGGTATAATTTCCTCACAACCTCTTCAGACCATGGGATTCTTGAATTTTAAATCATCCTCCTTCTTACCATTGTGAACTCTACACAAGTTCAACACCTGAGCCTACATTTCATTCCTAGATAGAAACCTGAGCAAATATACCTGGCAGACCCACCCTTCCTCTCCCCTTGCTGCTCATCACCCTACCCCTCTCTCCCTGCTGCCATCCCCTAATCCTACAGGATCCTTCCCACCTTCAAATTCTAGCTCACATGCCAGTTCCTTCCCCAAACCTCCCAGGAATTCCAAGATTCCAAGTAGGAGCTCTCTGCCCCCTTGGAATTCCCATGTCCTTCCTAATGCCCTAAGAGCTGTGCCCTCACTCTGTCTTGTGATGGAATATACTTGTCTGAGACTCCAAGGAGTCCCCTGCAGAGATGTCAACCCCACCAGGACAGGCTCTGGGCCTCTTCTTCCCTGGATATATATAAATGTTTTTGAATAGAAGTCCTTTAGGTTGGGCCCTGCCCTGGCCTCTGCGTTAAAGATGTGGCCAAACCCTAAATGAGATTCAGAGCCACTGAAAGGCCTGAAGGTTCAAAGGTATCTGCCTCATCCCCCTCGGTATTAGCTAATTTGACTTCCTGGGGTGAACTGCAGATGGTAATCCCAGCAGCTCAAGCACTGTTTGAAGCCCCTTATTCAAATAAACTGCATTGGAAGGGCACGTTAAACTTTTAGAGCCTATCAATACTGCGGGGGAATCCTTTCTTAGACCTCTCGGTATGAGCACAGGTGCTGAGTACCTATTGTGTGCTATGGTGATGTGGAGCTGGAAGAAAAGTGCAAAGATGAATAAGACCCAATCCCTGCTATAAATGGTTTTCTAGGACAGGGATGAGGTGGAGGGTAGGGACAGGGCACATAGTATTGATAACAATAGTAATTATAAAGTATCAGAATATCTCTGATAATAACAAATTAAATGTATTGAGAACTTACTATGAGCCAGACACAGTATCTAAGCACTTGGCAGAATGAATGCATTAGTTTAAAACACCAATGAGGTGGGCATTATTACTATCAATTTTTGACGAGGGAACTAGGGTATAGACAGGTTTAAATAATTTTCCCAAAGTCAAAAATGAGAGAAAGGTGGAGCTGGAATTTGACCCCAGATAGTCTGGTGCCACAGCCCTGTGCTATAGAACAAAAAAGAGAGAGCTTAGCTCTACCTTGGGACAGGAGTTGGGGGCAGCTGGTTGTCCTGTGAAAATTTCACAAAGGGTATGGCATTGTATCTTGAAGAGTAAATATCATTTAACCAGGTAGGAAGGAAGAGAACAGGGAATAGCATTCCTAAAAGTCACGAGCAAGACAGATACTCTGGGTCTTGTTAAAGAAAAAAAATATTACCCATGATATTAGTTAAAGAACCATAAGGCAGACTTTATGCAAGACAATTGCAACAGGTGTTGGGCAATAGGGGAGAGAGATTGAACTCAACTCAGGATACCATAAAGAAGAGCAGGAATTTATAGCCAAGGGTGAGGTGAGGGGAGAGGGAGGTTGTCCATGGATGGAACATCTGGGGTAGGGGGGATTAAGGCTAAACCAACCCAACAGGAGTCCTGCTGAAGACAGGCAAGGTGATCAGACACCACCTGGCGGTGTTGAAGGACGAGGAATCTGATCCAGTATGGAGAGTGGGGGTTGGGGATCAATCAGCCTGACAGGATTCTTGCCAAAGTTGTGCTCTTGGAGGCCATGCCCAAGGATGGGCCGCGTCGGGCTCAGAAGAACCAGACCGACGTTTGGTCAAGTGGGGAATTCAATTCTTGTCAGTCTACAGTGAGGAGAATCTTGAAGAAAAGCAACAGGCTGAAGAGGCCCGCGATGGGCAGGGGTGGAAAAGAGAGGACGGGAACCAACAATAACTGGGCCTTTACCAGAGGCCTAATGTCACTGGAAATAGGCTAAAAATTTAGTCCTGGGGCGGAGATTATTCTCCAAGTTGAGCACCCTGAACTTCCAAGAGGTAATGGAATGCAGAGCTGGGATTAGAAACTAGGTCCCACCCAGGCCAGTGCCACTGGAACCCGCTGTAGGGGTTGGTACTGAGGGTTTGGTAGGCAAGTGGTCTAGGTCAATGGGTACCTGAGGGCCCAGGGGCCCAAGAGAAGCATGGCAGTGAGGGAGGGAGGCCTGGGGAGGGCAGAGGGTGCAAACTCTGCCCCTGGCTCCCCTCACTTTTCTGGGCCAACATCCCCAGTGAACCTCCTGTCCCACCCAGATGTCTAAGTAGGACTCAGGTAGGAAACGCCAGGTCCTGTCTCGTTGGCCGTTAGTCCCTGAGCTGTAGAGCTCTCCTTCCTCCTGACTTACTGGAAGTGGGTCTGTCTCCACTTAGCTAGAGGGAAAAGCAAGCCGAGCTGAATCTGCAAAGCTAAGTAACCAGTTTACTGCAGGGCAGGAGTGAATCAATCTCAGTAATCACATTTGGCAGTACGCAAAGCCATTTTGCTTGGACGGTGCAAATTCATTTTATGGTATAAAATGCTGTTTATTTGTTGTGGAAAAACACTGAACTCATCAGCACTCTGCCTAGTGTTTAAGATTTCCATTGCATGGAGAACAAGGTTTTATTTTCTTAGTGGAAAAGATATAGATGTGTAAGGTGCTTGTGTCTATGCAAAATCTGCCCCAGCTAAAGATCACTCATCAGCTGATGTCCCCAACAAGGAAGAACAGTGCCCAAGTCAATGAACTGTGTTTCCATTTATACTTGCATTTCCGAAGCTGACTTTTAAAAGGAAGAGCTTATACCTTGAAAGGAAGCATCGACATCTGAAAATGTTAGCTAAATTAATTTCCTGGAGAGAAATGCAAAAGGGATTGAGGTGGTTCATTATGTTGAATCTCAAATAAACCTGGACAATTAAAAATGGAAAGGGAGCCAAAACTAATTAAAAGGGGAAGAGAATGAGAAATGCCAGGCATCTGGGATAAATTTATTATTGCGGTTGAACACTAAATTTAGCTCTAGGCTTCCTTGTGTTTCAGGCATTCAAAAAATAATTTGGGTTAATAAAGTTTTTTAGGTTCATTTACAGAAAGCTACCGATGACCGCAACCATAACAGAACACTTAGGAACAAATGATTAGTTTGGGGATTGAAATGTAAATAGGACTAGAATTCATGAATTTGTTCTCAACACTTTTCCTTTCTGATGAAGCTTGTGTTTGATATTGTGCCTTCACACATGTACTCAGACCACCCGTTGTGTGTGTACGCCCAGAGGGAAAGGAGGTCATGTTCCCTGCATTTGGTATTTGTTTTGAATCCTTTCTTCCCAAACTGATCTGGAGTTGGTTTGAAGAAGATATATAGTATGGAACTCAAATTTCCAAAGATACTAGGGGAAGACGGGAGGGAAGACAGCAAAACTGCCTCCCTGCAGGATGGGCTCGCTGACATTAACATCCTACCCTTAATAAGCATCGTGCAGCTCCCATGCCTGGCCCTTTCACCATCTTCTGAGCTAAGCTGCCTGGAGATGTTGCCGCTACAGACTCAATGGGAGGGCAATCCTTCATGGCTTGGGACTGGGTGGAAACAAAGAGAAATTCAGATTGGTTGGTGTTTGGGGAAGGCAGCAACTGCACCTGGGAAAAGAATGACCACAGTGAGAACTCTCCTCTGGACAAGGGCAATTCCTCTGCTTCCTCTTCAGCTGGCTCAGTGCCAGTTGATCTCATGATTGCTTTGGGAACCAGGGAGAAATTGTCTTTGTTTGAAGTAGAATTTCTACATTTGTCTTCAGTATGGAACCCCGAAATGTAAAAACAACTGCCAGGGAAGAGGGAGACCCAGAAAGCAGAATGAAATGCAATTTACCAGGGACTTGAATGATCATCCAGATTAAGATTTTAAAAGAAAGAAAAACAGAGCTAAAAGTGAAGGGGAAGTATGCAAGTTATATTTAGAAAGCCTTAATTTTTATAATTTTTTTTTTTCATTTTTAAAATCAGACATGCTTTTAGCATCACTACTCAGATGGTGACTGCAAAGTTACAAGCACAAAGGCATTGAACAGGTCATTAATATGGAAGGCAGTGGGAGAAGGGGAGGGGGAGTAAAGAGGGTAGGGGGGGATATAGGAAGGGAAAAATACATGCTGATGCCCATTCCAGTAGCAAGTCCTAATTTTGCAACTTCCAGGCCATATGATCTTAAGCAAGTCACCCTGTCTGGGTCTCCTCCCATAGGAGGTCCTGGAATTGATTGTAGAGAAAGAACCTATTTGTCTGTATTGTTTCTTTATTTCTCCAACTTCCACCTTCCTCAGAGTAAGTTCAGATAGTTGACAGAACCATTTAATCTAAGTGCTGACAGCAAACAAACAAGGAAAGGGAAAAACCAAGAAATTAAAATTCTGCCTATCTCGTAGGGTTGTAGTAAGGACTAAGTGAAGTACTGTTCATGAATGTCTTTGCTTTTTAGTGGGCACATTAGATGCTCAGCTCAAGGTGGGGGAAGCATCATAGGTTCTGCCCACACAGCTTAAGGAGAGCTGGAGAAAACTCTCATCAGTAGCCCCCTTTCCCTATGCACTGTCCCACACTGTCCACCCCCTTAATGTCAATCACTCTGACCAGGGCACTCTCCGTGGCCATTCCCCTGCAGCCCACCTACCCCTGGAGACTGCCAGGAGAATCCGTGTGGTCTGATAGGTAGCATCCCCTGCCTGCCCTTCTCCCACACTCTGTTGGTGTTAGTGACCCAAGTCACATTAAGGAAACTTCTGTTCCACCTTAGGAGCAAAAGGCTGAGAAACAGGCTCCAAAGGGGATCTAGGAGAATCTGTTATTGATCCCAGACACTTCTAATAAATTTTTCAGTGGGTGCCTACAGGAAGTACAGTGTCAGCAACTCCAGACTGATTTCAGTATGAATGAAATGTATTCAAGTAACAAAATTCACAAGCAGAACTAGAGCATGATTTTATCCAGAGTCATTTTGTTAATTATTGTTGAGAGACAGAATCTAGTTACAGAGAAATGATTTGATGCTGATGCCCAGACTTTAACTGTAAAATGAGATACAGGGTAACATTTTCCCGATGACCTTTTCCTTCCATGGCACAATTAATAGATCTTATTTTTGTAGAGCTATGATCTTGTCAGTTTAAATCCAGCTTGCGGACCAAACTGGAGAGAAACCTTCATCTCTAACAGACCAAGTGCTCTTGTCTGATGCTTCCTGGCTGGTGTGAGTGGAATTTTAGCTTTATCAGGCCGGCAGTGGAGCAGAAATAATAAACAGGGGATTCGAATGAGGGGAAAGCAGAAAGTAGAACTCATCTAAGAAGAATGAAACCCTTTAAATGAAAGTGCATCTTTCTCAATAATAGGAATTCTAATGTTCTTGGAGTCGTTATTATAATAGCTTTCTCTGGAGTGTGCAATATGTTAAAGAATCCAAGTCAGAGCAAAGGACGAGCAGCCCAGAATCATTTGTCCTCTGAGCCAGCATCAAGTCACTGGCCATCCATATGCCTTGGTTTCCCCATCCATACCCTAGCAACAGCAGTACTACTCTATACTCCTTTTGTAGCCTATGAATAAATAGCAAAGATTTAATAACCTGTATCTGCTTTAATAGCCAACAAAATTATACTGGTATTTAGGTCCAACATGAATGGACTAAATGCTCTTTCCTGTATCCACAGGCCCACTGGAAGACCTGACAAATAAGTAAAAGATGAGATTTACTTGGAATAGGTGTCCAGGACAAAACAAGGGCCAACATATGGAAGCTTTAGGGAAACTGGGTTTGGCTCAACATAAGGAAAGTTGTATGAGAGTAAATATGTTCCGTTGGTAAAGGGGCTCAAGTGAAGGTAACTCACATGTCACAGATGTTTTAGGGATCACTGCATTGGTGCAACATGGTGGGACAGTATGACTTTTGAAATCCTATCCAAATCTAAGATTTGGGGTTCTGAATTGTTATTTCCTTTGAATGTATGGATGAGTGAGAGGAGACCTCTAAACAATAGCTCTTAATACTTCCCTTCTGTGGGCCACCAGGAGATGTTGTTCTCACAGAACACCCACCACTCCCACTTGCCACCATGTAATGGAGTCTTCTCAACATGTAAGGGCAGCTTGTGATGCTTTGAATGCTTTGGACTGGGCATGAGTGAGAGTGGACCAAAACAAAAAATAAAAACAAATAACCAAACAAAAACTCTTCACCCAGATAGAGCATAGGCTTTAGAAACTGGAAGTACAATTATGAGAGAGCAACCAGTAGATACTGGGATGTCTCACAAACTACCCAAGATACCCAACACTCAGCAGTCATACTTAGAGAGCTGAGGAAGTTGCTTTAAATGTGAGGGGTAAATTCATTTCCCACTGCAGGAGCCATCTACCTTAGATTTATGTCTCAGAGGGAGTGGTGACTATTTAAGGCCAAATATCTTCTTGGTCTCAGTGGGTCATTGTGATTGTGGTAACCGGGGGCCATGGGAAGAGCCTGGGCTAGAGGTCAAGGAGCAAGTTGCCATTGTCCATTAGAAGTCAGTCTCCACTGAAAAGGTCCAGCAGAGCAGAAATGGAACTCATGTCTACGCTGATCATCACAATGCCTAGTGCTTAGTAGAGACTCAATAAATGACCTCAGCTGTGCCACTAAAAGCCATATGATTTGGGACAAAAAGACCTAAGTTTAGCTCCTCCTGGTATGAAATCATGATGATCCCTGGAACCCTATGTCAGACAATTCACAACCTTATTCATCCATCCTAAAACATTTAGTGAGTGCCTACTATGTGTTTTGTAGAGTTCTAAGCCCCAGGATTATAGCTAAGAACAAAATATCCCCTGCCTCCATGAAGCATATACTCTAGTGAGGGGAGATAGGCAACTAACAAATAACCAAGCAGAAGTGAGTATATCAGGTGGTAGTAAGTGCTAAGAAGAAAAGGAAGTGTGGCAAGGTAGAACCAGAAGGCAAGATCAAGAGGTGGGTTTATTCATACATATATTTATAGAGAGTGGTCAGGGAGGACCTTGCTGATAATGTGATATTTTAGCAGAAATATGAAAGAAGTAAGCCAAGTGGATTTCTGGGGAAAGATCATTCCAAAGGATGGAGATAGAAATGGAGGATTTGTCAGCAGGCACTTGGTATTTAAAGCCATGAGACAGGGTAATATCTTCAGAGAAAGTGTAAGTAGAGAAAATCATTCCAGCAGGGCTTTGAGGAATCCAACAGTTAGAGGTCAGGGAGGTGAGGGGGACCCATGCAGTAGCTGAGGGAGGAGCTAGAAGGAGGGCCAGGAGAGAGTGGGGTCTCAGAAGCCAGGAGAAGGGGGTGTTCGGGAAAGGAGGGTCATTATCTATGTAGAACACTGCAGATATTTTGAGATGAGCCTTGACAATTGGGTTTAGCCACCTTGAGGTCATGATGACCTTGAAGACCCATTTCAGGGGAGTGATGGGAGAGAAAGCCTGACTAGAGTGGGCTCAGGAGAGACTAGGAAGGAGGGATTGGAGAAAATGAGTATAGACAATGCTTTAGTTCTACTGCAAATGTCAGCAGAGAAATGGATAGTAAAGCTGGATGGGAAAGGAGTTCACGAGAGAGTTTTATGTTTTCTTTAAGGTGAAAGGTGTTATATTTCTGTGCTCATAGGGATGATCCAGTATGATGAAATATGGCGACATTGGAGGAAGAATGCCCTACCCACTGGGGGTTGTTACCACCTCCTCAGGTAGAGGGCTCTGCTCCTTTCTGCCACCCTGGCCTCAGGGGAAACCACAACCCCTCCCTCAGATGTCATCAGCAAAACTGGCACTAGACTGGAAAATCTAAGCAAAGCCTGTCTACAGGCTTAGAAAAAGCTAGATAGAAAATCAATTCAAAGAACAGTAATAAGCAACAAGATTGGTGTTTCACCAAGTGTGCTCCCTATGCTCTGTGGAATGTTGATGGGGTCAGGTGAGTCTGAGGAATGCTGAGTTACAGAGTCAGGCAGATGTGTGTGCTGCAGGACTTCTTGGAGGCTTTAAAAGTCTGGTCAGGGCTGCGAATTTCCAAGAGGGGCATCAGGTGTAAAGAAATTCCCCTAGCATATTTGAGGAAGTAGCACACAGGACTAGTGTTGCAAGGCACACAATATGACAAAGAGTGAACTAATAATAGATCATGGCTCAGCAGAAGGGCCAGATAATCAATATTTTGGGCTTTGTGGGCTATGGTTTCTGTTGCAACTACTGGACTCTGCTATTGTAGCACAAAAGCAACCATAGACAAGTGGTAAACAGATGGGCATGGCTTTGTTTCAATAAAACTTTATTTACAAGAACAGGCAGCAGGCTGGATTTGGTGTGAGAACCATAGTAGTTTGCCAATCCTTGAACTAGATGATCTGCCTTGAAAGATGAGCTCATTCTCCTGCAGGGATGCCCAGTCCTAGCTACCTCTCTGTGGCAGGGGATACCGTGTCTTTATCTTTCACTTAGGAGAACCCTCAAACACATTTACATTCTTTAAAGTTTAGAAGGGAGGCCCAAGACCTGGAATGGCCCATAGATTCCCATCTCCCATCTGGGGACACCAGAGGTATCCACCCTCGATGCCACTTCCACAAGACAGCTATTTGGGTCCAAGCTGAAAACACCTCTGTGATTGAGATTGTGGTTTATGCAGTAGCCCTTTTACCTACTTGTATCTCGTTTCCTCATCCCTGTGAGAGAGACAAATGAAGTGAGAATCTACCATATTGGCTTCTCATTGTTTCCATTGAAAACTTTAGTGGAAAAATGAGCCCTGAAGCCACAGCATATGAGGAATGGTTAGAGAAAGTCAGCTTCTTGGATCTGGAAGAAGACTGGTGAGGTTATGAGGGGGCGGCAATGGGAATGGGAGGTGGGGACAGGTGGGATGGTTGTGGAGCTGTTTCATGAAAGGAAAATTAAACTTTTCCTTTGGAACCCAAGGAGAACCAAGACCATCAGGTTAGACTTCTGGGAGGCAAATTTCAACTGATGATCAGGAGTCCTTTAGATCTTGTCAGAGGGGCGAGGAAACAGCATCCGTGAGCATTCAAGCAGAGGTATGGAAGGGGCACTCAAAATTCATTTGTGCTAACGGGCTGGCATCATAGTTTAGGCTGCTGTAACAAAGTACCATACACTAGGTGGCTGAAACAACAGACACTGGTCACAGTTCTGGAGGCCGGAATGCTCCAGATCAGGGTGCCTGCATGGTCAGGTTCTGGTGAGGGCACTCCTCCTGGCTTATGGATGGCCACCTTCTTACAGTGTACTCTCATGGGAGAGAGAGACAGAGCTCTGGTCTCTTCCTCTTCTTATAAGGACACTAATCCTATCATGAGGGTTCCACCCTCATGATATCACCTAAACCTAATTACCTGCCAAAGGCCCATCTCCAAATGCCATCACATTGGGCCTCGACCTATGAATTTTGAAGGGGCACAAACATTCAGTCCATAATAGTGGGACAACCTTTAAGGCCCCTTGCAATCCTGAGCATTTATGAGATTGAAGCTATTGACTCAAGTATGATTTCCTTTGGACTGTAGACTATTGTTTCCCCATAGTGTCCTACTTCCCTGGCCTCTGTTGTCATTCAACATCACCTATATTTATTGGTTGGAGTGGTATGTGTTGGAATATCCCAACAGCAATGATTGAGGGGAGGATTCACCAGCTTTCCAGACACTTGAATCAACACCAGTATTGCCACCTTATGTAGTTCTGGTTGGAGCAGGGTGAGCTGAAGGAAGGCACTCTAATTCTGGGACAATTGTCTACACAGGCCTATGGCTTTGTCCCCATGTCATAGTTGTGAACAGGAACAAAAGCAAGGTCTGAAAGCAGAACAATGTAGCGTCAGAACATGAAACTCCTAGGGTTGTTGCATTTTGTAATGGAATAGAAACCGGACCAAGCTTCAGCACAAACAGGACATATCAGGCCTCTTTTCAGCAGAAATGCTTTTTATCCCTGTAAGAGTCTTTTCTCAGAGAGGTGTTCAAAGTGGCTTTTCACAAAGCATCTTTTATCCCAGATCCTCAGGATATTTACCTATCACAGATACCCAGAAAACTTGTGGAGGAGGCTAGGTTAGGTTCTGGGCCATGAGTTTTACAGTCCTTGCAGTTTGGAGAATTTCAATACATAAAAACCCTGCAGGAGTTTGAAAGATCTGAGTTTAATCCCTGACACATCCATGAACTTTGGCACAGCCTTTTCTGCTGCTTCTCTCTGTTGTAACTGCTGTCTCTGCCATCATAACACAAAAGTGCCATAGACAACATGTAAATGAGCGAGCATGGCTGTGATACAACAAAACTTTATCTATGACCACTGAAATTCGGATTTTGTATAATTTTCATGTCATGAAATATTTTTTTTCCAATAATTTAAAAATGTAGAAGACCATTCTCAGATCTTGGATCATATAAAAACAGGCAGTGAGCCGGATTTGGTTCACGAGCTACAGTTACCAGCCCTGAGCTAGAACCTGAGTGACCATGACGGACATGGTCCTGGCCCCATGGCATTTACTAATGGGACAAATGAATATTAAACAAATAATTTGAAGAGTTTATCATGTAATCACTAATTGAATAGAAGGGAAAATAAAGGGTGTGATTAGGAATTATAACCAGAAAATGCCATTTAAATTAGAGCTCCAGTGAATCAAATGGGAGCAAAGATTTAAGGATATAGCCAGGAAAGAGTGGACAACAAAGGAAGCATCCCAGGCAGAGAGGCAGTCATATGCTCAAACTGATAGACCGAGTGACAGTTTTTACCCTTCGCCACGAGGATGCTTTCAGAGAGACCATGTGGTGCCCGGTGTGAGGGATGAATCTATCTCCAAATGTGGCAGCCACCGTTGCCCAGCCACAGGAAAGGACAGTCCTTCTACCTTCCTTGGAGTCCACGTGTGTTTTCACAGGGCCTTAGGAGCCTTCACCCTGATCTTTATCACTGTGGCCACTCCCCTGGGAGGCAGGTGAGGGCGAGTGACATTATGAAGCAAACAGGACTCTGTGTAACTAGGAGCCTGGCACCCCCGGTTCCAGATCTAGTTCTGCCTCCACCTTGTCATGTGATTCTAGGCACATCACTTAACCTTTCCTAGACTGAAAAATAAAGATAATTTATGTTAATACATCAGGAGTCTCCAGAAAGGTGACCTGGTGGGACCCCAAGCTCCTTTAACCAGATCAGCCCCACTCCTTTCTGTCTTATTTTTAAGGAGTTCATTCCAAACAGAGGTCAGGGAAAGCCCACTGGACTGGATGACATCTGGGGCACCCCTAAGCCTGGCTCTGATTCCACAACCACAGTCTCTTCTCCAAGGCTGTCCGTGTTGGATCCTGAGTTAGGTCTGGGGCTTCCTTGAAGCAAACAGACCAAGGGAGTGGGCAGCCAAGCTCTCCCTGCAGTTAGAATCAGGGAAAGTCAAGCCGTTTCTCCAGTAGAATGATAAATCCCAGCCTGTGGCAGAATAGCAGGAAACCCCAAAAATATTTCGGTTGCCTCAGAGGCACAGCAAACAATTAGTAACATAAATTGGGTGTTAGCCCTTTAAGGTCCCAGTAAATCCACACCCTGCCCTGAGGCGCTCATACCTCCGGGACACTGAGCTGGCAGAGTTCCTGTCCCCCTCACACCTGCAGGTGTCCTCAGAGATAGCCAGCACTCCCCCACCTCTGTCCAGCTTGAACATGTGTCTTTCAGAGCTTCGACATCAGCCCAATCCTGTTGGGGCAGTGAGCTTCAGCCTCATAGTCTGGCAAGGGACATCCAGGCAATGTATCAGACAAGGTTCTGGACCCTCTGTTGAAATCCACCTGAACCCAGCCCAGTACCGCTCCCTCATAGACCCCGTGCCCACTCACATGACCTTTTCCTGCCGGTTTCTTCCTCCTTCGGGGATCTCTTCTCACAGCCTACATGTCTCTATGGAACACTCAGAGAAGCTGAGGATTCTGCCCTGTCCTCTCTGGGCACCTGTCACACTGTTACTCTGGACACCTGCACCGAGACGAATGGAGTCATGAGAATCCAGGCCGTAGGGTGTACACCTGCTTCCCCTGGTGATGCCCCTGCTGCTCCCCTGGGATCACACGGCAGTAACAAAGTCTTTCATTCATATCCTCGCAGTGGGTGCTCAAGAGGACCCTAATCCTGTAGACAGGCAGAGGGGTTGTGATTGTCCTCTATGACATATGGGGAAACTGAGGCACCAGAATCAAGTCATGATTAAGTAAGAGTGGAGCTAGAACTGGTGCCCAAAGTCTTGATTAAGAAGTGAATTAATATTTGTAAATTGCTTAGAACTAGTCTGGGGGTCTTGCTGCAACACCAGGCCCCTACTCTCTGATTCCCCCAATATTTTTGTATTGCTCACAGAGGCCATTTGCTAAGCTCCAGATTGGCAAGTTTAAAACTCCTTTTGGGAGAGACATGAGAGAGAACAAATTTCTCGTGTGCAAATGCAATTCTGTTTATTTTGAGCTATTTTACAGTGAATTTGAGTTCCATAAAAGAATTATAAAATAGATTGCAACCCAATTTGGAAACCTTTAACCCAATATATTTAGTGACCCAAGAAGCCCTCTCCTTTCCACCTAGATGGATGTCCCTCTGGGCTCTTGGCTGTTAAGAAATCTGCTGTTAAGCCCCAGCAGAGATATAGAGGCCTTTCTTAGTCCTCCAAGCTATGCTGCCTATTTCCAGAAATAGGGCCTGGGCTCCTTCCAAACACCCCCACCACTATCTTCTGCTCTATTTATTTCTGTTTTGTAGTTTATTTATTACTCCAGCTCTTAAAGTGACCCCAGCCCATTCCTTTGACTATATCATCCTACCTCCAGCTCCCAGGAAGTTCAGCCCAGCCTGAATCCTCTCAGTTCTCAGGGCCACCCCTACCATGCAACTGACACGACACTACACACAAGCAGCCCTTAGTGGTGTGCAGCTGCCACGGTCACAGTCTGGACGGCTGGCCTCTCCGTCACCCAGCATGTGAAGAGTTTGTTTCTCTCATTTGCTTCTCCTCTAATTCCAGCTACTTCTTTAGCCTCAGCATTTTGTTTCCTACATAAACAATGATTCATTGTCATATTCTACTTTTACAGCCTTCATGTTCAAATTTCCTAAGTGTTTTCTTTTTGGTAACCACCTCTTCCCATTCCATAATTATCTGTCGTTTTCCATGGATGCTATTACCTCCTTTATCAATCTGAGTTTCTTAAAGATATTTCTATAAAAGTAAATTTACGGTTATTTTATTATCTCTATCTCCCCATATGAGTTCTGTTTGTTGTCTGACTTTTATAGTGTTACTTTCCCACAGGCTTTGGAATTTTGGGTTTATAAGCTCATCTTCCACCAGAGGCTTCACCTCTGATTATTCTGGGTGGTGTCCCAGGAAAATGGTCCAGGGGGCCTCAGCCACAGGCTTGGGGGAAAGTGGCTCCCAACCAGGGCTGTGCTGCCCACTGGTTTGGCCCACTCCTGGATGAGGGGTGTCGTTGGTTCTGAGCTCCATTCTCACTGATACGGGTTCTGGACCCTGGTGTGATGTGAATAGCTCATGCCTCACCTAGACACAGGCAAGCAGCTCAACACTACCCCTAAGCTTGGGGAGATGGCAGGGGTGGAGGACAACACCACTCATTTCTCCAACACCAGTGAATGTCATGAGCCACCCCCCAGCCCTCATGAGGGTGGTCTCAGCCTTACTATAGGCAAAAAGCATTGGCTCTGTTGTCTATTACAGGTTCCCTCTTTTCTTTGCATTCTTTGGGGTTTAAGAAATCCCCATTTTGGTCTTGTGAGATGTTGCTTTCTTGCTTTTGAGTGTGGATATATATTAATAGTTGTTAACTCTTATTACACCTAAATATTTTTCTACCTTTTCCTGAATTTGGTATGGAAAAGTGAGGTATCAGCTTATGCTCAATTTTCTATCTTAAACAGAACACTTAAGGTCAAGTTCAAATTCTTCCCTTCTAGTCTAGGCAGGTCCCTAAGAACCTGCATTTTACTGCAGGCCCTGCAGACAAAGTCTTGGTCACATTCTTATATTCTAAGAGCCAAGTCATACAACAGCTTCCTTTAAAATCCTCCTGGGTACTTCACAATTCCAGTCTACAGCCTTCTTTAATTAGGACCCCGCATCCCCTACTAAGGGATTTTTCAGCTTAAAAACATGCTATCAAGTGAGAGAGTCACCATCCTATTCCTGGCAGTTAGTTCCTCATTGACTTTGAAACATTAAAAAGTACTTAAGAGCTCACATTTTTATTTTATCACAGCTGGGATTGTCCCTTATACTAAGGATGTTCTTGTTACACCATGGGCTTTTCAATTACATAGCACTCCTCTAGGACAGAGTGTAATATTTTTTTGCAGAGTCAGATATTTAAGTGAATTTTATTGTCAGGTTTGCTTTGTAGTCATTTTAAAGTCAGCCACTGTTTCTTAAGCTACCTCAGAGGATAACTTATCTATTGATGACACAGCTATATCTTTTTACAGGGTTCCACACCATACAGCTTAAGAGCCTGGACATTGTTATTTTAAAGTAGAGGAAAAAAAATTTTTCTGGTCTGTGATTTTTTTATGTGTCCTTTTATATGCAGTCCATATATTTTGTCATAGGGAACTAAAGAGATGGCTTAAGGCGCCTTATAATTTAAAACATAATATTTATTTTTATAATATAAATTCTATGTTTATAATGTTTATCTTTCTAGGTAATACAATCAAGTAATTCCCATTATAAAATATTTATCAAATACACAAATGTATAAGATAAGAAAGTAAAATCATTCATACTCCCATCATCCAGAGGCTCTTAATCACTATTAATAATTTAGAATATTTCCTTTTGTACTTTTTTCTATGGACATCAGTGTATAGGCATATTATAGATTCCATGAATGCAATCTGATTATGTATAGCTTTATAGCCCAGCATTTTCACTGAGTGTCCTGTCATTCTAAAAACAGAGCAAGATGCACTTTGCTCTCTTAACCCATAACTGCTCCCCTTCTCTTTATGAGATGGTGAAGCCACGAGCTTTCATCGTGTCCCTAATAAAAAGTGTTAGGATAAGAACAATGTGCTTTAGGATCATACAGTGCCTTAGTGTCACCCCTAGTTTTCCATACTGGGTCTTCTTACACTAGTGCAAAAACACTAGTGTTCTCTTTTTAAAAATGCTCTCTGGACCTCTGTTCTCTCCTCTATAAAGTGAGGAGCGAGAACAGATGTCAAAACTTAAACAGAGCCTGGGCACGGTAGCCAACGTCATTTAGCAGGTACTGGCTGTGGCCCACGCCACCGTCCTCGGGAGAATGGTGCTCCCTGCCCCCCCACACACACACAGCCCTGCACTGCCTGCACCCTACCTGCACTGCTGCCCCCACCACCAGGGCCAGAGCCCTTCTGTAGCTCCTCCCCTAGTGAAGAGAAGAGAGAGTGCCCTAGGTGCCTTCAAGGTTTTAATTAAACATGACTCCAGCCTAACAGCAGTACATATTAAGACTTTTATTAAAAACACTGCTAAGGTTCCGTGTTAATCAGCAAGCCACATCTTCCCTTAATGGACAGAGTGACTCATTAGATCACCAGAACCAGTTGAGAGCTCTCAGCTGTCAGTTTTTTATTTTTTCCCTTAATGCAAAATCCGTATGAGTCACCTTTCATGTTATGAATTAATAAATTTATTGTTATTCGAATGGTTATGTGATTTTAAGAAAAGGGCACCTGGTTTTGTGGGGGAATTTCTGAGGACGCAAATGGAATGACTCGGCACCAAATTAGTGGCATCTGTTCTTATTCTTATTTGATTTATCACCTTTCACATGGTTTGAAGCACCACAGATATGACGGCTCTGAGGAAGAGCACTAAATCTCCTCTCCCTCACCACTCAGTTGACAGTAGCTACTTAAGGGAAGCTTGATTTGTGAGGCTGGCCGAGCTTGCTGTCCACTCCTGTCACTGCCAGTCTGGGGATTGGATTTCCAAAAGGCTGTCCCCTTTCCTTCCAGTCTCCTTCACTCAACTTTAAATAATAGTCTCATCTTGCCCAGGTACTTTCGTGTGGCCTTAAGGAATTTCATTGACTCTGTCTTTATTCCTGGCCTCGAAGAGTGAGTGGTATTTCTTGTGTTTGTTTTGAAGTGGGAGATGCTAAGAGATACAGGTACTGCCTGGCCCTTAGTTACACACACTACAGACCCAATGGCTTGGGCTGGAATGTTCCCTTTGTGGGGGAATTCAGTACCAACAGGGCCACTTTTCATGCCTCCACAAAGGGTGATGATGAGAGACCTCATGGACCACTTTATGACATCTGACTTCATTCAACACATGGTAGCCACAGTCTTGTGCAGTCCACAGTGCTGCTGGGAGGGTCCCCACGTGTGCTCGGTGCTCCTGGTTAGGAGTCAGGACCTGCCCCAGCATGCCTAGGGAGTTCTCAAGCGCCCAGAGTCCTTGCCACCACGCCAACATTCTTCTAGAGTCTGTTTTCTTAAAGACTGTTTTGCCTACAACCAGACCCTTTCTGTTAAGGTTCCCCACTGGGTTTACAATCAAGTCATAAATCCTTAACATGACTCAAGGCCCTCAGAATCTGTCCCTGCTCACCTCTCCAGCTTCTGCTTTCCCCTTTCCACGTGCCCACCCACCCCAGCCATTCTCAATTTCTATCATTCCTTTAGATGTCATTACTCTCCTCTTGCCTCCCAGCCTAATGACACATCGCTTCCTCTGCTAAGAACATGTTTGGGTGAAGAAAGATGGTTTGGGGCAAGAGATGGTACTTTGTTTTAGACATGTTGAATGAAAGTGACAGTGAAACATGTAGGATATCTGCACGCTACTAAAAATACAGGATATGGGGGAAGTGAGATATTGGGACTTAAGCTGTGAACCCAAGAGTTATTTTCAGAGAGAGGGCAATTAAAGCCATCAATGGGAATATAGGAGAAGTACACAGGGGCCCAAGCAGAGCCTCTACTGGGATTAGGGAAAGAAAAATCTAACAGAAGGGAATGGTAGAGGCAGGTCCAATGCAGGAGATCAGAGGTGAGGAGAAAGTGACAATAGCATATAACAGAAAATAAGAGAGGAGCTAACATTTGCCAAGTGTCTAGTAAGTGCTAACTCTGCATTAGGTAATTTATATGCATGTCAATGGAATTCAAACCTAAAGCTCATGTTATCTCCAATATATCCCCCAAAATTATTCTAGGGCCAAATATTACGGAGAAATCAATAGGATAAAGATTGACAACAATTATTGAATTCAACCAAAAGAAAGCATTGATAATTATCAGCAAATGAAACAATGTTGAAATGAGGTCTAATTTTTAAAAATATTTATCTTCTTTGGGGAGCAGTAGAAGAAGCTAGAAATACAGAGGTTCTACTCTTGACTATTCCATTAATTAGCTAAGTCACTAATGTATTTGACCTCAGTTTCCACTACTATGAAATGAGATAAATTATTAAAGGATTTGTTCCTCTAGCTCTTACTGGAATCTGTAATTCTAATTTTGTGGATTTTGCTAGAAATGTATGTACCTGGCATAGCACTATACAGGCATAAATGTTGTTCACTATTGTGCCCACAGTACCTAAAACAGTGTCTGGAGCATAGTAAACACTATATGTCTGTCACATAAATAAACTCAGGTCATTTTTATTAACTTAAAAGTATAGGTATTGTCATATTGGGAGCCTGGATGGTTTAAGACAGTATACTAAAATCAAATTTCAGGAATAATAGAGGTAAAAATGTGATAATTCATAAATTCTTAAAATAAAATGGAGTTTTATTTCAAGTATAAAAGAGTATAAAATAGAGTTAAAAATTAAGGAACTGGGGCAAAGTGTGAGAATCACTGGCTAAAATTGCTCTGCCTTTCAGGTATTAAAATCAGAAAGATGTAAGTAAATCATAGTTGGCTAGATATCTGATATATCAATAGTCAAAGTGTGGATTCAATTGGGAAAAAAGCCCAGCCTGCAACAAAGACAATTTAG
Source organism: Microcebus murinus (assembly GCF_040939455.1). Lineage (NCBI taxonomy): Eukaryota > Metazoa > Chordata > Mammalia > Primates > Cheirogaleidae > Microcebus > Microcebus murinus. Next base: position 23,823,988 of record NC_134106.1, on the reverse strand, counting down.
TACCATATTTTGGGCCAACCATTTTAGATTATACTATAACCTGCAATGATACAGACCTTTTATATATATTTACTTCTCTTTATGAAAGTGAATTTTTTTCTTGTTACAAATTGGCCCCTGTTCATTGTATAACATTTTGAAAATATAGGACTGTAAAAAGAAGAAAACAGAAACTATTCATAATCCTACTGCTAGGGTCTGAATGTTGGTTTCCCCTCAAAATTCATATGTTATAACCTAATACTCAATGTGATAATACTGAAAGCTGGGGCATTTTGGAAAGTGATTAAGTCATGAAATCTCCACCCTGTGAATGGGTTTAGTGCCCTTATAAAAGAGGTCAAAGGGAGTTGCCCTGCCCCTTCCAGCATCTGAAGACACATAGAAGGTCCCATCTATGAGGAACAGGCCATCACCAGACACCTAATCTGCTACCACCTTGATCTTAGACTCCCCAGCCTCCAGAGGTGTGAGCAATAAATTTCTATGATTCATAAATTACCTAGTATAAGGTATTTTATTATGGCAACCCAAATGGACTAGGAAACCTCGCTAGTAGTGATGTCCTGTTTTACTATTAAATATCTTGAGTATTTTTTCCAGTCTTTGTTCTAGGATACTAATTTTTACCGTAGCTCCTTAAGCTGGGGTTGATTTGGCCATTGGTGGTTAACCAACAACTGCAAGACCCAGTGATATTTACCCCTTTGCCTCTCACCTTTACCTTTTGGGGAATGAGGACTGGGCTCAATTATCTGGGCCCTTGGGTCCAAGTGGACACGCTCATTTACTTACTCACAGACATGGCCATAGCCACATCTTCTCCTTGTCAGTCCAGGTCGTAGCTTCTGGAGCACAAGATACCTGATCTCCATCCACAGTTCATTGATATCAGTGTCCAGGGTTCTCTTGCTTTCTTCAGTCTTAGAATTCTCTCAGCTTTAGGAAACTTCTTGCTTATGCCTCACCTTGCAAGCCACCATTTTGTCCCATCAGACCTGTTTCATTTGCTTACTCAGTTTTTAAATTTATAAAATTCTTCCTTTAATTGAGAATGTTTGTTTTCTATCTCTGTCTTCCTTTCTGTTCCTTACCCCCATGTTTTCTTACTGCGAGAGACTTTTTAAGTCTGTTACTACATCACAGAGCAATCTCGAATTCTAATGAGATAAGCAAATCCAGATGAGGTAGCCACCATCCAGGGCCCTGGCTGACAGCTTGGTCACTCTGAAAAGAAAGTGCTACTTTAGCAAAAGTGAATGTGTTTTCAAATATCTGGAGAAGAAGAAGAAGAAAGTAGAAAATTATTTTAATATTTCCTAATATTGAGATAGTATGCTTCATGTAATCTAAATATTTAAATATTCATCTACTTGGCATCACAATGAAAAAACATCTGGGTGAAGGATTAATTTTCACTTTTCATTCAGATATTTTAATGGTGTAAAAAGGTTTAGATGCATGACTTCCTTTCCATTTAAAATTATTTCTTGTAAATATCGTATTCCTTCTGTTACTTCCTTTTACGTTTTTATCAGGGACTTCATTTTTTCAGCCTCCTTTGACCTCCTTCCATTTTTGTTTAGAAAAATAGAGGCCTCAGCTTCAATGCATTCCTTAGGGAGAATTAAAAAGAGAAAGATAAAATCCCACCTACCCCCCCCAAAACACACTATAGCCATATCTCCAAAGGAGTGCCCATGCATGTTTAACAACTTGCTTTCCAGAAAAGGGGGGAGATCTTATCTGTAGTGTTTGCCTATTTCCATAGTGTAAATATTCCCACCATGGCTGACTTTAAACTACTGACATGATATTTCTGAATGTGAAGTTAAGAAGAAATGCACAGTTTTCACATTATATAGTATTTCTACCATATGAATTACAATACATATATAAATATATAACCACAAAAACATAGACACTAGTAAATAATTAGAAAGTGATGAGTTTTGAGCTATGTATTTATTTACCTTTGTTTTTTAATGTGATTAATTAAACCTCAGTATTGTTGACATTCTTTGCTGTGGGAGTCTGCCCTGTGATTGTGGGATATTTAGCAGCATCTCTGGTTTCTACCTATTAGACACCAGCAGCATCTACAGTTGTAACAACCAAAAAACCCTCCCTAGACATTGCCACATGTCCCCCGAGGTGCAAAATCACCCCCAGTGAGAAGCACTGACTTAATCGTAAGTTTTTATATTTTAATTTTAATAATGGCTGTATTTATTATAGTAACCTACTTTCAAAATTCCTGAAAATGTCCCAGTCAGCATTAAAAGCTGATACTACCAGCTGTAGCACAACGCTCACAACATTGCCCACAGAGAAGCTAGTCGCGAGAATATAATAGCTTGCCGAAGTCACACAGTAGATCAGAGGATATAAAAAGCAGAGAGTTTTGCTACTCTTTCTGAACACTTTGCTTTCTACACTTAACCACTGGGTTTGTCCCATCCTTATATGCAGAGTGACATCTTTCTTTCATCGTGTTGCTAGTTTTCTTTGGATTAAAGAATATCTTGGTTGAAGGACTAATAGTCTTGTCTTCCAAAGTGCATAGTTGGGAACGGAGGGTTTCCTCTAAGGCAAAGGTGATTTTCTGCTCTGTCCAAGTTAGGAACCTCCAGAAGGTCCTCGTGTGCTTCCTGGAAGCCAACTTTTCAAGGGAGGTAAGGGTGGAGAATCAAGGAGAAGGGTCTCTAAGGCAGTATTAGGCAGTAAGCTGGTAACAAAGGCCAACTCACCCCTTCTCAGGGACTAGTGTGACCCCATCTCTTCACTTTCTGTCTCATCTATAGTCAATGGATATTTAAAACACCCTTTACAGATATTTAAAATCATCTCCAGCTGTCTCCCCTTTGGGCCTCCTTTGATGTCCTCATCCTTTGTTCCCCCCAAACATCCAATGACCCTGCACAGACTAAAGTTACCTCTGGCTGCATCCAAAGCTCTCCCTCCACATGCCAACCAGGCACAGGGGTAACGTAACCTACAGACTAATCTGCCCACACTTATGAGGACCAATTCATACTCCTCTGACCTATATGTGTCAACAGAAAATATTCTGTCATTGGTAGCATTTGCCTGGGGGTATGTGCTAGTTTCCTAGGCCTGCCACTACAAATTACCATGAACTGTGTGGCTTGAAACAACAGGAAGATATTCTTTCACAGTTCTAGTGACCAGAAGTCCAAAATCAAATTGCGGCAGAGCCACGCTCGCTCCCAGGAGCTCCTCGGCTTGTAGCGTAACTTCAGTCTCTGCCGCCTCCTTCTGAGTGTTTCTTCCCTGTGACCCTGGGTCTCAAATCTCCTTTCCTATCTCTTATAAGGATACAAGTCTTTGGTGTTAGGATCCATCTTAACTTAATTACATCTGCGAAGACCCTATTACCAAATAAGGTCACACTGGCAGGTACCAGGGGTTCGGACTAGTACACACCTTTTTGAGGGACACTGTCCAAGCCACTTCCCCTTGGGAGTGAGAGTTATTTCTCCTGCGCCATACATTGTTCAACTTACCTGGCTACCCTACCCTAGCTAGGAAGTGGGGGGAGGAAGACTTCATGGCTTCCAGCCACCCCTCTCCCCAGGGGCAGCAGGGGAACTCGACACTGGGGAGTCAGCCCAGAGACCTAGGGCTGGGGAGTCAGCCCAGAGACCTAGGTCGAGAGGGGCGGTTTCCAACTACAAGCAGCAGGGTAAGGGACAGAGAGGGCCTGCAGGGTTGGCTCAGGCCTGGCCTGAGTAAAGGAGGGAGCTGCATTCCAAAGCACACTGGACTTCCCAAGCCGCTGCTCAGGGCAGCAAGGAGACAGGGCTGAGCCTCAGCTGGGGGTCCTGGCTGCATTACAGACACCAAGGGTGGGGATTAGCAGGGATGTGAGGCTCAGGAGGAGACAGGGGGGAACATGAGAGTGCTCTGGGACCCCCTGAGGAGACCTGGAATGCTGGCAACTCAGAGTCCCTGCCCCTTCCACTCTCACCCCACTCCCGGGGCCCTGCCAGAGGCTCAGAAGACTTGGGATAGCTGGTTCTCCTGTGACAGCACCTTCAGCTTTCAGTGCTGCAGCTTTGACTTTGCACCTGAGATAGAGAGCCGTTTTAAAAAGACTGGCGAAAAGAGATCTTAAGCCAGGAAGGACAAAGAGGGACCCATGAGAAAGGCAGCAGAGAGAGCAAACCCCAGGAAGAACTCTGAAAAATGCCAGTGACAGCCCCAAAGGTCTGCCTTAGGTCTGACGACAGCGAGCGCAAGAGGACACCACTCAAGGAAGACAACGTGGTGTCCGTAACTAAGGGTCTGTGAAACGATTCTTTTTGAAACACATTCTCTTTTTCCTTTCTTCTCTTACCAGGCCTCCTCTCTCCCCGTTTTCATTGCTCTCTGTCAGCCCTGCTCTCTTTTCTTGCCTCCCTCGTCTCTCTGACCTTCAGTAAGAAAAATTCAAAACTGTCTCCAAGGTGTTGCTTTGGAGCTTTATGTTTATTTCTGTCTCTTTAAATTCTGGCAGAGCCCAGCCTTGGCCTGGGATATATCCCTCCTCCTTTCTAGCAACAACATGAATGTTTCATGGCTCTGAGCTCACGGAGGAGGGGCCATCCCCACCTACCTACCCCCAGCCCCTACCTGTGTCTTTGTCCTGCTCTCTCTGCTTTCCTGAGTTTGCCGTCCTGGCCATGGCTGCCTGGACGCTTCGCTAAGCCAAATTGTCTTAGAGATCCCAAGTTAAGAACAGCTTTAAATCTTTGAACTTCTTTCCAGTAATAAAAACAAAAGAGTGAAAAATTTAGCATTGTCAGAATGAGGAACTCTGCAGGGTCTGATCAATGAATTGGTTTAGATAGCACTGGGGTTTTGTTTTCATAAGAGGGTTACCATGCTACAAAAAAGAAGTATTCAATGACTCTTGTTAAAGCACAGAAAGGCAGACGTTTTCGGGCCCATCATGATAGGTGGAGAGGCATCTGCAATGGAATTTTGCAGCAAGAGAGAGAGATGGGGCTCAACTCTCAATACAGCACCAGCGAGTGGGAATTTATGGCCCAGGAACAGTGTGGAGGTCAGTGGATGGATAATTACTAAGAAGGAACATCAGGGGTAAAGGGGATTCTGGCTAAATCGACCTATCAGGATTCTTGCTGAAAAGAGGCCTGGGTGATGAGACGTCACGTGGTGCATGAGAGAGGATGAGGACCCTGATCAGATACCAGTGTGGTGGGGCAGGCGGGTTGCTAAACTGACTTAGTAGTTCTTGCTAAAATTGTATTTTACAAGGAAGTTCACAGATAGGCTTAATAAAAGGTTCGGAGCCTAAGGTTTGGTCAAGCAAAAATCTTTCTCAACTGAGCATGAAAATGAGTTTAGAGGTAAAAAAAAAAAAAAAAAATTAACATTTAAAAATGGCCAACTGAAAACAAACCCCAGAACCATGCATGACTTGGGGAGACCACTGTAGACTAATTAATGCAATGCAAATTCGTGAACCATTTTCAATGAATTAAAATATAATCAAGCTACCCATAACACTATGTTAAGAAGAACTAAAGAGTGTCATGGTTAAGAATATATTTGTTCTCCTGAGAGTGCCTCGCAGTCATAGTCATGCAGTCAGTGACCACTGCACCCGAGATGCACACAACTGTTGGCCGGTGACGTTCTTTTGATGACAAGCCTGACAAACCAGCTTTGGCTTTTTGGGTGGACAGTGTTCCAGGGGCAACTTTCCCGTAATATGCTCAATAATATCTTATAACCTGGCACACAGAGAGTTTGACACAGTGACCCCCCATGCCCTTTTAGAGTAGCAATTCGACAAGTATGCTGGAAGGTACTTTGCTGTTCATTTTCGTTCTGCCAAAGAGCTACCACCTGGCACAGGCAGCTGATTCTGACTCATAAAGAAATACTTTATGCCAGTTCTCTGAATATTCATTACACTCTTTTGATCTACATAAAAATATTCTGAAAATACACTTTCTCATCCATAAAATGGGAACTGTACAACTTCTTGTGCTACTGTCCTGAATGAGAAGGCCTCAACTTTGTACAATGGGGATGGTAGATTTAAGCCAACGCTTTGGGATGTTGTCATAGTCACAGTCTGAAGACAGTGGCTATGAGTTTTTGAGGTTTCTCTGAGACATGTGACACTAAAAGCTATGTGTCATAGCAAACCCCACAAATTTCAGGACCCAAAAGGCCTGCATTATGGTTCCAGCTCTAATGTTTATAAGCTGCACGACCTTGAGCAAGCTACTTGGTCTCCCTCCCCTCATTTTCCTCGTTGTGCAAACTTGGGACCACCACCCTTCCTTGCAAGGCTGTTGCGAAGACCTCTCCCCATGAGGCGGGACCAGGTCAGAGGTCCTCCACCTTCTCCCACCATGCAGCTCTGGTCCATCCATGGCAGTTTGTCCTGCCTGTGACCGTCACCTGCCAGTCCACTTGCAGCAGACCCCTTCTCCTACCTGGAAAAATCAAATTACAAGTGAGGAAGAACAGCATTATTATGGTGGGAGCATCAAATCTGCTCTAACTTATAAATAGGCATAAATTGCTCACAAGCTCTGGTAGTTTATTATCAGTAGCAAATTACTTATGATACGTCTCACCTATCATCACTCTCTCAGCGGTTGAACACTGCAGAGATGATAAGGTTTCCCCCACCTCTAAAGCTCTCAGACCTCATGTGTGTGTTCAGGCTATATAAATGTAAATGTTGATGATGATGATATGCAATGTCTGTGGAAAGAGCAGATCCAATGGATCCCTGGAGGGGAGAGAGGGCCTTGTCCCCAAGTACCCAACGTGTTCATACTGGGCTAGGATAGCACAGGAGCGGCTACAACCTGCAGGCCTAATCTGGCCGGTGAGTTCAGAATGGTTTTTACATTTTAAATGGTTGAAAAACAATCAAAAGAAGAAAACCATTTTGTGGCACATGAACATTCTATGAAATTCAAATTTCTACATCCATAAATAAAATTTAGTTGGAGCACAGCCAAGCACATTTGTTTAACATATTGTCTGTGGCCACTTTCCCTACAGCAGCAGAGCTGAGTAGTCACAACAGAGACTGTCTGGCCCACAGAGCCTGAAATATTTACTCTCTGCTCCTTTACAGAAAATGTTTGCCAACCTCTGGAATAGCATGCGACTCACCTTCCTTCAATCCCGAGATATAGAGAGAAAAAAAGAGAGTTTAATTTCTCTCTCGTCTCTTTCTCTATGATTAAGTGGGGTATCTGTGTAGCTTATTATCTCGACTAAGACCTTTCTGAGAGAGAAAGAGGACACCGTGCATACACTGAGGCTGTCCCAGGAAAGCTGGGACACATACCCACTCTAGTTAAAACCCTTAGTGTGAGCAAAGCAAAGTCGATTTGTCCAGGGGAGGAAGAGAAGATTCTGTTGGCCCAAACGCTCATGGATTGATCCTCTGGCTTCCTGAACTAGCAGAGGCATCTCTTGGTCCAGGGCTGGAGAGGAGGGCTGGATGCAGGGGGCGTTGGTCTCCCCACGTGCTATCGGGCCCTGCTCCTCCTGCCCATTCCATTCCCCTGTCCCAGGCCCTCACTGTTTAATCAGTATTTTAATATTTCTATACATTCTTGCTTTGGGAGAGAGAAGATACACTTTTAATAATTTTCATTTTTAGCACATTAAAGAATATTGAATACAACATAAACACCATTTCTCACCTTCATTTGGTTTTGAATTTTACTAAAAGCATGCCCATCACCCAGCTCTGGTTATTTGTATGGCAGATCCAGATTGAAAGAAGTCAAAGGAAGAAGCAAAGCTGAGGACAGTTATGCATTTTTCTGGAAAACCAAAAGCAAAATGCTAATTATGTCTCCCAGGCCAACGAGTTGACACATTAGCGTGTGGCTGAACCATAAAAAGGAGGTGGTTTCGGGAGGTTGGGACATTTGGATCCTCTAACTAGTTCATTTCAGGGGAAAAAAAAGAAAAGAAAAAAAAAACCTGATTGATTCTCGAAGGGGCAGAAGGAGAAGTGATGTCTCAGAGAAGCAAGGGCCATATTATTAATACCATAAGCTTTATATTTCTTTCTGAAATCAATGCTTTGAGTTCTACTTAAAAGCAGGTTCACAGCCTTACTTAGCCAGTTATGAAAGAGAGATGTAATGTACGTCAGACAGCAGCCAGGAGTCACAGATCTGCTGTACTGAATGACCAGGGACTTGGTATCTGTGCCCAGGTATGAAACATGGGAACATCCTGCCCCTCCTTCGAGTATAAGGGAACTAACTATATCACTGTCCTCAGTTGCTCTGGGGTGTCACCTGACTGGCTACCTTAGAGAGACAGGTCCTAGGCTAACTCTGAGGTTATGAGAGAAGCAGTGATTGAGGCCCTACCTGGATCTTGGGGAAGGTATGGCAGCACCCACCTCCTCCTCATGGGTCACCCATCCCAGTGCTCCTCCATCCTGGATTCTGTCCCATGAAGTCTGGAACTCTCAGCTAAAAGTCTTGCAAAGTAACCACTCCCAATTCTGGGAACTGACACAAGGATTTTACTTATCAGGCTTTAGTTTTGTATTTATTTGTTTTATTTTATTTTATTTATTTATTTTATTTTATTTATTTATAATCTAGTAAAAAGAAAAGGGATACATGTATAAAAGTGAAATTTGGACCCTGTTCCTGGATGCTAAAAATGCTGCATGTGTTCTGGTAGGTGGCAGTGGGGGGTCTTCCTGATTCACTTCCAGCCACACTGCCTAAGTTGTTACCTATTTTACTTTTTCCAAAAAGGCCAGCCTAAATGAACACTAAAAGTGTTCTGTTTCCCAGGTTAGATTACAAAACCGCTAGCCCAAAAGATCTTAAAGAAAATATTATATGGTTCTGGGCACAGGCCCTGAGCCTTCAACAGAAGGCCAAAATATGCCAAGATAAAGTTTGGATTTTAGCTAAACATAGTTAAATTTAAAAGATCAAAGTTTTTTTTTTTTAACCTAAAAGAAAATATATGTGGATAGTTATTTCATCCTCAAATGTAGATAAGAATTAAATTGAACAACTCTGTTGAGATGACTGCATAAGATTTAAAATCTTGTAATGACAAAATTATAACAAAATGGAAACATGTGTCTCCCACAAATACATAGGAAAATAGTTGATGTTTTTAATATGCATAAAAAGCCTTACATAAATAAAAAAGGAAAGCATTAATACCCCCAAAAGAAAAATGGGCAAGTAATATGAAGCAGCAATTTAAAGAAAAATACATAAAAATATTAATAAAGGGATGAAAAATGATGAGATTACTAGTAATAAAAATGCAAATTAAAAAACAAACCATTTTTAACTACAAAATTAGCAAAGATTTTTAACAATAATAAAACAATAATGCCAGTAAGGTTGTGATGAGATAGACATGCTCTCTGTGCTGCTAGCAAGAATGTAGACTGGTGCAATACTTCTAGAAACCAGTCGTACACTATCTATCAGTAGCGTTAGAAATGTTTATGTCCTTTAAACTGCAAATTCTCTTAGGTATCTATCCTAGGTAATAATTAGAAACTTGAACGAAAAAATATATTCTAGAAATATTTTTAATACATTCTTTATAATAGCAAAAAACAAAATAAAACCCTAAAAATATGCTCACAGCCCCCAAACAAGAAAGTGTTAAATACAGGGAAGATTTAATATCTTAGAAAAATGCTCATCATATCATGTGGGAAAATCAAGATACAAACATGTTTATAGTGTATGATTTCAATTTTGCAAAAATGATTGACAAAGTACATGTCAAATTATTAACAATGTGTAACTTTCTTTAGGTGTTGGGCTTACAGCTGATTTTTACTTACTTCTTTGCATCATCACCTAAAATAAGCATTTTAAAATTGTTATTTATACATTCATACTTTGCCTTATTCTAAAAATAATTTAGAGCTTAAAATATGAATAATTGAACAATATAAAAGCAACTAAGAATCATTAGGAAAGACGAAGAACAAAATATGGATAAGAAAGTTACTACGGACCTCAGAATGTCCTTAGTGCAAAGAGCTTTGCCAGGTAGTACAGTTTACCTACTAGAGGAAGCCATACATTTGGCTGTAAGCCTCTTAGCAACATTCATGAAGTATAACAAGCTTTGAGCTACGAAATTCACAGTGTAGAATCAAACCAGTTGCTTAGCAAAAATATATGCGATCTGAACATAAGACCAGAGAGAAATGTTTTATATGGATCCTTAAAGACAGGCCAATAAAACTCATGCTTACAATGAGTATAGCTAATGTCATCACACTAAGGTGAAAATTAAGTATAGCTAATGTCACCACACTAAGGTGAAAATCTGAAAAGCCTTCTGATCGCTTGGATAAATCTAGGGCTAGACTCAAGGGCAGCTAAACCAGCCTTTCTGGAGTGAGTTCTGCAGGTCCTTGGCCACCGAGTTTCTCCATGAGGAAGAGAAGAGTTTCCATGGTCACATGGATGTGAGGACATCTGCGTACCCTGTGTGCCTTTCCAATGGTCCCATGCACATTAGCAAATCAACCTGTGTTTACTACAGGCCCATCCAAATTTATTTGACTAATTTCTTTGCAAAATTCCTGTTAAGATCCAAATGAACCAGCCATTAACTTTTCACAGTTTTTATCTGAGAAAAATTCCCAAGGAATATTCATTGCCTTTAAAGTTAGTGAACATCACCTAAATAATAAAAAAAGTAGCTCCATATCATGGAATGACTGTTTGTGGACTTCCTACATCCTTGCCCCTTTGTGAAATCCCACCAGATTGGACTCAAAGATGTTCCTAGGGACTCCTTCTCACAAAGGCCCCATGCAAACCTGGTGAATTTTTTAAGCACACTGATTGTTGGGGGCACTCTCTCTTGAACTCTCCCACCTCTCATTCCACTCCATTTGGCTTTTGCATTTTGCATTCTGCTCCCTGATGCTCCAGGGCCAAGCTCCAAGAAAGACAGAAGCTAATTGTTATTGCTTTATGCCATGGCTAGAGTGTCCAGAATGTTGAGCTGGAGAAAGTAGTGACTGTTGATAGACACAGAGTAAATAAATCAGGCCTCTAATTAAATTTACATGATAAATAAATAGGTTGCCTCATTTATTTAGTAAACAAATTTAGGCAGATAATGAGATTTTCACTGAAGGCTGGTCAAGGCCCCAGAGGCATATGCCAGCTATTTACCCTGTTGACATCCCATGTTTTCTGTAGAAGAGTTTATGTGGTTCATCAGGTGGTTGTGTCTGCATGAGATGGGACAAGTGACAAACAGCAAGAAAGAGAGGCTCCTAGTATAGGGGACTGTCCTTCAATAAAGTCATTTCAGGGAGGGAGGAATCAGGTGTCTCCTGGTAATTGGAAGAAGAAAAGGGCAAGTACAGATGGAGTGTGTTGATCTTGGTGTTAAAAATCTGGAAATGGAGATCAAGAGAGGTTGGGAGTAGAATCAAGCTGGGTCTGATGGGTCTGATGTGTGTTCTGCAGACGGCTCTGCTTTGATGCGGGCGTCTAGCCAGGAAGATTGGTTGAACTGGGAAAGCATCCTTGAATCAACAGAGAGAATTGCCCCCCCCATGGACCAGTGGTGTGGCCTTGGGCTATCATCCCTTCCTTGTCTGTGTGACTTAGTTTCTTCATCTCTACACAGAATAGTAACAGTAAAAGGACCACCAAACAATTGTGAGGCTTGAAACACTTATAAAATTATAAAGCATAATGCAAATGTTTAGTTTTATAATAATATTATATAAAAAAGACCAGAAGCAAAGTGTAGTGGAAAGAAAACTTTTTCTGGTTTAAGAGTACTGAGTTTGAATTCTGACTTTGTTCTTTTCCCTGCATGGAGATGACACTGGAAAAAGTTCTGGTTCTCCCGGGTTCAATCTCTGTCTTCCTCTGAGTCTGTGTCTTATGCTCTGTCTCTCTTTATTTCTGCCTATGAAACAAGTGTGACAACTTCCTGGAAGGGAGTCTTAATGCCAGGCTTTGAAGAATCCAGTTCCTCAGGATTACTGTGCAGGTAAACGTTTTGTAGAGCAGGAATTAATAAAATGACATGGCATCACGGTGGCCCTTTAATCTGCGAGAGCCCTGTGGAAGCCTAGCAGGTATAAGACAGGTGAGAATGTTTCCGAACAGGGTGCCTGAACATCCATTAGACTGTCACATCTATGGCACCTGCCCAATGCCAAGGCCTCAGTTTTAGGTCCTATTTATCATATTGGTCCTATGAGCTCCTCCCTCAATCTCCTTCCCAGGCCCTGTTACTGAAATCCTGAACACAATCCACTCTTAATATAGGAAGACACATAGAAAGATATGATATGTCCATTCTTCTAGGATTTGGGATGGAGTTTCTAGGTCCTACTCAAACATTTCCTTTGTCCATGACTGTATCAACAAGAAGCCATTTCCCTCTGCTGTACCTGCAGAGTGTTCTGTTTCTGTCACTCTTGGGTACTCTTAGGCACTCATCCTATTCTCTCCTCCAGATGTGGCTTTGTAATATAGACTAAACAACCTGAGATCAGGGACCGAGTAGGGAATATATCTATGTCTTCATAGCAATAACCTTATGCCTCGCACAGCCAAAGCCCAATAGATGTTCATGCTTCAAGTGAATGCTCAACTTAAGTCTGCACGCAAGGATGGGGTGGAGGCAGGATTGTCCCATGACCTCCGTCCTGCAGCCCACACTCAGCCCACACTCACCCATGCCCTCTCTCCTTAGAACTAGCCTTTCACCTTTTTCTCTGCTTAAGAGATGAGGAAAAGAGGCAGAAGGGACATTGAAGCCACCACTGAGCAAGAACTTGGCGGACCAAATGCCCGGTCTTCTCGGTAATTGTACCAATCTGGAAAGAAAGAGGGAAGGAAGGAAGAAGAGATCAGAAAGAGAGTTTTAAAACCTTCCTCCTTTGGGGGGCTGGAGGGCTGGGGTCTCTCACTTCACCCTCATCTGTGGTGCTCTCACTTCCAGGAGCTCTGAGTCTTGATGTAAGCCACTCCCACTTCTCTAGCTTTGTCCTGCAGCCTAGACCTCAAGGCGCGCTGGGCCACACTGCACCCTTCCAGCCTCCACCATCCAGTGCATGGACAGCAGGGAATGGTGAGCAGAGCTGGTGGGAATGATCCAGCTCTCCATTTGAGCTGTTTCTCTGCACTGGCTCTGCTCCATGCAGTTCTCGGCAGAACCACATGGTTGGTATGGCCTTGGAGATGTGTAGAAGATCCTGACCTTGGCAAAAGAGGCACCATATGCTTACTAACACTGACTCATCCCTACATCGCAGCCCTTGACACTTCTTTCTCTCTGCCTGAGATATGAGGACACTATGGCAGGAAGGGCATACGAGCCATCGCTCAGCAAAACCCGACAGAGCTGACCACGGCGGAGCCCGTGGTGTGAGCTTGCTGTTCTACCTCTTTGACTCTCCACCCTGGGCAGCAGGATGGTGTAAATAGCGCCAAACCACATCAGGGCCTGTTTCTGTTCAAGCTGAACTAAACTGTCATATGGATGGCAACTTTCCCGTCCACATCTGTTTAGCGTAATTTAAAAATCACAGCCCTTGCACCTACACGATGGGCACCACATGTTGTTCATCTTCCTTATTATCCCAAATTAAAGTGTTGCCTGGTATCTGGATTTTCTGCATCAGCTGTAATAACAGAGCTCTAATCTGACTCCCAATCAAGCTGGGAGAAAGCATATTGGATCAGAGGGGGTTGTGTAAACCCGAGACTCTCACTGTGGCTCGGCCTGGAATCCTAGGCTCGGATGTGCGACGCTCGGATGCCAGTGCTGGCCTTGCGGTTTGGCTCCTGTGCATGGCGGAGGGAGGAGAGCAAGAGAGGACACCGAAGCGAGTGCATCTGGGCTTCATTAGTTGCAATGCAATTTACAAAAGGCAGCTTTTCAGATGTTGGGATAATCAGCAGGCTGTTATGGAGGTAGCGCGCGGTAATCACGGGTTGACACGAGCAATCCATGCTCAGTGAGATAAATGGGTTTGACTGGCAGGGCAGCGGTTGGACTTTAATAAAAAACAAATTGGATTTTTTTTTCCTATGGCTTAATATAAGAATCATCTGGACATGTGCATAAAACCAACACAGTAGCAAAAACCCCTGGCAGAAAGAAAATGCCACCTTGCTGGGTCTCAGAGCCAATTTCTGTGTTATAAATTCTGTGGATGTTTGGGCAGTGGCTGAAACTGGGGTGAGTGGGTTGAGGAGGAGAAAGCAATGCAGGGACCTCTCAGCCCAATCCCAACATAAATCACCTAATAATGGACAAGTAATTTAATACTGTTCTGAAGCCTCAGAGTGAATCATGGCTTTTTCCTACAATGAGTCTGGGTTCTGGTGGGTGAAGAACTTGAAGCTGTTGACTCCTAGAATTATGCCCTCCTTGGGAGCTATATATCCATGTGCCTAGCTTGGTCCAGACGGAAGTCTTCACTGAGGGGTCTATTAACCTTTCCTCTACATATTCAGTATCCAAAGCACATGGAGCTGCCTTCAATCTGCCACATGCACTGTCTCCACCCCTCTAAGGGCTCCATGCCGGCCCTCCCATCCCAAACAGAGCCACTGTTTCTGAGTCTGATGCATTGACAGTTTTCAAACCTGGCATGTAGTGGGTGCTCTTGGAGAAGCCTCAGATGGCTCGTATACTCAGAGCTAGTTTCCAGGCATAGAGGAAAAGAGCAAAATATCAGCAAACTGTACAGAGGACATCGCTGAGGACATCATCCGCAGGCTGGTGAGGATTTCTTTGCATATAACAATGCTGTAATCATCAAAGTCTAGCCGAACATTTTCTGTCATGTCTCTCCCACGTGGACAAGAATTTCACCTAGTTGAAATTCAAATTAAATAAGCCGTGGGGATCTTCAAGTCACCTGAAGTTTGTGGGGTACAAAGGAAGAACATATTATTTTTCACGGCAAGTTGGTGCAAGGATGAGGTCATCTTTAAGGTTCAGAAAGAGCCTAGAATTCTAAAACCAGGAAGGAATTTAGGAGTTATCTATCCAAAGGCAAAGTTACTTGCCCACAGTCACATGGCAAATTGGCTATGGCATCAGGGATACAAGCCCAGGCTTCTGGGTCTTTGATGCTACGCAGTGCCCTGCGATTCCCAGGCCCCTCCACAGGGTCACCTAGAGATGCTGAAGGAAGGGCCTAGCACACCAAGAGCTCCTCCCCAAAACATGGAAGTGTAAATGGCTACTACTTCTTCAACACTATGCATGCTCTTGACAGCATTGCTTAGACTCCCCCTGCCCTGTGCAGCCCTCCCTGCCTGGGCTTCCTGGCACCGCAGAGAGAGAGCACAGAGAAGGCACTTAGCCTGCCTGGAGGCGAGGGCAGGGAGGGGAGACGAGCTGGACAGAGCAGAGGACAGATGCAGTTCCAGCCTGGGATCTGCGCTAACCAGCTGGGTGACCTTGGGCAAGGCTCTTCAATCTTCTGGCCCTCAGGCTCCTTTGACTCTGAACTGTGGTCATGAAATCAACCCACCTCTGTGGCTTTTGTGGCAGTGTTTGTTTTCCTGCAGTGGAACCCTTTATTCTTGCTGAATCCTTCACTGACCACATACCCCAGCAGAGAAAGAAAGAGACAGAGCAGGATGGATGGTTCTGGTTGAAGGCAAGCAGGAACGCCAGGGGGTGCCTTCACATTCACAAGTGACACCCTCCCCCCATCCCCTGCCACGGGCCCTGAGACCCCTCTCCAGGCTCAGGACTCCACAGAATATGGTTTGGGAAACACTGGGTTAGGTGGTCTCAGAGATCCGTTCAGCGTCCACATTTTATAATTCTATTAATAGCTTGTACTCAGGTGTCTGAACAGAGACCATACAAATATAGGGCTCACAAGTCCCAGCAACGCCCCCGCCCCCACCCCCACCCTGAGCTATTGGAGATCAAAATTCACTCTTGCTCCTCTTTGCCCAGGGGAAGGAACCCAATGAAGCCAGAAGGTGCCACCTGGGCCTGCCCAGTGTCCCTCTCTCTTTCTCCCCTCCCCTTTCCTCTCCTCTCCCCTCCCCTCTCTTCCTCTGATCCAAGAAACAGTCTGGCTTCAAGGTTGGAAGACCCTATCAGGCAAGAAGAGCTATCTTATGTGTCTGGAGAATTGGGTTGCACTGTCCATTCAGGTTTCAAAAAAGGACTCAGCACCTGTCAATTCATGTGAGAACTGGAGCAGAGATTCGCCAACACACGATTTGTTCCTTGCAGCGCTGTGGGATGCACATGCTACTGGGTGATCCTGCTATGGGCAGTGATGCCTGGGGCATCCTGCGGACCAGACCCTCATCTCCTTCTCTCTCTTCACTACTCCTTCACCATCGGGGACCAAACTGCCTCCGTGTGGACTCATCAGCCCCACCATTCCCATGCAGCCATTGTTATTAGCTATGTTATTTAAGGCAATTAGACACATTCCTACCACTGGACTGCTCACTAGATTTCTTCTTGCCTTTCATCACACCTGAGGAAAAGAGGGACGTACAGTTTACTCAGTAACTGCTAGGTGCCAGTGCAGGGCACACGAGGGCTATTGCAGTTGTCATCTGCTTTAAGCTCATCTGAAGTAGGCATCTCTATTGATTTCCAAATGAGGAAACTGAGGCTCAGAGTAGTAAAGTGACTTAAAGAGAGAAAAGGCAGGCCCAAGAGCTGAACACACACACACCAGAGTTTATTGTACAAACTTCAAAGCCACTTCCTGCAAGAACACGGATGAGGCCTTGGGCTCCTGAGGTGGGTGACACAGCTAGCTGACAGACAGCTGAGGAGGCCTCCAGAGGACCTGTTAGCATGGGACATCAGGGGCGTTTGTGATCACCAGGTGACTTTAGCAAGTGCACTCAGCAGGCAAACAAATGATCTGAACAGGAGGGACAAATGGCAACAGAGCACCTGCTGAGGATGTGAGTGCTGCCCTCTCCAAGTTGGCATTGACAGTTGAGGGGCTGCCAAGCTAGCCAAGGAGAGGAGTGTGCACATTGTCAAGAAGGAAGCTAGGAGGAGAGGTAGGTAGGGCACCACCCTACCTGGGGCCAGCAGGATGGCCCTAGAGGAGGTGGGAAAGGGGGGCCTGGGCTTCTGCTCCTGGTTTCTGAGAGCTTAAAGGGTGTGGAGTTTGGGACAGGCACACATGTAAGCTGGGCTACTTCTTAGTGTTTTGTGATTATTTGGCGATATACTTTTCGGCACATCATAGTGCTCTATTTCATTCATTTCTTAGTCACAAAAATGTACCTCTCTTTCACTTCAAACAGCCTAGAGCAGTGAACCAGTAGCCTCAGGCCCTGACTCTACAGCCCACCCTCGCACCTGTCTGATGGTGAAATGGGGTGATGCAGGATCTGGCCGCTTCTTCCTCCTTTCCTCTTCAGCTGTGCCATAGGAGGAGACATAGGCACGTCTTGACAGGGTATCGGGAAGTGCACAGCATGTTCTCAAATAAAAACCCTTGCCTACATCCCTCTCTAGTTTTCAGAGTGTACCTTTTGGGAGCACATCAACCACGCCCCTGATGCCAAGCCCCCTGGACTCCCTTCTGTTGGCGTGTTTGGCAATCCCAGCAGACGTGGCCAACAGAAACACCACTCTGGGCCCACAGCACTGCAGGAGAGCAATCTTCTGCCCAGAAACTTTGCAGAGAGCTGGGAACTCACTTATCTACGGGCAGAATTGCCAGCTTGGGAATTCAGCACTGCTTCTCTGCAAAAACAGGCGCTGAATTACCCTGCACTTAACAAATGGTTGCCCTGCTCTCCTAAAGCTGCCAACACAAATTGAATTGTATTTTTTCATTGGTGTATACTGTGGGTGTGCTCCGGAGCCAGCACTAATTTCCCCCAAGCAAGATAAATGCATGGGCCTGAGCCTTCCTGCTTACATTCTGCCTCATTCTAGCAAATTAAAATGTCACCAAGCTACAGCGATCCTTTAGGAGACGGGGTCAGGCGGGGATGGGGGGCTGCTGGGGCTGGGGGGCAGGGAGCCTAGCAATTGCTCTCATGCCTCAGCCACAGCTTAGATAACTAAGGAGCACGAAACTGATAAAACCTGATGAAAAGAGTCACAGCTTGCCATAAAGTAAGAGTCTGTAGAAGGCGGTGTGGATGGAATCTTGCAAGAAGGAAAAGCTATTATTTTATCAGTTTTCTTAAGAGTTGTTTTTACATTACTGGTGTCCTCTCGTGGATTTCCACCTCCCCTCCCATTTGCTCTTATAACCAACCACAATCAATGTGGTTTAATTGAGTTCTGTGAAAATTTTCACCTGGAGGGGCTACTTCCTGACTCAAAGTTCATCAGCACACAAAGTTCGGGCAATCAGAAGTGGAGTTCGACTGAGGGATGCTCCCAGAGGGAATTGCAGCAGGAAGCCGCACTGTGTTTGCAGCTGGAATGCTGCTGGTTGTGCCCGCCTGAGTTCTCTGAAGTCACCCGAGCACGGGTATTAATAATACAACACCTGGTCTCACATGTACTTTTCTGGCAGGCATCTCTCCGGCATCAAAGGGCACTTCAGCAAGCTCACTTTCATCCTTTCCAGAATGGGGGTATGTGGATCTGTGTTCCATCCCGTTTTCCATAGCAGAAAATGCAAGCCCATAGGAACCTCCCAAGTACCTGAGCAGGAGCGGAGAGAAGAATCCAGGGCCACTGCCCCTCCTCGCCAGCAGAAGGTAGAGGCACCAACCTGCAGGAAGCCCTGCCTCAGAGCAATTCTAGGGAACTTTTACCGGTTCCTGCCCACGTGCTCAGAGGTCAGGCTTTGCTCACCAACTCTTCATTAACAAGAGCCTGTCCAGAGGCACTTTGTGTGAGAAACAGTCAAGGAGATGTAGTTTGGAAGCAGAAATATGAGACTTTTCGGGACATTTCAATGGTTTATAGGGCCAGCAGGACCAAACATATGAAACCAAGGCTGTCCCAGAAAATTCAAGATAAATGGTAACTAACCCAGGGGGGCTTAAAATCAAAAGCAGAGAACACCAGACAGACAGGCAGGGAGAGGCCCATCCAATGGTACTTAACCTCCTCATGTGCATTTCAGTTTAGAAAGAGCCTTCGTATTCGTCTTGTCACTCACAGTCCTGGAAGGGGCAGTGAGAAGGGTCCATTGTGGCCCCATTTAACAGTAAGGAGGCCCAGGCTCAGGGAACAGGAATGGCAAGAGCAAATCTTCTTGCATAGCTGGAATCTAAACACAGGGCTTGTGACACCAGAGCCCTGTTCTAAATGCTTCCACCCATATATCCACTTCTCTCTCCTCTCCATCCTCTGGGTCTCTGCTCAAATGCCAGCTCGTCAGTGAGATCTTTTCTTACCTCCCAGCCATGCCCATCATGTTTTGCCTTCTTTTCTTCCATTTGTCCCCAAAGCATTCATCACTCTCTATTTGTGTCTCATCTGCCTCCTTCCTCTAAGTCCAGCCATCAGATCTGAGACTTGTCTTGCTCTTTGTTCTATTCCCGGCATCTAGATCAGGAGTTAGCTGTTTCTGTAAAGGGCCAGACAGTAAATGTTTTAGTTTTGTGGGGGCCACGCACTCTGTTGCAACCACTAATGCTGTCGTAGTGTGAAGGCAGCCCTAGGCAATATGCGTGTGGATGGACGTGCTCCAAGAAAATTTTATTGATGGACACTGAAATTTGAATTTCATATAATTTTTGCATGTCATGAAATAGTCTTCTTTTGTTTTCTTTTTCAACCTTTTAAAAATGTAAAAAAACAAGCCACATGCACACACACAATACATTCTTACTAGTGGGCTACACTAAAACAGGCATTGGGCTAAATTTAGCCTTAGGGCCATAGTTTGCAGACCTCTAGACCAAATCAGTACTGCCAAATGTACTGGTATTCAGTAAACAATTGTTGAATGAGTGACTAAACAAATACCATAAATCAATTATATCATGAAATTGCATCAGGCAACAAATAATGAGCCATTGGGTGTTCATGAAACAGGTGTCTGAGGGGTGTTCTAGAAGTCAGACTCAATCCTGTCCCCAGGGAGCCACAGTCTTGCTTTATATGTAAATGAAGAGCCAAGAGGGAGATGAGATGTGGAATTTCTTCATCAGAGAAAGAGAAGCCAGGTGGTCATCCTAGCTTCCCTGCCCTTTACCCAGAAATTGGGTCTCCTTACTCAAACCAACTTTGGAACTAAAGAGAGGATAATGAGCTCAGAAGCTGGGGCCTGCATGCGGCAGAGTTGTCTCGGGGGCCTGGTGCCCAGAGAGACCCTGCAGGACACTTGCACAGAGACGCATGGCCCACCACAGGCCTGCGGTCTGGGGCTGTGTGGAGGCAGCACTGGGAAGGGAGGAGGAGGCCCCTCCTGCGGCCTGGAGCAGTGGCTGGGTCAGGGGCAGCATCTCAAGAGGAAGCTGTGAGGAGGTTTTCATTCACACGTTCACCTCCGACATCTGAGAGACACTGGGGCAGGAGCCGAAGATAAGGCAGGCAGGGTCCTCGCCCCTAAGAGAGTACAGTGGACAGGAGTTCATAGGCATTAAATATCATTGCATTAAATTTGTAGGGGGTGCTCTGGAGAAGAAATAAGGGTGCTATGAGAGTATAATAGGTGCCCAGATAGGTGCCAAGGCCGTTGTGGATGTGTCTGGTAGACCAGGTCAGGAAGGACACTCCAGGCATGCAGGGAATGTGCAAAGTCCCAATGACACGAAGGAGCCAGGCGTGCTCCGGAACTGAGCCATCAGTGTGACCTGACTATGAGATGTGTGCTGGGGCATAGACCGGTCCTACTGTGAGGGATCCTCCTATGAGACAGCACCTAGCTCCCCTGGGGCCTTGTGTGCCCTGCTGAGGAGTCCAACCTCAACGCTGAAGTCTAAAACTTTTCATTTGAATGATGGCCAGCCACCTCTCTGAATGGCCTACAATCCCGAGTGAGTTCTGCATCAAGGGCTCGAGACTTCTGTACAAATCTGCCTCACACGACAATTTCCAGGAAAGGAAATCCCCATATATGCTCAGGGCTGAATAAACCCAAAATGGCTTTAAGTGACATCAGCCAAGATAGTCTTAATGAAGTCCCGCAATTTGGAAATGACACTCTGAACACAGCCCTGTTTTTCTTGAAAATGTGATGTGCCCCTGCCCTTTGCAGAATATAAAGCCACAAGTTGCAGTGAAAGCAAAGATGAGACAGTTTCTCTAACGTTGGTGCTTGGCCTTCTCACAGTTCAGTCAAGTAAGCGCCCACGCATGCTTCAGCTGGGCTTGCTTTGTTTCTGCAGATACTCTTGTTTATAAACCATGTGTGTGTGGCTGAGCCCCTCTCTGTGGGTCCCTGGGTGAGTGTTTGTCTCTGACTTCTCAGTGTGGCCCCGTAGGTCTCTCTGCAGGCAGTTCAGTCCATTCTTTCACAAAGTGGGGAGGGGTCATAGGGTAAGGTACTCCCCAACCCCGGGCCCTCACACTCTTTCTATGTTGCCTTATTTCTGTTTTTCTCTCCTCCAACGGTCTTTTCCTCCTCCCTTTACTCCTTCTTCTCCCCCCGAGTCTCTGCTCTGTAATTATCCATAATATAAAGAGAAGATTTTATTATTTTGTTATAGCTATTTGAAAGGATCTTGTGTTTCCTGCTCCTAGTTTAAAAGGCTGCCAAGAGAACAGTGTTATATCCCTCTCTCACAAACAGGTAAATGAAGTTTTTCTTTGTTGATGAGTCCTCGCTGGATAAAATGTTCACCGTCTGCTCTCTGCGCAAGGACGCCCTCTGCCAGGGAGCTCTGTTCTCATCAAAATCACACCTGCCCAGCCAGCTTGACTGTTGAGAGCGAGCAGACAATCTAAAAGAGATAAGCTATGCCTGTCCGAGGCTCTGAGGACCCTTACCCGAGGGTTGGAGTTTCACCAAGTTCTGAGAGCGATTCCTCCAAGGCTTAGCCTCCGAGCCTGTTCCTACTGAGATAGTTTCCAGCTCAGTGTGCACCCCTGTCGTTTGGACGGGGCGACCCTTACAATCTCTTGCAGCACAGAGAGTCTTGAAACACTTTCCTTCCGTACCATTTCCCTCTTCCCACACAACACTCCAAAATTTTTACATTCTCGAGCACTGTCAGTCTAACCTGGCCAAACTCGCCAAGTTCCCTCAGAGAAGAGGTACTGAAATTAAGCCAATTTTATATGCATAGATGACTACCTATGCATTTATCAACTTTTTCTGAAATATCATCTTCCAGGTCTTGTATCTCTGTAATATCTAGAGAATTGATCATTCCTCGTTGTTTATCTTCTCTCTCTTTTTGGAAATCCATTAGAATCCTGGGTTTTAATAGTTGCTTCCTTGATATAAGGAGTTTAATTGGGAAGCTCTTAGCATGCCCTAGAGAGCGTAATGAGAAATAAATAATCTTAAGTAGCCTCCCTTAGGAATGAAAGATAAACTCTACCCGGAGGCCATTGTTAAGGAGATTTGCTAATTGTTTCAATAGTGTTAGGCTACTCCCCAATTAAGTAAGCGATTCCTTCAGAGCTGGGGGGCATTGGGTATTACCCTGCTTGGGTATTCCCCTATGTCCCTCGCACAGAGCCTGGGCAAGGAAGGCTCTGTCACCACTTGCAGAGTTAGCCCTCTGTGGTGAAACCGGCACTACCCCTACCCTAAGTCCTTGGTGCCCTTGATTGTTTGAGTGATGGCTAAGAAACCCTGTCAGCTTTCTTGTGCCTCATTGTCCTCATCTGCAAAAGGAGACATTGTCTCTGGACCTCATTTGGGGGACAAAAAAGAAAAGAAAGTCACATTGATTAAAGAAGTGCTATGAGTCACATCCTGTGCTAGGTACTTTCCAATGTATTATTGCCCCTAACCTATAAGGCACATTTTAGTATCCGTCCCATTTTATGGACAAGGAAACTGAGGCTCAGCCAATGAGGCCAAGTGATTTCCTAAGTATCGCAGTTATTAAGTGATAGAGATGGGATTAGGTGACTCCATCTATGGAAGGACCTAGGTGGCCCTGGTAATTCACTAGGTGTTAATCAGCGCGACTGCTGCTGCTGCTGCAGTTACAGAGAGCCAGGCTATTTGATCTCCAAGCCCATGCTCTAAAGGTGAAAGACAAGAAACACACAAAATTCGTGAGACAAGAAGGATGAAGAGCATCACACTTTGGATGAAATTCAAGTAGTTTAAGCCATTTATTGGTTCAAATTATTAGTGCCCAAAGGGCTTGCCAGCAGGGCCACGTGGTTGGAAGCCCACTGGGTACTCAGCCGCTGGCCTTCCTTGAGTGGAAAGAGGGGTCCTGCAGAGAGCCCAGGCTAGGTTCTAAAAAGAAAGTCTCATGTCCCCCCATGGTAAGAATTGCAGGGACCCAGCGTGACCTTGGAGAGTATACTGTCAGTCTCTCTTGCAGACCACACATGGGGGTCAGTTTGAAGGGTTGTCATTGCCCATGGCCACACGCTGCCCAGTGATTGGGCAGTTTTACAAATGAGAAAACAGGACACAGAAGGGAAGAAGAGCTTCCCTCAAGTTCAAGTTGATTCCTTTCCCCTCTTTTACTGCCTCTGCTAACCAGGAAGGAGCCACACCCACATTTTCTCTTCCTTCACTTTGAAGGCTCTGGGATCAGCGAGTATGTAGTGCAGGGGAGAGAAGGGAGACCACTTGGCACCAGGCTCTTCCCCTCCCGAAGTGGCTGTGGGGTGTCCAGGGAACACTGAGGAACCGTCAATTTGAAAAGCCTGCCCTCCCTGCACGTTGAGTCACCCGCCTAAAAACACACCACACATTGGGAATTCCTGACTGAAGCCAGTTCTCAATTAGATTTTCTCTGCCCCTTGTCATTTCCCTGGCTAGACTTCGGCAGTGACACTTGTTGTAGCCGCTACAGAACGTGGCAACAGGGGTAAAAAAATGTCCCTATGCTGTTGACAAAAGAGGAAAGGCACTCTGTTCAATCAACTGTGTGGGAGATTGAATTATTTATACTGCCTTTGTCAGTCACCGCGAAAGGTAATTTCATTGCTGAATTTTAAGTTTTTCATTAATTAACCACTTTTTCAGTTCAGTGCTCCGCAGCCAGGCAGAAACCCACCCACTGCAGAGCCATTTCTGAGGAGGCAGGGCTCTGCTGCTCCCAGTGACATATGGATGTTTCTGTGTTTTTGTTTTCCTGCAGTTACTTTGGCTGTGCGCTGGTACGGATATTGGATGTTTCATTTAAGACTCAGAGTCTCGCCCAAACTGTCTGCAATTTAATATGTCACAGTATATACGTTGGTAAATCATCTCTGTGTCATCTTTCTCAACGTTCTGTTATTAAAGCCCATTTTTCATGGTAAAATATTCCTCCAAGAGATGGCACGAGGTGCACACGTCCCCAAGCCTACTATTTAAGGCTAATAGGCTGAGCCTTCTCTGAAACTAAACTAGGAATTGGGAAAATATACCAGAATGAATCAGGAAAATGTTTTCTTGGAAATGGGATGGGATTTAGACTAGAAAGGGGGTTGAGAAGAGCGCTGACATTTTACCCGAACTCTCCAGATAATTGCTTCATCTTTTTCGCTTCTCTTGGAAAGTAGAAGCGTGGCCAGACTCGCCTGAGAATGGTTTCGGTGAGCCTGTGCAATGATACAGCATAAGGAGGAAGCATACAAAGTTTTCAAAACCTTTTCAAGTGCAGCAGTAAGTTAATGACATTGTGTGATGGTGGAACTTCTGTGTGAGGGTATGTTTTGGGGTGAGGAGCTTTCAAATATCACTCCTGCTAGAAACAATAGACAGAAGCTGTGTCAGTTCAAGGAAGATACCTGAGTACCTACTGTGTGCCAAGCACAAGACAAATCTGAGTGTGTGGGGAAGAACATGGACTTGGTCCCTGCCCATTTACGAGTGTCTGGAATGAGGTGGAAAACGTCAGCAGGTACTGCTTATGGACTGTTGCGAAGGCCAGTACTTCTGGGCCTGGTATGTGATCCCACTGTCTCTAGAAGCCTCTGGTATCTGTCGGCAGGGATGTACTGAGTGTCTGCCCGTTCCTTAACACTGTGAGGATACAGACACCCAGTGCTACAACCAAGGGGTTGTCTGGTGTCTGTTGCCTTGGCTCACCCAGACAGCTGGCTTTTCTTAAAGGCCAGTCCTGTCCTGTGATTTCTTCATTTACATAAAGTACCCCCCAGAGTTCCTTGAATCTAAAACAAAAAAAATCACTTACATAATTTAGTTTGATAAAACTAACATACTTATTATAGAAAATTGAGAAAATAAAGACAAACAGAAAAATGGCTTATGACTTAAAGATTTCCACATTTAACATTTTGATGCATATCCTTTCAATCTTTTTCATCTTTGCATATATTTACATACATAGTTTATAGGGCATACTGCAGTTCTGTTTTGTGACTTTAACTACATAGAAACATCATAGACCAGGCGAGGTGGCTCACGCCTGTAATCTTAACACTGAGGGAGGCTGAGGCGGGAGGATCTCTCAAGGTCAGGAGTTTGAAACCAGCCTGAGCAAGAGCGAGACCCTGTCTATACTAAAAATAGAAAGAAATTAATTGGCCAACTAAAAATATATAGAAAAAATTAGCTGGGCATAGTGGCGCATGCTTGTGGTCCCAGCTACTCAGAAGGCTGAGGCAGAAGGATCGCCTGAGTCCAGGAGTTTGAGGTTGCTGTGAGCTAGGCTGATACCATGCCACTCTAGCCCGGGCAACAGAGTAAGACTCTGTCTCAAAAAAAAAAAAAAAAAAAAAAAAATCATGATCATCTCCCAGGTCATTAATTGCTTTGCTTTCCTTCAACCTTATCTCCTGTTCCCATTACAGGCACGAATAACATCACTTAAGCATTCTCCTTTTTAAGCTGTTCTATTTTTTTTTACCGTTATAATCAATATTTTTTATAATCTGGAAAGTAAATTTTTCCTCACCTCCATAATCATTTTCATTAGACAAATTTTAAGTTTTGAATTGCTAGGAGCTAAGATTTTTGCCTAATTTTCCTCCAGAAATCTTTAACCAATTTATGTTCCTACCAGCAATGTGACAACTTGTTTTTCCATGTTCTTGCCTTAGTTTGCTGGACTCTGGAGAGTTGCACTTCTTAACAATATGTAAGTGTATTTTGTATCCCCTGCCCCAAAATATCATCAACGTGCCATGCACACCCAAGTCAGTTATACACACAGCCGCTTATTTCTTGTACTGGGATGCAGCCAATTAATTTGGCTACTATTGTTGGTGTCTTAAATACAATGAGACAAGCTAACAGCGCTGCACTGAAGCTTTAGCAAACTGTGTGTAAACCCAAGATGTCCAGACCAAGCATGGTGGGGCCAATCGAATTATTTGGACCTTCTTAATGACTGGTTAGAATTCAGCTGTAGTGAGTGGCTATCATCGACATGCAGGAATAAATTAGACAGCTCATAAAGTGATCTAGGCAGGGTGGCCCTGGCTCCAGACTTTACCTGGTGTCCTGGGCTGGCTTTCCTCCCTGCACACTTGTAGCTCAAGCTTGTTACCCCCCTACGCTTAGCCGGCCACACTTCACTGGGAGAGTCACTCCAGGCAGTAAACACAGGTGGGTGCAGCCCCACAAAGCTTGCAGTGCTGACATTGGTCCCCCCACCTGCCACAGGGCTTCTCTTTGTTTTCTTCTTTCCTTCCTCCCTATTTTAAACTGCTCTCATTTAATCTCGCCAATATCAAGCACCTGTGCGAAAGATCATAAAATCCTTTTAGGAGTAAGACGGAGTTTATGTCGAGAATAACAATCTGTCACTTTTGTGAGGTGCCGCTAAATTGCTGCTGTGCAGCCGTGCTCAGGGAGGTGAGGCTGGCGGCCTTCGTCCTGTCACCTGCTTTTCCACACGACAAGCTGCACCCAGGGAAATGTGGCCACTGGCCGTTAGGAGAGCCTGGGGTTCTCCGCTGAAGCATCGGTCTGAGAAGCAGACCCCAAGGGCTCCTCTCGTTTGTCTGGGCTCTGTTGTCGTTTGTTCAGTGGGAGCCCAATATTGCTTTTCCATGGCGCACTTGCTTGATGCCTGGTTTCTAGCACTGCATTGTTCCCTTTTCGTCTTGGCAGTCTTCCCTCCGTAACTGTGAGCTTCCCGTAGGCTCGCTAAGCCACTAGGCAGGGTCTCAGGATATGCGCTTACCTTTTACCTCGCCCTTCTTCTTCCCCTCATGCTTACCAGTAGGAAGCTACCTGCTAGAAGACCCAGGTTCAAATCTCAGTTCCACCATTTAGGGTCTTTTTGTCCTGAACTTGGGTCTTCTTTGCCTTAGTTTTGTCATCTGCAAAAATTGGCATAATAATCTTCTCTTTTAGAACTTATGAAAGGGCTAAATGATAATATATTAAATCATCCTACCACGTAGGGCCATAGCAATGCATGACTCCAGAGAACAACACTGATATTGTCATCTAGAATCATGCCACGCAGTAGTCCCTTACCCAGCTCTGTGCTTGGCACTGAGTGGGTGGTCAGTGAATGGGAGCTGTGGTTGTCGCTGCTGTTATTGGTATTTTCTACTTCTTTTGGAAAACACCCTCCAGTCACTGGGCTATCCTGTTGTTCCCCAAGGCTATTCTGGCAAACACCCCTGGTTATCACTGGCCTACAAGCTTGAGGTTCCAGGGAGAGGTTAGTTCTGCCTCTCAGGAAAGGTCATGAAGGGGAGACCTGAAGGCAGACAACATCCACTCCTTCAAGGGAGAAGGCAAAGTGCTTCTGAGAGCGCTCCATACGCCCATGCAGGCAGAGCAGCCTTGTAGAAATGTCACTTACACTTGAGGGAATAAAACTGGTCTCCTGGCTTGGACCACGCTAAAACCTCTGCCAGCAGGTCACTGACCCTTGGTCAGGTGCTGAGGTCAGAGTTTAGAACTGATCTCACCATCAAACTGCACCAATCCTGGATCTCTTCTAAAAATAATATTTTCCAGCAGTTCATTGAGTGGTTCCCAAACTTATGTGCACATTAGAATTTCCTGAAGATATATATTTTTTTTAATGTTAAAGTCCAGGTGCTACCCAGATCAATTAATCATCATCCTGAGGGTAGGACACAGGCAACAGACCATGGCAGACCAATTTGGGAAACACTGGTTTAGCCTAAAGTGGAAAGAAGGTCAAGGCCATGCAGTGGCCCTGTGCCCAGCCAGCCACTCCATGGTCCATCATGGCTCCCCTCCCCCATCAGGTTGCTGGAAAATTTGCTGTGGAGTTTGTTTTGTTCTATTGATCACAATGCAAATATGTCTTTTTTCGAAGCAACCTTGCCACCACCATATGCATGGGACCTAATCTGTCATTTTCCTGAGCAGAACTCAGAGGACACTTTGTAAATGCCACAGTCAGAGCCTTAAGAGGAAGTAAACCAGAGTAAGCAAAGCCGATCGTTCTGCCCCAGCAGGCAGTACTGCGTCTCTTGCTGTCTCTAACAGAGCAAGAACACACAGGGAGTCTCTCAGACAGACCAAACCCTGAAACATAGCTGTGGAGGAACCAAGTCGTGGCCACACAAACACACCAAAAACAAAGCAACAACATAAAGATGACAAGAGGGGCCCAGCCTGTCTCTGCCTCGGGGGAGCCTTAGACACCACCCCCCTCCTGGGGGCCCCCGGTCACTCACGGTGATCTCAGTGGTTCCTCTAAGCTCTGCCATGCCAGAACTCTGCAAACATGGGTGCTTTTCATTGTTTTATTTATTTCTTAAGATGGAGATGAAGAAGAGAAGTAGATGGGAAGGCAGAATGACCAGCCCAGTTTGGGGCAGCTTCTCACAATGACCACAGTAGTGACAGAAAATCTAGGAGACAGCATTTTACCACAAGGTCTCAGAGAGCCAGCAAGAGAGGCTGTCCCCTTACTAGGGAAGGGAGGTAGGGGGGATCCCCCATGCCAGGCACAGGGTTGGGTCCTCTGTGCTCACTCCTTTTTGTTGGAAGACCCATTTGACAGAGGCTGCTCTTCTGTTGATTTTGTTTTCATTTTGATAGTTAAGATAAATAAGTCAAAGAAAGGGCCTGTCACCTCTTGAGATCAGCCTTTGAGAGTTCAAGTTGAAATGGTCTGTCCATGGGGTAATTATCCTCTGTAGGGGGGGATTTTCCCAGGGAGTCGGGGGAAGGTGGCCCCCACATCAGACAGAGGCTATTGGTCACACACTCATCAGGGTCCCTCCCTGCCCTGGTATCTCTTGCAGCCTCTGCTATATCTGTCTGCAGAGCTGTGCTGATTTCAGGAGGGTTGAGGGCCACGTGAGCAATGTCCCTATGGGAAGCGATGTGCTAGGCTTTAAAATGGTTCTTTTCTTATATCCTCAAGATCAGGCAGAAAGACTAGATATTTCTAAGTTTTTCTGATATTTCCCTGATTCTCTCCCAATTCCTACATGGACCCTCCTTCCCCCTAGAGCCCACTGGTCCTTTCTGAACAGCCATAGGTGTGTCCTTTCCATTCTGCGATCCATGTTACCCCATTGCAACAAATCGAAAACATTTATATAATAAACCATGTATAAAGGCACCCTACCCAGGTATCTAGCACAGATAATGAGTATTCAATATATGTAATCTGAAATGAATTGCCTTTGGAGAGAGAGGTGGATAATTGAGCTGGCTAAGAAGCATATACATTTTACCCCACTCTGGGCCCTGTGCCAGCAGAGAGGAGTCTAGTCCAGCATGGCCCTGCTCCTTGGGAGACCATGCTTTTGTGAGCGAAGCCATGTAAGGTGCAGCTTTAATTCCCAGTCCAGAATGTAAATGACCTCTACAGGCAGGGGATGTGACTTGCATTTGATCTTAGCTTATCTTGAGAACAAAGTCATTTCCCAAATAGAGCATACCCTACCCAGGACAGACCCAATCCTTTCAGATCTGTTAAGCTCTTTGTTGAGTATTGTCATTTTGCCAATGTCCCCAACCTTTGGTCACTAGACCACTTGATGAAAGGCCAATAGTTAAGAAATAAGTTGGAATAATGAGAATTCCTTTCTCTGCCGACAATCTTTTCATTCTAGTAAATTGGGTCCACATTCACTTGGATGAGCATTTTGTGAAATGCCATACTCAAACGTTAAAAGTTTACAGATGAGAAATTTCAGAAATCTAGCTCCCTCCACCCCCCGCCTTTTTTTCCCTTCCCTCTCCTCTTTCTAATTGTTCTGCCCAATGCAGTGTGGTGGTTACATTAGTAGGAGTGTAATGGTCTTATCAAGGAACGTAATTGTCCTGCTGTATTGGCCATGGGCAGGCACCATCTGGAGGGCGAGCATTTGGAAACTTCCCATTTTAAAGGGGAAATTGACAAACTAGAGCTGAGAGATGGTTACAAGCCTGGAAACTGTGCTGAACAGATCGAGGAAATGGGTAGTGTAGAGGAGAGATAGTTGAGAGGTCCTGATGATTGTTTTCAAACAGTGGAAAAATTCTTGTGTGGGGAGAGGATAGACTGATTCAGTCTTGACCAGATGGCAGGACTAGGACCCATAAGTGGACTTAAGAGAGCAGCAGGTTTGAACTTGGACTGGGCAAGACATGTCTAACAGTTGCTGCTCGTCCATCATGGAGAAGCTCTCTGATAAGCCACAGGCAGCATCCACCCCGTGTTGTCCGGCAGATGCCGGCCACCAGGGAGAGCAGAGGGGGATTCCAGCCTGGGTCGGGGGAGTCAAATTTGCTTTGACTCCCTCTTGCCCATCTCCTCCTCCTTCTCTCTCTTTTAGTCCAAATTCCATTATGAAGCCCTTGCTGAGCAAGGGCCTGGGTCAGTGATGCTCAGCAGAGCCAGTTTGGAAACCTTTCAAAACATCATTACTTACACCTTACCCCAGGCTAGTTAGATCAAACTATCTGGGGGTGGGACTCAGACATTCACATACTTTACAAGGAGAAGATGTGATAATAACCCTGTTTCTCCCCTCCAGGAGGCTAACATGTAGGCACTGAACATGCTGGATTATTGTTTAAAATAAAATTTAGTTTTGTCTCAATAAATTAGTTGCATCTAAGTTTAGATCCTCCTAGACAGTGTTAGTAGCTTCTATTCTGACATTATTTTTGCACAGAACACTAGCACTAGGAGACATGAAGGATGTGTGGACGTTTGGGTGTACAATGAACATGATCCGTTTTCAGACGTGATGGATGTGCTGCTGACTTTGACCTTGGTTTCCCGTTATGCTCCTGTGTCTTGACTGGCAAAGGGCCAACACCTTGCTCCACGCCCACCCCAACATCCCTCTTCCAATCACCAGGGTACTGTCGGATAGCCAAGAGCCTAAACAGCTGCAAACTGTACAATTTCCCCTCTTTTAGAGTTCTTTGGATGATGAATGTACTTGGTTCCCAAACAGGGCTGGTTGTGTCAGCCGAGAAAAGAGGAAGCACAATCTCTGAAATTGCATGGAGGTGTGTGGGGATGGTATAGCTGCTCTTGTGGGACCTTCTAAAGCTATGCTGCCCAATAAAAAGATAATCCAAGCTACATTCTTAACTTAAAATTTTCTAGTATCTACATTAAAAGAAGTAAAAATGGGTAGATAAAATTAATTTTAATAACAAACTTTATTCAACCCAATATACCCAGAATATTATCATTTCAACATGTAAACAATGCAAAATTATTACACTAAGAATTATTACATATTAATAAGAATAATAATTATTACACTGAAATCACATTTACATTTATTGCATATTTATGACATTGAGTATAATATATGCCACAAAATTTACTTGTTTTAGGTACAAAATGCAATGATTTTTCAGTAAATTTACAGAAATGTTCAACCATCACCATGATCTAATTTTAAAACAGTTTCATCACCTAAACAGAAACTGCCGGCCTATGTGCCATCATTCTCAGTTCCCATCCCCAGCCTCAGGCAACCCCTAATCTATTTCCTATCTCTATAATTACAAAAGTAATTGTAAAATATGTGATCTTTTGTGTCTAACTTCTTTCATTTAGCATAATATTTTTTGACATTCATTCATATAGCATATATCAGTCCTTTGTTCCTTTTTATTGCTAAATAATGTTCCATTGCATAGATATGCCATATTTTGTCTAACCACTCACCAGTTAATGTACATTTTAGTTGTTTGTACTCTTTGGCTATTACATGCTAATAAAGATTCTATGAACATTCATGTGCAAATCTTTGTGTGGCCATAACTCATTGTAACCTTGAACTCCTGGGCTGAAGCGATCCTCCTGCCTCAGCCTCCCAAATAGCTGGGACTACAGGCATGTACCACCATGCCTAAGAATTTTTTAAATTTTGTGTAGAGAGGGGGTCTTGCTGTTTCCCAGGCTGATCTTGGAGCTCCTGGCCTCAAGCAGTTCTCCTGCTTCAGCCTCCCAAAATGGTGAGATTATAGGCATGAACCACTATGTCCAGCTAGACATATATTTTCATTGCTCTTGGGTAGCTACCTAAAAATACAATTGCTTGGTATATGTTAACTACATGCTTAACATTTTAAGAAACTTCAAAACTACTTTTTCTATGATGAGATATGTAGCCAAGTATGGTGGCACATGCCTGTAGTCCCAGCTGAAGTGGGAGGATCCCTTGAGCCCAGAAGTCCAGCCTGGGCAACACAGCAAGACCCCATATCTAAAAATAGTAATACTAATAAGATATTTTACATTTTTCAAAGAAAACTAAGTCTTAAAAATCTAGTGTATATATTACACTTCTAAAATATCTCAATTTGGTCTAGCCACATGAGGGTAGGGGCCACTGAAGTAAACAGAGGAGGTCAAAATGTCTCTGCCCAGATATTCTATCTGGAATCCTAAGCCAAGTCAAGAGAATGTGTTTTGCAAACTAACACACAGGTACATGCTTCACACACACACACATACACACGCACCATGAACACATACACAACAGCCCCACCCTCATTACTCTTCATTTATGATTTATTCATTTGCCTTTACTGAATGTTGCAATAATTAGATTGCACTAAATAAATATGCTTTACAATAATTCATCCACATCTTTCTGAAACACATTTCTCAAGGGACCAAAGGTGATAAATTAACAGAACTATACCCCCAAAATGAAGATATAGAACCTCATTAAGGGTTGATGACAAATATTAAGAATGTGGAGAGACAACAAAGATTAGAAAGCTGAACATATTAAAAATTGTGTCATAACTCTGAATGTCTCTATTATCTGTCAGCGATGTAGCGTTCAGCTAGTGAGCCTGTGTTGAGCAGGAGTTTGGGGCTGTTTCTCCTACTTACTTCATCATTCCCGCCCAGTTATCCAAGATCCCAAGATGTTTGATCTCTTAGCTCTCTAAATTTCTAACAAACAGCCTTATATATAATTTTGAGTCTCCAAATCACCTACAGAGTGAGAATCCCAAGGCCGTAAGATGGGTCCCCTTTAATACACAGATTCCCCAAAAAGATTGCTGTTCACTTTGGGGCTATCTATACCATTTCAGGAAGCTAAGCTAAAGTCTATCCAACTTTTTGGGAACTCTCTTTTCCTTCAGATCTGGGTAAACCTGTCTGAACCCTTCAAGGTGTGTTGGGTACTGGATACATATTGACTAGAAAGATAGCCTGCCCACCTGGGCATGCATATGGTAGTGTTTATGGGCAGAAAATTATAGATCATCCTCCTAAACTTTCACATTTGACCTATTATAGCAATTGATAGATTATTTCACATTTCTAAACCTACACTCCTTTTCAGTTCAATTCAGGAGTCATTTATAGGTGTCTACTATGTGCCAGGACTGGAATAAATGCTGCAGAAAGTGAACAAATGAACACTGAATGAATAAATTGTCATTACTACCACTGGGGAGAGCACAGACTAGCTGGAAATACAGGCACAGAGTGATAATAACACGCTAAGTTTTAGAAAATATTATACACAAAGTTATGGCTATAGGAAAGGAGAATAAGAACCAACTCTGCTTGAGGAAGTTGGAAATGTCATCCCAAAGAAGATGACCCTGGAATTGGCCTTGTAGGGTGAATAGGAGATTTCTAGGTAGAGAAGAAAGAAAGGCAGAGGGGGTGTTGTGTGCAAAGGCTTGGTGGCCTTAAGGAGAATGGCACTTCAGCTAGCAGTGACCAGTCCTGTGGGCTTGGAGGTGGGTCACAGAATAAACCTGGGGGCACCAGGGCAGGGAGATGTAAAGACAATGTTGGGCCAAGCTAAAAAGCATGGGCTTTATTCTGTAGGCAAAACTAAGAGCCAAAACATCTCCTGGGCGAGGCAGAGAAGTTATGGAGCTGAGGACTAACCCTGAGTTGGGCAGGCCTATGTCAGCATGGAATAAGATATTTGCGGTTCTGGGAGTCCCTGCACTTACAGGTCCGAAGTGCTCTGATTCTGTGGGTGATCTCAAGTGTTACAGCACATGCCATAAACAAACAAGTATGTTTGAAAATGAAGTCGGGTAGGCTCCTGATTAAGGACAATCATGTAGTGTTTAAAGATGCTAGAAAAAAAGGAAGAACTTTTCAGACCAGATTTGGATGATGTCACTCTTTTCCAGCAACCAGAAGAGTTTTTGAAACAAAAGGAGACAAATAAGGGACACAGTGTAGACATTTACTGGCCAGCCTTTCATCTCTCTAAAGGAGCTAAGGACTCTTACCCTAGAGGACCCATTTGCCTGGGTTTCAGAAGAGCACATGGGTACAAGCTCAGCCTCCCCAGGGTCAACTTGGAAGAGAAAGGGTAGGAGACTGGACATATACAAATGTGCACCCTTAACCCACAACCTAAAATCCCTGAATCCCTGCATTAGTATTATTATTATTAGGCAGCTATGACCTGTCTGTGCCTTTTGTTTTGTTCTTGCTTGCCTTTCCACTATACTATATGTTTTCTCGGGGCAAAGAGGGTATATATATATATATATATATATATGCCTTTATAAACATCCCTCACTCCACTCAATATAATGCTATATTTAGGAGATGCTTATAATCGATTTCTTGACCTATCAATGAGAATTTCAAATGAAGGAGAATGCATTCATTTGAGAGGCCTTGGTTTGGAATTTTGCCTCATACCCATCTGTACCTACCTCTGCTACTTATTCCCAATCTAGTGAGTGACTTCACATCTCTTGCCAAAATCCTCAGGATCTGAGATCAGTGAGCTCTGAGCTCTGATCCCTGAGGATCTGCCTGGAATGATTTCAGGAGTCGTCCTTAAGAGCGTGTCAGCATCCTTGGTAGGTAGGAAATACCTACATTTTTCATGACCATTTCTTTCCTGAGCATCAAGCATGTTCAGTATGCCCTAGGGTTTCCAAATGTGCAGTTTTTGATGATGTGCTCTAGGCTACGTAGGAACAGACTTTAGAAGATAGGTCTCAGTTTCAGGGTGATACTTAGTTCCCTTATTTTAAAAATGCTTTTCCATTAAAAAAGTATTGCATTTGGGTTTTTTCGGCCATCAATCAGTCAGTGAACACCTACCTGCTTAAGACCTGTACAGCACTTACAGAACAATATATATGTGATTTTATTACATATTTGTGTGACAAATGTTTCTATCCATGGAATAGACCACATGCTTTATGAAACATTGTAGAAGAGAGTCAGGTAATAAAACCAAAGCATTTGCAGAGATATTTTTTATTTAATCAGTTAGTATTGAAAAGAGAAAGAAATCAAAATATGGAAATGTAATTTACTACAAATTGTCTAGAGGAGAGATATTTACAGTTTATGATATAGACTAAACAGCATAAGCTTATAAACTCCAAATGGCGGCTACCTCATGTCCCTTGAGGCCTAGTAACAAACACTGAAAAACCTAGGAAATGTCATCAGTATACACCCATGCACATAGAATATTGATCAGAAAACCCTAAACTGAATGTCACTTCCAAGTTTAAATGAAACCTGGAGAGTTCTCATAGGCCCCACTAAAATCACTGGTAAAACCTAAGACTTGATAATCACTGTTGTATTCAAATAAGAGTGATTCTATGAAAACACAGTGGCCGCCTTTCTGTTTCCCCTGCCTTACCTGCCACCATTCAGGTCCCTTTACAGAGACTATGACCTTGAGAATTTGTTCCTGCTTCATTTCTTGTATCCCTCATCATTGAAAGTTGTCTTGACAGCAGCACAATTCCCCAGGACCATCTTGTTTGCAATAGTAATGATTGTGATGACAGTGATAATGAGAGTGAACAGCTACTGAGTCCTTGCTGAATGCCAGACAGTGTGCTAAGCACTCTGACATGGGTTTTCTCTATGAATCTTCCCCACAATTCTGTCAGAGGGTCCTCTCACTGTCCTTATTGCATAGATACTTTAGAGAAACTATAGACTTTGTCCTAGAGTAAAATCATCATACAGTAATAATAGCAGAAACAGTATTTGGCTCACACAATTAGAGTCCAGAGCACTGGGGCATTAACCACCCAGGCTGCAGCACCTTCCAGGTAGGCCATGCCAGGTACCAATTGTGCCATCACAAGTACAAAGCTCTGATGCCAAGTTCTGCTTGGGGCCCATTTTGACCATCTCCTCACTCAATGTGATACAACTACCCAGGATTCCAAATTCAGCCTCTCCCATGTCAGGATCTTTTAACCTGGCACTTCAGGTAGTTTCCTGCTGCACAAGATTATACCTTTATCAGCCTGAGAGCCATTTTTTTTCCTACAACCATTTTTTTTTAATTTTATTTAGAAATATTTAACAATTATCCTTTTATTTTTCTTTAGTTCTAAACAGCTGACCACTCTTTGGTCTTTTTTGTCTTCTGATTTTTGAAATTCAAAGCATTCCTACTTTTCAAAGATATTGGGAGTCTGCTCCCATTTATTTACTTACCATCATTACTTGTGGCCATTAGAATTTAAGATACAAGGTACCAGCTGCATCTTCAGGCTCTTGCAATGGGGGTCATTTTACCATCTGCTTCTGGGCTTTAGTTACAGAATTTCTGAATTGAAGTCAATATAAATCATATTCATTGTATCCAAAGCAAAGGGATAGGGGAAGGAGAGAGGGTTGGAGGGTAGTGTGGAGAGTAGACAGTGATTTCCACTTACAGATATGGGCAGGTCAAATACTCACAGATTGGCTATTCCCAGTTCAGAAGAACTGGATTTAAATTTAATCCCCATCCCCCACTAGTGGTGAGATTATCTGGCAGATTTCAGCAGCCTGGCCTGATATCCTCAACCCAAACTCAAATGCCCACAGCAGCCTGAAAGTAAATGAGTGAAGCAGGCCAAAGCTAAGATGATAAATGTTCACTGACCCTCAGCCTCAATAATGGGGACACTAGGGAATTCAGGGATTGTGGGGAACTGGAGGGATATGGCCATCTGAGTGGGTAGCGAATGCTCAAAGCCAGCCAATTATTGCCACCAAAAAACCAGTGTTGCCAGATCTTCCTTCCCTGCCCTGACCCAGAACAGGTGGATGTCTGGATATCCAGGTGATTATTGCTTCCTGACTTTTAAGCATTGAAGACTGATCCAAATTTAAAAGTCAATGCTGGCCGGGCGCGGTGGCTCACGCCTGTAATCCTAGCTCTTTGGGAGGCCGAGGCGGGCAGATTGCTCGAGGTCAGGAGTTCGAAACCAGCCTGAGCAAGAGCGAGACCCCGTCTCTACTATAAATAGAAAGAAATTAATTGGCCAAATAATATATAGAGAAAAAATTAGCCAGGCATGATGGCGCATGCTTGTAGTCCCAGCCACTTGGGAGGCTGAGGCAGAAGGATTGCTTGAGCCCAGGAGTTTGAGGTTGCTGTGAGCTAGGCTGATGCCAACGGCACTCATTCTAGCCTAGGCAATAAAGCGAGACTCTGTCTCAAAAAAAAAAAAAAAAAAAAAAAGTCAATGCTGACCAAGACTTGGGCCAAATGAAAGCCCATCCATGAACAATCAATGTGCTTTGAAGGGCTGACAATGTGCAAGCTCTATTCTAAACCTTCTTCTCCCAGCTTGACTATTGCTTTGCAATTTAGATCTCACTTGAAATTTAGGGCTTTTTTTCTCTCCCTAGTAATGGCTAAGGAAGTCCTAAAGAAAGCTTAATTTACAACATAAATTCAGTGACTCTTCATTTAGGTTTTGTTTTTAATGATTTCTATGAATATAATTATGCTTAAAATTTCCAGCCAAAGATCCATAAAGCAAGGATTAACCTTTAAAGTGATTATTATTATCACATATTATTGTATATGTGGAAGTAATACTATGGAAGGCCATTCTAGGACACTCAAGTTCATAAACATAAAAAGGCAAATTAGTAAACTTTATATATAAGATGTGATAGCATAGAATTGTTCAAATTCTTTACATTAAAAACAAAATTAAATGGTAAAGAACAAATGGGATTCATTTCTTTTAGCAAATATTATAGATAAATATTATAGCCTGGTTTTAAGAAGTTCTTACAAATCAATGAGGAATACAGCTCCAGTAGGTAACTGAACAAAAGAAATAAACAGACAATTCACAAAAGAGGAGAAACAACTAATTAAAGAACATATGGGGAAATGATTCAACCTCACTAGTAATTAAAGACATGCAAATTAAAGCAACAAATATAATTCCCAGTTCCCAAATATAATTCCCATTGTCTGCTCCAGTTCAGGCAATGCTGCAATGAAGCAGGTACTGCTATGCGTTACTGATAGACAAAATATAAAGCCTCATTGGTAAGCAATTAGTTAATATAAATCAAGAGTTCAGTTCTATTAAGGAATATTGAGCTCCTTCTCTGTGCTAGGCATTGAGCGTATGCAAATGGCAAAGGCCCACCCCTGCTCTCAAGGAGTGAGCATGTTTCCGGAGGGAGACAGACACAGGTAACTCTGTTATTAGAATGTAAAGGTCAGAAGCATCCACACATGTGACAAATGCAGTAGTGGGACCACAGCTTAGCCTGAAGGATTTGGAAGGTGTCTTGGTCCATTTGTGCTACTACAACAAAAAGACCCAAGACTTGGTAATTTCGAAACAATAGAAACTAATTTCTCATAGTTCTGGAGGCTTCGAAGTCCAAGATAGAGGCATTGGAAGTATCTGGTGAGGGGTGCTCTCTGCTTCAAGAGGGGGCCTTGTGGTATTAAGTACATTCACAATGTTGTACAACTATCACCATGATCCAATTCTAGATCTTTTTCACCTTCCCAGACAAAAGCTCTATAGCCATTAAACAAGAATTCCCCATTAATCTCCTCCCTCAGCCCCTGGAGACCTCTGTTCTACTTGCTGTCTGCATGATTCCACTTTTATGAGGTATCTAAAACAGGCAAATTCATAGAGACAGAAAAGTGTTTTGGAAAATTCCAAAATGTAAAAAGAAAAATATTCTACCACCCAGAGTTACCCATTTAACATTTTGGTGAATCCTCTCACGTGTTTTCATTTTCCATATGCATGTGCATATATTTACTTTATTTTGCTAAATTGAGGTCACACTATCCATGCTGTTTTGTAACTGCTTTTGCCATCTAATGCCACACTGTGAACATCCCAGGTCTTTGTATAGCATAGAGGTTAAGGACGTAAACCCTGAGACAGACTGCCAGGGTTTGTCTTGATTTCACTGCTTATTCGATTACCCGCTGCGGCCTTGAGAAGTCACTTGTTTCCTCATCCGAAGGAAGGAGATGATAATACTAACACCAAACACATGGACTGTTAAGGATTAAATTACATCCTAAATGTGCATGAACACAGTGCCTGGGACTCAATAAAAGAAAGCTGTTATTAATATTTAAGAATCCTCCCAATTCTTCCAGACAATATTTTTAATGGCTTCGTAAAGTACTTTATTGTGTGGATACACCATACCTTGCTTAACTAATCTTCTCTGTTGAACATTTACCATTTCTAAATATTTACTCAAATAATGCTGAAAAACTTTTCCAATGGATATGTATAAATAACTATTTCTTTAAAGCAAATTCTTAGACAAGAAATTGTTGGGCCAAAGAATATGCACAGTTGAAGGTTTTTGATACATGTTCGTAGACATGTACCAAAAGACTATAATAGTCACAGAAGCAGGAAAACAACTTATCAATAATGCCAAAAAATTAGAAACAATGTAATTGTCTAAAGAAATAGATTAAATGTGATTTATTTAGAGTAGTATATAAGTATTTATATTTATTGGAGTAGTATTTATATTTATTTTTATTGTATTTATATTTTATTTTTTTATTTTTATTTATTTTTATTTTATTGTAGTGTTTATATTTATTGGAGTAGTATATAAGTATTTATAAATATGTTTGCAAATCTTACATAAAAACATAGAAAATGCTTGATATAATGTTAAGTGAAAGACCCGATGAAAAAGTAAGTTTAGTGGAATCATAATTTTTTAAAATCCTATGCATGTGTAAGGCCAAAGGAAAAAAATCACAATAGAAAATTTGAGTAGTAGGACTATAGACAAATTTTTCTCTTATCATTTCTTTTCTAAATTGTATTTAAAGAGCACAAACAATGTAACAAAAGAAAAATAATTTCCCTGGGAAAGTATGATTTGTCACTAGATTTGAAGGCTGTTATTGGAATTTAGTCTTTTAGTCTCACATTGCAGGTAGATCTTTAAATAAGCACCCACAATAACATAGTCCAAATTTTAATTTTCTGGTTGAAAATTTTTCAAATACACAGTTACCTTTTCGAGCCTTATCAATATATATTCAAGGACCGTGGAGGTTGGAGATTTCTGCCGTATAGTATTGGAATCAGCAACAAGATCAGACAGCCATTATTTCCCAAAGGAAATGAAGCTAACAAGACTCCAGAGATAACAGCTACATGCTACCTCCCGGAGTCCAGTTGCTTTTGTGAGGGCTAAAATCCAGGGAAAGGCCCCAACTATCCATTCATCTAGTTATCTTCTCATGGCCCTCCTGGGCTCTGGGCCCCTCAGTCTGCCCTACCTTGAGCTGACAAACAAGTTAATGGATATCTCTGACCCTCAGTTTTCTCATCTAAGAAGTGGATATAATAATCATATAACTACCTTATAGGATTGTTGCAAATTCAAAAATGCTAACATAGTGCTCCAGACATAGTAGGCCCTCAATAAATATTAGACATTGTTATTATTATCCTCTAGTTCACTTACTGTTTTTAAAGATAAAAACAACATGGCCTAGGGATCTGTGACTTATAGTTTAGTGGGAAGAGCCATGGATTCGTAGTCAGAGGACCTGGATTGTAGTAATGGTTGAAACACTTACTTGTCTAGTGGCCAAGGGCAAGATACTTAATCCTTAAAGCAATGCTGTTAATAGAAATAAAATTTCAGCCAAAAATGTCATTATGAATTTTTTAGAAACTACATTACAAAAAGTAAAAAGAAACAAGTAAACTTAATTTTAATAATATATTTTATTTAGCCCAATAAATCTAATATTATCATTTGGACATGTATTCAATATAAAAATTATTGATGAAATGTATATATTTTTTTCTGTACTAAATCTTTGAAATCTAGTGTGTATTTTAACTGATAGCCCATTTTTCAATTGAAATCTAGTGTGTATTTTAATTGATAGCCCATTTTTAAATTTTTCATTTTTCAATTTGGAGGCTAAATTTTCATCTGAAATTATTGGTCTATATTTTATAAAATTTATAGTTGAAAAATTAGATTCACATACCCAAGTTGTTCCAAATGTATTTTTCCAACAACTGAATCAAGTGTCAGTTTTTAAATATAAATTAATTAAAATGAAATAAAATACTGAATTCAGTTCCTCAGTTGCATCAACCACATTTCACATACTCACTGGCCATAAGTGGCTAGTGGCTGCCATTATTAGAGACACAGCTACAACTGGGTACAGCATCTATTTCACTGGGTTGTTGTAATATTGTTTGTATGAGATAGTTTTATAAATCATAAAATGCTGTCCAAATAGATTGCTTTTCCTCCCAAAGTCACCCAGCTAAAGAGAGGTGACTCAGGGACCAGGACTAAGCCAGTGTAATTTCCATGTATGGACATTTAAAATTTGAGCTATATTCATCCTGAGTCTGGCTTTCAATTTTTTTTTTAACTGTGATCCACAGTAAGAAATACATTTTACATCACAACATAGGACTCATAAACCTGTGTGTGTGTGTGTGTGTGTGTGTGTGTGTGTGTGTGTTCATATGGATCAGAAGCCATTATTATTTCCCAAAGGAGAGTTACAATGAGGATATTTTAAAATTTCATTTTATTTCTTCCACTGGTCTCCTCCTCCTCCTTCTCCTCCTTTTTTATTTAATGCTGGTCATGACCCACTAAATTGATTTCATGGTCCACTAATGGGTTACAAACCACAATTTGAAAAACACTGATCTTAAGAGTCCAAACTGCCAGGCATTTTAAAAATTGATTTGTTTTTGTGTTGCAAATAATAACCCTTCTGTAGCCACCAGTCAGTTCAAAAGGGAAAAACATCCTCCCTGATTTAAATAAGAAGTATGACATTATTTTAGATAAGATACAAGGAAATAAGTGAGTTACTTGCTTTTCTGTTAAGTAGCAATTTCTTTTTATTAATTCAGCAAATGTTTATTGAAGGAACACTGTAGCTGGCTTTGTTAGGCACTAGTTAGCCTCCCCAAGACAGACAAGATCCCTGTGCTCACAGGGCATCAGCTATAAAACAACAGAAAGCCACTCTGCAGTGACTTAGCCAGAGAAGAATCTTGGGTGTTTTGTGTTTCCCACAACAAGAAAACAAGAGATGGGCAGTTCAGCACCAGTGTAAGATATCCAACAGCACCATTAGTTACTTAACTTATTATTTTTCTATTCCACAATTCATGGTCACAAAACAACTGCCACACCTCCAGGCATTATGTCCATATTCCAGGCAAGAAGAAGAAAGAAGTAGAAAGGGAAAATTTCCCCCAGAATCTCTAGTACACAGGGGGTGCCAGATAAAACATAGTATGCCCAGTTAAATGTGAGTTTCAGATGAACAATTTTTTTTAATATAAGCATGTCCCACACAATATTTCACACATATTTGTACTAAAAAAGTGTTCATTGTTTAGGTGAAATTCACATCAAAGTGGGTGTCCTGTATTTTTATTTTCTGAGTTTGGCAACCCTATGAGCACAATTCTGCTTGCATTTCACCAGCCAGAACTATGGCATATGGCTATCTTGGCTGCAAGGAAGGCTGGTTAAATCAAGTCATTTTTAAAATTTCCAGACTCAGTGAAAGAAGAAGGCAAGAGAAGGAAGTTGGTCAGAGAGTTGAGTGAGCCAGCGTATGAAATCTGCTACAGTTCAGTGTTGCTCTGGCCTTTCTTATAGATCATAGTAAGGAATCTGGAGTGTAATCTATGGTTAGTAGGAAGCAAATGAAGAGTTTCAAACAAAGGAATGATGAACTAAATTATGTTTAGGAAGATGGCTCTGGCTGCTGTGTGCAGAATGTATGGCAGGGGTAGGGGTAGGAGGCAGGGTAGACAAGAAGCAGACAGACCGGTTAGAAGTCCATATGTTCTCCAGATGCCCCATGCAGCCCTCTCAAACCCACATGCAAGTGACAGCCAGTGGTGCAGACTCAGCCTGGCCCTGCCTCTTGGCTGCATGGGTTGGCTGTTAATGTTTGCCCATGGTTCATGCTCCTTATTCAGCAGTGGGGGGTCTGAGAGCCATAGTACATGGAACATCCAAGCTTATTATTATGAGGCCTAGAATCTCCTACAAGGAAATGGACAAAAAATTGCTTTTTAAAATATTGAATTAAAAAAATCAATGAAATGCACAGAAAAAGTAATAAAACCTCTACTACCTCTTAGCAAAAAAGTTAAAAAGTAACATGGAAGATTTTTATACCCTGACATCTGAGACTTAAAGCAAAAATTGAGCAATCTGATTTTAGAGCTAAGAACCAATAGAAAAGGGAAAACTTGATTTTATGCTTCTCTCTCTCCAAGGGGCTCTGTCCCACTGAGGCATCCTGCTCCTCTAACTCCATCCCTCCCTTAGTCCTCCTCCAGCAGGTGCTTTTGTCTCTCCTTTGACCATTTCTCATTGAATTAAATCAATTGTTTCATTTTCATTTGGTTCTCTTTTCTCCTTCTTGTCAGATCAAGTGCTTTTCTATTTTCCTTGAGGATTACCAAAATGAGCTCTTAGGGGAAAAAAGGTTTCTCAGCACTTTAGCTTCTGTTTTCTTCTATTTATTTGCTTTGCCTTTTATTATCTTTTTCTGCTGACACTCCAGGACATACATGCAGAATGTAGAGATTATTGGCTTTGTCCCTTTTTCCTAAATGGAATCTGTTGATTTAAAAAAAAAAACCTCTGTGTCTTCCCTAAAAAAGATTTATTCCTTTTAACAGATCAGAGATCTAAAAAGGGATATAGAAAAACATACTCCCATATATACACACAGACATATACATCCACATGTACATGTATGTGTGTGTAGGTATGTGTAGCCATCTATACATAGATACATACAAATACACATATTTTACTATGCACATACACACGTTGCATAATTGCATCTTATTTTTAGGGAAATTTTGCCTCAATTAACTTGGATCTGAGAAGTTATTTTGTATTTTTGGTTTGTAGAGTTTCACTAAATGTGCAAATGTACTATTTCTAGGCTACAACTGAACTCATTACG
The DNA here is from genome assembly GCF_040939455.1 of Microcebus murinus. Classification (NCBI taxonomy): domain Eukaryota; kingdom Metazoa; phylum Chordata; class Mammalia; order Primates; family Cheirogaleidae; genus Microcebus; species Microcebus murinus. The sequence continues at coordinate 23,779,279 of NC_134106.1, read as the reverse complement.
TTAAGATTAATAATACTATCCAGAAAAATCAACTCCCTCTACCACCCTTCCCTCCCTTGATGAACACACTTGGTTTTTCTAATCATTTGATCTCAAAAACTAGTACCATTTCTCTCCAAAGTGTTTCCAAATGAAGGTACAGAAAAGCAATACATTTCAGTCTTGGTGGTGGAGGGTAGCAGAGCTGATTCTAAATATGTGACATCAAGACGGGGAGACAGAACAAATGCACAGGAGCCAGGTCCTCCCACAGCTCCGCTGCCTGCTGCAGAAGCCAGGCCTATCCCTTCACCCTCCTGGACTGAGTTTCCTCACCTGCAGGGGAAAGGGGTTGGACCAAGTGATTTTCAAGAGCCTCTAGATCTTTGCAGTTCTGTATGTCTGCTATCCACTATTCTGCAAAGCATGCTGATGAGGACAATCCCATGTACTCCTTCCTCTAAATTTCAAAATTCTGCTCCAAAACCTAACACATGAGTTGAGGCTACATAGGGTGGCAGAATTTGAATTTTAAAAGTAAACAATAAGGAGGGGACTCTTTCAGTGGTTCTAATTTGCTTTGGCAGATTCATAAGACCTCATGGACAGCCATTGTAGTGCCACCCTAAGCCCCATGAGTGATTTCAAAAGGAGGACCTATCTGTCTGGGTTCCACCTGCCCAGGCTTTAAACTGTGACCTCTGAGGGTAGTGAGAAGAGCTTGAGACCAGCTGCTGGCCAGATGCTCAGAGTTGTGAGAGTGCGGAGAAAGGAAAGTGACGTCTAGTGGCAACTAGGAGCCAAACTGCAGCCCATTTGAATGAAACGTCTCTGTAGATTCCTTCCTCCCTCCCTACTGGACAGGGAGTCTGAAAACCTTGCTTCTCATCCCAGATCCATCACTAATGTGCTGTGCGACCTTGGGCAAGTCCTGAACTTCTTTGCTTCTTGGTTTTCTCTCCCATACAACAAGCAATTGAGCTACGTGACAGCCATGTTGATTTCTAGCTATGACATTCTCAAAGTCAGATATGGAATGTAACATTTTTAAGTCTCCTCAGGTAGAGAGACCAGTGCAGTAAGTCAGAGAAGCCTTCCCAAAAGCGTGACTGTGCTGCAAGGAGCTTAGGTCTTGATGAGGGGACAGCTTGAAAGTCAGACAGAGAAGATGTGACAGAAGATATAGATACAGATGCACCTACAGATGCTGCTGCAGATATAGATCTAGATGGTTATTGGGTAGAGATATCTTATTTTGCCTCTGCTTTACCTTGTTTTTTCTTTTCCCATGATTTTTCCTTTCTTACTTTCTACAAATGGTCTTTGCAGCAGAAATAGATTAAAGGAGGGTTTCCAAAGCATGTTCCATGGAACATTATACACTATGACAAGAGAGTTCTGTGCACAAAGGAGTTTGGGAAACACTTCATTTTATATTTCACCATTGGAGAGTTACAACTCTTACTGTCATATTAAGGTCCTAAGAAAGAGCCTGTTTACTTTTGTTGAGCCCAGGAATCTTCAAACACATTTGCTCACAGAGCTTTCTTATAATACCTCTGATCACCTGTGGGGCTGGTGTTCCATGGAAGGTGCCCTGGGGCTGGCACAGAGCATCCCCTGATGCTGCATCTAGGGCCGCAAGTCTGGGTGAGGCCTGTGTGCATCACGCTGCGCATCATCCATCCCAATTCCTTAGTTCTCACCTCATGTGAGTGGCATCATGATAGACTAAATGAGTAATAGCCTGTAATAATGATTTAATAGTTTATTGCACTACGGACAATTAGCCAATGGTGCCAGGATCATGTTTGATTGACTGAGATGGAAATCCGTCCATCCATGCATTTGTTTATTCATGTTCTCACTCAAAGAATATGATTAAGAGGACTTTGGCTGAGAAAGGCGAATCACACACACATTTGTCTCCTTCTCTGCTGAGATGCCACTAAAATTATGTCCCAGGAATATGTACATAGGAATAAATTCGGAATAGCAAGCAGCAGAAGGGGAGGCATGAGTAGGTCCTAGAGGACAGGGGGAAGGCTTGGAAGCTGTGGGTGGAGGAAATACAGGGCCTCAGCCTGGGACATGCAAAAGGCATTCAGGTGTCCTGGGAACACAGGCGAGAGGTCACCTGGAAAGAAGGATGAGTGTCAGGAGAAAGAATGAGGATTTCTCCGTGGTTAACCCAGGTGGCCTTCACCCCCTTTTCAATCCCATTTTTCTAGAGCAAAAGGTAATAGGATGCTTAACCAGAGGGGAAAGAAAAAGGAAGCCTTTCTCTAAAAATTCAAGTGGAGTGAAGGATTGAGGGCTGCCAGTAGGATGTTCATGCCCAGGTGATGTGCCCTTTCTGTGGGTGTTGGGGGGTGAGCACCTGCAAAACGGCCTGTCCCTGCCCCTTACCACCATGCAAATGGTGCCCCAAGAACAAGTGCCATCTGTGAACATAGAGTTCCCATGAGCTTCCCTGGTCTCTCCTGTGTGAATAAGCAAACAACATCCAACATAGGAATAACGAGCTGCACGAAAAAGAAAGATTCATACCTAGGTACACTGCAAAATGCCACAGATGAGTTTTTAAATAGATCCATACCTGGATACACTGAATTAAATTTGCAGAAATTTAGGGTTAAAGAGAGATCCTAAAAGTTTCCAAAAATAAAAAGCAGATCAACTATAAAGAAATTACAAATAAAACCAGCAGCAGACTTCTCCTCAATAAAATGATACTAGAAAACACTAAAGCTAGCCCTTCAAATTCCTGAGGCAAAATTTCTAATCCAGAAACCATAGCCAGAAAAGCTATTAATCAAAGGTAAAAGATGAAATAAAAATATTTCATATATTCAAAGATTCATAGAGAAACGTCTCCCTGAGGAAGTTTTCTGAGGATGGTGGGACTAACACAAAGTCCCGATGAAAAGAAATTCCAGAATAATCCTTATACAGAAGACCCAGAAAGCAACTGGTACAAATTTAAAAAAGAAGTCAGTGTCTTCAAGAAAAAGGGACTGATTTCTCTAGGAGCCTATAGGAGTGTCAGTGATATGGTGAAGAAGGCAAATATAAAGTAAATATAAAAGAAAAACAAAAATTTCTGCCAAAACAAATGACATGAGAAAATCCTGATTCAAATATAAGGCAAATTGTGCCACAATTTTGACAAATGACAATGCAAAAAGCAAGGGTCAGGGAAAGGAGAGAAGAGGGGGAGAGAAAGGGTGGGGGGTCAGAAAGAGAGAGAATTCATTTGGTCCTGATTCTCAAAACATTCTCCTTGGAATGGGATGTATTAATATTACTGGATCTATAGAGAAGATTATAAATATAACCCTATTCCTTGCAGTGAAAAAATATATATCCATCAGTATAAAAGGTCTGTTTATTGATTGTCAACATTTAGCATCAACCTGTAAACAAAACCCTGTAAAACCCTTTTTTACAACCTGTAAAAAAGACTTAATCATTCTTACACAACCTTGACAAGGCACAGTTAAGTACAGCTGGTCTGGGGGGGGGGTGGATGTGGCAGAAGAAAAGGATGAGGAGAGGCAGGAAAACCACTAGCCTCATTCCACAGTGAGGATATCAAGCGATGCTGTCTGAGGCTTATAGGCAAGTAATAAATGGATCATGCAAAGTTAAAAAGATAAGTAATTAAAAATGGTGACTTTTAAAAATCAAGATTTATAAAAATTAAGAACTGGAAGAGATGTGGTATCATTTTTCTTATTGAACCATCAATGTAAAAAGTCTAGAGTTGCACCCACAAATAACACCATGATCGTAAAATTTAGAATTATGAAGGCAGCTGCCTAAAGAAATTAGAAATCCTTTAAAATGCTTCTTCCAGTGTAGGGGACTTGGTTAGGGGGAACAAGATTTAAAGATAGATTTTAAAAATGTATTATTATTTGATTGTTTGCCATCATTGAGTACCTGCCATGTGTCAAGCATTGTGTTACATAACAGATAGAACTGGTATCAGCCTTATAGTAGTAGCATCTACAAAAACAAATGATGCTAGAACAAGAACCCTTCCTAGGGATGTATTTGTGTAAAATGGGAGAGAGAAAGGCAGAGCAGGGAATCACGGTTTACTTCTCAGGAAAGTTCACAGAATGTTTGCTCAATTGATTGAAACTGTTAGTATATAACCCTCAGAGAGGTGAATTAGGAGAAGAAGAGTTTAGGACTTGGGGGCTTAGAGACTTGACTCAGTTCCTTTAGATTAATAATATTCTAGGCAGGCAGATAGAATTACTGACAGTTTGGAGCTATAAGAATCCTTAGAGATTCTTTCCAACCCTTTCATTGTATAAACAAAGGAAGCTTGGTAGCAGCAGAGCTAGGGCTCAAATTCAGTCCTTCTGATTCCAAGTTTAGTGCTAGATCAAAGTTATTCCAGACTAAGACACCCCTCAAAGCAGGGAAATGACATTTATGACTTGCCTACTAAGTACAGCCACTGTACTACCCACGTGATGCGTGTTATTTAATATAATCTTCCCTACAGCCACAGGAGGTGTGCTATGCCCATATTAAATTTGAGCAAACTAAGATTTTAAAAGTTTAAATAATTTGTCTAAGGCCTATACTATAACTGTGACTATAAGGTCACATATGAAAGAGTCTGTCTGGCCTCCAGGTTCATGATGCTTGGTTGCTGGCCTATAGTTTGAGCTTTGCTGGTTGAGATGAGAGTCACACATCCCCTATGTTGCTGAGCAGAGGTAAAAATAATACCCATTTCATATTTAATCATTGCACACATCAACACGATCCGATGACAGCAGAAGCGTGGTGCCGGCACCGGGTAAGCAGAGCTCTTTGATCCGTGTCTCCACTCCCCACGGCCCCCTGGGCGGAGGTCTGTGTGCTGCCAGGCCGTCCTCCTTAATGAGAAAGGACCCCGGGAGCCTTCGTCTCGCCCCAAGCTGGCCTGAGCAAAATAAACAGGAAACAGAAAAGAGGGAGAGGAGAGATAAATTCTTACTGACTTTAAAAGATTTATACTGACAATATCCCAAGGAGCTTATGAAATGTATTTTTTTCCCTTTTTTTTTTGGTGGAGGAAAGCCGCTGATGAAGAGATAGCTCTCAACTATAGAGTTTCATTGAGAGTGAAAATACTTTAAGCTCAGTGTCTTATTGACAGTCCAGTTGCAGAAAATAAAATTCATACAAACATCATCTCACATATTAGAACTGGGAAAATAATCTGTCTTCCAGTCAGCTCTGAAAGAGTCTCATTACTGAGGTACCGGATTACGGGAATAGAATTTCCATGTGTTGTCACACTCGTGCTGGAGGAGCAGTGACACAGGAAGAGCCCCTGGCCCCAACACCCTAACAGCTTCAGCCTGATTTTTGAGGTTCCCTCTTTCTGAGAAGGAGAGGGGACACCTCCTTCTGTGTGCCCACTTTCTTCCCTTTGGTAGATACAAAAAAATCATGGTTTCTACTCATTGTTCTACCAACTGGAAGACATTAGAGAAAGGTCTCAGACCAGAGCACAGTTACTGCTCTCTTATGTGTAAATTGTCACAGGATATGGGATTGGCGACCATACTCCAAAGAGCCTGAAGCAGGACTCTGCCCCACAGCAAAGTGATTTGACTTTGGGCTGCAAGTTTCCAGAGTCTGTGACATCTACTTAAAATTTACAATTGTCCTTTAATGGGTAGGTCCAGATTGAACCGTTACTGCCAATATTCCCTGGGTAGTATCTCACATATTGATCTGTGGCTGCCTCTGCCACGCTGGCTAGTGGTCCTTTTAGAGGCCAGAGGACCCAGAGGTATGTCTAGGACGCTTACCTGCTCTAGCCAGACACACCCTACCCCGGTACTGGAAATCCCAGCCCATCCCCAACACGTTGCCTTTGCTTACAAGAGTGACATACCAAACACCTTGAACTTGCATTTAGCCACCTCCTTGCCCTAGTGTGGACTGGTAGAGTAGGATGAAGTTGAGTCAATATTTGATCCCACTTTCCCCACCCTACCCGATCAATCCTCCTGAGACATCATTCTGATGGTGTCACTGTCCCGCTCAAAATATCTGGCTCCCTATTATCCACTAAATAAAGTCGGAAATCTTCAGCTAGAAATGCAATGCTGTCTATGGTCTGTTCCCACCCCCTGCCACCCTGGCATTCCTCATTTCCCAGTCTTCTATCTATGTGTCCCACTCTTTAGCCAAACATTTTCTCACTTTATGTCTTTACTTCTCTTCCCCTCAACTTCTGCAAGGTCAGTTCTGCCAATATCTTTGTGTTTTTTTTCCCACTGTAAGAACTAGCTCAAAGGCCGCTTCTTTATGACTCTTTCACCTGAACCTACTGTCTCCTTTCTGGGGCCTCCCAAAGTGTTCTACCTGTATGTGTGTTCTGACTTTATAACCTCTATTTTTACACTTGGCAGACCAGGAGTCCCTTGAAGGCCAGAACTATGTCTGGTTCATGGGCGCTAGAGATACTCATTTCCCTAAGTTCAGACCTGAGGTCTTTGGACAAGTCATTCTGCATCTGTTTCCCCAGTCTGCTTCTCTAGGGAAGCAAGAGGACTGTATTAGGTGATCTTCCTGATTCTAAGTCTTTGGTTCCTTTTCCCAGTGCCCATGACAAGAACATTTCCCTCCCTATAAAATAGGGTAATAATATCGATTATTTCCTGAGGGCTGTAGAGTACTTTACACTGGCCCTTATGCCATGCTGAAACTTCCCAACAAGCACAGAGGGTTCCCATTGCTGTTCCAGCTCGGAAACAGTCTTGTGCTCCCTTCATCATGATTTTAACTGGAAGTCACTTTTACCTGTTTGAAGAATATTGCAAATCTCCAATTCCTGTCACAATACCTTCTCTAAAAATGCCTTGCTTCTAGTAGGAATCCCCCTCTTTCACCACGTTGTTCTTTATCGCAGGCTGCTAGTTCACTTACCTATTTGGTAAACCAGGTTGTCTGTGGAAGACCTTCGAACACCAGGGATAGCTCAAGAAGTCTTAGGGCCCATTAGCTGGTCCCCACTGGGGAAGTTGGGCATTTTGTTGGACTAGGTTTTCACTGCAAAAGGAGGAGCATCTGGTCCAAAACCTCAATGTGGAAGTGCCCCAAATAAAATTAATGCATCAGAGGGAATGCCTGGAACAATAAAATGGTGCTGTGCTTTTACACTGACAGTAATCCCCATGAATGTCAGTCTCTTGTAGGTCATTTGGCCTGTGCTCTTGGAACCCGGGCTGCCTTGCCCCGTAGGGAAACTCTGCCACAGGCACGGCACTAGTGGGAGTGTAGCTGGGATGGTTTATAGGGCTTTCATTGTGGAAACCAGTTGAAAATTCACATGACTCATAGACTCAAGAGCTGAAATGGATCTTAAGAGATTATTGAGTTCGGCCAACCCTTTTCACCCCATTTTGTAAAGTAGGAAACTGAAACCTAGGAATGTTCATGCTTTGTCCAAGATCACTCAAGTAGTAAGCAAAGGAGCAAGAGTCTCTTGAAATACATGTTTTTATTCCTGTTTTATAGATGGAAAGCCTGGGGCTCAAGGACATAGAGCTAGGACACAGGGAACTGAGGTTAGGACCTTGGTCTGCCTGGTTACAGGGCCCTTGTCCCCAGTCACCATCCACATGCATCAGGCCATGCTATTTACAAAGAAAATCTAAGAGAGAAGGAAGAGGGCTGGGTGTGGGAAGAGGAGAGACAGAAAACATCTGTGACTTTGATGCTCTTGGTCTCTAAGTCTGGCCACAGAGCTGCCGCTGGTCCTTTTGCCTGGACACATCTGCAGATGCACTTTTCCTGTCTCTTTCCAGGCTCCTTCCTCCTCCTCAACACCTCAGCAGACTCCAAGCACACCATCCTGAGCCCCTGGATGCGGAGCAGCAGTGAGCGCTGCACGCTGGCCGTCTCCGTGCACAGGCACCTGCAGCCCTCAGGGCGGTACGTCGCCCGGCTGCTGCCCCACAACGAGGCCGGAAGAGAGATCGTCCTGGTGCCCACTCCAGGGAAGCATGGGTAAGTCCTTCCCCATGCCCAGAACTGATTTGATAAAAGGTAATTTAACTTTTGGCTACAAATTTCCAGAGTCTGTGACATCTACTTAAATTCACAATTGTCATGTAATGGGTAGGCCCAGATTGAGCCATTACTGCTAATATTCCCTAGGTAGTATTCAGGTATTGATCTGTGGGTCCCTCTGACCACCTGGCTAGTGGTCCTTCCAGAGGCCAGAGGCCCAGCTGTCAGAGTGGGCATTTAATGAGTGGGTGTTAAAAATATTCATTTCCTAAAGTTCAGACAGAGCCAAGAAGAAAACAGCCCAAGGGAAGTGTCAAAAGGCCAAAATGAAAGTAATTTAATATGCTGGAAACTAGGTTTTACCAGCAGAACTTGGGCAGGAAGGGAAAGGACAAAATATTTTGGCCACACAAGTAGTGCTATGAAAGTATGGAACCCTAGAGCAGAATTAGTCAAGGATACTGCACTAATATCAATTCAATAGAGAGTGGAACAGACCTTTGTCCTAGAACTTCCAAGGTATATGACAGTGGGACCCTCTAAGCTTTCTGGATACACTTGCTCACTCAGAAATCCATCAGGCCTCTGCAACAAGGGTCCCCAACCTTTCGTGAGTTGTGTAATTATCTCATTATATGTTACAATGTAATAATAATAGAAATAAAGTGCACAATAAATGTAATGTGCTTGAATCGTCCCAAAAATCATCCTTCCCCACACCAGTCCATGGAAAAGTTGTCTTCCATGAAAATGATCCCTGGCACTAAAAAGGTTAGGAACCGCTGCTCTCTACAAGTAGTGACAATGGAAAGCAAACGTAAGCTAGGGCATCCCTGTGTCTTCCTTTTTCCCTATTCCATAAGTGTAGGCACTATCCTATGACCCCAGCTTTGAGGTGCCCCAGATCTGATTACATTACAAACAAGGGCGACGATTCCTTCTTCATGACATGTGTGCAGGAGCCAAATGGATGGCTGTGCTTAGACTTAGCTTCTCTCTAAGAAAATACTTTTATAGAGGGGTCCCACTTGAATGATGACTGTTCCCCAACTTCCATACCCCCCAGGTATACAGGGAGAGCCAGTAAAGCTGTGGGGCCTCCTTGGTAATATCTTGAGCGTCTCCTCCCCACTCCCGCTACTAACCCATCTGTATTTAATTGTGCTTGAAAGAACTGCAAGCTGCTGCAATCCCAGCAAGAATGACATCTTGGCATCAGGAAGAATGCTCTCCCCATCCCTCATATTCTATCTTTTTGCCTCTGAAAGCTTCTTTGGGCTGGCTGGGAGGGTCCCAGCCACCAAGGGCCTCTTGTTCTGCTTACCAGATGTCAGGAGTATTGGGTGTCTGGGCTGCCTACTCTTTGGGAGGAGCTGTCCTCTGGCACCATGCCTCCCTCCAGCACAACCTCCCTTTCCAGCGAGGAGCCCGGGAGGGAAGGCCTGCCGTCTGTGATTGGGGCAGTGGCGCCATCCTGTAGGCATTTGCCCAAACTCATGAGCTGCTTATTGTGACTTACGCTCTCAGCACTCCTCCCACCAGGCCTGGTGGAAAGCAGGGAGTGCTGCTCAGGCTGCTGGGGATCTCCCTGAAGGGCAGGCTGAGAATATCCATGAGCGTGGGAGGAAAGGTGCCAGGGGGGTTCAGCACCTCCTGCCTGATGGTGCCTGTTTCCCTTGCATCAGACTCTAGGTCTCTGGGCTCCTAAGCAGCATGGCGAGGAAGCAAGTACACCTTCAGGCATGATTATCCTCAGGGGCATGTAAAGGGTGTTCCCCTCTTTCCTGTGCTCATAGCTACAGAGTGAATCCCCATTTAACAGATGAGAAAACTGAGGCAGAAAGAGGTCATAGGAAGGGACTTGTTCCAAACTGTGCTCCAGGTCTCCCTTCTCTTCGTTTGTGCTCTCAGCAAGAACTAAGGGAAAAGCAGGTGGGCTTGGAAAAGATAAGAGGAAAGGTGAAAGAACCTTGTAAAAGAAACAAACAACAACAACAACAACAAAAACCAAGATGATTTAGATTCTTTGGTCCCTCAAGAGAAATAAGCTGGGGGAAATGCAATGTTCGTGCCACCGGGGCAGTCTTCCCTCCATGGGTGGTGAGGACAGGAGGTATGGGCAGGCCATGACCATGGCCACAGGTCTCAAGGTCCACCCTGCTGGCCTTAAAAGAACTGCAAAGCTGCTGGCAGCTGCACCCTCTTCCCAAGGCGACTCTTCCATCACCAGAAGAGCTGCTCTGCCCTCTAGAGGGAGTGAGGTTAAGCGGGGCAAATCCAGCAACTTGACGGCTTTGCCTGGGACTGTACCTCCCCTACATCTGTTTACAGAGGCTTCATCTTAGGCCGGAGCTTTGTGCACCTCGGGCAGGAAAATGTTCTCCCCCAGCCCTGGCAGAGCCATTGAGCAGTGTGGTGTGAACAGGAGTGATTCCAGATTTAAATTAAAGATGCCTGGGCCAGCCTCCCCTCTCCAAGGAGATCAGTGTGGTGAGGGTGGAAGGTGGCGGCTGAGGAGGCAATCCACAGGTGCCCCACCACCCCGAGGCGCTGGTCCCCTGGGTGCCTCAGCAAGCCGTGAGACGCCAGGCACCTGCCCAGCAAATCCAAGAGCTGTGGGTGTGTGTATAGAGCTAGTGTCTCAGCCTCAGCGTGACTGCCACTGGGGACAGAACAGTTCTTGGGGGGGCCTGTCCTGTGCATTGTACCTGCATCCCAGGCCTCTGCCCACCTACAGGCCAGTTGCCCATTCCCCAGTTGTGACAATCAAAAACGTCTCCAGACTTTGTCAAATGTCCCCTGAGGGGCAAACTCACTCCCATCAAAAACCGCTGAACTAGATGGAACATTTTAAAGCTGGGAGGAAGAACCATGGGATTTACCTGGTTTAGCCTCCTCGATTTACAGGTGTGGGAACTGAAGCCCAGGATGGGAAGGGACTTGCTCCAAATCCCATGATGGGCTCCATTCTTGGTGGGCGAGTGTCACGTCCTGCACTCATGTGTCTGTGCCACTCACAGTATTAGGTCCTGGGTTACAAAGGTATATGAGGCCCAGTCCCTACACTTGAGTAATCATAATTATTGCCCACATTTATTAATATTTAGCACTTCCTAGACCTACTGGCCATTCCACTGCTGTGCACTTTACAGGCATTTTCTTATTGAATATACAACACCACAATGCATCAGGTTATTGTTAATATCACCCATTGTACAGATGAGGAAACTCAGTGAGGTCAAACAACCTGCCCAAGGTCACAGGCTGGACGAGATGGAAAGGGTCTGAACCTGGCCAGCCTGGCTTCAGACTATTTTCATCCTTTGCTGTAAGAGGTCAACTAGGCCGTGGTAGTGCAGCAGAAATGTTTTTATACTGGGAATTGGAAGCCCTGAATTTAAATCCTCTCTCACCATTCCATCAGCAGATCAGTGAGCATATTTTGAATACGCCCCATTTGTTAGGACCCTAGGGGTGCTGGCGTACAAAACAGCCCTCCCCTGGAGACATTCCATGAACGAGCTCTCTGGCTTCAGGCAAATCCCATCCCCCACAAGCCTCAGTTTCCCATCTGTAATTCCATCTGCAGGGCTGTAGCCCTGCCCACATGCTGTTATGGGGTCGATGCGATGAAGGAAGGAAGGGTTTTGCACACTCTGAGAATAACGCCAACACAAGGGTCTGTTGTTTAATATCCTAATCTGCTTTGCTCTGCTCAGAGTTGGGGATCACAAAGGATGGAGATTTGTCTGCTCTCTAATTACTGGGTCATTAGCAGTCTCAAGAATCTTTCAATTTGAGATATTCAGCTGTTTGCCTCATGGAAAGCTCATTCCCGTTCATGTCAGAGATGACCTCATAGCACAGTGCTCAGAGCAGCGGGGGAGTACGGTGATATCCCAGCCATGTCACTGTGATAATGCCAAGCAGGGCTGGCTTGCGGGGCTGGCTCGCTCTCCGAACAGAAGATGGTGGTTTGGGGACCTCTGTTTGGAAAACAGCATTTGTTGTTTGTAGTAACGGGCAGGAAGTTGTAATAATAAAGGCGGCTGGGGAGAGCCTGACTCAGAGGAGTGGGCTGAGGAATGACAAGGCAGACGCCGCTGGGTCCCCCGGAAACCACTGAGTCGTGAGCAGGCTGCGCGTCTGTCGTGCCGCCTCGCGGGAGCAGCCGCCTGCTCGCAAGCGCTCAGAGGCAGGAAAAAGGCGGCTGGGGAGTCACAGCAGCTGCTCCCTTCCTGGTCGCCTGAAAAGCAGCAGAGCGTGTGAGGTCTAATGAATCACAGAGCGTGAGTGGCCGCGTCTGCCAGGCAGCCTGGCTTTGGCAGGGGTCTCTCAGGGGACAGATGAGCCGGCCTGCTCATCCGCCGGCCAGAATGACCACAGCAACAAGGAAGCAGGGAAACCGGGGCTGTCAAACAGCCCAGACCCACTAGCCACTAAATCCCGTAGGCTTTGGGCATCTTAGCTAGAAATTAGTGGCCACAAAGTCCTCACGGGCTGAGTGAGTATAATACCTATTGAGTGTGATGAGTTGGGAAATGACATAAGGAAAATGGCTCTCATTGTGCCTGATGGCAGTAGGTACTTAATAAATGCTAGACCTTTCTGAGTTCATACATTCACTGAACAGTCATGGATTGAGTGCCTCTCATGTAGTAGATGCCAAGGGCCACACAGCTGAGGACGACAAGGTCAAGGTCATGGCTTTCAAGGAACATCTAGTCTAGTAAGGAAGACACAAGCAAAATAGCAACAGCACACACTCATGTGGATGTATTTGAATTGATTCTAAGAGACTAAGATGGCCATTGGCAGGGCCAGGGCAGGCAGCCAAGGCCTGCTTCTGTCTCATGGGCCACCCACCGCACCACCCTGCCATTCTGCTGCCTTTCAGAAAGATCGATCCAGCAGCAGCTGGCTGTGTGGAACCTGTGGCCTCCTGGACACAGGGACACAAGCTTAAGGGTCTGTGGCGTTTTGGGCTATAGGAGAAACTCCCCAGGCTCCTGCCCAGAGAAGTCTGTCTCACGTCTTGTTTCCCCTCCAAGCACACCGCTTTCGGGTGTCTGGGGACTCTATTATGTGTGACCAGAGCTACACAGTGTGTGGAGGGAAGAATTGGGCCCTGCGGGGATAGAAGTTGCCAATCATCTGAATTACTAATACTTGAAAAGAAATTGTATAGCTAAAGGATTTGGTGATACTCAGGCTTGAGCCAAGATAAGCTGCCAGGGGCATTTCAAAGTGCAAACAAGCCTCATTCCAGAGCATGGTAGAGAACTGAAATTCTCCTTGGCCAAAAGCCTCACCTTTCTGCAGGCCCTTAACCCCTAGACCCAGAGGATACTTGAGTTTATCTCCCTGCCCCCCACCCATCAGTTTCCTGATGGGAAAGTTGGAGTCCAGAGGGGTGATGTGATGTGATTAAAGTCAAACTGCAGGCTCGTGGCAAAGCCAGGGCTCACCTCCACGATGGCACTCTAGAGCTCTCCAGTGCCCTCTCCTGTGTGTCTCCCAGCTACACAGCCAGGAGACCCCCAAACCCACTGCCCTTAGATTAAAATCTGCAACTGCTCTCCCCAAGTGAAGAACACCCTGTGTCGTGCTGGGTAGCCACACAGCTGCCACGCTCAGTTAAGGCAGTCAGTTCTGACCAGAAATCCCAGCTTTAAAACCAGTAACAATCCTAATAGGAGATGTGCCAAAGTAATTTAACTCAAAGAGATATTGATTTGTGACCATCAGGAGGTGCGGTTTCAGTCCTGATTCCACCACTATTGGCAGCACAGTTATGAACAACCACAGCCCTTCCCAGCCTCAGCCTCTCACTTTCTACAGCAGAGATGTCGGCTGTTCTCTGCTCCCCTCTGCAGCCCCTGCAATGCCAGCAGCCCTGTCTCCAGATGCCACCCAGAACGGGGGCAGCAGGAGATGGTTCTCCCCACTCCAGACTCCTGCTCTTTGGGCCTTCCGAGTCTGGCACAGTGGACCTTTACTCCCTACCAATCCATGGATATGTTCTATTGCTAATGCACAGAACCCTGAATGTTCTCGTAAAAAGACAGGAGAGATGGTCAGGGTAGGGCACACGCAGAAAGCGCCACAAGGCATTCACTTCTGAAAGGAAACCTGATTGCTTTCCCCAGGCTGTGCTAGGTTGAACTTCAGTTGGCCCAGGGCACTGTGGTGAGTCTTGCCAGCTTAGGAAATCAGAGCCTATGGCATTCAGCACCCACGGCCAAAAGTTCTCCTCCAATCCTGCCTGCATGATAAACGGGGATGTGGAATAAAAAGGTGATCATTTATTGAAATTGATGCCCTCGAGTGGCAGTGTCACAATGATTTAATTTCAGGCCTAGCTTTTTCTCACTTTCAAAGTCACTCATAGTGTCAGCTTCTCTCTTTTTCCCCTTGGTCTGAATAACACACTAATAAATATACAATAAGGGCTTTAATGTCTGGGTGATTTACACTAAAAAGAGAGAGCCATTCAAAGGCTTTAAAGATAATTTTTAAAAGCCTTAAAACTCACACCTAAGCTTGTCAGGGGTATATTTCCTGGATACCTTGGTACAGGAACATTTGTGTAGCTCAGCATTGTCTGAGTACAGGGTGGCCGTAAGACTTGGGGTCTAAGTGTTCCTGGAGGTAACTCCCTCCACACACAGTAGGAGCTTGGGCAGGTTTCTGAATTTCTGTGAGCCTCAGCTGTGTAAAAAGGGGTAACAATTATGTCACCCCATAGGGCTATCTTGGGTTTAAATTAGATACTATGCATAACATATGCTAACATGCACCCTCCCCTGCCTCCCAGCTGTCCCTCTAAAGGGTCCAGGGCCACCCTTCTTCCAGGCTGCCCAGGACTGTGGGGGAGTGGGCAGGAGGGGAGCCGAGGTTAGAGATTTCACACCCTTGTTCACAGAGTGACCACCTATGTTCTCTAAGTTGGACCCCAAAGTACCAGTTCCTGGATTTGCCGTATTCTTCACCCCTTTGAGTAGTAACATTAAAGCAAATACCAAAATGCTAGTCCTCTCTGGAGGAACTGGACCCTCAGCCATCACCGTGGCAGGTCTCAAGCTTCAGTGGTACAAATTAGAACCACACATTTGACATTCATGCAACTGAGTGCCATCCTGAGCCGTTCTGCTATTATTCATCTTGCACTAGGGCGCGAACATACATATTTTTAGAAAGCCCCACAGGTGTTCTGGTATGTAGCAAAATCAAGAATCAAGGCTAACATCTCAGCTTGAATTGGTTGATCGCATAAGCAGGTAGCTTTGCATAACCATTTACTAAGCACTAAGAAGAAACATGAAAAACTTGATATGAGATGGACTTATGTGCAGAGTAGAGGGTCATTTCTTTCACACTCATGGGTGGAGGATCAGTGGCAAGGCTCCCAACCCTGGCCCAGTCCTGCCTTTGCAGCCCCTAAGCTGGAGTAGCTGGGGTGTAGCCAAGGCCATGAACATGACTGGTCTCCACAGGGGCCTATATACATACACAACACATCTGGTATTCTCTCTCCGGAAGGACTATGGCTTTCAAAGCCACAGGGGACTGAGAAGAATACAGAGTGGTCTAGAGAGAAGCCAGACCTTTGAGAGTTAGAGGGAATGTCTATCCTATTTTTCCATCCACCTATCCATTCATCCATCCATATATCCTCCCATCCATCTACCCACCATCCATCTACCCTATTTTTACTTAAGAATGTTACATGTTGACGCTCATCTCAGAGAGGTTCAGGGGAACACAGGTCTTCCCCATTTATTTTCATGTGTTGTTTCCCCAAGAAGGGCTTGCAGTTGAACCCTGGCATCATGCCTGGCTCTGAGAAAAATAAGAGCTGTCCTTGTCCAGTCAGGGAAAGCCCTTCTCAAGAGGACAACTCTAATCTTTCATCATCTAATTCTGGACCAGAAGCCTTGAAGATGGTGACCTAGGGTTTATTCCCTACAACATCTGGCACAGTGCCTAGCACACAGCAGGTGTTGTGTGTTAGGTGGATGATACTAGATCAATTTAAAGCAGTTCTGGCCAGGCGCAGTGGCTCACGCCTATAATCCTAGCACTCTGGGAGGAAGAGATGGGAGGATTGCTTGAGCTCAGGAGTTTGAGACCAGCCTGAGCAAGAGTAAGATTACATCTCTACTAAAGATAAGAAATATTAGCAGGGCATTGTGGCATACACACCTGTAGTCCCAGCTACTGAGGAGGCAGGAGGATTGCTGAGCCCAGAAGTTTGAGGTTGTAGTGAACTACAATGACGCCACAGCACTCTAGCCAGGGTGACAGAGTGAGACTCTGTCTCAAAATAAAAATAAAGTAGTTCTATGACACAACTCTTTTTAAGCCTAAACTCTAGGTGTAAAGCTTAAGGTCCAATCTGAGATCACAGAAGAGTCTCCAGTTGAGAGAAAAAGGAAAAGTAGTTTCTCCCTGCCCTCCACCCACACCCAGGGATAGATGTATAATCCTCCCCAGGGCTCAGCAAGCAGCTGTCAAAGTGCACCTCAACTGTGAAGGTTGCCACTAAGTACAAAGGACAATTCCTTTCCTGGCAGGTACAACTTTTACTCACGATTGCTTTCATTGATGGGCATTAAAAAAAAAAAAAAGAAAAGAAAAGAAAAGAAAAGACCATCAGCTTCTGCCAGTTTTGACCTTCAAGATTTGACAGCCGAAGTCTTGTAGTAGGGCTCTTTTGAGCTGGTTGCTTTCGTTTTCCCACTCTGCCCTGGATATATGATGGATTGAACACCTGAACGCCTGGCAGATGAGAGAGTTGTGAATGCCTGTAACCCCATGGCTTGTCAGAATGGCATCTTGGCTAATCTCATAATGAAAAATATATGCTGTATACAAAGAGAAGTCAAAATGCATAGAAACAGTCGCTTCTCTTCTCAGAAGTGTTTATGGAGCCTGGGCATTTCCCAGTGGGGAGAGAGACAGTAAAAACAGGTGGGGGAATTAGGTGCTAGATCACCACTAGTGTCAAGAAATTCATTCATTTATTCATGTATGCATTCCATCAGCAAACCTTTGTGAATCTTACTTGGTCCCAGGCACTGGCTGGACTCTGGTGGCTCATCCTGCCATCAAGGGATTCAAATGAGGTTTAGAATTGTACAATAGACAATGAGATGCTGTAGGGAAAGGGGTGTCCCGGGTGTTGTCACAGGTGCTTCAGGAGTGCTGGTGGCCGTCAGGCAAGGTGGCCCTGAGAAGAGAACTTGAGCTGGCTTTGCAGGGGAGGAGAGTCATTCAGGTAGACAATGAGAGGAAGACATCCCACCCTGAGAGCACGTGTGCAAAGGACAGCTGAGGACATAGGTGATGAGCTGTGGCCATGTGGTCCTTTATATTTGTCACTCCCCCTTCCCTATCTCTTATCGGGCCCTCTAAGTGCTCACACTCTCGTGTGTATGTGGTTTGTGTGGCAACAAAGCCCATCCCTTCCCACAAAGGCAGCCTCCAAACAGCAAACAGCCCCCAGACCCCGCCATCCCACCACCTCTTCTTGTAGCAAATGTCCTGCTACAAATGCTCAAAAGACCTCCCCCTGTGTCCTGGCACTTTTCTCACTTTCCCTTTCTCTTGGGTAGTATCTTCTGCCCCAGCGAGGACTCCAAGTGCTGGTGGACAATCCATGTATGCAATTATTTTTCACCTCAGCATGGTGGGTTCCAGTGTCCAATCCAGGGCTCCAGGGTTGCCTGTTGTTCCCTCCCTACATTGCAAGAAAAGTAGAAATGGTGGGTTGTTCCTCATGGATGGGCCTTAACCCCTTTTCCCCCACAGGGACCCTCACACGTTCTTTAGCACCTGGGACAAGGTCTTCTCCTCTGAGAAGACCTTTAGGGTTTCCTGCATGGCCGTGGCCATGCAGCCACCAGCCTGTCTCTCCCCACAGTTAATAGGGACCTATGTGCTCTCCCTGTTGGCTCCTACAGGCGGGCGGGTAACAGGGAAAGGATGAGGCTGATGGCCGGCCAGCCCCTGGGCTCCTGGGTAGGGACTCACCTCCCTCCCATTATTCCCCTTAATCTGGGTAATAGTAATGAGGAGCGGAGAGAGGAAGAGTCACTGGTGCCTACTCTCTGGTGCCAGGCATTGTTCTAAGTGCTTTGTTTCTAAGCGCATGATCTCACCTAATATTATGGCCACCACCATTCGGTGAGGGAGGCACTGGGCCTCTTTCCCAGTGAGGAAACAAAGGCTCAGTGAAGTCAGGTAACCTGCCCGGGTCACACAGCTCATAAGGAGCAAACTGGGTCCGAGCCCAGCCAGCCTGTGCTTCCAAGCACTGCCCTGCAGGCCTCCCTATTACCAGCTGACAAGAATAAACTGTTATTTATTTATCTTTATTAGCCATTATTTATTCTTGCTAAATACCCAGCAGCATGTTTTCTATGGTGTATGTGCAATCCTCCCTATCCAAAGTAAAGAGCAAAGTCCTGAGGCCTTGTCCTACAGAAACAGCCATTCTGGGGTGCAGGTCGCACTGAGACCTGCACCCGGCCCTGTGGAAGGTGCTAGAGAGTCCACCTGGGGAACCTGGCTTCCGCCCTCCATCTCCCAAAGCACCAGCCCAACCCAGTCTGCCTCCTCTCAGGCACGAAGCGTGTCTGTGGTGAGGAGACAGGAGCAGGAGATGGGAGGGAGCACCAGCTCTTGGAGTTGCGAGGAAAACGTCCAGGCCACAGGTGCTGATGGCCACGGGAGGAGAACCCCCACATCTGCTCCGCAACCCCGTTCTGTGCGCGCTCACTCCAGCCTCAGCCTCACCTGCTGGTTCCCTGGCCTGCTTCTGGGTCCGCCGTTTCCCCTTGTTGTCCATAGTGCCACACACAGGCGCCTGGCTAACTCCTGACTTTTACAGAAATGCGTTCTTTTATGGTTCAGAGCCTTAGTTAAGAGCCACAGCAGCCTTGAAATTTTGACTCTAAAAGGTTTCACAGTTCACAGGCAGATTTGGTGCAATGTCTATTCCCGAGAGGATCTTACGCCGCCCAGCTCAGGGGGTGAGAGTTCCTACTGCTTTCAAATTACAATTGTTCTCCCCTCCATTGGGTGCGTCTCCTGGTGCTGAGAAAAGGAGAAAAGGGAGGCTGTGTGAGAAAGGCCACTGAGAGCAGCCTGAGCCCCGGGCCAAGGGTGTGTCTCGAGACCACTCACCCACAGGCGCCAGGGTACCTGAGGACCTGGGCCTGCTCCTCCTGGCAGGGCATAGTGCAAATGGCAGGTGCATGGTGGGAATCTAAGGACAGAGATGCGGGCTGTGCTGCTCCAGCTGGACTCTGCCGCTAGAAGGGTGTAAGGGAGAAGCCGCAGCCTAATTGGTGTTCTGTGTTTATTGTCAAACCTGTGGAATGTTCTTTGAAGTCCTTGAGAGTGATAACCTCAGTGCCTCTTCCTGGTCACTAGGAAGCCCCCAAGTGGAGCAAATCAATACCTATAGAGAACTGACAAGTAGCTATTGCAGGCTGTTTGTCTTCTGCTTTGAATTCTTCAGAGCATCCCTGGAAAACCCTGGACCCAGCCTGAGTCCTTATTAGCAGGGCATTTGAGGCCCCTGATCAGGCCTCACTGCTCTTGAGCTCAGCTTACCCCTTCTTTGGACCCACAGTTCATTCATATTCAACTATCACAGTTGCTCCAAGTGAAGCAGCTACTTCATGCCCTCGTGCCTTCCCCACCTCACTGACCATCAAGAACAACCCTTCTCCTCCTTCCAGAAGGAGTCTCTTAGCTCCTGTTCCACAAGGTCTTTCCTAAGACCCCAGACCCACTCGAAGCAAAGTTGATTCCCTCATCCTTTGCTCCTGTCACCCGCTCCATGTGTCTCTTAGCATGCCCCCTGCACCGGTCCACGTTCATACCTTCACATGTTGTTCTCACCACTGAGGCTCCCTGAGAGTAGGGGTGGCCACTATTTGTCATTTTAGTGCCTAGCACAGCACTCAATTTACAGTATGCATTCAAGACATGCTTATTAAATGGACAAATCCCCAAATTAATTGGATCAGAAACTCTTTGAAAAATTGAGACATGGTTTTAAGAAAATAATACATCCAGAAAGCTCTTGACCAAAATTCCATCTCCAGCCTCCACACCAACTCTCTTCCTTCTGCCCAAGCCCAGACAGAGCGACCACCCTCAGCCTGGGTCCTCTCCATCTGTGGCCCCAACCAGCCCACACTGCTGAGCTCATGCTGGCCTCCATGAGCCCTGGATGTGAGATGGTGCCCATGCTCTCCAGTGGCCTCTCTGCTCTCCTTTTAGTTCCTCCAATTTTCCAAGTTGTTGCCTGTGCGTTTCCTATTCTTCCACTTAAGACTTCTACGTGCTATTTTCCTAATTCCTCCCTCTCCTCAGTGCACTTGTCTTTACATCACCACTTAACCACTCTGACTCCCGTTGAGTTTTTTACCTTTTCAGACAACCCAGGATGAATTCCAATTGGCTTCTCTCCCACTACTCCTTAAACATTCCCTCCCTGATTTTGTCTTTCTCTCCCAAGACTAAAATTCCTCTGTGACTACATGAGATCCTAATCAGCATTCTACTGAACGTTTACTTGCAGGCCTCGGAGCAACTCCCCTGTCTGGAGATTTCCAGCTTTATTCTCACTGGCCGCTCGCCTTCCCTGGGGAGCCTCCTAGAGCCTGTTAGCTCATCCTCCGGACAGACCCAGACGACTTCTGTTTCTGAAAATTTTCACTTCATCCGCTTTCTTGACTAACCCTCTGCTACCTTGTCTAACTTAAGGATGGTCTCTGGGGTTTGGGGAGCCGGGGGTCATAGGTTCATTGTGTATGGAAAGTGAGCCAGGAAATTTGGTGGTTGGCAAAATCAGAGTTCAGATGGAAGTACAAGCTCCTGTATTCACCATATGTCCATGGTCCTTAGACTTCTTCTGTTGTTGCCTCTCTAATTTCACATTTGCACAGGACTGTGTATGAGTTAAAGGTATAATCCAGCTAGCAGCATTTGGATCATAGCATCATAAAACAAAAACAAACAAAGTACCTTAAAATAATTGAATTCAACCCCTTTTCCCCATCCTACACCAATGCAAGAGCCCCTTCCAAAGCTCATCTGCCTTTGACTTGCCCAGCCCCAACCTGCTGGGTGCTCACCATCTTGCAGAGTACATCACCCCATTGTAAGGCAGCTTTGGCTCCTAGGAAGAACTTGCTAATGGCCCCCTGTCTTTGTAAGCTTAGAAAGTTATTGAATGTCTCTCAAAGTTATTCAATATCTCCAAAAGTTATTTGGTTATTAATAGTTATTCAGTCTATGATGTTTCATCCACAAAATGGAAACGGTAATATCTGCCTGCCTTGTGAGATCTTTGTGAAGATAAGGCTTTTTAAACAATGATACCCAATGTGCACTGAGTGTTTACCATGTTCCTAGTACTTGGGCATACGATTACATTTAATAGCACCATTTCCCTGTGAAGTAGTACGATGCTAATGCATACAGAGCACCTGGAATAATTTGAGTCCCCAAGATACAGTGGTTCCTTCTCCTATTTCACCATTATCTGGTTGATCCTCTATTTGTCCTCTGGAGTCATATAGAACAAGCCTACTTTCTCCTAACAAGGCAGTTTGTCATTCCTTTGAGGATAGTTTTCATGTCTCTTAACTGTTTTTCCAGGCTAAATGATTTTAGTTTCTTCTACAGCATATTTTCCAAAGCTGTGTTCTTCAGATATGATCTTACCAGCACTGGGGTTGGGAGGCCTGTTCCTTTGTGGTCTGGAACCTCCACCCACTGATGCAGCTTAGGCTTGGCTCGCTCGTCCACTAGCTGCATCCTACAGCTTGAACCCCAGCCACCGGAGTTGACACCATTAGGAACGATAGAGGCTACTGCCACATTTCACTAAAACTATTTCTTAGACTCTTTGCATCTTTTCTTCCTGATGGAGAATTCTCAAGTTTGTCTTGCTGGCAGAAAAGGCCTTTCTTGTTTGCTACTGACATTCCCCCAAACTGTCTGATTCAAAAAGAAATTTAATTCTGGCCCCAGCTTTCACATCATCTTGCTTTGTTTGTCATCCCCGTCGCTCGCCAGCTTTGCCCCTTTGTTCCCCTAATTGCCAGAGACATTTTTATACTGAGTAAATTGCATCAGGCCCACTGCAAAATGAATCAATTTGGGAGGAGTATGAGCTGCACTGTTGTCTTAAGTGTGCATTAACATTTAGATGCGTTATTTAAAACAGGCCTGGGGTTAGTGCCAGAGAGATAGGCTCATGACTATTCTGACTCATTCCCTGCTGCTGGACTGCACTGTGGGGGCCTAGGGGACCCTGAAGCCCCTCCCAAGCCCTGTTATATTCTCCATCTGTCTATGGAGGCCTTGAACTAGGTGAGATCTTAAGCTAGGGGAGACCTTTTAAGGAGCTCACATTTGGGATGTTGATGGACAAACTAAGTCTGACTTGTTGATCTCAGAAGGGAACAAAGGCAGGTGAGGGAGGAAACAGAGAGGAGAGCTTCTCTTTCTCTGTCATCATACATCACACGCACACCTGACATCTAGGTTTAAGTACAAATCATATGGCCAGAAGTCTTTGGAGGTAAAATAAACCATGCACAAAGGAACAAAAGATTCTGGCCAAACTGTAGTTTAAGAATTAAACAATATTCTGGAACTGGTGAAAAGCAAAGCTGCAATCCAGATGATCATTGGTGATTGGATGAGCTAATTCTTTTATCATCAAGAGAGTCAGATAATATCAGATAATATCTCCATTAGTAGCAGAAGGTTTAAAAATTGGAATGAGTGGCAACACCAGGACAATAGCCTGATTAATGCTTTTTCAATCACCTGGGCTCATGGCCTAAACTGGTAATGGACTCCATCCATCAAAAAATTATTCTATCTGGCACCCTGGTTTCTGAAGAAATCTGGACGTCCTCATAGAGAATTGGTTAAATGATTTAATGTATATGAAAGCTCTTAGCACAATGCCTCAGTAAAAGCTGGTAGAATCCATTCAATCTGTTTTAATATATGTTCAGAGATATAATAATCCATTAGGTACACAAGAGAAATAAAATATCAGTTGTCTAATGAAGGTCCTGAAGCTCTGAAATGTTCAATTATCAACATTGTAAGGGTGGCACCTTCTCCAGGACATTGCTCAGGCCCCTGTCCCTGAGAGTCCCTCCTCTCTGTGCCCCTAAGGCCTTTTTATGAAACAGCCTCAGTCCCATGGAAACTCACCAGCCATGTCCATCTCTGTCCATTTTTCCCACTAGAGCCTCAACTTCATCAAATCATACACTGTACTTTCATTCAGGTGTCCCAAAAATTCAAAATAGTACTTGACACAGAAGAGGCATTTAATAAATGTTTAGTGACTGAGCAGTATTTCCCAATTAGAACTCAAAAATAGTGTCATGCTGATTTGTGAGTTGAAGTGGATGATGATAAGGTAGCTGATGCATTCTGTGCCGGGCAGGCTAAAGCAGTGGGATCTCTGACCAAAGAGAGATAATAATGTGTACTCACTGCTGACCCAGCGCATGGGTTGCAGATAGCAAGAGCTACCACTTCTATAGCACTGACTGCATGCCAGACAGTGTTCTAAATGCCTGTACCTGTCTTTACCCATGTAATCCTCACAACAGCCCTGCAAGGAGACATTATTATCCCCATTTCACAGATGAAGAGACTGAACTTGCTCACAGTCACACAGCCAGTAATGAACAGGGCTGGGATTTGAGCCCACAAGGACCACTGCACCATATGATGTGACCTCTCCTTTCTTCCTCCCCACCACCAAGGGAGTTCATGGTGGCCCTGTCAGGTGACATGTGAGGTGGACAGGAGCAAATACCAGTCAGGAAAGATGTCTGATCTACATGTCCCCCGTGAAACAGCATCTCCACTGCCTACCAGTGGGCACTCTTGGTTCAGCTACCACTAGGACTGGGAGGGAGGAACCCATGCAGAGTCTCACCAGGTATGGTATCCATTTGGGGAAACTGAGAGAAGAACCTTTGCCAGCAGGAGAGATGTTTCCTGCCCGGCCCCTCATCCTGAGGGCAGGTGTGGGAGCAGGGAGGCAGGGTCTGATCTACACTCCACCAAATCCCCAGGGTGCACTTAGTAGAGGAGTGGTTTCATTCTACTCACAGGTGAAACTGAGAAGCAAACCCCTAAGAGGAGGGACGTGCACATAATGTACTGCTAGGTGAACCAAAGCAAGCCCAGAATGCCTAATCCGCATGCGTCCGCAGTTCACGCTGCACGTGCACACAGCCCTGCCTCAGCTCTACCAGCCAAGACTTCACTGGGGTCTCTGGACCTGATGTCTCCTCAGCCCCACCCAGCCAGGCTTGAATTGGCCTTTCTCAGCCATGTGAATAGGATTTCCAAGAGCTCTAAAAGGAAAGTGAAAAAATCTCCCTCTTTTCCAATTGGCTATGAAAATACCTTCCTCTAATCGAAATTTCCCCTCTTGCCTGTGCCTTTTGATGCCTGCACTTAATTGTCTTTTAAACAAGAAGCTGCTGTGATCAGAGAATTCAAAGTTACATCTGCATCTCTTATGCTGAAACTATTCTGCCATATGCTTCTAAAGCTGGTTGCAGGTTGATTTGATGAGAGTGATGGAAGCCTCACTGTAATTGGTAGTCTGCCTCGTGATTGGGGAAAGAAAATTGTTTATTGATTCCCAATTCAAGAAGAAAATCCACAAATGTATTTCCCACAGCCACATGATTCCATTTTGGTCACCCTATCTTGGCGGGGTCTTACCCCATGGCCCCCTACCCCCTTCCCATCCCACCCAGGGTTGCCCTTCTCTTTGTCTTCATGCACACATTCATGCATTCAAGAAATTTTTGAGGAAATCAGGGAAAACGTGCATCAGGGCCTGAAAGAGAAGAGAGGACTGGCTGGAAAGAAAGCTTAGGGAAAGATAGGTGGAAGACTGAGTAGGAACATTTGAGATCGTAATCTTTCCCTCCAGAGCCAAGGAAAGCTGATATAGAGTTTAAGCGTAAGACTGAGTGAATTGGAGGTCGGGGTGGGTATGGAGACCCCAGACCTTCACAGCAGCCCAGGGGAAAGGGAGAGAGTGAGGTACATAGACGAGTGAACTGACTTGCAAATGCACAAGTTGCAGTGGACAGGATTCATGATGGATCAGATACTGGTGGGAGAGAGAGGGACATATTTGTAGCTTGACCAGTTGGGTGGCTGGGGCCATTAACAAGAGCAGGCAAACAAGAAGGAGGCACAGTGTGGAGAGGAAAGTAAAGAGTTCAGCTTGGAGATGTTGAGTTTTTAGAAACTTCTAAATATTCAAGCAGATATATACAGGTGTATACAAGGGTTTGTAGCTTGGAGGAAAGTTCTGGGCTCAAGAAAAATACTTAGGAGTTATTCGCATGGTCTTTGAGCCGTGGGAGTATATTATTAATAAAATGTCTAGGACATTAACTGATAATGAATCATAGATCTAAACATAAAATCTAAAACTATAAAATTTCTAACAGAAACACATAGGACAAAATCTTTGCAAACTTGGGTAAGCAAAGTTTTCTTAGCACATAAAAGCATAAACTATAAAACAAAATGCTGATCAATAGGAATTTATCAAAATTTCAAACTTTTGCTGTTCAAAAGATTCTATTTTAAAAATCAAAATGCAAGCCACACTGTGGGAGAAAATATTTGCTATGCACATATCTGACAAAGAACTTGTACCCACCCAATTGAGAAATGGGACAAAAGATTTTAATAGACACTGCACAAAAGCAGATAAATAAATGGCCATGAAACACGTGAAAAGATGCTCCACATCACTAGTCATCAGGAAAATTAGAATTGCTAAATTAGAAAGACTAACCACACCAAGTATTGAGGTTATAAAGGAACTAGAACTCTCATGTACTGCTGGTGAGAATGTAAAATGGTATAACCACTTTGGAAAACAATTTAGATGTTTCTTTAAAAATTAGACATATGCCTGCCATACAACCCAGGCATTCCATTCCTAGTCTGGATTTTACCCAAGAGAATAAAACATATGTCCACACAAAACCTTACACATTAAAATTAGTAGAAGCTTTATTCACAGTAGTGTAAGACTGGAAATGACTCAGTTGTCCATCAATAGGAGAATGGACAGAGGAACTGTGGTTTATCTATACTATGGAACACTATCCAGCAATAAAAACAAATGAACTCTTGATGCAACAACAACATGGATGAACCTCAAAATCATTACGCTGAGAGAAAGAAGCCAGACACAAAGACCACCTAGTCCATGATTCCATTTATATATAATTCTAGAAAATGCAAACTAATCAGCTAATCTACAGTGACAGAAATCAGAGAAGTAGTTGCCTGGGAAGTAGGGCAGGATTGACTGCAAACAAGCAAGAGAACTCTTTTGGAAGGGGAGAGGGGATTGGGGATGATGGAAATTTTCTGTATTTTGAGTGTGGCTGTTATTTCCTGGTATAACAACTGTTTCCAATTAATCAACTTGTACACTTTAAATGGATACCATTTATTGCACATAAATTATACCTCAGTAAAGTTTATTTTTAAAAAATGCCTAGAATAGAGTGGGCAGATGAAAGGGTTGAGAGTAAAATTAGTGAAAAGGAGATTAGGAAGTGATAATTGCCTATAAGGATGAGTGTATTGAGTTTAAATGTGAAGGGCTAGTGAGAGACAAGGTGGTGAGCAGAAAGGTAGAGGACCAAGCCCACCTGTTTGCACCTTAGCTATCCTTTGTCTGACTTGCACAGCTCGGCTCTAGCTGGACAAGATGGAGCTGGTATTCCTGGGCCATGACTCATGAATCCCCTCCTTCATGAAGGCTTTCCAGAAGAGTTCAAGTCAATCTGTTAACTCTGTAATACTATCTAGGCTACAAAATAACTCCCTAGCATCCCACCTGATCAGATAATGCCTGGAAGTTGCCACACTGTGCTCTTTGTTTCCTTAGTCTATCCACATCCAATGCTGTCTTTGTTTACAAATTGTTTTATGAAAGTGTTTCTGATTTCCCCTAAGAGACTGTTCTTTCACTACTAGTGATTGATTTTTTTATTATTAACTAAACACATTATAAATATTGTACATATTGAACATACTTTGTAACAACCTATGAAGTAAATATTATTAACTTCCATTTATAACAAAGAAAACTAAAGTTCAGGAAAATCAAGCAACTTTCTAAAATAGTAGAACTGGGATTTGGACTCAAGTCTTTTCTGAGTTATAAAGCCTATTCATAAGCATTGCATAATAGACACAACCTACAGGTGGGGGTGATGGGGGTGGGGAAAGTTTTATGCTGAATTTGCACACCATTACAACTGGTACAATGAGCTAAGCACATTGTGGTTGCTGTGTGGTTGCTGTGGTTATGATTTATTCGTGGATTGATTCCTTCAACCAATATTTTTATGCTTTAAAATAGCAACAACCTGCCACCAAGAACTCTTAAGGGGCTTTAAGAATGTCAATTACTAGGGACATTTCATCCTTGCCAGAGCACATGAAGGAGTTAATTAAAGGAGCTCCAGGCTTTTGTCATTGCCTGGGTGGGAGGAGAGAAAGCAGAGTCAGTCTCCCCTCTGCCTTCCCAGGACTGCTGGGACTTCTTCCCTTTCCCTGCAAGAGAAGCCAGGAGGATGTCAGGGGAGTGTGGCCACTTCTACTGATCACCGTGGCCCAGACCCCATGTAACTTCCATTAAAGCCATGACTCCAGAGAAAGTCCTGGGCCAGGAAGTGGCACCCCGAAGCCTCTGCTGGGTCTTTCTTCTTCTGATTGCAAAATACTGAGTCCCAAACCCGAAAACCTGAACCACAAACAGATCACAATTGCCAAATCTAAAAACTACCTCTCAGTGGCCTTGTAAATAAAGCACCCTCTTTAGATCTTACTCTCTTTTTAAAGGTCTCTCCCCAATACCACCTTTGTTCTTTCTGGTTTTCTGATGCCCCAAAAGTCTGCATGATAATTGCATACCTAAGAGGTTATTTTAGTTGTTATAAAAGTATTCTATTAGAAATAAATTGGAACAAAAGAAGAGAGACATGCTAAGAAATGTAGATTCCAATTTATATATCCTTGATATTTATATAATTTGGGGGTGGAGGAGGAGGATTCATTCATGATAAAAGTTCCTAGGATTCATGAGGACCCAGAGTGAGATAGCTGCCTAGAAGGGAGAAAGACTCTTTTCTTACAGATTTCAGACTTTATATTCATTGAGAAAAAATGAGAGAAGGAGGGACTAGAAGGAATTGTGCGAGTGAGAACAGAAAGCTTTCACTGATCTAATTAGTTCTTAAAACAGCCTTCCCCGTGGTTGAAAAAAACTCCTGTTCTCCCTAAGCCTTTCTATCTTGGCCACATTTTCAAAAAACTAAGCTTCATTTCATGTATCAGGGAATCCAGAGATGTGTTGAAGATGCTTCCATGAGAGAGGAGGCTGAAATAAGTAATGCTGGAAAAGGTCAAAGCCAGAATTGTTATTTAAATGTTGAATACTCCCCAATTTACTACAGGTTGCTTATAAACATTCAGAAAATTCAATTCCCTTTTCCTCTAGAAGCTTCCACTACAGAGAAGACTCCACACGTAACCACGGGCACCATGGTCTATGTGTTGCTGTCCCAGAAGCAAGCGTATTTGTAGAACAGGGCTTAGGTCTCCCTCTTCCCTGTGTGTCCACAGATGGGGGTATCTGCACACACTACTCACATCCCATTTCTAATCTTTTTTTCCTTTCCATTAAAGTAAAAACACCTATTGCATCAGGATCACTCAGGAAGGGGCCTGGGCATCTCCTTAACAGTGTACCCCCCAGTGCTGCCTGGGACTGGGCACACTTGGGACACACTGAATTAGATGGCCTACGTCGAGCTTCTCAACATTTGTTATGCAATGCCCTGGAGATCCAGGTAAAATGCATGTTCTGATCCAGTAGGTCAGGGATGTGGCTGGAAGTCTGCATTTCTAACAAGTTCCCAACTGCTGCTGCTGCTCTGAAAAGACCGCTTTGGGTAGCAAGATTCTCAAAGGAAATGCACGTCCACATGCAGATGTTAATGGAGGGTAGAGGCCAGAACAATCTGCGAGGGACTGTGTGTACTTTCTGTCTTCCCTGCACATATGATGAGTGACGGGGGGAGACTCTCTCAAGAAAGCCAGCTGGGCCCTGCAAGGTAGCTGTTTCTCAGTGCATTCCCTAAGGTCTAGATCAGACCTTCAGTTTTGCAGGGCTGGGCAAGCTCAGGACTCAGGCTAACCACACTCACACAAGACACATGTAAGTTATAAGTGATTTTTAAATGTTCAATGAAACATACAATGATCGGTGTGAATCCCTCCCTTGCCCAATTAGTGCACACTCCGCCTTCAGGCATATCTACACAGGTAGCCAGAAATCAGGTTATAATCAGGTGCCGTGGCCAGCAGGCCTTCTGGTGCATCAGCTGGGTGGTTCAGCAGTGCCTCCCTGAACTGTGGGGGACACCTTAAGTCAGGACTCAATCAGCTTAGCCTTCCTTTCCTGCTCCCATTCTGAGAAGTTCCTGCTTCTCTGGATGTGTTTGGGTTCAACACATTACTGCATCCTTCACAACCTAGACCCTCCTAAGCCCCAGGCACTGTCCCGAACACTGAGGTCACAGAAATGATTATTCAGTCAAACCCCGCTTGCCCCTGATTTGGGCCTGGAAGGCATTCCACTTACCACTTCTTTTTTAATTTTAAATTAAAATAAATAAATTTATTTAATTAAATTTTTATTTTATAAATAAATTAATTAAAATACATATAAAATTTACCATCTTAGCCATTTTAAAATGTACAGTTCAGTAGTGTTAAATACATTCATATTGCCATGCAACTATCACCACCATCCATCTCCAAAATTTTTTCATCATCTTAAACTGAAACTCTATATTCATTAAACAATCATTCCCCATGTTCCCTAACCCCAGCCCTGGGCAACCACCATTCAACTTTCTGTCTATATGAATTTGACTACTCTAGGTACCTCATTATAACCAGAATCAGTTGGCATTTGTCCTTTTGCAGTTGAATTATTTCACTTAGTGTAATGTCCTCAAGGTTTATCCATGTTGTAACATGTGTCAGAATTTTCTTCCCTTTTTTAGGCTGAATAATATTCCATTATATGTATATGCCACATTTGGTTTATACATTCTTCTGTTGATGGACACTTGCATTGCTTTCACCTTTTGGCCACTGTGAATATGCTGCTATGAACATGGGTATACAAATATCTCTTCAAGAACCTGCTTTCAATTTTCTTGGATATATCCCCAGAATTGGAATTGTTGGATTGTATGATATTTCTGTTTTTAATTTTTTGAGGAGCTGCCATACTGTTTCCATAGTGGCTGCATCACTTTACATTCCTACAGTTTACAAGGATTCCAATTTCTCCACATCCTTGCCAACACTTCTGCCTGTTACTTTAAGCAGCTTCCTCAGCTGTAAGCTGGGCCATTTCCCCGATGTCCCACCCAAAACATTCTTTCAGTCTTATCTGTCCCTTCCAAATCCTGCTCAACTTCTAAAGCCAAGTCCCATATTTTCTGAAAAGTCCAGTATATTAACACCTCACGGACTCACCATGTCAACACCTGAGTGCACGCCATCTCCCCTTCATCATGAGCATCTCATTCTTGAATCACCTCCTGCTATCCCATCAGAGATTGTATTCCATGCTCCTTGGCTTTAGCAGGAAAAGCAATTGGTATTTGTTGTAACTTGTTTAACAGACTAATATGAAGAAAAGCAAGAAGCATGCAGAATTGGAAAAAGAGATCAAGTACCCAAAGCTTGAGCCCTGATCTGAGAATTGTACATGAGGAAAAGAAACCATGTCTTGTTGCCCCCAGAGAACTGTCGCTGGTAGATACTTATTAAGAGCCTCTGTGCCCACCTAGTGAGACATCCTTTCCTCGGTCATGGTTACCTTGGCGAGCTGACCCTGAAGGTCGATGGGTGAGAATAGATGCCTCCTGGGAGGGCCTGGCTCTGGAAGGGCTGGCTGCAAAGCTTTAGCAACCAGAGTCCATTAGTTCAGGGATTTCTGTGGGCGTCCATGTGGGTTTTATTATGACGTCTGCAGCCACTTATGTTACATGAAGGCTGAGTTTTCTTCCACGTCCATTTACCCCATGAATGGATGCTGCTACTGGCTGAGGAACCAAACCAAAATTACTTTCTATTTTCAATTTTGAAAGTAATTTCAAAATTACTTTCTATTTTTCAATTAATGTGTCCCCCTTTTGCATTTGAAATATCCTCAATGTCTCACTGAATTTCTTTAGGGATGCTATTAATATAATACACCTTGGCCACCTTATATTATAGGAAGAGCCGAATGGTGCTGGTTTTGGCCTCTTAGAATGATGATTTCTCCGTCATTCCATGAATACTCTGATGTATGAGGTGGCCATTGCAGTCCCTGGGCTGTCCTGTACCTGTTTATTCATATGAAGCAATTCCCTGAAGCCTACAGCCACCACAAACAGAGCCCCAGACAGTCAGCTGTCAAGTTCCATTGTCTTCAACCTTTTCTACCCAGAATGACATTCTAACCATCTCGGGAGTGCCTGACCCAACATGGAGCCCCTCCCAAGCCCAATAGAACCTGAGGGGAGCGAGACCCCCAAGAAGAAGGAGATGCTAGGCCATCTAGTGTAACTCCCACCTAATGTTTGAAGCCCCCTGCCAAGAACTTGCCAGTCTACTTGAACTTCTCCTGTAATAGGGAACTCACTCTCCCCTTAGAATAGTTCAACCATCTTTAGACAGCACATTCTGTATCTGTGATGCCCAAGAGTCTGCAAGACCACAGACCCCTGGACCCCCTTCCCAGCCCTTCTAGGTTTGCACGCCCCTGGACTGAGATCCTTAAACCTCAGTATCTCCCTAGAAAACCCCTCTGATGGGTGTGCCATCTCCTTCCCAAAGCCTTTCCAGCTTCCCCAAGCAAAGTATATCTCCCAGACTTCAGTGTGCCTCTATTCTTGCTCTTGGAAACTTTGTTATAATATCCTTTTTCATATCCATATCCTCTGTAGGATCTGATTTCTCTGAGGAAAGAGAACCTTCTCCATCCCCACTAACCTTCACCCACAATAACTATAGAGTGCATTAGTTGTCCAATGAATGTTTGTTGAAAAGATGAATGAATTAAGTGGAAGAACAGTCCCTGGATATAAATTCAATAGGCCAGTTTACTAATCCCAGCTCCTTGGTAACCTGAGTGACTCATAATGCTACTTGTGTCTTTCTTCATCTGTAAAATGGGAATAATAATGCATTCCTTCTCTATCTCATAAGGTTGGTTTAAGAACAAAATAAAATGGTAAATACAAAAATAGTTTAAAAAATATAAATCTACTCATTTCAAAAATAGTTATTGTCTCTATTTGGTGCTAAGGCACTCAAATTACAAACATGAAGACACAATTCCTTAAGAGTTCTACTTCTTCAAGATGGCATTGTTCCTAGTTAGTTACCCCCCATAAAGACATTTGTACCTCTTACTGCTTGGTTCTTGGTCTGCAGCATCTTGCATCCTTGCATTAGTCCTTCACTTTGGGATTCACTGCGTACCTGTTTATTCTAGTATCACTGGAGGTCTCTGCCTCTTTCCAGCTGCAATCACAGCTGAATGATTCCCTCACCAATCCTAGTTCCACTTCAAGAAAACTGTCAGCAGTACACACAGCACGGGGCCCATCCATCTGTGTAAGAGATAATGTAATTCTAAGACAATATTTAACATTGTAGGATGAGGCATAAACTCAATATGTTTTCAGGCAGAGTAGAAAAAATATGTGCCCCATCTCATTAATCACAATAAGAATGAGGGATGGGGCAGATACCCAGTCCAGTGCTGTTCCCTCTGAGTTAATCTGTCTTAATACTAGGCCCTTGATAAAAAGAATGCCCATGTCGTCGTTCTGCTTGTTCAGTAGCAATTTACATTGGGGGAGCTCGAGATTTATGGAGTAACAAGAACCTCTCAGTAATAAAAACCAGAGTGATCCATGCTGTGTTTGGAGGTAACTTCTACTACAAATACTCTCTGGAGGATTAAACTTCTAAAGAAGGATTTCAAGAGAAGTTATGCATTTATAAATCTGATCTATTGACAAGTGCTCATTGGGTTCATTTATTTACCCATTCTATACATCTTTACCAGGCATTAACTCTGTGCAGAGCTCTGCTACGGTTGTGGGGGCCACAAAAGGAGCCAGCAATGGTCTGTACCCCCAAGGGACTCACATTAGGGAAGTTGCAACTCATAGCCCATAATGAAGGTACTAGGTGAAGGTGACATGGACTGCAAGCTTTTTTACAAGGCTGAAACAATGTCTGTTTTATTCTCTAGTGTGCACCTGTGCCCATTACAGGGCCTGGCAAACAGAAGCTCACTGAAAATGTGTTAAATGATAAGTGTCCATGGAGAAAAGAATGGATAAGCAAACTGTGGTATGATGAAACATTATTCACTTTTGAAATGGAAGGAAATTCTACACATGGGGTGTGGGAAGCAGAAGGTTTACTTGGTGGACAAGGAGAAAACGAGAAAGAGCTTGCTTCAAGCCCAAGGCTAGTGTGGGGGAGGGGGGGACACCTGAGGAACAGGAAGGCAGGGGCTGGGGCAGAATCCAGACTTCAAGGGAGGGCTCACTGGGGAATGGTAGGCCGCCTGTGCAGGAGTGAGGGTGGGAGGAGGAGAGCTGGAGCCAGGGATTTGTAATCTGAGCAACAACGACGGTGAACAAGTTGGATGAGAGGCAGGCTGGAGGCATGTGAGAGGGTCCAGAGGGTGGCGTCAGGGAGATGTGGGGCAAGGAAAGTGTCTGAACTCCAGGTGTTTGTAAAACTAGTCAGCTCTCAACCTGAGAATAGAAGACCCTTGGGAAGGAGGCCAGAGCAGTACTCACTGGGGTGTTGGATTCTCAAATGCCACAAGACCAGGTGACAAGCATGTGTCTTGGTAAAGGAGAACTCCGGCTTCTAATTTGCAGGACTTTCATCAAGCCACCAAGGGTCTCATTCCAACTGCCACTGGCCAGCTTCGTGAACTTAACTAATAAGACTTAAACCTTTCCTTTCTGGAGAGGAACAGACATTTACTTTGAGTCTTGTACTCCTTTTTCTGCAAAATGGGAGTGTTTGGAGTAGGCGATCTTCCAGCTCAAACCCTGCACTCCTGTGAATCTGCATCCTTGGACTTTTCATGCCACCGTCTCTGACTATGCTGAATTATAATTATGATCCAACTCCACATTGCCTCTACTGGGGGGATGAATAGACACTCATTAGGAAAAAGTGAAAGCCTTTGGCCGAATAGTAATGTCATTACATACTCATCTCAATCAGGGTGGCTATGAGCTCAGACAGCTCCTTCTTGTGAATTAGAAAAGCCTCCTGCTCTTGGCAGATACATGAGCAAATGAGCAAAGATGAATGAGCAAAAGGCCTGGCAAGTGGAGCCCAGCTAGACTGGGGACCCCTCTGGTCCCCTCGGCAAGGTGCTCAAGTGCAGTACACAAGCTGCACAAGTGCACCTGCACCCCTGATTTCAACCCTTGTGACAACAGAGGTGTCACTGATAGTTGTGCCAGTACTGTCATTTTACGGATGAAGAAGTCAGGACTCAGAAATTTCCTCTGCATCTATTAGGTCCTCCACCCAAATACCACATCCCTACAGGCTTCGGATTCCTGAAAAAGGTCACATTTCTAAACCATTCTATTTTTATTTTTGCATATTTATCTCAATAAGTGTGTTTCCTTGCCTAAATTGCCTGGCACTTAATGAAGGATATCTCTCCCTCCCTCCCAACCTGAGCTGGGGTGGGAAATGGAACTCCTCACCTCCCCTCCCACTTTTTAAGCCATATTTAGACATTAATCATATCACCTACAGCCAAAATGCCATCTCATCTGGGAGGATTATAGCTGCAATATTAGGACAGCATGGAATAAATACTGAAACCATAATTCTTTATCATCCTCTTGCTTCTCATGTGCACTTACTGAAATGCATTTGGCCAAATGAGAGGGGTAGTGGAGAAGAAATGAATCCCAAAGAAGTTAATAGTAATGGCATAAGAAATTGTATTTTGACTTATACTATTATTACTTATTATAAGTGGTAGTAGTGTAATGATGTCCAGAGCTCTCAATTAGTTTTGTGTTTTTTGGACTTAAAAAGAAAGAAAAAAATTAAATTTACTTTCTGGATCAGGAGAGCAATGATCATTTGATGACTATGTTCATTTTCTTGGCCTCAGATGAAAAAGGTGACCAGGGACCACTTATGAAAAATGATCGTTCCTTATATTTCAAGGCCCACTACATAACCAAAGCAGTATGGTTTGTGGAGTTCCCATGTGAGCATATTACTGAACCTAAAAGGGACAAAAAGATTCTGGCTTCAAGGGATCTACCCTTTTGACAGGAATACAAGACCTAGACACACAAAACAATTATAAGGAGTTTTGCAAAGATTTATAGATCACATCGAGTGCCGATTAGTAGAGAGCGAGGGAACGGGGCTACGTGGTGCTCATAGAGGAGAGAAGGGAGGTGAGTGAGGTTGGCAGTGACAGGTGTGGAGCTGGGAGCTCTTGGGGACGAGTACCATGCTGACACAGACCAGGGCTCTGTTCATATTAGAGCAATGAATTAAGGCAGAGCATAGGTGGTGAGGAGGGAGCCAGGCATTGCTGACGGAGGGAGGGGTATGCAGAGACGTGGAGAACATCCACAGAGCTCTGGTGGAAGTTTTGTGCCCTAACATAACAACAATCATCACCAGGTTCCAGGCGCTGCAGATTTACTGTCTTGAAATCCTGACAACAATCTTCTTCTGCAGCGAGAACTAATGGGTGTCAGCAGCATATCAGCCCACTCGGTTGGCCATTGGTGCCTGGCACATGGCGCAGATTACACCCCACTTTGGTGAGAAAGGGTCTTCCCTGGGCAGACAGTGCTGTGGTACCTGTGACAAATATTTGCCTTCTCTATTCTAAAGGAAGCCCGTTGATTAGATTATAAAGCCAGAATTAAGTTAAAGAACTGCCATAAACTCATATAGTTGCTTTTTTTGTGTGAAGCTAGGAGAAGGTTATATTAGGAAAAGGCATCTCCTCCTTAAGATATTTTCCTTTCATCTGTTGTAAAATTGTCATAATATACCAATGTTAACAGAGCAAGCCACTCCACTACCATCTTCTGAAAATTGTCGTAAGAAACATAAAGATCTACAGCCTCTGTGATGTGAATGCTCAGATGTGGCACCCTTGTGCAGGACAGACTGCACAGCTGTGTACGTTTTCACAGGACCTTAAAATTTTGGCTAACAAGCTTGAATCTGACATAATAGGCAGTGAGAAAAAGGCTGTTTATAAGCACATACTATCCTACAATCAGATATTTATAGATTGAATAACTAATATTTTGCATATCATAAAGCACATTATACTCCTGAAAAATACTTTAACTAAGTTATTTTATTTGCTCCCTGCATGTGGAGCTACAGTAGATTCCGGAGCAGAGAACTGACATGCGGAAAGAGGGGGCAGGAAGGGAGAGGGGATCTCAGACCAGGAGTTACATAAATCTTCCCTCTTTTGGAAAAGGAATGTGAGGTTGTACTCTTTTCCTCCACTAGGTTTGGATTCTCTTAACTGAACCTAGAATGTGCATTTCATTATTTAATTTATCAACATTTTGAGTAGACTTGCTAAATCATAGCTCCATTCATTGGATGTGCCAGCATAATTAATTATACTGTGAAACCTCCTGACAGCCTTTTCCAGGGGCTGAGAAAAAAAAAGACCGAACACAAGAAAACAGAAAATCTGAGTCAATTTTCTGTATATTCATAATGGGCTTCTCTAGTTTGAGTCCTGGCTTTCTCTGGTTGAGTAACTTTGGCTAAGTCACTTCCTGGGTTTTCTCCCTTGTCAAAGTGAATCAAGGTCTCAGGAAGAAAAAGAGATGGCACATTCAAATTGGACAATTTGAGGTGAGTTTAATGAGAGGGATTCTTTACAAAGATGTAGGCAGGGTAAGAAAACCACCAGGGTTACCGCAGTGTCCCGGGACTAGTAACCACGGGCCATCGCTAGCCTGGACCTGAAAAGGAAAGGCAGGGTTGCTAGAATCTGAAGGGGGAAGAGTTTTGTAGGGAAGGCTGTCTTGAGAGGGGTGGTGACCTTTGCCATAAGAAGGGGACTAGAGAAATAAATATACCAACTCCACTCTCCTCCCTCCCTCTGATCTCCTGCAATGCTCCCCATTGGTCAAACCCAACCAGAAGGCAGAAAGCAAGGGAGCCAGGATGCATGCCATACCCTCAGCCCACTGTAGCACAAAGTGGGCAGAAGAAGGGTAGAGAGCAGACCCGGGCATAGGCAGGAGATAGCCAGCACACTCCCTAAGTCCACCCCAGCACTGGGAACTTAGTGTACATTAAATACCCTGTCCTTTTCATGATGCCAAATATTAGATGTGTCAGAATTTTTATTTTTTTGAGTAGAGAATATGCTCACAGCTTGGAAAATATGTCATAAAGCACAGTGTGCTATAGTAGGTGAGCAAAATATATTTATTGAAAGAATAAATACATGAAAGAAAGAACATACTTCCCACTGAGATTTAACAGCAAGGAAGTAAGATAGTCTACACGCCAAACACAGAGAGAGAGAGAGAAAGAGAGAGAGAGAGAGCACACCTCTAAAGAGCTTTGGGCTTCTCCTAATAGCTTGGAATTTACTAGGCTGGGACTCCAGCCTTAAGAGAAAGAGTATTGAGGCATCCGAAGGGTCGCATTGTAATGCCATCCCAAAGCCAGGCAGGCATAGAACCCAGGGATTTCAGGTCTGAGAAGGACTTAAGCTACTCCAAATCACCCTCTTTATTTCCCAGGTTGGCTTACCTGTACCTGCAGAGGGGCCTGACTTGCAAGGCACCCAGGTAGACAGGGCCACACCCAGCTGTCGCTTCCCCACCAGCCCTTTGAGACTCACTGCCTCGATCCTACAATCACAGACCTTGTGAGTGTGGGAAAGGTTTCTGTTTTAAAGATCCCAGGCCGGGCACGGTGGCTCACGCCTATAATCCTAGCCCTCTGGGAGGCTGAGGCAGGTGGATCATTTGAGCTCAGGGGTTGGAGACCAGCCTGAGCAAGAGCGAGACCCTGCCTCTACCAAAAGTAGAAAAAATTAGCTGGGCATGGTGGCGGATGCCTGTAGTCCCAGCTACTTGGGAGGCTGAGGCAGAAGGATCGCTTGGGCCCAGGAGTTTGAGGTTGCTGTGAGCTAGACTGATGCCATGGCACTCTAGCCAGGACAACAGAGTGAGACACTGTCTCATAAATTAATTAATTAATTAATTAATTAATTAAAATAAAATAAAATAAAGATCCCAGAGCCCCAAATTTAGTGGGCCTTCTAAAGACCCTCTTACTCACTGGGCTGTCTTCAGTGTTAGTGTCCACCTCTCATCAAAGGTTTCTCCCGTACCTCTGTCCAAGTAGTTTTAACTGTGCTTTCCCTCACCATGAACAGAGGCCCTAATTGAAGTAACACCAGGTCTGAAGACATCAAGGCTTGGGACTATCCTCTTGATACTATTATCACTACAAATAATAATAGAAACAAATCTGCTATTTATTCCACATCTTCTAGGTGCCAGGCTCTGATACAGGAAATACCAAATAACTAACCATATCTAACCCTCCCCAATAGCACTCCTTGCTATCAATGCTAAAGTAACTATAAATCCACTTAATACTTGTTAAACAAATCCACTCAACAAATCCACACCTATCTTACTACTCAAAGGATAGCAGGACAGATTTGATCAAAAGCTGAAATGAGATGCACACTCTCTGCTGCGTTCCTCCACCTGCCAAGTACCAAGCCCATCAGAAGGGAAAACGAGATTGGTTGGCATTCCCAATTCTGAGTTTACCCACAGTGGCTTTTCAATGATCCCTGTCGTCTTCTCTAAATACTCTCAAACCATCTGGTTAGAAATCTGTTTTTAAATTTGGCCAATAATCTATGCCAATATTTCCACTATGAAGTTGATTTTTAAAATCACAACACTTACCTATATCTAATCTGCAGCCAGCATCTGCTTACCTGGGCAGCCTTGGGTTACCCCCCTACCTTACATAACCACACCCTTGATGTTACATCTGCTCTCAAAAAATCATCTTTTTTAAGAACATTTACAAACATCAGAAGGCAGTTCCCCGTCTATATTCTTGGTTTCATTCTTATCAGGCAAAACTACTGGACCAAAGTGAAGTCAATCCTCAAACTTGGGCTAAGCGCCTATTATATGCCAAAAATAGCCAGACACTAGGCTACCCAGCACTGCACAGGGGCCCCTGCTGTGGATGTGGGCTTAGTCTTTGATTCTCCTCCCACTCCTAATCACTTTCTCTCACTTTTTTTAAGCAACTGTGACCTCAGCCAGCAAGGACTTGCATCCTTGTCCCTTCTCCCCTCAAGGGCAGGGACTCTGTTTTATTTCTCAGTGCATCCGCAATGGCTAGCTCCATGTCTTCCATGGAAACACACTCAAGTACACACTTGTTAACATGAGAACAAAGTTGATGACCAGTTATGGCAAGAATACACAGCCTGCAGATAAATGAATCTCTGATTCAGAAGGAAGGAGTTATGGAAGCACATTAAATATAGTATTGCTGATTGATATGATTAAGTATTAAAGCAGGCCCTGCAATACTGTAATTTGGAATGGTAACTGTGGCATATTCTTTGAGCCAGACCCACAGTGATATTTTTCATTATTAGCTTCTAATTAATCCTACTAGATAGATATTTCATTTCCAGCCTATACATTTGTTCTTAAGGGTTTAATTGATTGTGCAATTTATAAGCATTAGAAATGGTGTTATGTAAATTTCCAGCATCCAATTCACCTTTTAGGTAATTAAATTAAGTGTGGTTAGTTAAGAACATTAGACATCTACGGAAAGCCCCTGAGAAACATTTGCTTTGCTCAGAAGAGGAGAAACCCTTCTATGTCTCTCTTTCCTGGTTTTGTGTTTCTCCTTGAGCCTGAGTTCTTTGCCCTGTTAGTCACTGTCTGCTTTCCTGTCCTCTCCTGCTGGCACTAATTTGTTGGTTAAAGAAGGATACATGTTGAGTTAAAGTAACAACCTGTTTCATAAACAAGCTCAGCTGCTTCCAAGAGAAAACAGAGGGACTTGTGCTCCTTGCTGAGACGCTCCTCTCCTCAATTTGTTGAATTGTTTTTCCAATTTTGATGGAATAATGTTGCTCATGATATGTATATTCAACATCACTTTTAGAATTGAAACTAAGTCATCAGGTCTAGCAGATAAGGGACCTGAACTTACCTTTTCCTGCTTGCTGAATGTCTGCTTCTAATGGTAGCACAGGGTAGATGGGAGTGGGAAGAGAATGGACTTTTGAGGCAGGCAGGCTGGGCTTTCATTCAATTCAATTCACTCATTCATTTAGTCAGCAAATACTTATTGAGCACATATTACGGACCCAGCCCTGTCCTAGGCACTGGGAGGACACTAATGGATCAAGCAGGAGAACCCAATTCTACAGGGGCATTGAACCTAAACTCAGGTCCTAGCTACATATGACATTGGATATGTTTCTTCAATTCTCTGAGCCTCAATCTCCTCATTCCTAAAATGGGAACATTAAGAATAATATTGTTAAAAGAATAAAATAAGGTGATGTTTATTAAGTACTTATAGCAGAGTTCTTCATTTGGAAGGCCATGGATCCTTAGAAGACCCCAGATAGAATTGAGGGGTCTATGGAATTCGATGGAAAAAAATTACATTTTTATTTTGACTACTTCTAACTGAAATTTAGTATTTCTTCAATTGTGAATGTAGACAATGAGTTTACTACTACTACAGTATTAGTAGTCTATGTGATTTTGTCATAATAGAAGTCACAGGATTGTTGCAGACACCTTGAAATATGGCTTAAGCACATCACTACTTCAAAATGACAATTATTATTAGATAATGCCATGAAATACTGTTATTTAATGTGTTAATAAAGAAACACATACATTACTATAGCATGACTTTTTTACAGCTGCATTTTGGTATAATTGGTTTCCTTTGTGGTTCTATGTATTTGAAAACATTATTCTATGGAGTCTATAGGCTTCACCAGACTGTCAAAGAGGTCCATGACATCCACAAAGGCTAAAAACACCTGACTTAGATGTTGTCTACTATGGTGGGTCTCAGACCTGAGCATGTGTTGAAATCACCTGAAGCATTTGTTAAAACACAAATTGCTGTCTCCTCATCCCTGCCCCATGTCCCATTTCTGACTCAGTGGGTCTGGAACAAGGCCTAAAAATTTGTATCTCTAGCACGTTCCCAGGTGATACTGGTGGTTGCTGATCCAGGAACCACACTTTGAGAACCGCCGGCCTAAGTATATATTAATAATAAGTATTTAAATGCTGTTCTCCTCCATGTTGGCCTGGTATGTGAGCGCTGCAGATTATTGAAATGCTACCAAATGATCTGGAGCGACATATTAACACACCATCTGACTCTACTAGCCAGGCCAGGCTGAGCATTAGCCCCTCCTCTGCCCATGGCCAAGCCCCTCCCCCATCTCCAGCTCCCACTCTAACACGGCAGGGGCATTTTAAGAAACACTGAGTATTCTGGGATTGGCATCAAGGCATACTTGCTGCCTGGCCAGCTCTGGCATTTTGTCCTTGTCTCCAGGAATGATACCTGGCTTCTGCTTTATTCCATGGTACATGCATCCACGACACATGCCTTAGTCCCTGTAAGTCAAGAGCCTGCCCCATGCTCAGGGTTTGGATTCCTAGCCAGGATGTGGTGCAACAGCCGTGTCCCTACTCCCTTAAAGCTTCCACCCTCCTGCATTATGAACATTGCCTGCTATTGGTTTTCTTATTGACATGCTTCTCTCTTCTGTGGAGCCACTTCCCCTTAAGAACACCTTAAGAACAACCAGCTATCCATTATAACCATATCCCTCTGATACCAGATCTCAGGCTTTTCCTGGGCTTAGCACCGGAGACAGCTCCCCATCCTAG
The DNA here is from genome assembly GCF_040939455.1 of Microcebus murinus. NCBI lineage: Eukaryota > Metazoa > Chordata > Mammalia > Primates > Cheirogaleidae > Microcebus > Microcebus murinus. Next base: position 23,737,070 of record NC_134106.1, on the reverse strand, counting down.
AACAAGCTTCTGGGGGCCAGGTTCCAGCATGTCTCATCCTGGTGCAGTCCACTGTGATATACTCCATCATGCCCCAGATAACATAGTTGTCATGCTTTTTTTTATTTGGGGCAGTATCAAACATCAGATTAATATAACATCTTTGGAAGAGCTTATACTTGTAGAATATTGAATTCCATTAATCATTTATTGAGCATCTAGTAAGTGCTAGGCATCATGCCAAGCCTAGGGGACAGAAAGTCAAAAAAGCTAAGATACAGACCTTATTTTAAGAAATGCACAAGCCAATATGAGATGTAAACATATAAATAAATAATTACAGTCTCTTTTCATCTCCTTTGCATATTCATTTGCATAGTTCTGCTCGAGTTAATTGTTCATCTCTAATTCTACTTTAAGTGGACTATTTTAAAACCCTGGAAATGAGTATTTTGGGGTCCTCCTTTGGTAGATTTTTCTTTCTTCTTAGAGTTTGTAGTCCCATTCACTACCCCAGAGATTGATGGTGCTGAGTTGGCTAATAAAGTGATAATCATCTCCTTTGCTCCATGAAACCAAAGTAACAAGCTTAGACAAAGACAACAGCCTTCCCAGCTGGAGAAACATCAGTCTGTGGTCAAAAGTGCTTACCTAACTGTACTTTCTGCTAAGTCCCACTTCCAATTTTCTCATCTCTCTTTGAACATGCACTGTGGTTATGGAGTTTTACTGGGATGAACAATTTGAAGTTCTCCCCATAGATCATCATTACTAAATGAGAGGTGAAGATCAGGAGTAAATTATAAAGGAAAAGAATGCTAAACATCATTTTTTCCCCCATTCTTTGCTTTTTCAACCACCCTCAGTGAAATTTATGAAATAGAACCATGAAAGCTACCTGGATTCTTACCAATTTTATCTGGCCTAAGCCAACTCTGCAGCTCCAACGCTATCAGTCACACCAGGGGAATTGCTTGACATACCCTGAACTAGTGTTGTTCTGCTTCAGTGCTGCTGTGATTAATTAGACGTTTAGGAGAGCTGGTGAGTCATCGGTGTTTGAGTCTCAGTTTGGGGTTAGGGAGTGAGCCCAACCTTCTGCTGAATACAGCAGCAGGATGAAACACTACTTATGTAACAAGAATGAAGCACCTGGTAGAGCCTGGTGAAAGAGTAGTAAGGAGTAAATAACAGGAACTTGTCAGTTGCCTGAAAAACAGCCTAGAAAACTAAAAGAATGCAAATAATTTAATCATTCACATGGGCATATTTAAATAGCTCCTACTTTGTCCAGAGAACTGTTCTGGAGTTACCTAGAATGACATATGAGGTGACTCCTGCCGCTACTGAGCCTAATAGGACAGACAGAATGTGGAGGGGTATTAGCGTGTGTGTATGTGTGTGTGTGTGTGTGTGTGTGTGTGTGTGTGTGTGTGTGTGTATGCACATGTGCATGTGTGTATAACTATTATGGAAAAGTCCAACAGAAAAAAAGTAACAACCCAAGAAAATGAGATGAGCAGAGAAGACCAAAATAATTCCAACCAGACTGGGCCCTTCTCCCTTTGAATATGAGCTGAGCTCCAAGAACAAGCGTAAGATATTATGTGACCTTCAGGGAGGGGGAGATGCATAAACTGTGAGCTCTGGGTCTGGTCCCATCTGTAACCTTGATTCTGTCTCAGTAAAATGACAATTAGTTGAGTAAATGGGCAGGGAATTAACTTAAATGATGTTTCTTACCTCATAAGGTGATTCATACATGGCAGGTATTAAATAAATGTCTCCTCCCCATCATCTAAAAATTGTGTGAGATAGGGCAAGATGGATGCCAGTAACCCCATTTTCTTCAGATTGGAAAGCAGAGGCTCAAAGCCACTGAGTTGCCCAAGGCCATAGAGCTGTTAAGCTACAAAGACAGGACTTCCAGCCTTGAATGGTATTCTGGACACTATACCAGGTTGCCTCTCACTTCACATTTTCATGGATTAACCAACTCAGGTAGAGTCGTTTCTTCCTCCAAGGTTAGAGTTCATAAATAGCACAATATTGGGTATGATAACCTTTCCACAAAGACCAAGCTGGGACTTGGAAAAACAGTCCCATCCCACTGTCTAATTTGAATCCTATCCCATCAGCTGCATGGCCACAGAGAGGTGTCTGTGGGTATGGGAGTTCTTTCCACACCTCTCTGCCTGCTCATGCTCAAGGGCTGCCCTATCTGCAGCACAGATCTGGCAGGAAGCATCTAACCAGGCTCCCCCACATGGCAATTTGTTTACTTCAGTCCCTTTTGGACCATGATCCCAAACTGGCAATCCTTAGAAATCTAATTTTGTCTACTTTTTTGATGACTCTAAAGTTCAAAGAGTAAGAGTATTGCTTTTTAATTAATTCTACTTTCCCAAAGCTCAAAATGCATAGTCCTGCTTACTCGAGAAAACTGTTCTCTATAACACTACTGGAAAATGGATACAGATCAGTTAGTTGGCATTGCTTTTGTTGTTGTTGTTATTCTTTTAGGATTCCACTTTTAGAAAAACTTACATTTTTGAAATTGCTGTCATTTAATTCTATAGGCAATTGATTTAAACTTCATTTTTCCCCATTAAATGAAAATTAAATTAAACTCATTATTGTATTAGACAGGCATTGATTGTACCTACTTTGATTTTAATTAAATGCTACTATTCATTATTTCCTCCTCTGTAGTGCTTTTAATTTTCTTGGGTATATAATTTGGGGTAACAACAGTATCAGTAAATTATCCCTCATAAATAATTTTCAAAGAAAAAAGACAAGCAAAACACTCCGTGAAAGCAATTTGAAGGTATTTGCTTATTGTTTTTAATTTACTGGTAGGATATTTATCAGTAAATATTTTTCCATGTTGCTCCTTTGTTATAGAATAGGGCATGCCCATATCTCTCTTAAGCAGCTCTGACTTTTGCAGTTAATGGCTGACTTCAAGACGTCATTGATCTTAAAAATGTGCTGACTTTATGTGCAACACTAAAGTTATGGTCCAAGGGGTAGATGTTTGAATTTAAGTCTAAGAACGTTATCAGAAAGGTTCAGAAAAATGCCCAGAGAAGCTTATTTCGTTTTCTCTGTAACATTTATGAAACACTCATTTCATACCGAACAGTCTCCTGAGTCTTAGAAATGCATAGAATGATAGAGAACCATAGTTTCTGTCCTTCCAGTACTTGGATGAGGTTATTAGGTTATTATATTTTAAAGGGTAAGAGATGACATAATGTATACTGACTCTTATGCCCCAAAGAAAACAAAATTCTCCATTATTAACCTGGTGACTATACCTGGGTCATTTTTTGGCGAATCTAGACTTTGAGCAAGATGGTGTATTTTGCAGTACCCTGCTCTAAATATGTCATAAGGATAGATAACATGTGAATTACATAATTGACCTCAATAATACAGGCACCATCTCCATCTCTCAAACCCAAGACAGAAATGGAAAGGAATGAGCAGATGAAGCTGCAGGCCGGCTGGGTTGGGAAGGGAAGCAGTGTATACAGCCAGGAATTTGGCCCCTGTGTGGTACATACTTCTAAGAATCACCAGCCAAGCTGAAAGGCCAGGGCCAGGGTTTTCATGAAAGAAGTTCCCCCAGCCATCAAAGGAGCCTGAAAAGACACCACTGAGTTTACTGTTTTTAGCAAGCTGCGGTCCTAGGAACAATGTCCTGTGACCGGGAACTGAACCAAACTGCCCAGAGAGTGAATCTGGCTCCAACCTTGAGGGAGGAGCAAGCATGGAGAAGCAACAGAACCAAGTAGACCAGGAGGGATGCGGGACAGGGGAGCCTGGCTGCAGAAGGGGAGGACCTGTAAGAAAATACCTGTCACTCAAAAGGAGCCTAGCCTTCAAGCATAAAATTCAAAAATGTAAAACCATGCCAAGAGAGAAAGCAAAAATCAATCCGTATGATATGAATGCCCTTCAGATTAAATGAAATTTTATGCCACTTTGAATAAACTTTAAAATGAATACATTTGAGATATGCTCAAATAGATGCATGAAGGAAAACTTCTGTTTAAAAAGAACCAAAAGTTATGAAACAAAAGCAGACTGAAATGAAATGAAAACAGGTGAAGATGGAAAAACACCAATTATAAATATTCAAAATAAAAAAGATAGTCATTGAAAATAAAATCAAAATAAATTTTAAATTAAAATGTATTGGCTCAATAGGTGAAATAAACTCTGGAATGGTCTTGTTCAAATGGAAAATTAGTGAATTAATTTAGTGGATTAATGTTTACTCAGAATACAGCAGAGAGAGAGATTTTCTAAATTTTTGAAAAAGTGGTTTAGGGACATGGAAGATAGAGAAGCTCTTAGACATAGTCTAACAGGGTGTCAGAAGAAGAGAGTGGAGGAGATAAAGGAGAATCAATATTCAGGAATTTTCCAGAACTGAAGAAAAGCAGGACTATTTAGATAAAAAGTTCACTACAAGAATGTAGCAGAATTATTAATAGGATATCTCTGCTACTAGACAAATTATAGCAAAACTTTAGGTTATCAAAGATAATGAAGAAAAAAATATTAAAAGCTAGTATTAATAGAATATTTTAAAAAGGGATTACCTATAATCAGAAAGACTTGTCACCGGCAACAAAAATTTTGGAAAATGGTAGACTAACACCTCCAAAGTTCTGAGAGAAAGGAGTCATCAACCTATAATTTTGTAGCCATCTAAAGTATCATTAAGGAACAAGGTCAAAACAAAGACATTTGCAGACTTATACGGACTAAAAGAGTTTACAAGTTATAGATCTCATGAAAAGAATATTAAAGGATGTATTTCTTCAAGAAAGAAAACAGAGAAGATATTCAATACAAGAAACAATTGATAGCACAGCAATGAATAAAATTGTTGGTAAATTTTAAATATTATAATTAATGATTGATTATAAGAAATAATTTAAGGTGTCTAAAAAAGGTAAAACTAAAACCCTACAGAAAAGACAAAATTGGAGGTGATGTTCAGCAGATACTTAAAGTTTCTTAAGTTCTATGTTTTGGGGGAGAAGAATAGAAATACTAAAAAACATAAATTTTTTTCTTCAAAACTAATTATAGTTAAGCAAGCAGGGAAGTTAAAGAAGGAAAATTGTAAAAAAACAAAAAAATTTGGATGGCAGTTAGTAGAAACAGATCAAATATATTGGCAATTACACAAAAAGGTAAATTGACTGAACTCACCTTAAAAAGAGAGATCATCACATTGAATTTAAAAGACAAACAGAATTCACTGTCCTTACCAGAAGCATACCTAAAACAAAACCATTCAGAAAGGTTGAAAATAAGAAAATGGAAAAAGATTTGTCATCAGGCCAAAAGAAATGGTTATTATCAATCAAAGTAGAACTTCACAGCAAAAGCTTGTGATACGAATGAGGGACACAACAAAATAGTAAAGGAAGAGTCTAGCAAGAAGATCTAGCAATAGCAAACTTCCATGAACTTAATGATATAGCCTTGTTATGCACAAGGTAAAAGCCAACAGAAAATAAAGAGTTACTAACAAAGCCACTCTGTCAAAATCTGAAGATCAAACAGAAAAATAATTAGTAAGGATCATGAAGATTCAAACAACAAAATTAACATGCAACATCTTTTTATGAACTCACTAAGTCCATAGACACATGGAACAATTATAAAAATAGGTCACATTCTGTATCCAAAGGAAGTTATACTTCACAGGACTGATGCCATAGAAATCAGTTCTCTGTCCACAGTGCAATTAAATTAAAAGTAGTAATAGTAATAAAAGATAGCTGAACACAATAACAACATATGTCTAGAAACATAAAAATGCCCTTCTAAATAACTAATGGATTAAAGAGACAATCACAGTGGAAATTACCAGATATTTAGAGCTAGAGACAATAAAAACACTAATCAAAATTTGCAACATGCAGCTACAATGAACTTTGAGGTCAAATTTATAGGCTTATGTACATTCATTTTTTTTAAAAAAGTTATAGATTTGACAAGTTACAAATATGACACCTAACTAAACTTAAAACATAAGAAAAAGGTAATAAAGAGTGCTTTACAAAGCTGATTCTTTGGGGAAAAAAAAGAGTGAGACAAAAGAGAACAAGGAAAACCAATCAATAACTACAGATACAGTAGAAGATTTTTAAAATGAATAAATTAAATGATTTTGTGTCAATGAATTTGAAAACTTGGATGAAATACATAATTTTCTAGAAAGAGATTTATTGGCAACATTGACTCAAGAATAGAAACTCAGAATAAACTGATAACGATTTATGAAAAGGAATCAATAATGAATCACCCACCACACCCCACACCCCACAAAAGAGGCAAGACCCAGATGGTATTATAGGAACACCTTTCTAATCCTTCAAGAAACAGATAAATCCTATCTTTTGCAAACTAGTGATAATTCAGAGACTAGGAAAAAAAAAGGTAAAACTACCTAACTCATTTCATATGGCCAATATAATCTTCATACCAAAAACTGACAATAAAGGAACACTTTAGACCAATCTCATTTAGTACTGTAAGTCCTAAATAAAAAGCTAGCACCCAAATCCAGCAGTGTGTTAATATATGTATAAATATGAAGTGACCCATTATGATTTATCCCAGGAATGTAAGAATGGATCAACAACAGAAAGCCTGTTACCTACCTATGTGATAATAATATAAAAATGTTAATTAGCTGGAGAAACACTAAAATCAGGATAGTAACTATATCTACAAAGAAAGTAACAAGCATAGGATCAAGGAGATTTTACTTAAAATAAATGTCATCACATTAAGCAAAGTCTAAAACAAAAATAGTAAAAACTAATGAGCTGATAAAGCCAGGTTGGATATACGAGTGTTAATTAAATTATTCTCTATGCATTCCTATATGTTAAAAATATTTCACAATTAAAACTAAAATGTTATTTGGAGATCAGTTATCTTAGTGCTTCTCAAACTTGCATGTGCACATGAGTCCTTTGAGAATCTTGGTAGAGTGCAGTTTCCTATTCAGTGGGTCTCTAAGCTGGGGCCAGGAGATACTACTGCTACTGGTATGTGGACTGTACTTTGAGTAGTGACAGTGGTCCTCAAATCTAGACACACACTAGAATTTGCTGAGAATCTTGGTAGAGTGCAGCTTCCTATTCAGTGGGTCTCTAAGCTGGGGCCAGGAGATACTACTGCTACTGGTATGTGGACTGTACTTTGAGTAGTGACAGTGGTCCTCAAATCTAGACACACACTAGAATTTGCTGAGAATCTTGGTAGAGTGCAGCTTCCTATTCAGTGGGTCTCTAAGCTGGGGCCAGGAGATACTACTGCTACTGGTGCGTGGACTGTACTTTGAGTTGTGACAGTGGTCCTCAAACCTGGACACACACTAGAAAAGGCTGTGCCCCACCCACAGATATCCTGATTCCATTGGTCTGAGATAGTACGTGGACATTGGTATTTTTTGAAAGCTCCTCCAGTGATGCTAGTATACAAACATAATTTAAAATCATTAAGAAAATGTATTCTCTCATTTTGTACCTAAGGAAACTATCACCCATAGGAGGGGTGATACTTACCCAGGTTGTACAGCTTGCTGGGAACTAGAAACTACTCTTGCAACTCCTATTCCTGCTCTTTTCAAGTGCATATTTTTGCTAAAGTCCCTGCCTTTGGGGTTTCCTATTCTAGGGTGTAAGTTGCTCATTCACCCTTCTTAGCCCAACAACTACACAGGCATAGCCTCGGAGACCAGAATCTGGCGGATATAAGGCAAGCTGCCATTGGCACTCTCCAGGTACCTCCTTCCCTCCCACTGTCCCTTCACGCACAAAGAGAAACTTTTGGGGAGCTTCCTGCTGTGGATTTTAACAATCCATGTAGTCATCATGGAAGACTAAAGAACTTTCTTATCCAAAGACCAGGTCTAAGAGATTCTCAATTTTCCTTTTTGCCTTGGTTGGTCTCCTACAGTACTCTGCTGCTCTGTCATCAGCTGGACTACAAGACACCTATGGTCCATCCCACTGCGGCAACAACACTCAGTTCTGTGCAAAGGACCCATGAGACTCATGCCATGGATGCATGGCCTTGTACCACACCACTAGCTTGGTGCCTATTTAAGGCATCAGGTAACTTTTCCCAGGTAGTGCCAGCTGTTATGCTTCTCTGCTAGTCTTGACCTCTGATCTTCCTTACTAACCCACCCTTATTTGGTACCTCCTCTCTCAGATGTAGGCATAGATATCCTTCTTCCATAGTTCTCCTTCACCTTGAACATTATGCCTGCACTCCAAGTCCAGCTTCATGTACTTCATGTACTTCATGTACTTCTGGTCTCTAGAATTAGAGACCAGAAAGTCTTGCAGGCCAACACCTCCATTCTAGAATTATAGACCAGAAAGTCTTACAGGCCAACACCTCCACCTCCATGATCCTAAGTGGTAGAATAACTTTCCCCTACTCATGACACACTGTCCAGTGGTATCCTGACGAGCAGGACCCTACCCCCTAGCAATGCCTTTCCAAGCCCAGAGAGAGCCTTCACGGTTCCAGTGCTGCTAGGGTTTTCATTCCCAATACTGATCTCAAACCAGTCCCTTCTCAGGGGAGAGGGGCAGTGTCTAGGCAGAATTTACCCACAGGGTTGTACTAACTGTCTATGTTTTGTCCATTTGAGATCTGCAGTCACCAGGCAGAAAGGGACAGCCACAATTGGCTTGATGAGGTTTCCTGATAGTTCCACCACACTGACCATATTCTTTCTTTTAAGGAAGGTAGACATGAGACAATTAATTACTTTCATTCTTTGTGGGGAGAACTGAGGCTTCAGAGTCTTTGAAAATCAAACAGAAAGTCATTCTGTTGCCAGGTTTTAAATAGTGCGGTGGCCCTCTTCCCTGAATATAAAGTAACCACTGTATCAATAGTCCTTCTTTTCACTTATCACTTCCCTGAGCAAGAAAGCTGTGAACCATGTAAAGAGAAAAATGACAGCTGGAAAGAGGAAACCCAGAAAACCATATTTAAGGTATACAAAGAAAAAAACCTTAGACTCAAAAACCATTAAAACTGAAAAGGCCTTAGTGACAGTGAATTCAACACCATTTTTAGGTGAAAAAATTAAAGCCTAGAGAAGTAGCTTTGCCAAAGTCAAAGATTCTAGAAAGCTCAGGAAAGACAGAGACCCAGAGTCTGGCAGAGCCACACTAATCAGTTAAGGTAGGCCTTTATTTTTGCAATGTGTGCTGATAAAATAGTATGTATAAATTGATTTTTGGTAAAATTGAATTAAATGTGAAGTCTATTATGTATTATGGGAGTTTACAGTTTACAGGAATCCTATGATAAAGACTGAAAAGTAATTTTCTTCCCTTTCCCATTGCTGTTTTCTATTTTAAATCTGGATTGGCCTACAAGGCCATTGCTTAAGGCCAAAGATATTGGCAATTCTGTGAATTCTTACTGTTGAGTTTGTTTTCTTACTATGAGGAAAATGATGAAATGGTCAAATAGTTAAAGCGCTAAACTACGGGCCAGGAATCCAAGTGCCAGTCCAGATCTCCCATCAACAACTTCGTGGCTTGAGTGAGCGACTGAACCTCTGTGGGTATCTATTTCCTCACCTGCTATTCTAGAATAATCAGTCAGACCTCCCCTTCCCTGAAGCTGGAGCTGGTCCTCAAACCTAGAAGCACAGGCTCCATTAGAGGCATGCACCCAGGCAACACGTGAGGTGGCTCAAAGGACCCTGCTGCATCTCTTTTCCTTCTTTAGGACCTTGACATTGAAAGTGTGGTCTCTGGACCAGCAGCAGTAACGTCACCTGGGAGCTCATTAGACATGCAGAAATTGCAGGCCTCACCCAGACCTGCAGAATCAGATCTGCAAGGGCTTTAGGAGATTCAGATGCACATTTAAGTTTGAGAAGGATTGGCTTAGGATGCTCATCCAGGTTCCCAGATGATAGAGGCTTTTCTCTGCGCTCTCTCCATTCCCGATTTTTGCCTGTGTGTTGCCAGAGAGAGCCAGCCAGCCCCGGTTCTGCCATCCTCCTGTGTCTGCATGGTCTCTCCTCTCAGCTACTGCGCACAGTTAAGTGTGCACGTTGACTGACAACAGCAAGAAATGTCAACATATCCCTGGGGCGAAGGGACAATAAAGGGCAGAAACAAGAAATATAAATAGACAATCACCTGGGACCATATAGTTTTGAGATAAACAGTCCCATACAACTCAACAAACTGAATAGATACCATTTTATATCACTTCAAACAGCAAAAATATTATAATTTTTATTCCTTTTAAAATATTTTACTTTTAATTATGAAATATTGTAGACATACTTAAAATAATATAACAAATACATATACCACTTAAAATTATAGATATTAATATTTTACCCTATTTGCTTTGGTTTTTCCCCCTTTTTTGGTAGACAAATCTAAAGCCTCACTCGATTCTCCTTTCATCCTCCCCGCCCACTCTCCGGAAGTTGTGGGTATTACTCCTCATACTTTTCCTGGATCTGTGTCCATAGCCAATGCATACTCCTGTTTTTATCACACTGTATGTATATTTTAGAACTTGTGTTTCTCCCCCAACATTATGTATCAAGTTCATTCATATTTTCTAAATTGCTGGTTAGTATTTAACTGAATGAATAAAACACTGAGGGACAGTGTTAGCTTGAAGGAAACGAGAAGGACAGTTTAGGGTAAACAAACAAATTTTAATTACGTATTTAGTATATTTTAGGTCAAAGATCCTCCTGCACCAGATTCCAAGAATCCCATACCCTTTCCCTGGTATCAACCTATCCTTTCCTCCCCTGAGATGAACACTCTTCTCCAGATCTTCCTAACTTCTTCCAAGGTTATTGCCAGAGCAGAGAGCGCCATTCCCTTGGATGGTGGTAGGAGGTAGAGGACCAGCCACCCCAGGGCCCACCGCCAAGCGGCCTCATGTCCCCCTGTGTGACTGCATGGTCTTCAATCAAATTGCCCACTACTGGGGAAGGCTTGACTCCCTGCACCCAGCAATACATGGAGAAATGCAAACACTTTATTGCTACAATTTATCCTAAAGGAGATTTGCAAAGCCGCATGCCTGAGATTTATGGTGTGACATCCAGAGATTTCATGCACTGTATTTCTCATTTATGGGCCTCAATTTAGTTAAGAGAAAAGAAGCTTTCTAGAGCAAAAACACCCTAAAGCTTTGGTAAGATAGGATATTTAATTAATTCCAAAATCACCAAGCGGGTAAAGAATGAGTCTCAGGCCTGTGTGTTCAGGCATCCCCTGGGCCTGCTTGTTAGCTCCCTCCTAGGTCTGGGAACAGAGCTGTGTACCCAGAAAGACTGAGGCTGTGGTGAGGGGCTCCGAGCCTACGACTGCTCTGACTGCATGCCTAGAAAGCTCAGGACAATGAGCTTTCTCCTGGACAATGTAGCTCTGCCTGCCGCAGAGGCAGGAGATATTTAAGAGCCTCTGAGTGGGCCCAGGTCCTGGAGCTCTCTCACCTCCTCATCCCTGATGTGATCCGGCCCTCCAGGCTCACAATAGCCAAGCCGTCCTCTCTTTCATACAGTCTAGGACACTCTCATGAGGAAATAGGATGGTATGTTTCATTAGGTGACATTCACCTTGGTCTAGGATCCTATACTTTCAGGACCAGAAACTGGATTTCTTTCAGTGCTCCTAAAAGGAGTCATTCTCTGGGCATCTATCTTATCTGTAACCAAATTCACAAGCCAGGTATCTTCTCACCCTCCACACTTGTCCCTGCTATTCCAGCAAGCTGGGACACACTCAACATTCCTTACCTTTCCAAATTCCACCTGGCCTTCAAAACCCAGCTTAAATGGTCAGGGCTTCCTTGAGGCCTCTTCTCAAGCCACCCAGCCTTCAAATGACCCTTTCCTTTGAGTATGTCCAGTGTGCGCTGTTAATACACTTTGGGTATCTATCCTCCATAACCTGATGCGGTAAGTTGATGTACATATGCAAATGATGCATTTCCAGTCGGTCTGTAGGAGCCTTGAGAGCATAGAATAAGCCCTTTACTTCAAAGATCCCAAGTTCAACACAGGATAAGGGAGTAGTGGAAAGAAGGCAGCGGCCACCTGGGAGGAGTCCTCCACCTGTGCACGGCTGTGTCCACATGCGCACAGCGATGGGAACCCCTGCCCTACCTTTCCTGGAATGGGCTTGGATGACTCATGGCAGACAATGGATGTGAAAGCTGTTTTGAGGCTGCAAAGCACTTTGTACAGAATAAGGATCACTGTAGTCATGTGTACAGTAAAAGACAGTTTGCCAATGGACTGTAAATGGAGCACATAGAGAGTTGTCCTCCCCCAGAGATCAGAGGAGGGAGCCATGACCATATTCATATTTATGTTTATATTCACATGTGTTTGTACTCATATTCTTATTTGTGATTACATTAACACATAGACTGCCACACTAGAAAACAATTTTTTTCCTTGGGGCCATGGTGTTTTATTATGAAAATAAAATACAAACTTTGAAAACAAGACAATCCTTTCTATTTTAATGAAAAATTTGTTGTTTTTTATTGTTTTCTGTGTGTGAGTTATATGCAACTTGAAAAATAGTTCAAACAGCTCCCAAGGTAAAGAGATGTGTGAGTTATTATACATATGCTTCATCAAGCCCCAGGCTCAAAACTAGCATGAATTAAATACAACTCATATGGCACTTAATGTGTTGATACTCATATTTCTATCTATTGGGTCTGGAGCCAAAAGGAGCAAACCTGGGGAGCTGAAGGCGAGACGTTCTCTTCCTTTTCTATGGCTGAAGAAGCCTGCATCGAGAGGGCAGCGCTTTGCACAGCTTATCTACGTTGAACTCAAGCTTGGGGAAAGTCTTTTCCTTTCTTGCTCAAAATCCATTTGCTATCTTCTGGCAAAAGCTTCTTCCTTGCCTTGCCCATGTGCTCCCACACAGCACCTCCAGCTAGAACTCAAGATTTCAGATTCTAAATCACACTCAGACTCAGCTCAAGTTTCCTGACTGCCAGCCCGGTGCTGGCCAGGTAAGCAATTTGCCCTAAGTCACCCAGCCATATCTGAAGTCCCCACATTTCTTGTTGCCCCTGCCCACACAGACCCCACTCACACCCTTTTACACCCCTTGTGCTGCTATCACTGCACCCCTGAAACTGGCAGTTGTTTAGGATCTGTCTCCCTCAGAACTGCCATGTCCTTGAGCAGGAAGATATGGGACCTTTGAGAGGTGATCACTTTAATCCATAACCTTCAAAATCTGGGACCCACTCTGGGTTATTTAAACTCGTATAATGCCTCTGATGAAATAGCCTGGAGCTAAGGCTAGGGACTTCCTGACTTGCTTAGCTGGGAAAGAAAGAAAACCAACATCACTTGAACACTCGTGTGCCAAGCACTCTACTAGGCAATTTCATGGTTTCAATGTTGCTCCATCCTCAGCACAACTAGAGAGCTAAGTGTTGTAATTTATTTTATAATATGGAATCTCAGAAAGGTTAAGTAAATGTGCCCCAGACCACACAGCCGGCACGCGACAGAGCACCCTTCTCTTTTGCCTAATGCTGCCTCTGGTACTGCATGTGTTAATGACGACCATGTCATTTCCAGGCCTCCTGGTCATTCTAGTCTCTATGACCCGTTCAGACCTCCTACATTATGAAACATCTCCCTGCTCCTCTTCACATACCCAAACCTATTCTCAACCTTCCCTCATGGATCATCTCTTCCCGTGGACACCACAGCCCTTTGACTCCTGGTGCTCCCAAGCTACACCTCAACCTAGACCCTGTGGCACCCTCTGCCCACAGGTGGCAAACGGAGTCCCACTTCCCCACCATGCAGTTAGTGCCACAGGCAGAGCGCAGGGCCCACAAGGAACTTTAAGAGTGGAGAGCCACGATTGACCCTCAATTTGGCTGGAATTTCATTATTAGCATTCATTTATCTGGCTCAAGCTTTTACCATTGCTAATAAGGGCAGTAAAAACTAAGCCTTATCAGGCATTATGTCATATTTGATTTCACTTTATGAAAGCGGTTTTGATATGAAAGGAAGAGTTGATGTGCTGCCCATTGGGGTTGCTCAGGGACAATTAGAAGAAGAGTAGCAGTCAGAGGAAGAAGGCAATTGAGTGGGGGAGGGGTGAGAAACGCCAGGGGAGGCTTTGCCCACCTGCCAAGCTTGCCAGAAGGCCAGGTAGCTGATGACTGCTTGGACGAGGAGTCTAAATGGGAGAAGAAGAGTGCGTAGGAATGAATCATCTGGGTCTGTCCCAAGAAATTACAGAAAAGAAATGCTAAGGTTCAAAATAGGAAGCCATTGCCTTTTTAAAACACTAATCTGACCGTCACTGCCGCACTTCAAACTCTTCAGTGCTGTCAGCTGCAGCGCCAGGCTCCCATCTCCACGGGTAGGTCTCGTCCATGACACACATCTGTTGACACGGGCAGATTTTGACTTTTCTTCCATTCCATATATAATTATTTGGTGCCTAGTATGTTCCAGCCCCTCTGGGAATCAACTGAAATGTGATTGCCTCAATGATTTCTTTATTGTTCCCAGTGGAATTGGCCCTCCCCACGCATAGCCCCTGTAACTGTTCTTTCAACATTCGTCACTATTTGTAACAAAGCATTTACCAGTGTGTTCGTTCCTTTAAAGTCTGCCCCTCTCACCCGCCTAGATTGTCAACTCCTTGAGGGCAGGGAAGTTTGTTCACCATGGTGAAGTGTGTTGTCTAACACATAGTGGGCAGTAGTGAATGCTTATTAAAAGAATGAACTAATCAATGAAATGTGCTAGTGGCTGGGGACATAACAAACATGAAGGGGGTATGGACTCTGCCCTCACAGGACTTACAGTCATGTAGGACAGGACAATGGGGCAGCAGGGATGGCTGTTCTCCTCTAGGCTTGGGCACCGTCCCTGCGCCTCTTCCCGTCCGCTCTGGGCAGCCTGGCATGGGAGTGAGCACGAGGTGAGCAGCAAGCCCTTGAATCTGCTCCAGTGTATGCCGACTATAAAAAGGCAAGCCGATCAATATCTGAAAAGTCATTAGTAACAAATGACTGGCAATGCATCTCATGAGTGATTTCTGTAGTGTGACACTAGAGCAGGATGCTCCAGGACAGAATCTGAGCTCTTTGCAAGGCCCAGGGGCTCCTTTGTCATCTGCCTGAGCTGTCTCTTCATTCCCCTCTCTCCTCTCTTCCCTGGGCTTCCTCACACACCCTGAGTCTCTGCCACACACCACTTTCCTGCCCCTTCCCGCGCTGACTCGCAGGAAGCATGATCCTCCTTCTTTGCCTGGAAACCGCCCCCTTCTCTCAGGCCCACCAGATCACTCTCTCTTCCGTGCTCCTACCCACTCTCTGCCTCTCCCACACACGGTCCCGTGGGCAAATGGAGCTTTTCCCGTTCACCTAAATATAATGGTTGTCTTTGGAGAGTGGGATCGTGTGTGTTTTTATTTCCTTCTTGATACTTTCATATGATCTCTGTATTTTTCCATAATGTATCTTTCTACCATGATCTTTATACATGGAAAAAATATAGGTGTTTAAAAATGATTAGGGTTATTTTTATGTCTCCTACACCCTTCTGTACTATGGGGTTATTCTGGCCAGAAACCAGGTCTTTCTTGTTTTGTCTTCAGAGCCTTGTGTGTGTCTTAGAACCTGGGATGTGCTCATTGTATGCCAAATGAATGAATGAATGAATGCATGGGGAGGAGAGGGCAGCATTTGAATTGTAGCTAAAGACATGGAGCTGAGCCTCACATCCTATCTTGTCATCTGAAAATCGTCATAAACTGTTCCTAGGGCATCTCCTGGCCGTTCCCTCCTACGGCAAGTGTGGAAGGATGTACTGCTCCCTGGCTCGGAGTCTCTGTCCGGCTGTCCCCACCCCACCTGACTGAAGCAGCCCTGCACAGGAGGGAGGACTGCGACTTTCACTTCATTGCAGTTGCAGGACTTGCTGTCACTGTTGGCATTTGCCACCTGTCTGGGATTTTATAGACACGCTTTCTCTGTTTATTGTGATGTCAGTTTGCACAATTTCTCTTCAGGCACTCAGAGTCTTCCAAGCATGAAGCTCCTAGAGATGAATGAGCCTTTATTGGGGGCTCAGCGCTCTTTATGCAGTGGGAGCCAGCTGTGCTCTCGGCTGTCTTAAATTTCCAGCCACATTTTCCAAACCTTTGACTGAGAGGCCAGGGCCAAAGGGGGAGATTAGCCCCAGGGGTTCGCCGATGTCTACACAGAGCTAGCAGGGATTTATTTAGCCACTCACTAAAGGGGAACAGTGAGGACAGTGACAACTGCCTCCCTCTTGTGCTGTCCCGGACAGCCAGGAATGTTCACCAGTGTGGACAGGAGCTTGGAGGACCCCTTCAGGGGAGGGATAGACTCTGGGATAAGATGGGGGGAAGGCAGATTCTGCCACCTACACCCCATGTGGCCTTGGGCAGGGCACTTTGCCTCTCAGAGCCTGTTTCCTCGTCAGTCAAATGGGAATAATGTCACCTGAGACAATGTGGAGTTTATAATAGACACTCAGTGAAGGGAAGTCCTCTACTTTCGCTGCCTCCTTTGAGCTCCCGGAGGCCTGAGCTGTCCCAGAGCTGTGACTCTGGCTGCCAGGCCCCTGACCTGCTGCCTCATGTCCGTGACACCCCTGCCCTTCAGGCTGAGTTGAGCCCTGCCTGGTGCTTCTCCAGGAAGCGGGCTGGAGGGCTCAGAGCCTCTCTGGGAAGATGAGCGAGTGGGGAGAAGCCAGGGGAATGCAGGAGCAGAGCAGGTACTGCGGACTAGACAGAGGAGCCCAGTGGTTTCTTCTGCAGGAACCTAAGGGGTCCCCTAAGGTCTCTCTTCAAAGTGACGCCAGAGCTTGGGCCCTGACAAGCACAGGCATGGTGGCCAGATGACTGGCAAAGCGCTTTGAGTAGATAATTAGTGCAGGCTTTTGTGCTTCTGTCTTGGCTCATTCAACTGGATCTGATGTGTCACCCCCACCCCCACTGACTCTTACTGCTTTTATTCCTCCTGAAAACCAACCTGAGCTAAACTTCCTCAAATCCAACAGAATAAAAAATGAGTTCAGGAGCAAGTTTCTGTGCTACAATTCTGTCTTGTGAAAGAGAACATATTACTGAATCCACAATTATTTTTCCCAGAGGCAAAAAGTCAGATATTGTTACTGTAGAGTTAGTTATATAGGGTAACTAGAAATCTATACTTGATTTTTAATACAGCCCACAATTTGGACATTTGGAAAAAGTCAGACACACATGTCTGCCTCAGAATCAGAAAGTCATCCCTGTCACCATCAGCAACCCCAGCCACCATTGCTGTTTTTCCTTTTTTTAAACTAGTTTAGCAAATAAAACATATATATACTAAAAGCCACACATCAGTGGATGAATTTTTACAAAATGAAATCATTCATGTAACTACCACTTAGACCAAGATGTGAAAGATTACCAGCATGTGAGAAGCCACCCTATGCCCCGCAGTCATTTTGATCCTTAAAAATAATCACTATTTGACTTATCTCACTACAGGTTAGGTTCTACTGTTTTTAAATTTTATATAACTATTTGTGTCTGTGATATTTCCATGTAGTTGTATGTAGCAGTAATTCAATTTTCATTGTTGTATAACATCCCATTGTATAAAGAGACTATAATTTATCCAGTGAATTAAGTTGTTCTTGTACATGTCTTTTGGTGCATATATGTATGCATTTCTTTTGGATATTTTACTTAGGAGGGTAAAAGTATATGTATGGTCAGCTTTAGAAGATATTCTAAAACAGTTTGCCAAAGTGACTATATCAACTTACGCTCCCTCTGGCAATATATTGACAATATATGCCATATTCTCAACAACTTGGTAGGATCAGGTTTTGTTTGCTCTTAGACATTCTGGAGGGTGGGAAGTGGTATTTTATCATGGATTTAGTTTTCATTTCCCTGATAAATAATGATTGTGAACACGTTTTCTAATGCTTTTTGGACAGTTCTTTTGTGAAGGGCCAGTGCAAATCTTTTGCCATTTGTTGTTGTTGTGTTATTTGTATTATTCTTATTGATTTTAGAAGTTCTTTATATATTCCAGACAGAAGTCCTTTATAACATGTATGCATTGTGAATATTGCAAATATTTTCTCCCACTCGGTGGCATGCCTTTCTATTTTTTCATCTTTTGATGAGAAGTTTCTCCAACTTACCAAATTTTTGTTTATGCTTAGTACTTTTTGTGTCCTGATTAAAAAATCTTTACCTATTTCAATATTATAAAATATTTTCTTCTATTTTATCATCTAGACTCTTTATTGTTTTTCCTTTCACACTTAGGTCTACAATTCATTTGGAATGGGTTTCTGTGTATGGTTTGAAATAGAGGTACAGGCCCATTTTTTCAGAAAGAGGCCCCATTCACCCAGCACCCTATGTTGAAAAGATTATCCTTTCCCCATTGCATTACAATTATATCTTTGTTATAAATCAGGTGGTTAGAAGTGTGGGTTTGTTTCTTGGCTCTATTCACTGAGTGTCTATTTGTCTATCTTTGCACCAACACCACTCTGTTTTAAATAATGTAGCTTTATAATATGTCTTGATATCTGGTACTGTAAGTTCTCTAACTTTGTTCTTCCTCAAGATTGTCTTTGCCATGTTTAGCCTTTTGTACTTCTACATGCATTTTAGAATCATCTCATAAATTTACACGCACATGTACATACAAAAACCTGTTGAGATTTTGATTGGGATTACATTGAATCTATAGATTAATTTTAGAAGAACTGACATTTTTACAATAGTGAGTCTTCCAATCCCTTAGCATATTAAAGCCTTTCATTTATTTAGATCTTCTTTAATTTCTCTCAGTAATATTTTTTGGTTTTGTGGTCTTGCCAATATTTCTCTAGAATTATTCTTATGTGATTTTTAAGTGCTTTTGTAAGGGTTATTTTTAAAACATCTTTTTTGTGACTAGCATTTAAAAATAGAATTTTTTGTTGTACACACATCCAAAACCCATGTTAAATTTGCTTACTGGTTCTAAAAGTTTATAGATTCTTTTGGATTTTTCTGTTCTGTTATCTACCAAAGTTGATGGTAGTTTATTTTTCCTTTTCCAAATAGTATGCCTTTTATTTCTTTTTCTTGCCTTATTGTATTGGCTAAGAAAACAAAATGTATATTAGAAGTGGTGATAGGGAGCATCATTGTCTCATTCCTTAACTTAAGGGGAAAGCTTTTGATATTTCATCATTAGGTAACATCATTAGATGTTAGCTATAGGATTTTCAGAGATAACATTTATCAAATTGAGGAAGATTCCTTCTATTTCAGTTCCTACAGTTGTATAGCAAATCATCCCAAAACTTAATGGCAAAGAACAGCCTTCACTATACTCACGGATCCTGTGAGGAGACAGTTGGAAAGGCTTGGCCCTGCTTCACAGTGTCTAGGACCTCAGCTGGACGACTTGAAGATGGGGAGATGGAATCAGCTGAAAGCTTGTTTACTCACACGGCTGGTGGTTGATGCCAGCAGTTGGCCGGTAGCCTCTCTACTTGGGCCTCTCCATATGGTCTCTCCATATAGGCTAATTCAGGCTTTCTCACACCATGGCAAGTGGGTCCCCAGGGCGAGTACCCCACAAGAGAGCCAAGTGGAGGCTATATTACCTTCTGTGATCTAGCTTGAAAGTGATTCGGCATCACTTTCATTGCATCTTGCCCAACAAGGTAGTCACAAAATTCTGCAAGTTCTAGAAGAACGTGTGGGAACAGAAATATATCTGTAGCCAGTTTTGGAAAATACAGTCTGCCACAATCTCTATTCCTAGTGTGCTGAGGGTTTTAATCATGAATGGATGATATATCAAGTGCTTTTTCCATATCTATCAAGACAATTGTGTACTGTTTATTCTTTTTGCTATTGTAGTGAATTACACTGATTGAATTTTGAGAATTAAACCAACCTTATGTACTAGAATAAGCCCAACTTGTTGTGTTGTATTATCTATTTTATATGCAACTCGTATTGATTTGCTAATACTTTGTTTAGAACTTTTGCATCTATGTTCATAAAAAGAGATTGACTTGTAATTTTTCCTTCTTGTAGCCTTCTCAGATTTTGTTATCAAAGTTATGCTAACCTTATAAAACAAGATGGGGAACCTTCCTCATCTTTCTATCTTTTGCCAAGAATTTGTGTGAAAATTGGTTTTACTGCATCTTTAAATATTTGGAAGAATTCATTGGTAAAGCCATCTTGGCCTGGAATATTCCTTGTAGAAAAGTATTTAATTATGTATCCTATTAATGTAATTAAAAGTAATTATGCATCTTATTAACTGTGTATCCTATTTAATTATGTATCCTATTAAGAATATAGTTATATATTCCTTCTATGCTGTTAGTAGTTACCATAGAGATCATGAGAGTATATCTTACATTAGTATGCTTGACACTCCTGAATAAGGCAAGAACCTAAAATCACTTAAACTCCATCCACTGCCATCCTCTTTTATCCTTCTGTTGTCACATATTTTACTGCTATAAATATTTTCCATACATCAATATATAATGGTTTTATGTTAATTAGCCATAATTTATTTCAATATTTCCACATATTTTTCCCTTTCTATATTCCTTCTTGCAATACTGAGCTTCCATTTGTGAAAATTTCCCTTTTGCTTCAATAGCTTTCTTTAATATTTCTTTCAGTACAGATCTGCCGGCAAAAAATTTCTCAGCAGTTTTGCCTGAAATGTCTTATTTCACTTTCATCATTGAAGAATATTTTCACCAGGTAAATAATGCTTGGCTGGAAGTCATTTTCTTCCAGCATGTTGAATACATCACTCTGTCCTCTGTCGGCCATCAGTGCCTCTGCCCAAGTCAATCGATGGTGTGGTTTTTCCCTTTGGCTATTTTAAAGGTTTTCTCTTCATCTTTGATTTTCAGAAGCTTTTATATGATGTGAATCAGTGTAATTTTCTTTATATTTATTCTATTTGGGGCTTGCAAAAAAGCTTGATGTTTTTGTCAATTTTGAAAAATTCTCAGCCAAGATTTCTTCAAATATTGCCTTTGCCCTTTTCTCTCTTTCCACTCTTTCTGGGACTTCCCATTACATTTATTTTAGAACTTTTCATTGTGTCTCATGTATCTCTTGAACTCTTTTCTGTATTTTTCATCCTTTTTTTCTTCTCCCTAAAATTCAGTCTGGGTATTTTCTATTGACCTCTCTTACAGTTTGCTAATTTTCTGTTCTACTATGTCCAATCTACTGTTAAGCCTATCCATTAAATTATTAATTTCAGTTATTGTATTTTTTACTTCTAGAATTTTCATTTGATTCTTATTTCAATTCGTATTTTCTTTAGGAAATTCTTAATTTTCATCTATTTCCTTGAAAATTTTCTTCATATAATTATTTTAAAGTTAGTATTTGATAACTCCAGTACTGGATGTCAAGGTTTGGTTGTTGTTGTTGTTGTTGTTGTTGTTGTTTTTCTGTTGTTTTTTTATCTTGGCTTTGGATCATTTGACTCTGTTTCCTGTCATTCCTGGTAATATTTTATTGAATTTCAGATGCTCTGGATGATGTTGTGCTTCAGAAAAGTTTTGGGCTTTTTGGCCAGCAGATACATTGATTCAATCAGGATTAGATGATGCAGGGCTGTGAAGTCTCAGTGAATGACTGGGTAGAACTGGCAGGAATCTGCAACTTGTTGAAAAATGGTAGGGCTGGGAAAAGAAGAATGGGGGTCTTCAGAGAGAAAGAGAAGTCAAACACTTGAGACTGGGGACCTCCGTGACAAAGAGGATGGTGCCATGAAGAGAGCTGCAAGGATCATCAAAACTGGGAAAGAGTAAGAAGGGGGTTTAATGACCACCAAGGTGGAGCATGCCTGTCAAAAGCTGCTGGGGCTGAATAGACACAGTGATTTTGTCTTTCTAAAAGAGGCTAGGTTGAAATACAGGTCTAAAAATAAAAGCGAGAGGCTCCTTATCAAAGTATTTAGGCTAATAAAAATTAATATCTAAAGACCACCTGCTGCTTCCTTATTGGATATTACTGTTGAACCTCTATTTCTAAGTAACTGTCAACTTAAGGGCTCTGGGTATTGAGAAGTCAGTTTGGTCCAAGACAGTGGCTGGTGATTACTGACTTGGATGATTCCTTAGTTACTCCAACATATCTGCAGATGTGAGATAGCTCTGAAAATTCATCTTATCGCTATCTTGTTGACCAGGTGCCTGCTCAGTTACTCGGATTGCCAATAACAGTGGCTTCCTTTAGGATAGCTGCATGGCATCATCTTGACCCTCTCGGGCCTCATGAGGGCTGGCTACTTTCAAGACAGATCAGTCTGTGCCATTAATAGGGAAGCAATTACTGTAGTTCGTTTTGTGCCAATGCAGTTTGAACTAGGGACTTTTTATTTAGAAGGATAGAAGAGAGAAATTGATATTCATGAACTTATATTGGGCTTATATATTCAGTAAGCTGCCATTCCTTTAATCTGTGTATCCATGACTTAGATCTATCACAAAATGTACCTATTAATCCCTCAGGTGCTCAGCATTGGTCTAGGTCAGCAGTCTCAAAACCTTCATCTCAGGATTCCTTTACATGTTTAAAAATTTTTGAGGATTCCAAAGAGTTTTGCTCATGAGAGTTATATCTATTGATTTTATCATATTAGATATTAAACTGAGAAATTAAAAAAATATGTATCTGTTAATTATTTACAAATAATAATAAATCCATTATGTAACATATTGACATAAATAACCTAGTTTAATGGAAAACAATTATGTTTATCAAAACTAAAATAAATTTAGTGAGAAGAGTAGCATTGTACATTTTTGCAATCTCTCTAATATCTGGCTTAATAGAAGTTGGGTAGCCTCTGGAAAACTCTACTAATATACTATCATGAGAGAATGTGTGCAGAAAAGCCAAATGATGTCTTAGTATTATTATGAAAATAGTTTTAACCTTGGAGATTCCCTGAAAAGATCTCAGGAATCCCCAGGGATCCCTGAGCCATACTTTGAAGAGTGCTGGTCTATTTGATAGGCTTTTACCCCAGAAAGGATGAGCAGATTCCAAGCTCTGGTCTTCAACCAGGTTCATCTTTTAAAATCATCCCCGTAGCTTCTTAAACCAGAATTAACAGAAAATGTACTTGGACTCCTTCAAATAACAGAAATCTAAGAAAAACGAATTTAAGTGGAAAAGGAAGATTAATTGGCTTCTGTAACTAGAAAGTCTGAAATACTAGGCCTGGGCTTCAGATTCTGCCCTTATCAAGGGGCTCAAGAATTCCCTAGAATAAAAGTGTTTTGAGGGCTTGTTCACTGCCATATTCCCAAGGCCAACAATAGTAATACATAGTATTACGTAGTAATATGTAGTAAGTACTCTATATATAGTTTTTAATTAATTAAACAATAGATTAGTTGCTGTTATCGGGACCCCTTCTCCATTCTTCAACCCAGCTTGCTTCTTGATTTTCTGTTGTCAGTAAGACTGTCCTTATGGAGGCAGGTTGGCCCTGGAAACTCTGGTCAAGCATGGCTCTTAATGCTTACAATCCTGGAGAAAATATCATCCCTTCCTTTACACAGCATCATATTATTCCCACATAGGAAAATGATTACCCTTCTTGGGTCATGTGCTCACACTGAATCAACTATTGTATGTGAGGGAAATGTGTGTTGCCGGCTCAGAAGGAGGAACGGGGACAGGGTGAAATTATGAACAGCCTCACCAAAAACAAGTTAAGTGGAGATGCGTCAATTCCCAAAAAAGAAGTAATACTAATGATACATCACACAAAATTACAGATGTCCACTAAAAATATCATAATAACTTATTAACAAATGGCTCATCCAATCAAATATAAACACAACTTCTCAGATGTAAAATATTAACATGTGGTCTGGTCATCTCTATAATCCAATCAGAGAGCTGTCTGCCAGCCAAGTCAAAAATTGGGTGATTCATTTATGATTATTTGATTTAGTTTTAAGTCAGTGAGCTTAGGAACAAACCCTCCAGCTATTTTCTACCTCATTTTCACCAAATGTAAATTTTGTGGGAGAGCTGCTGTCATATGGCACACCATTGAGCAATCAGCAATTGCTTATTACTTATAAGAAAGAGTCTTACACTCTTAAGCCCAAGCCCTTTGGTCCATCACAATGGTTCCATGGTTCCCACCCCAGCCTCTTAAAATCAAGGAACCCTTTTTAATGACTTCCATGTAGAAGTTAATTATTAGTCATAAACATTGATTGATTAAAAAATGATTCTTTAAAATAAATGTGTATCATAATAGCATCCATACATGTTTGGAAATGATTTTACATGTATTTTGAGGCATATTTATTTAAGTTTATTCTCCAGATAAAGCTTGGTTTGTGGTACGGGATGGTTTCCATGACTCTATGGACATAGAGAAATAACAGATAATGGGAACTAAGATGTCAACACAGAGGTTTGGGGGATTCTTTTCTGAGATCTGTACTAATGTTTTCATGGCTTTCTAGATAAGAAGGAAGAAATCTGTTGATATAGTGTCCAGAATCCCTGGGACCATGAAAAGCTTCAGATTACTTGAGTATTTTTTTATGATTCCATTTTAGTTCTATCTATGATTTATTAGCTCTCCCTTTTTATATATTTTGGCAGATTTTCTGGGGTTTTTAGTATTCATCTTAAACTTCTCACAATCTACCTTCAAATAATATGTATAGTATAAGATTTTTTTTTTTTTTTGAGATAGAATCTCACCCTGTTGCCCTGGCTAGAGTTCCGGGGCATCAGCCTAGCTCATAGCAACCTCAAACTCCTGGGCTCAAGTGATCCTCCTGCCTCAGCCTCCCCAGTAGCTGGGACTACAGGCATGTGCCACCATGCCCAGCTAATTTTTTCTATATATTTTTAGTTAGCCAATTAATTTCTTTCTATTTTTAGTAGAGACAGGGTCAGGCTGGTTTTGAACTCCTGACCTTAAGCGATCCGCCCGCCTCAGCCTCCCAGAGTGCTAGGATTACAGGCGTGAGCCACCATGCCCGGCCAAGTTCTTTAAATTAGCATATTTCCAATCCCCACCTCCAGCCTTTGTGCTATTGTTGCCATACAATTTAATTCTACATATGTCATAAACTTGACAGTACATTGTCATTATTTTTTAATTTAAATAGTCAAATCTTTTAAAGGGACTAAAAGTGGCTTTTATGTTTACCTACATCATTGCCATTTCTGACACTCTTCATTCCCTTATGTAGATGTAGTTTTCCATCTGGTATCCTTTTCTTCTGCCTGAAGAGCTAGCTTCCTTTTACATTTCTTGTAGTGAAATTTTGTTTATCTAAAAAACTCCGTATTTTTCTTCATTTTTAAAAGATGTTTTTGTTGAATATAGAATTCTAAGTTGACAATTTTTTTCTTTCAGCACTTTAAAGATATCACTGTATTGTCTTCTGGCCTGTGTGACTTATGACAATGAGTCTACTGCCATTCTTATATTTGCTTCCCTGTGTAATTTATATTTTTTTCTCTGGATGCCTTAAAGATTTTCTCTTTATCACCAGTTTTAAGCATTTTGATTATGATGGATCTTGATGTAATTTTCTTTATGTTTCTTCACGTTGAAGTTTTTTGAGCATGTTGGATCTGTTGAAAACATTGTTTTCTACAAATTTGGAAATCTTTAGCCTTGGGAATTGTTAAGCCTATTGCTTTATAGTTCTGCTTTTTCTTGTCCTGGGGTAGTTTTCCCTCATGCATGCATGAATTAGTGCTCAGCCAAAGACTCAAAGGAACTCCTCTGCATAATCTCCCTGTCTCCCTCTTTCTCACTCTCTTCCTCTTTCCCTCTACCTCTCTATCTCTCCCTGCTCCTCCTCTTCCCCCCTCAACTTGGCATAGTCACAATGCTCTATTTGGTTTTACTTTTTCTGCATTGCAGCCTGGAAACTGCTTGAAGGCAATAATCTGGAAAAATTATAAGGATCATCTCATTTGTTTCCCTTCTCTCAAGGATCACAGTCTTTTGCTGTCTGTTGATAAATGGCTGAAACCCATCATTTTATATAGATTTCCAGCTTTCTAGTTATTTATAACATGAGAGCAATTCCAGTGGTAATCTTCATGAGCCAAAGTAGAAGTCTTTGAGGAGCTTTGAATAAACTAAAGCAACAGCAGGCTTTCATATTAAAACATTTTTTCTATATGAAAAATACCATATATACTATTGTGGATCTCTGAACAACAGTCATCATTTTCTATGATATTTCAAATGAATGGAATATTTGGAATGCTTCTGCTTGCTGCAAGAGTGAATCTAAACCAAGGGAGTACATAAGTACTAATGTCCTTGGGTATTTCATATGTGTAAGAGAAGTGAGCATCTAAATAATACTGTAACAATCCACCTAAGGTCTAAAAGAAGCAAATAAAATCATCATTCATTACATGTTTTTGGCTTATTATGGCTAGCATGTTAGTTTTAGGTCAGATTTATGGTGTAGATTTTTATGTTTATATGTTATATGAATTCTTTGATTATACAGTAAGCCCAAATGTGCTATAATATGTTCAATATATTTATTCCCATTTTATAGGACTTGGATCATCATTTTATTATTTCAAATGATGTTACATTTTGCTCTTTTGCCTTGTTATTGGCTATATTTATAATTAATTGGATCTTAAGTCTTTGGTTAGGAGCACAACCCTTTTTATGATATAATTCCTATGGGGAAAATAGGAAACATTTTATAATGATTTGCTTTATGACCCTGTTTTCAAGGACATATTGTAGCAAAAAGTAGCCATTGCTTTAAAAAGACTTTAATTTAACTCTTGCATTGCTTCTCAACTTGGTACAGTCATACCTCAGAGATATTGCAGGTTTGATTCCAGACCGTCACAATAAATACCACAATAAAGTGAAACACACAAATTTTTTGGTTTCCCAGTACATATAAAAGTTGTGTTTACACTATCCTGTAGTCCATAAAGTGTGTAACAGCATTATGTCTTAAGAAAACAACATATATACCTTAATTTTAAAATACTTTTCTGCTAAAAATGCTAATGATCTTCTGAGCCTTCAGTGAGTCATAATCTTTTTGCTTAAGGAGGTTCTTGCCTTGATGTGGATGCTTCTGACTGATTAGGATGGTGACTGCTGAAGGGTAGGGTGGCTGTGGCAATTTCTTAAGATAAGACAACAGCAATGTTTGCTGCATCAATTGACTGACTCTTCCTTTCACAAAAGACTTCTTTGTAGCAGGAGATCTGTCTGATAGCATTTTACCCACAGTAGAACTTATTTCAAAATTAGAGTCAATCCTCTCAAACCCTACTCCTGCTTTATGAATTAAGTTTATGTATTAATAATATTCTAAGTCCTTTGTTATTTCAACAATGAAGATGCAATGTTCACAGCATCTTCACCAGGAGTAGATTCCATCCCAGGAAACCACTTTCTTGGCTCACCCACAAGAAGCAACTCCTTATCTGCTCCAGTTTGATCATGAAGTTGAAGCAGTTCAACCACATCTTCAGGTTCCAATTCTAATACTAGTTCTCTTGCCATTTCTACCCTATCTGCAGTTACTTCCTCTATGGAAGTCTTAACCCTGTCAAAGTCATCCAGGAGGGCTGGAATCAAATTCTTCTAAACTCTCATTAGTGTTAAAATTTTGACCTCTTCTCATGAATCACAAAGTTCTTAATGGCATCTAGAATGGTCAATATTTTCCAGAATATTTTCAATTTCCTTCACCCAGATCCATCAAAGGAATCGCTATCTATGGCAACTATACCCTTAGAAAAATGTATGTCTTTTTTTAAATTTCAAAGCATTATAGGGGTACGAATGTTTTGGGTATGTGGATTCGTTTTGTAATGCTCAAGTCAGGGTTTAAAAAGTACTCATCACCCATATATATAATGTTCATTATACCTGTTAGATAGGTTTTCACCCATCCCTTCCTTCTCCCTTTCCCCTGCTTGATTTCCTTTGAGATTATTTCCCTCTATGCACATGTGTGCTCATCAGTTAGTTCCAATTTAAATAGTGAGTACATGTGGCACTTGTTATTTCATTCTTTAGATACTTCACTTAGGATAATGGTCTCCAGTTCCATCCAAATTGTTGCAAATGGCATTAAGCCATCCTTCTTCATGGCTAAGTAGTAACAAACCTCCATGGTATACATATACCACATTTTGTTAATCCATTCATGAATTGATGGGCATATGGGGTGATTCAAATGTTTATTGCAACACAACTCACAAAATGTATTTCTTAAATAATAAGACTTGAAAGTTGAAATTGCTTCTTGATCCATGGGCTGCAGAATGGATGTTGTGTTATCAGGCATGAAAACAATATTCATCTCCTTGTAGATCTTCATCAGAGCTCTTGGGTGATTAGGTATGTTGTCAAGGAACAGGGATATTTTGAAAGGATTTATTTTTCTGAGCAGTAGGTCTCTATATTGAGCTTAAAATATTCAATAAATCATACTGTAGACAAATGTGGCAGATGTAGGCAGATCCAGACTTTGTTGTTGCATTTATAGAGTACAGACCATAATTCTTAAGGGCCTTAGGATTTTCAGAAAGGTAAATGAGCACTGGGTTCAGCTGAACCAGCTGCATTGGCCCCTAACAAGACTCAGCTGTTCTTTGGAGCATTGAAGCCGGACATTAACTTCTCTTCCCTAGCTATGGAAGTCCTAGATGGTATCTTCTTCCAATAGAAGGCTGTTTCATCTTCATTAAACATCTGTTGTAACCACCTTCATCAATTATCTTAGCTAGATCTTCTGGAACACTTGCTGCAGCTTCTACATTAACATTTGATGTTTTTCCTTGCATTTTTATGTTATGGAGATGGCTTCTTTCCTTAAAACTCATGAACCAACCTCTGTTAGCTTCCAACTTTTTTTTTTATTTCAGCATATTATGGGGGTACAAATGTTTAGGTTTCGTATGCTGCCCTTCCCCACTGAGTCAGAGCTTCAAGTGTGTCCATCCTCCAGATGGTGCACATTGCACTCTTATATATGTATATACCCATCCCTCCTCCCCCCTCCCATCTGCCTGACAGCTGATAAATGTTATTACTTAGGTGTTGATCTGTGAAACTAATTTGATGGTGAGTACATGTGGTGCTTATTTTTCCATTCTTGGGATACTTCACTTAGTAGAATGAGTTCCCGCTCTACCCAGGAAAATACAAGAGGTGCTACATCACCGTTGTTTCTTATAGCTGAATAGTACTCCATGGTATACATATACCACATTTTATTAATCCACTCATGTATTGATGGGCACTTGGGTTGTTTCCACATCTTTGCAATTATGAGTTGTGCTTCTATAAACATTCAAGTGCAGAAGTCTTTTTTTATAGAATGTCTTTTGTTCTTTTGGGTAGATGCCGAGTAATGGGATTGCTGGATCAAATGGTAGATCTACTTGTATCTCTTTAAGGTATCTCCATATTGCTTTCCACAGAAGTTGCACTAGTTTGCATTCCCACCAGCAGTATATGAGTGTTCCTATCTCTCTACATCCACGCTAACATTATTGTTTTGGGACTTTTTGATAAAGGCCATTCTCACTGGAGATAAGTGATATCTCATTGTGGTTTTGATTTATGTTTCCCTGATGATTAGAGATGTTGAGCACTTTTTTCATGTTTGTTGGCCATTATTCTGTCTTCTTTTGAAAAGTTTGTGTTCATATCCTTTGCCAACTTTTTGATAGGGTTGTTTGATTTTTCTTGCTGATTTTCCTGAGTTCTAAATAAATTCTAGTTATCAGCCCTTTATTGGTTGTGTAGCATGCGAAAATTTTCTCCCATTCTGTAGGCTGTCTATTTGCTCTCATGACAGTTTCTTTGGCTGTGCAGAAGCTTAATTTGATCAGGTCTCATTTATTTATTTTTATTGTTTCTGTGATTGCCTTTTGGGTCTTCTTTATAAATTCTTTGCCTAGGCCAATGTCTAGAAGAGTATTTCCAACGTTTTCCTCTAGAATTCTCATAGTTTCACACCTTAGGTTTAAGTCTATTATCCAGCATGAGTTGATTTTTGTGAGAGGTGAAAGGTGTGAATCCTGTTTCAGTCTTCTACATGTGGCTATCCAGTTTTCCCAGCACTATTTATTAAATAAGAATTCTTTTCCCCAGTGTATGTTTTTGTCTGCTTTGTCAAAGATTAGATGACTATATGAGGATGGTTTTATATCTGGGTTCTCAGTTCTGTTCCACTGGTCAATGTCCCTGTTCTTGTACCAGTCCCAAGCTGTTTTAATTACTAAAGCCTTGTAGTATAGTTTTAAGTCTGGTTAATTGATACCTCCCATTTTGTTTTTATTGCCTAGAATTGCTTTTGCTATATGGGGTCTTCTCTGGTTCCATATGAAGTGTAAAATTATTTTTTCTATATCTGTGAAAAATGATGTTTGTATTTTAATAGAAATTGCATTAAATCTGTAGATCACTTTCGGTAGTATAGACATTTTAACAATGTTGATTCTGCTGACCCATGAGCATGGTATGGTTTTCCACCTGTTTCCGTCTTCTGCTATTCCTTCCTCGGTGTTTCATAGTTCTCCCTGTAGAGGTCTTTTACCTCCTTAGTTAAATATATTTCCTGGTACCTTATTTTCTTTGTTGCTATTGCGAAGGGTATTGAGTCTTTGATTTGGTTCTCAGCTTGACTGTTATTGGCGTATATGAATGCCTCTGATTTGTGTGTATTGATTTTGTATTCTGAGACTTTACTGAATTCATTTATCAATTCCAGGAGTCTCTTAGTTGAATCCTTGGGGTTTTCTAGATGTAATATCATATCATCAGCAAAAAGTGAGAGTTTGATCTCTTTTGCCCCCATTTGGACACCATTAATTCTGCTCTCTTGTCTAATTGCTGTAGCAAGGACTTCCAACACTATGTTGAATAGAAGTGGAAATAGTGGGCAACCTTGCCTGATTCCAATTCTAAGTGGGAATGCTTTCAATTTTTCCCCATTGAGTATTATGTTGGCCCAACTTTACTTCTGTAGCTTCATCACCTCTCTCAGCCTTCCTAGAATTGAAGAGTTAGAGCCTTGCTCTGGATTAGGTTTTGGCTTACAGGAATGTTGTGGCTGGTTTGATCTTCTATTTAGGCTACTAAACTTTCTCCATATCAGAAATAAGGCTATTTCACTTTCTCATCATTTCTGTGTTCACTGAAGTAGTACTTTTAATTTTCTTTGAGAACTTTTTGTGTGCATTTACAACTTGGCTAACTATTTGTCACAAAAGGCCCAGCTTTCAGCCTATCTTGGCTTTTAATATGCCTTCCTTGTTAATCTTAATCATTTTTAGCTTTTGATTTAAAGGGAGAGATGTGTTACTTTTCCTCTTATCTGAATGCTTAGAGGCCATTGTAGGGTTATTAATTGGCCTAATCTCAGTATTGTTGTGTCTCAGGGAATAGGGAGGCCCAAGGGGTTGGGGAGAAAGAGAAAGAGATATAGATAGATGATAGACAGATATGGGTGAACAGCCAGTCACTGAAGCAGTGAGAACACATACAACATTTATGATTAACTTCACCGTTTTATGTGGGTGCAGTTCATGGTTCCTCAAAATAATTACAATAGTGACATCAAAGATCCATGATCACAGATAACCATTACAGATATTATAATAACGAAAAAGTTTGAAATATTATGAGAATTATCAAAATGTGACACAGAGACAAGAACTGAGCACATATTATTGGACAAATGGTGCCCATAGACTTGCTCTATGCAGAGTTGTCACATATCCTCCATTCATAAAAAGCACAATAGCTGCAAAGTGCAATAAAGCAAGGTGCAATAAAACGAGGTATGCCTATATGTGTGTATCCCTGATCTCTGCAACTGGGTAACAAATGTGCTGAGAATAACAATGAAGAATTGCATTATCTGTACCCACAATGCCTTCCACATAAGAAGAAAGCAGCATGACATAATGCTGTTTTATTTCAAACTATTTTTTTGGTCATCAAAACTCTTTCTTTAAATTATATCTTACAGGAAAGCCCAATTTAGAAAACAGAAGAACAAAAATTCTTAGGCCTGAAGTGAGATAAGGCACCCAAACCCCCACGTGCTAGTTCCTTCCACTCCTGTTTCAAGGCGGTCACTAAAATCCCTTCCCTGTGGAGTGAGGCTCCCTGGTGGTGGTTCCGGATTTGGAGTCACTCTGTTAATCTGAGTTTAAGTCAGGGACCCACTATGTACTTGCTGAGAGATTTTGAGCAAGTCACTTAACTTCTCTGAGGCTGTTTTCTACAAAACAAGGATTTTAATAATTATAATGTTTCTATATCAGTTAGAAATGCTTTAAAGCTGAAGGTAACAGAGAAAATCCAATTTATAGTGACCTAAACAAACAGAGATTCTTACTTAAAAACAAGTTCAGAGGTATGAAGTCCCTGATTTTTTTTTTTAAGTCCAATGATATTGTTGGGGACCTCAGCTCTTTTAATATCTCTGTTCCACCATATTTGATATGTTGGCTTTTGTTCTTATGCTTGTTGCTTTAAAACCACAAGATGGTTATTCATTTGTAAGTTCTAGAAAGAAGGAGCCAAGGTCTCTACTTCTGGAATTTGTTTGTTTTTTTAATTCAGGCAGGGAAATCCTCCCCCAGCACAATTCCTATTGTAACTCATTAGCTAGAACATGCTCATTCTTAGACAGTCAATGGCCAAAGGTAATGAGTTTTGACTAATCAAAAATCTTCCCCTGGGGATGGGCTAGGGACTCATGCTCCTAAGTTTTAAGGAATCACCAGCCCAACCCCCGTACAAATCAGATCCTGTTGGCAGGAGAGAAGGAGCAGGAGAGCAGTGTCCACTGGTGTCTGCCACACCTGCCCCATACCTGCCTGATGGGGTTTAGATGGCTGCTGTGTGCTTCAAATGTGGGTATTGGTGAAAGAGACTTTCAAACTGAAAAAGCATCATAGAAATGAGATTCTTCATTATGTTAACCTCTCAGTAAATGTTTAAGGAGTGAATGAAGGGTAACCTTAAGTTTACTAAGTCAATGATTATCAACGTGTAACCCCATGATGCCTATGTTAGATGGCATCAGAAGGACTGATCATTTCAAATATAAGTTCAGACCTACTAAAGGTGAACCTACTTCTAGGTGAGTCCCAGGAACTTACATTTTGATACATTTCACAAGTGATTCTTATGCTCATTAAAATTAAAAAACAGGGCCCCGCATGACCAGGGACAACCCAGTGAGGCAGAATGAGGTGTTCTCCGGCAGATTGTGCCTACAGTGGGTATTTGGGAGCACGACAAAGGGGGATGCCAAACAAGAGGAGACTGCAAACCAGCAATTGTACCTTCTATTTAGCACAACCCCTCACATAGTTTAAGCACTCAATAATGGTGGCAACTTTTATTATTGTTGACAATTTTCTTCAGCACCAGGAGACTTCGATCTTAATGGAGGCTTCTGCTATGGTTCAGTTGTTCAGTCACTCTCTGTGAAATGAAGCCACTATCACCCAGGTCTGCTTGCAGTAGACACCATCAAAATCTCCTAATTCAATCCACAGGGAACAATAGGAAATTTCCAATGCATTCTATAGGTCAATAAGAAATTTTAAGCCTCAGGATTGTGTTGAAGGCATTTGCAAGATTGATGCAGTATCTATACAGGATAAAGAGTCCCTCAGAAGAACGGCAGGAAATTCAAGGTGCAATAATTAGTGGCATCTCCTTAGCTCAGAGTGTTGGAAAGTGCAGGTGATCAATTACTACAAACTCTTAACAAAATGCTTAAGAGTTCTATGTAATGTAACAACATAGCATGTAAATAAAGTGACTGGCTGTGATTGAGCAGATGTTTTCCTGGCTGATTTTGAAACAAATTGATCAAGTTAGTGATGATCATTCCCGGCTGTGTGTCTGAAGTTATATAACTGGACCTAAAATGATTGACAAATGTAAATAAATATATACCCACAAACATATAAGATTTATATATATGTGTGTGTACACATTGTAAAAACACTGTGCAAGCCCCATGGTCAGCATGATTACGGGTTTAAAAAGTAGATTGCAAGTCTCCATGTTCCATCCTTTGCTGCTTTTTTCTTATAAGCTAAGCATACAGCTAGTCTTGGACAAAGGCTGTTGGTGAGGGTAGCATCTGAGACCTTCCTAAACTTCCTAAAGTGTCGATAGTACCTTCAAGACACTGAAGGTAAGGGATAGGCAGGGGGAAGTGTGTGAAGGATTTCTTTTTATTACCTTGGACAAGGTACCTAACATTTCTAAACTTCATTTTCCTCATCCATGATATGGGAACAACTATACCAAGATCAAAGGATTATTGTGGGGAGTGAATGAAATAATGTATACAAAGTACCTAGTACAGTCTGACACATAGTACAGTGGGCTCTTGATAAATCACTGTTCTTTTACTTTCATTTTTCTTTCTGCTTAGATGTGATAGGTTTGAAGATGTGATTTGAGCCCAAGATCCCCGATTCATTGTGTGTGCAGGCACCATCTGAGAAGGAGTAAAGCAGTCAGGAAGAAACTGAGTCACAACCAGACCTAGATAGGTGTGCAGTAGGGCTCAGGGCCTAGCCAGGGCTCCTGCAGGAAGAGTTCTCCCTGAGACCTGCAGGCTGAAACCCATCCGTACACAGAGGCCACAGATGCACCAACAGTTGAATTTGGAAGAAGCCATAGAGAAACATTCTTTGGCATCATTCCCTGAAAGCTCATTTCCCA
This sequence comes from Microcebus murinus, assembly GCF_040939455.1. NCBI lineage: Eukaryota > Metazoa > Chordata > Mammalia > Primates > Cheirogaleidae > Microcebus > Microcebus murinus. The sequence goes on along the minus strand of NC_134106.1, from coordinate 23,702,171 downwards.
ACAGCAGCAGAACCCCCACCTCTCCTGCCCCAGGGACAGACCGTCTGGTTTATGTCTTCTTCCTGTTTCTTGAGGTCCCCTGAGCGTAGATGGGCAGGTGGTGACTCTCTATCAGATACATCATTCAGCCTGGTGGGTGAGATTCCAGCTCTAACACCTACATCAAGCTAGTGCTGAAATGTTTGTGGGCCTAGTAGACTGAGCCGGTGAGGAAGGACGCTTCTTACACTTTCAGACCCAGACAGGTATTTCCTCCTCCTGTTCTGTCTTAAACTCAAGGGAAATTTACCATGTTCCCTTTCTGCTGCCAGTTTGCTTCAAGAACCTAATGGTTTCAAGGCAAATGATGAAGAAAGCAGGGTCTCAGACTACCCTGATATTAATTTCTTCTGCCTTCGAGTGTGGTCCTCTTGGAGTAGAAATGTTATTCTGCCCCATCTCCGTGTGTGTGGCCGATTTTCAATTATGCCCCCATGACCGAGAAGGTAAGGACAGACTCTATGTGAATTGTATATTCTGTATAGAGAAGGAAACTGATATGTGATGGGAATTATTCTGAATATTTTACATATGACATCTAATTTAGTCCTCAAAATAACCCCACAAGGTAGATGATAATATTCCCATTTTTTTAATGTGGAAAAATATGCATAACATAAAAGTTGCCATTTTAACCATTTCAAGCATACAGTTCAGGGGCATTAAGTACATTCACATTGTTGTACAACCATCACAGCCATCCAGCCCCAGAACCTTTTCATCTTGCAAAACTAGAACTGTACCAGCTGAGCAATAAGCCTCATTCCTCCTCCCTCCAGCCCCTGGCAACCACCATTCTACTTTCTGTCTCTGTGAATTTAACCACTCTAGGTTTCTTACATAAGTGGAATCATATAGTATGTGTCTTTTTGTGACTGGCTTATTTTACTTAGCATCATTTGCATAATGTCTTCAAGGCTCATCCATGCGGGAGCATGTGTCAGAATTTCCTTCCTTTTTAAGGCTGAATAATATTACCTCATGTATTTTGTTTAATCATTCATCTGTCAATGGACACTTGGGTTGTTTCCACCCTTTGGCAGCTATGAGCATGAGAACACAAAGATTTGTTTGAGCTTTCAGTTCTCTTGAGTATATCCCCAGGAGTGGAATTGCTGACCCACATGGTAATTCCATGTTTAACTTTTTGAGGAATTGCCAAACTGTTTTCCACAGTTGCTGCATCATTTTACATTCCCACCAGCAACGCACAAGGGTTCCAATTTCCCTACAACATCACCAACACTTGATATTTTCTGGGCATTGCTGTTGTTGGATAACAGGCGTCCTAATGGATGTGTAATGGTATTCCCATTTTATAGGTGAGGAAGCTGGGGTTCAGAAATGAGGAGTAACTTATTTGACATCAGGCTGCCGATAGGCAAAGGAGGCTCAGTGTTGATCCAGAGCTCTTGGGCCTCAGACTTATTACCGTGCTCCTTGCATGGGTACAATGCTGGGAAGGCAGGGCCCTCGGGAACACCACCAAGGAGAGAGTGTGTTTAAGAGAAGAGCCTGGTTGAGTCAGTTTTCTTGTCTAAGAGCCACCCAAATATAGACAGGCAGTCTCTGCGACATAATCACCTGGTCAAGAGCACAGCTCAGAACTGCAGTTTCTATGGCTATAAATAGAGGCTTTTGAGTTCCCATTTCTCCTATTTCTCTTAATCCATCAACTAGTTTTTGACCTTTTCTTTCTTGCATCCAGGCTAAGGTTCCCCCTGGGGATTTACGCTTAGTCCCTTCTGCAGCCAATCCCTTTTGATTATGGAACTAACAAACCAATTATTTGAAAACTGAGAGTGAGAAATACACAGAAATAGAAGCAGTGAGAGAAGAGGAAGAAACAGAGAGAATTATGAGATTGATATAATTAGCATGGCCCCGAATTTCAGCCAGAAAAAACAACTTCCACATCCATCCCTGGCACACAGGACAACAGGAGTCTCCAAACAGGAGACCAATCTTGAGGCCCTACCTTGCGGCTCTCCCGGGATAGGAGAGGGCTCTTCATATCTTTGACAGATACACAGTGAAGGCTCAGAAAGGGCAAATGCCTTGACTGATCCCACAGCTGAAGTATACTAACAATAGGATGAGACAAGACAGGATCCCAGTCTGCTGACCACGCCTCTGGGGTCTCCCCACACCATTCCCACCAGCCTCCTCTGCGGCACCTTGTGAACCAGACCAGATCCGGGACCCTTCCTCTCAAAGTCTAGTCTCTCTCACCTGTGAATGTCTGTTATTAGCAACACGAAAAACAGGGCAAAGAAATGTAGAGTTAGATTAGATGATGTCTAGGACCCTTTTCAAGAGCTTGGGATTAGGGAGCACTGGGTTTGAGTTTCTGGCTTCACGACTTTACTACTGTGTAAATTAGGGCCAGTGATTTTCTCTCTCTGAGCCTGTTTTCTCCTCTGTGAAGCAGCTATATATTCACCTAATCTCATAGGATTTATTATTGCAAACAGCTAAGGGAGTATGTAACTAAGTACAAGTCACATGGTTAGCAGTTGATACATGGAATTAAAATAATATTCATCAATGAAGTTTTATTCTTTTTACCAGGAAGACACCCCCTAATTTTGAGCCCTTCTCATGTCCTTAGATGTGGAAGACAGCACAGCATAGACAGTTAGCCCTTCACAACTCTGGATTCAACCAACCAAGAATTGAAAATATTCTCGAAATAAATAAATAACATTGTAACAATAAAAATACAAATAAAAATATAGTATAACAACTATTTATATAGCATTTATATTGTATTAGCTATTATAAGTAATCTATAGATGATTTAAAGTATATGGGAAGATGTGTGTAAGTTTTATGCAGATACTATGCCGTTTTATAAAAAACTTGAGCATCCTAGAATGTTGGTATCCATGGGGGGTTCTGGAACCAATCTGCCACAAATACCAAGGGATGAGTGTAATTTTATGTATCCTGCAGGTAAAAATAAATTCAGTTCTATAGGTCACCCCAGGATGGGTCATATTTGAACTGAACTAATCTTGCTCCAATTTTTAGCAATCTGCAGAAACTCACTTATGCAAACCCTCAGGACCCAGGCCTTAGACTATGACAGTTCCATTTACCAGCCAAACTATTAACCTGCCCACCAACAGCTGGGGAATTCTCTTGGGAGGGCAGTGCATGTGTTAATCCAACCATTGCATATAATCCAAGCTATTAATAACTGCTTTAACTAAATCAAATTTAAACATCTAGAAGGTGCTAGGTTGTAGGGACACACCGATAAATAACCCCAGTCCCTGCCTTAGTGATATCCCTACCTTTGTGTGTCCAAGGCATGGGCCAGTTGCTATGGGTGAGCCTTTCCTCTGAGGGCCTTGCCGGGCCTGTTGTGTTCCACATCTTCTTCTTCAAGGGACACCTCATGTCGTCCCAAAGCTGCACAGTCTTCTTTCCACACTTCTTCCATCTCTTCTTCCCTCCCTCCTTCCCTTCCACTTTTTCTTCTTCTTTCCCTCTATCAGTTTCTCTTGTCCTTTATTTCATCCTTCTTTCTTCATTCTCCCTCCTCCTCTCACTCACAAGTAAATTATTTAATACCTACTATGTAATAGACGCTGTTCTAGAACAAGACAGGTAAGCCCCTGCTCTCAAGAAGCTTATATTTAAAAAAAAAAAAAGACTTTTTATTTTGAGATAATTTTAGACTTAAATAAAAGTTGCAAACAATAGTTCAGAGGGTTCCTGGAAACCCATCACCTAACTTCCCCTCATGCCAGCGTCTTATCTAACCCTAGCATATTGACTGAAGACAGGAAATGAACATTGATACATTTCTCTTAACTATCCTACAGATCTTATTAGATTTTTGCCAGTTTTCTTACTCCTTTTTCTGGTTCAGGGCCTAGTCCAGTTTTCCCAGTATTGGATTTAATTATCATGTCTGCTTACTTTCTTCCCATCTGTGAGAGTTCTTCAATCTGTGAGTGTCTTTCATGACACTTGATACTTTTGAATAGAATCAGCCAGGTATTTTATAGAATGTCACTCAATTTGGGTTTGTCTCACATTTTTGCCTAATTAGCCTGAGGTTCTACATGAGTGGGAGGAAACCACAGAAGTGACACATCCTTCTCAGTGTATTGTATCAAGGGGACATCTGATGTCAAAATGTCTTGATACTGGTGATGTGAATCCTGGTACACTTGGCGAGATTAACATTTGGTGAGGTGGCACCTGACGGCTTTTCCTTCTATAATAAAGATACTGTTTTCCCCATTATAATGAATTAGTACCTTGCGGGGGAAACACTCTGAGACCATGCACTATGCAAACACCCTGTTTCTCATCATGCTTCCCCCACCCATTTGATTATGCTTTGTTTTTTGAGCACTTTCTTACTCAGAAGCTTACCTTTTATTAGGAAGAGTCAGATGATGAAGAGGTAACGAAATAAATAATAATTTTGGATAGTGAAAGAGTTGCAAAGAAAATGTAGGAGAGCAAAGTGAAATGAGGGAGCTCTACTTTAGATGGCACAATGGGGAAGTCTTCTATAAGGAGGTGACATCTGAGCTGAGACCTGAACAACAGAAAAACCAGCTTGAGTGAGACCTCAAAGGAAAGCACCCAGGCCAAGCACATAAGAGCAAAAGCCCTGACGTCAAACAAGCCAGGCCTGCCGGGGGGAAAGGAGCTCAGCCAGGCATGCCTGAAGTGCAGTGAAGGGGACAAGTGGCAGGAGACAAGGAGGCAGAAGTGGGGAGGAAGAGATCAGGAGAACTCTGGAGGTGGGGCAGAGAGTGGGGAGGTTTTCTAAGTGCAGTGCAACTTCCTTCATTAAATATGTTCTTCCTCTGTGCTGTCCCATAGGGTAACCACTAGCCATGTCAGCTACTTAAATTTAAATTTTGATGGATTGAAGTCAAATAAAATTTTAAAAATTCTGTTGCTCAGATGCACTAGCCACACTTGTAGTGCCCAGTAGTCACTCTCGAGGCTAGTGACTGCCCTACGGATGACACACACAGCTCTAGAATAAATCCATCACGGCGGGAACTTCCACTGGACATCACTGTTGTGTGTCTGCTAGAGGCCATTCATCGTATTGGCTGAGTGAATTACTTCCTTGTTCTCCAGGAACTTCAAGGTTAAAAGACAAATATGCAAATAAACACAATACCAGACAGCATGTATTAAGAATCATGGGCACAGTGCAGAAAAATTGCTGTAGGGCTAGGATAAAGCACCAACAACTGGGACATCCAAAGAGCCTTTATGGAGACGTAGCACTTACGTGTCTAAAGGATGCTAAGAGTCTTTTGGGTTGAGATAAGGAAGTTATGCCCGATGAAAGTTTGGCAGGAGCTGAGGGTTTGCAGAGAGCAAGTACAAGGTGAGGATAGCACGTAGTGAAGGCTGGATGCCATTTGGTGTGCGTGTAGGAGAATGCGAGAGGCAGATTAGGAGGAAGGAGAGCACTAGAGCGTGAAGGGCCTTGGAACCAAGAGAAAGAGTTTTATCTTCATCCATAGGTAGTGGGGGAGCTGTGATGGCTTTTACCAAAGGAGTAACATTATCAGAGTTGTGCTTCAGAAGGATTGGTCACTCTGCAGCACAGGAGGTGGGCTGTGGATGGGGCAACAGACCGCAGGGTGGGAAATGTCTTTGCAATAGAGCAGGCGTGAGGTCATTCCTATTCCAGCGTCTATTTTCCTGAAACTGCAAAGCATTCTGAGGCACACGAAGACAGGCTGCTTGAAATATAACATTCAGAAATGGTATATTAGAGAGATTAGAAAATATGAGATTAGAAAATATGCCACTTACTGTTTATAGCAGGCAAACATCAGATCCAGAAGATGTGATTAAGCTCTTTGATAAACAGGTATTCTTTGTGCATGCTTATTCACTCAAATCCAGGTTTTTATAAACTTTAACATTCATAAAAATCACCCTGGGCAGCTTATTACAAAGCAGAAGCCCAGGCCCTACCCCAGAGCCTCTGAATTAATATGTCAGGGACAGGGCCTGGGCATCTGCATTTTATTCAGGAGGCGCCATGATCAGGCCTTCAGTGATCTGAGGACAGGCGCCTGAAAAACACCAGACCCTCTTCCCTTTAAGCTTTCTATCCTCAAGGCAACACATCCCCTTCTCATGATTTATATGCTGTCGCCCTGTAAATATATATATAAAAAATTGTTCCTCTTCCATTATGCCTTTTTCTTCCACCCCCATGAATTAGTAGACTTAAAAGAATTGTAACATATTTTTCCATTTATTTTTTAAATTGTATCCACTTACAATAGGCTTAAAGAATTATTCCTCCGGAAAGGGATGCACACCACCAGGGGATTGGACATTTCGGGGGGAAGGAGGGGGCAGGAGCAATATTTGTAACCCTAACAATATTTGTACCTCCATAATATGATGAAATAAAAAACAAAAGAATTATTCCTCTGCTTTCTCTTTTTCCCCCAAGTGCTGATTTTCAGAGCTTAACCTATCTAACCTTTGTCCACTTGTCCCTTACGTTGGCGTTTGGTTTGCTTTGTCCTGTCTGCCCTGTACAACCAAACACGCTGAGGGCAAGGCCCTGGCTGGACTCACTTCCCTGAATGCTGCAGGGTCATCCCAGTGCCCTAGAATTACCCTAGTCAACACAGCTCCAACCCAACTGGGACCACAGTGTTCCTATAACCCTCCGAACTGGAGTCATTACCCAAGGCATTTCACAGATGAGGGGACTGAGTCTCAGAGGGTTTAAGCAGCATCTTCAAAAGCACACAGTATATATCTGAGTGGTTTTGAACCTCGAACCCTGAACCCATGTGTTTTGTTCTTCACCTCACAGGCCTCAGAGAAGGTAGATGAAGGAAGGTTTGGTGACATTGATATTCTTTCCCTGGGGTCACAGGAGCCCTATTGTCAAGGAGGGAGCGGGAAGGTGACAGTATTTTCCCCTCTGCCTTTTGGGTTTTACTGGCTGTCATCCGCTTCCCATGCTGGCACTTTCTCTTCCTGTGTCTCCAGTGCCACTTGCCCAGGTGTGATCGGCACAGACGGGCAGCCATTCCATCAGCCCATCTTCAAGACCAGCATTCCCAATTCACAGGCACCTGGGAGTCCAGAGAGCGATAATTACAGGCCTTTCTTCTAATTCCACACAAGTAAGGAACTTTCACAGTTTAACACGGCCCCATCATCCAAATATGTCACATTTCAGACAAAATGCTCAAGCCTCAAGATTTCCTTTGGCAATTCAGGCCTCTGCATGGCAGATGTGGGCGCTGAGACAAGAGCCTCTTCTGCACAGGCAGTTCCTACAGGGAAGTGACTGGGGAGGGAACCAACTAACGTACAAGAGCCCTCAGCTCCTGCAGCCAAAGCCTCCCAAGGATTTCCTGCACCAGGTGAAGCAAGATGGGTCTGGACTGTGAGTGGAAAGGCACTGAACAGTTGTGTCGGCCAGAGCCCACGTTAATGGAGACCCCAGCACAGCAGCTGGGCAGACACCAACATGCAAACCTCCTAATGACAAATTTGCCAAGCAGCTTGAAAAAAAGATAGGAAATATGCAGCCCTCAAGGTCCAAGACAAATGCCTCCACCTTGGGAGGCCTCCTTTGCTCCCACTCACCTGACCACGCAGTAGGCAATAAATATGCATTCCTGTAGACTCCCAGAAGACGTGGCTTAGGCCTCCACTCACCACAGGCAAGTTAATGATTAGGTGTCTGGTTCCCTTCTATATTGTGAGAGCAGATTCCATGTATTACTCACTTCATATCCCTCATCCCTGTTTTCTGGCACATTAGGTGCTTAATACATGTTCACTTGATGAATGAACAAATAAATGAATTACATGACAGGGCATGGCATGACAGCTGTCTGCAACTATTGGAAGACTGTCATGCAAAGAGAGATTGTTTGTACCCTTGTACAACATGGATAAAACTAAGATCAACAGTGGATGCCGTGGTTTTAACAAGAGAAGACAAAGGGGTTTTATTTTTGTTTTACGAGGCTGGACATTGAGAAGTTGAGATGAGCCAACTGCCTTGGGAGAGGCAGTAAGATCCCCATTCTGGAAAAGGTTTAAAGCAGGAGCTTGAGGAAAATGTACAGAGATGCTCTAAAGAGAACTCAGGCATGGACATTTGGAGGGGTGACTGATCTAGACACCTTTAAGGTTTCTTCCAACCTTGAGACTCTCTGCTTTGGGGACTTGTTTTTATTCACCTGCATGGCTGTTTCATTGGTCTGAATATATATGGAGATATTTTTCATCTTCCAAAGTAATCCGAAGGCAGCCTCTCCACTTACCTAAGGAGCTTTTGGTGGGAACCGCGGATTGACTTATAGTGAGGCTGACTCGTATGTTGCATGATTCACTGTGCTCTATAGATGCCCCCAAACACGTATATCATTGTGTCTGCTGTTCCAAGATGACACTGTTATTTCCACACCTGTGCAAATGCAGCCGTAAAAAATGATGCATGGCCAGCTTTCCCTTCCCCAGAGTGTGGAGAGAGAGAACACACCCTCTGGGTTAACACGCCCATGAGGTGCACACACCCTTTTCTGAATTTCAACTCGTTTTCAAGTCTATTAAGAAGAGAAGAGAATTGCAAATGAACTCACATTACTGGCAAAACCAAACTAGCCTCCCTCCTAAATTACTGCGAATATTAAGTCCATGGTTTACAGAAGCTGCACTGTCTGTGGCTCCCTGGAAAATCAAAAAAGGTTTCCAGCAGTTTCAGCACACAAGCAGGCTCTGAGACTTCTCTCTTTGTTAGAGATTTGATTCAAACTGTGTCCGCTAGCAGTGAAATACAAAAGAAAAAAAAAAGTCAGTATGCTACAGCTTTGAAATTTTTTAGCAAGCGCCACAGGAAAGAATAATAAACCATAAATTGTTGCATCTGGCCTTAAATTTATATTAAAAAAACCACAATAATGTAAGAAACCAAAAATGTTACTCTCCTTTGTCATTTAAAAAATAGTTCTGACTCTTCATCATTTTTTGTTCACCCTTTTACTTCACCAATTGTGAAATTGCATCAAAAGCAACATCACTCTCTCCCCACCCCTCCATTAAGCAATAAACTTCTGCTGAAAAATTCACATGAATTCAAGCACTAAAGAGACTGGGGAAAGTTGAGAGTGGTAAGGTCCCCTGCCCCAGAGAGAAGATGTGTGGGTGGGTTTCCAGCTAGGAAACAAAGCCAGCAGCTACCTGGAGAGCCTGTGCCATTGAACCTGAGATTTGAAATGGCCTTCTGAGTTCAAGGTGATACCCCTCCACCTCTCCCCAGCCACCCTCTTTTTACCAAAGGTGCTATTGAATCATGTCATCTCCTAATAGAAACGGACTATGGAGAGACGGATGGGGCCTGACTCCATTTTCTTTTCTTTTATGTGTGCTCAGCAAGCCAGGACCAATTCTATTCTACTTCATTCATTCAGGGCAATCATCTTGGACCACATTATAATAAGCACATAGGATTTTTTTCCCCTACCAAAGCCACTGCTTGTTGTGCTGCTCAAAATAATTTCCCAATCTGACAAAACCACCGCAAGTCAGTAGACCTGTTCTGTGTGGACTCTGTCCCCATCCTACTCAGATGCTGCAGTGGCTTAGTCTGAACACTCCCTGCCCAGGTGCTACTGTACCTGTCAGAGAGATTTCTGCAAGAAGTCATATGGGCAGTGCCAATGAACAATCACAAAAGGAGAAGTAATAGGGCTGCCCCTCAAGAGTCCGGCCTAAGCAATGCTCTGTGCCAAACTTGCTCCTTCAGCCCAGGGCAGGAAGCAGGAGGTGCCCTGATAGCACTTCAGATGTTGCAGATGTTCTGTCACCATGAGGAATGAGCCTAATGGAGTGCTGCATCTTGGTGGCAGGGTCAGAGGACACAGAGCGAGTCTCTGGGCATAGCAAGGAAGCCTCACCTCACCTCCCTGCAGCTGGGCTCTCCAGGTATATTAAACGTATGGATGCCTGGACCTCAGCCCTGAAATTCTGTGGAATTGGTTGGGATGGAACCTGAGCATGGGTATGTTTCAAATCTCCCCCGGGGATTTTAGGGTGCAGCCAGAGTTGAGTACCTCTTGTCCAGACTCTAGAGTAATGTAAGAGGGCTGGGCAGTGCCAAGTCCAAAGTTAAATAGTGTGTGGAAGCTGCTCTCATTACTGTTATTGTTATTAATCCAAAGGCTGGTTGCACATCCTGGTAGCATCTATCTTGTAATCCCCTGGAGGGAATGGCGTTGTCCCAGAACTTTAGAGTCCCCTCATTAGTTTCCACCCAGGGTAAATGTTCAGGAAACTGTCTGATTTGTTAAGATGAACCCCGAAGAAGCTGGTCAGCTTGATTTTTTTTTTTTTTTTTTTTTGCCCCAGGTCCATGTGTCTCTGTGAGTCATGACCAGGATCTACTTGTTATAAAAAGAGTACTGGAGTTAGGTCAGGACACTTGGGTTCTTGTTCTTGCCCTATTACCTTGATCAAGCCTCTTCCCTTCGTCAGGCCTCAATTTACCCATTTGTAGAACAAGGGTGTTGGATTATAGGACTCATCAGTGAAGGCCTGCCTGCTTTAACTTCTACGGCTTTTGAAGACTAAGTCAACAACAGCCCTATTTGTCCGCATCCAGGCCAGGGGCAATGATGTGATGCTCTTTGGTGTCTGGGAGATACACAACATCAGAGGCAGGGAGGAGGCAGAGCCTGTCTGGAAGAATGCTGAATGTTCCGTACTGATCTCTGGGGAAAGCAGAGGGAGCATGAAGGGAGGAAGGGGAGAGATTCTGTCAGAAAGGTCAGTTGGGGGTAGGTTGTGGAGGGTCTTGAATGCTTCATGCAGGTATTTGGACTTAAGTCAACATGGACTACAGCTCCACCCGTGAGAGTGTGCCAGGAGACTGAGGCCCCAGCTGTGCTAACAGCCAATTCTGGCTGCTGTATTGCCAGGGAGGTCCCTAAGGGAGGGTTCATTCCTCACTCCTCTTCCAACAAGTCCCTGGCACCATCACTGTTGAGTGATTAATGAATGAGAGACTTTGCTTAACTGATGTCAAATATCCTAATAGAAATTGAAAAAGATTAATAAGCACACAGCTGATAAGCCATACACTGAACTCTAGGTTCCCTAATATCCATAGTTTTTAAAAAAAACATCTGGAAGGATAACTGAAGTTGAAAATATTCTTCCTCATTCTTATGAAGACATAAACAGCCTTTGGCCACCAGATTTTTCTAAGCCAACACAGGGACACTATTTGCACATTATTTTGCATGAAATATAGTCATTTACATACATTTGCATAGTGCTTTCCAAAAGCCTTAATTCCAAGTATGTCAAATAAAATAAAACAAATTAGTGTAATCTACTGCCATTGTATGGCAGCCCAGCTTTGGGATTTTGGCGGTGATGGGCCAGCCACTGGAAGAGCTTTGAGACAGCTTTTAAGAAGCTCTGACCCCCCCAGGCTCAATGTGTCCAGGAGAAAACAGTCACAGGGAAGTCTGAGAACAGGGAGCTCTCTGGGACAGGGCAAAGTCTCAAGCATCTGAACCATGCTCTGTAATTCACAAACCCCATTTACATCCCTCATTTCCTTTAAGCCTCCTAAAAACCTGTGTTCATGGTCAGGCTGGGATTGTTATAAACTTTGTTGTTGTTGTTGTTGTTGTTATAAACTTTTTAATGAGGGAGTAGAGAGGTGAGGTGGCTCGCTCAGGTACACATGGTAAATGGTCATGCCTCCCTGCAAACCTAAGACGATTCCAGATCCAGGCCTCTTGGACCTCAGTGGTCCTCTGAGAATTGATTGAGAGTTGTCTCTAGTGGAGGAAAAATGTTCCCATTTGCGGCTAATTCCACATCTCCTCTTTAGACACCACATTTGCTCATACCATCGGGAAGCGGTTTGAGGGAACCCCTCAGTGGCTCAGGAACAGCGTCGCCCAGCCTGTGATGCTCTGGCCCTAAGTAATTGCATTTTTATAGTTTGAGACAGTTATTTGAAAGTTATGGTAATGGGGTGAAAATATAAGCAGCTTACAGTTTACTCTAACATTAATCCTCTGGGGATGATGATTTCTTTCTTCCTCTGTGCATCTCTGTGGGACCTTTTCCATTGCATTATGTAGAATTTATTTTTAGACTTTTTTCCCTATAATCTACTATCGCTGGTCTACCCTTGCCTAATTATTAATTTCCATATTTGTGAAAGTAGATATAAAGGTTTCTAGTGCAGGTCCCAGACAAAAAGGCCTCTGGAATAAGGAAGTGTTGTCTAACAGTAGCTCCAGTGAGACACACAACATAGAATAGGGGTCAAACCATGTGCTTTGGAGCCAGACAAAGCTAAGTGTGAATCCTGGCTCCTCCATCCTTGATAACTTGACCTTGGCCTCTCTGATACTCAGTCTTCCCGTCTGTAAAGGCAGTCATGCATCTGTGTCTCCTAGATGCTCAAACCAATGCTTTAAGGCCGATCCTGTGATTTTGGGTGAGCCTGGCACAGACAAGCATGGACAGGACCTGAAGGGTCAGCTATTGCAGCCAGAAACCTGGGATGCAGAGGAGCCTTTCAGGTACCACTTACTCATGAGGAAGAGGAGGCACAGTGCCTAGAGCCCACGATACTTTTATAGCCCCAAGTAAACTTCTAATTTCTTAAAAAATCAGAAGAAAAAATGAATTTTTGAGTTTAATAACATGGTTTAATATATGGTATTAATATATTTGTCTTTATACTATGCAATTTTAAAATATAATTTTTAATATGTTTTTTGGACCAAGGGTCCCATGAAGGCAAAAGTGCCTGGGGACCCCTGAAAGTCGCAGTGCAGCCCTGGGCACTGCTGCCCAGTCCTCTGTTGCCTCCCGGGCACCTGCTCTTCATTTGTTCCAGCTTCATCTGCTCATTTGCAAGAGCATCCAAATCAATCAGTCTCGGGCTGGCCTAACCCCAGACTTTCAAGATGCCCAGCGAGAGAGCCCACCTTTCTGAGAAGGTCATTTACATCAAGATGACCTTTGGTTTGCCCAGACATGGCCACGTGCCTGCCCTGAATCCACCAGCATCATTGCACATTCTTCAGGTACCCTCACCTTCCTTCCCACAATCCCCACCTCCTCAAGCTAAGCAGTGTGAGCGGCAGGAGACGGGGCATACCCAGAGCTCCAGATTCGCTCTGCCCTTCCAGAGCCTCTTCACTCACAGCTGTTCCTGCAGACTGAAGAAACATTTTGATCACAATCTCATTGTTCTTTATTGCAGTATATTTTATATAAAACTTGAGAAAGTAGTGGAACCAATGCTAACTCAGGATAGGACTTTCTGTGCCTCAGTTTCTCCATCTGCAAACTGGGACTCATGAGAGCAGCCTCGTAGAAGCAGAGGAAAGAGGAATAAAATTACAACTGGTAAAATGTCGGGTGCCCTTGTAAGAAACATTCCAGCTATGCTTGAAGTATTATTATTAGCATGATGATCAGTGAGCTTAAGAGTACCCAGGGCATAAGGACTTCCTGTGTTTATAGAGCTAAGCATCTTCCTCCACTTCCCTCCTGATTCACCATCAATTACTTTCGTCACTACTAAAAGAACCCTGATTTTTGGATATTCTCAGTCCACACACACAACCTGTAAAAGGCCAGTAAGCCATGGGCCAGCTCCGTTTGGGGGACTAGCCCATCCCTGGCCCCTCCAGGGAGCTGGGCTCAGTCTCCTGGCAGGCCTGCAGCCACAGGGTGAGGAGATGGGGATGGGAAAAGCAGCCAGTGGACACATGGGACATGGACAAGCAAGGAGAAAGAAGGGAAGTGCAAGAAAAGATGGTCAGAAATGCCACAGGGCTGGGAAAGGACATCCTCAAATGTCTAGTGTCACTTAAAGCCTGTGCCATGGTCATCCTTTGAGCAGGACACTCAGGAAGTGCTCCCAGAACCCCTGTGTCCTAGTCACACTGAGGCCACCATGTAGCAAGTTACCTTAGCCAGTGGTAGAGTCATGCTTTGTCCCTTTCATGTGTTGAGTTAGAATCTGAAGTCTTTGACCAGGAAGGGACATAAGGAATCATTTGTCTAACATTGTCTTTTTATAGATGAAGAAATTAAAGCCCAGAAACTTCAGGACTTGTCCAAGTTCCCACAGCAAAGAAGTCAGGACTAAAACCCCAAGTCTTCTAGTGCCCTGTCCAGAGTTCATGTCACTGCTGCACATGAGGTTTTAGAGGGGGGAGGTGTGTGCATGCTTAAGAGTACAGGTGTACTTTCATTTTCATTATTTTATTCATCTTTACACCAACCAGGCCTGGAAAATGAATATCATGTCCCCATATTCACCATGATAGAAGCTGAGGCTCAGAGAGGCTAAGGGAGATCATTCAAGATCACCAGATCATGGTGGCAGAGCTGGGATAAAACCCAGTCTTTCTCCTGGCTCTCAGACAAGGCACCTCCCACCAGCCTGCAGGGCCTCAGAACCAGGGGCCCAGAGCTCTGTGTTATGGCCATCACGAAGAAGCCAGAATTCCCATCCATATTTATAGGAAAACTTCTGGCTCAGTTGCATTCATGCTTAGAAGTCTCTCAACATTTTTTTTAATTTATCAGAGGAAAGAAAGTAACAATAGAGTTGATGGGCAATTTGTGTAATTAACACCCCAAAGCTCCCAGTACTGTAAGGTTTTTGGATTCAGTGTGTTCTCCCAACAGATGCTCTTTTTGCTGGTCAAGTGCCATCATCACGAGGTTACAATGAAGGGGAGATACGGCTGCCAGGAGAGTGGAGGGTGGGCAGCATGCGGGTTTGTCATCAGCCCTCTTAGGTACACTTTGGTGTACCTTTGATCCTGCTTCCTGCTAAGATTTGAATGATAAAACCAGTAAGTTCCAGAGAAGGAGCTGGACATCTGCTTCTCAATTAGCGTTAATCTAGCTTGTTTGAAAATGATTTGTGCCTCTCCAAGACAGCATAACTGAAAGTTGTTTTCTTTCCCGTGACCATAACTTTTTACTCTTCCCACAATGGGCCAGATGGAAACAGTGGAGGGGTGTTGTGGGGCTGCAGAGGAACGATGGATTTTCCTGTTCCTGCCAACGTTCAGAGAGATATTGTTGCTCCTTAATCTCAATAAAGTCATGGTACCCAAATCAAGGTCTTGAGAAACATCCAGCCCCTTCCCAAGCACTTCTTGGAAGCAGATAATTGGCCCTTCTGTGGTTCTTACCCCAGGGCTGATGTAGGGTGGTATACACCACTACAGTTGTGTGGGTCATTAAAACATTGGCATATTGCCAGATCAATTGAAAAGCAGCCAGTTCTCTAAGCCCTGCAAGTGCTCCATCACTTCCTCAGCTTCCCCAGGCCCAGGAAACCCAGCTGAGCACTGATCAGGAGCTTTCCTGGCACCCAGGTACCCACCAACCTGCCAGTCAGGCCCCTGTGGCTCTTGCATGGCTGCCCCATTTCTGCAGGTCCCCCAGCCAGGACAGGCCCTATCCTGCAGGGGAGACAGCATCCTTTACAGCTACCCTGGGCCCCAGCAGGCAAATGCACATCTGGGACTCCCCCAGAGGCACCCTGAGTGATTGATTACTAAATGGTTTTAATACCACACTCTGTCTTTGAGTTCCTTAGTGGGGAACACAGGGAGACCCTTGCTTTTCCTACAGGGGCCCATGGAGGGCTGGTGTACACTTGTTGTGTCTGAGGATGACATAGACAAGCACAGAGAGCAGGCCCTGGCCCTGGAGCAGGGTATGCCAGCTCTACTTCTCATAGTGTCCAGGCAGGCAACATCGAGGGCTCACTGTCCAGACCCTGCCTGCAAGCTCAGGCTGGGTCAAGTGTGGTAGGAAGTACAAGTCCAAAGTTGGCTACTGAAACCACAATAACTCCTGATCTACAAGTCACCATCCAGGGTCCAGAGGCAAGTAGGAGTCAGGGAACCAGGAAAGGCAAGAGGAAATAAGAAATGGACAAGATCTAGGTAGTTTTTCCCCTCAAATCCGAGTCCATGGATACTCAAGGGTCTGTGAGTTCCCTATGATAATTTAAATGATATTTTTCATTTTGGTGATAACCTAAAAGATACACATCCTCACCTTTACCCTTGGGCTTCTGTTTTCAGTCACTTTGGTATCAAAGAGTAGAGCCTTAATTGTTATAATACATGAAGAAAGATGTGAGGGATTAGTTCACCATTTTTTATGGCTGAGTAGTACTCCATGGTATACATACACCACATTTTATTAATCTACTCATGTATTGATGGGCACGCTTATACCTTTGACTTAAATGGCACAAAAGCAATTTATGTAACCAGAATGTTTGTAGTCCTGTAATATTCTGAAATAAGAAAAATTAATAATAATAAAAGACGTGAGGGATACTTGGCCAGGTTCATGTCCTTGGAGGCCAATGATCACGGGGGTCCTGATAAGAACAGGGTTGCGGTCAGCATACCAAAAGCTTCCGGGTGAATTGATGCATCACATAACCCATGGAATATGGGCATGTTGAACTGAAAAGGCACATATTAGTTTTCTGGGACTGCTGACAAAAGACGGCAAACTGGATGGCTTGTTCTCTCCTAGCTCTGGGGGCTAGATTTCCAAAATCAAGCTGTCAGCCAGGCCATGCTCCCCCTGAGACACTGGACACAACCCTTCCTCACACCAGTCCTAGCGTCTGCTAGTGGCTGCCAACCTCTGTCTTTCCTTGGCTTGCAGTGATCTCTCTCTTCTCTGCTTCTGGCATCCCGGGGCCTTTCCTCTGTGTGTCTCTCACATGTCCTAAGAACACCAGTTGTGTCAGATGAGGACCCACCCTAATGACCTCATCTTAGCTTGATTACATCTGCAGAGACCCTATAGATGGTCACTTTCACAGGCACCAGGGGTCAGGGTTCCCACGTATCTTTTCAGAGGACACAATTCAACCTGTAACAGAACCTGCATAGGAGCTGTCTATTCTCCATTTGTTCTTGAGCGGCGATATTGTTTCAGCAAATAGCACCTTCCATCACCTTGAATTGATGTGTTCATTTTATGGTTTTGTACATTTATAAATTATTGAATTACTGTTGTTTTTTATAATCATGCAAGAGCTGTAAGCACAAGGAGTTTATACCTACTTTTTATGCAGTACATTTAAAAATAGCATTATAATCCATAAGCTTAGGCAGTTCTTGACAATCTTCACCTGTTCTATTTAAAGCAGCTGCATGTTGTTTCAGTACTAGAGCCCCTGGGGTCCAGATGAATTCCAGATGTGAGAGGAGACTGTGCCTTTCCAACACTTGAAAGTCAGATTTCAAGTTCCTTAAAGGCCTATGTAGCTCTTATGACCAGAGAATGCCTCCAAGGTAAATGTCGGGTTTTTGAAATGGCCTGGAGCCAACATCAGTTCTGAGACTGTTAGAGCCTCTACACGCCTGTCTCTCAGCAACCGTATCTGGGCCAAAGAGGGGTCAGACTCTGGCTTGGAGTCCTAGAAGGAGGGTTGGTCTAGAGACAGCTAAGCTCCAGAAAGCTGGGTGGTCCCTGCAACTCTTGGAAAGAACTGACATCTAGGACCAGTGCATAGTTCCCTCCTCCCAGAATCAGTGGGAGCCCTAGGGGACATTGTAACCTACTCCATTGACTCTCACGGTTCTGAGGACAGGCTTGCTCTCAGCATACTAATAAGGAAGCCAGAATGTCAGTGCAAGGTATTTGCTTCATGTTCTTTGATCCAGAAGTGGATGGATGGACACTCATGGAACTTGTTGGCTCCACTGAAGTATCCCTACATGCAGACTCCCTAGAGGGTATGGGATCTGGGAGGTAGCCTAAAGCCACTTGCAGCAAATAACTGCACATTTCTTTGCTTTCTGTTTTATTGTTAACATTTCCTTGAGTATTCTTTCAATTCTGAATGTTTGAACCTCATGCCTTTAAAAAATATGAAACTAACTTGTTTTGTCAAAAATATTTGAGTAAAATTGATGCTTCTGAAAGATATTCCAGGTTTTTCCTATGTCATGGTGCCCACTACCAGTCTCCTCCCTTCTCACCTGCACTCTCCACTTGGTAAAGCAATAATTATTCATAAGAAATAGTTAAGGGACTTCTGTCTTCTATGACTAGCCCACATGAAAAAATCTGTATATGGAACAAGATGATTTGGTTCAAATCCTGTTATAATTAATACTTAATAGATGTTTGAACTTACATAGCCCATTTAGCCACACTGGCCCTCAGTTTCCTAATCTTGAAAATGGGTATAATAATATCTGTTTGTCTTCCTCATTGATGTTGTTATGAAGATTGAATAAGACAATGGGTGTAAAAGCTTTCAAAATACAAGTTGCCTTTTAAATGTGAGTTATTTTTGCCTCTTGCCAATGCCCTTCAGCCCAAGACCACCAGGAACAAATTGGATTTATTACTAGTTGTAACATGGAAGAATAAACACATGGGGTGTCTCCACAAGAGGGTGTTAGAAAGAACCTATTATAGGATGTGGGCTTTGGTTGGATACTTTGAGGGCGGGTCTAAGGAAGCAGAGATTTTCTCTAAATTGGATGCTGTCAAAAGGTGGGGGCAATTTTATGATTGGGTATCTTAATAAATCTCCTCTATTGGGAGAGACTAGAGTGAGGATAAAGCTGTCATTGGTAAAGAAGCAGGAGTAACTCATTTTGGTCAAGAGAGGAAGGTGTTTGGTGTTTCGTAGGTAGCACAGTGATCGTAAAGTATTTTTGTCTGTACTCACAAGTGGCCTGGCTTTGTCTCATTTTGTCACTATCTCAGAGTAAGCTTGTGTGTGTTTGGTATTCCGTGTTCATGTCTAGCAGGAGAATCACGTGACCTTCCTGCGAGCCAGGCCAGCTTCTGAACGTCAGGAGCTGCTCTTTTCTTCTCTCTCACATTACACATGTTCAAACCAACAGATTCCCTGTAGAACTATGGGCCTACATATGGGTTTCAAAATAGATAGCACAGGGTCAGAGAGAGAAGGAAGAAGGGAGGGAGAAAAATGAGGAATGAAGAAGAAACTTAAAGGGGAAAAGAAGCTGTAAGACTGTATTGTGTGTTTGCACATTGAAACCGCCCTTTGATAACAGGGTGCAAGGTAAGAACCGTGGTAAGGACCTAGCTAAAAATAATGCACAGGCATAGCTAAAAATAATGATAATAATTAGTAACTGTCCCCCTGTAACTGCCACTCTGGAGCCACACAGCTGGTGTCCATCAAGATTCTTAACTTTCTTTGTAGATAACATCACCGTTTGGGAACCTAAAGGTAGTTTTCAAGCTATCTTCCAGGCCCCACGTTCTAGTGGATCAATTGGCCCACCCAGACCAGCGGCCCAGACCAAGAAACTGACTCAACTGGAATTGAGACTCCAGAGATTGGAGCAACGCAGGAAGATGATTTCCACACCTCTATAATTCTGCCCCAATTAATGAAACCTATTACCTAATCCCTTGCCTGCTAAACTATCCTTAAAAACCTTGACTCTCCCAAATTCTCAGGGAGGCAGATGTGAGAAATTTCTCCAGTATCTCCACTTAGCTCTTTGTAGAATAAAGACTCTTTCTCTGCTGTAAAACCTGCTGACTCCGCATATTGGCTTCTTCCTGGGCAGCAGGCAAATGAACCTGATTGGGCGGCAGCAACATCCCCCAGGATTCTCCAAGAGCCCAGGAGGAACTAAAATGGACTGAGTTGTTTCCACATCATAACGGGCCACCATTAGGGGGCAGCATCCAGTGGTCAGCAGAGAAAACACACCACCATTGGATCCCTGTAAAGGGCACCATGTTGATCAAATCCTGAAACTGGTTATGGGTTTGCCCTTTTTTGCACACCTAACTACCTCTCTCACTCGCACTAAATTCCACATCACATAGATCTTGGGGTCTGTGCTTCCTAAATGGTTTGAGGAGAAGGATTTCAGAGCCATTTTCTCCTGTGGCTGGTCTATGATCACAGTGTACAGATGTTTCATAAAACTCAAAATGACTAAGCCATTTACCTCAGGTGGCTAATCAAGCAGGTTTAAAGAATCCCAAGATATGAAGGAACCACAGTGCAGAGGGGAAATTGAATTGCGGTCACAGATATGGTTCGGCCATTAAAAGCTAAACTTGATGGGCTAATAGAGAGTTATCAGCTGATGAGTGAACATCAATATGATAGCAGCAAAATTGGCCTCTGTTGAAAGGGGTGTTCTCAAAGACCTCATGATACCCAGTAGAAGATGAACTCTTGAACTCTGCCGTATCTCAGTTAATAGCTTCAGTTGAATCAGATTAATTTAAGGGACTAATGAAAATGGTGTAAGAGGAGAGTCTGGAGGTAATAATTTGATGCTGAGATATCAGCTGAAAGATGACGTCATTATAAAACCAGTCTCTTGGAGACTAGGCAGAGAACTGGGAAGTGATGAGGAAGCAGAGGTTCCCTGCTCTTAAGGATTCCTGACTCCTCGCTGTCAGTCCACAGTGCCTTCCTCACTCAAGAGGATATGGCAACATCAGTAGACATTTATCAACAAGGATTTTAAGATTTCTATGAGTTCAAGTCTTACTGATGGTGTTGTAATATATATCTATACAGATATATATCTTGCTTTTTTTTTTTTTTTTGCATTACTAGGAAAAGTTCTCCAGCCATGGTTGTTTTGCCTTCTTTGCATCTTCCTGTCATTTTTTGAACCAAAGTTATACCCAAAGCCAAATCTTAGCATTATCAAGGCCTTGTCTTATACAGAAAAATAAAAAATACCAAAGACAAAAGTGGAAAATTACATGGTTAACAAGTGAGAGAAAAGAATTTTAATGGCCAAACAGGTCCCACCTTTGCTACTTTAAGAATCAAAGTTGCTCAGGTCTATCTAGCTGACTGCTCTTGACAACATTCCACAATAATATTGGCATAGAGGGAAAATTTTATGTTGCCTTTGGAGTCAAATTTACCTTTGTTCAAATCTTAGCTCCAGCTTTTATCACTGTGACCTTGGATTGACTTCATAAAACTTTTCCGAAGTTCTGAATTCTCATGTTTTCAAAATAAAAGATTAGAGGAGGGGGCAATACTCATTGTGTTGCTGCCAGAACTAGGTGAGAACATGGATCTGAAACCACCTGGCACTGCACTTGGATGTTCAAAAACTTTCTGATGTTTCGCTGTTCTCAGTTATCCTCTTGTTTATAGCATCTGGCAGGGCCACCTCTGACAGAAGCATACAGGCATTATTCTGGAAGTAGACTCCACAGAGCAGGCCTAGTTGAGTCTTTCTGTTGAGAAATGTTTGAAAGGAGGAGGAAGGAGTGTCCTATGACTTCTCAGGGATTTAATCATTTGAGTACCTGGCACATAGTAGGCTGAATACATATTTTGTGGAATGAATGAGTGTCAAGTGGCAGAGACTATATTTCCTTCAATTGATTAGTTCATTTTCACTGCGTTTTGGGTCAAAGACACAAAAATCTATTAGTAGAAATGGTAATGTACCACTAAATTAGGAGATCCAAGGACTTTGCTTGATACAGGTCAGGTGCATTCTTGAAGGGCACTGGCCTAGCAACCAGGAGATCTCAGTGCTTTAATTAACTGTTCAACCTTGGGCAAATCAGTTCAGTATTCTAGATCTCATTTTCCTTATGTATGAAATGACAGCTTGGAGCTAGGAGATTTCTATTATTCTTTCCAGTTCTAATGATCTGTGATCCAAAATTGACTATACCCTTGCAAATGGATTCCCTACTGACCTAATGGAAAAAGGCACAATTGCTTCATCATTCAACCCTAAACTCAGCAATGCCCACTAGAATTGGAAAGCAAGTCTCCATTGTAAATGGTTATTATACATATTGGGGCCTGATCAATTCCTTTCCTTTGTAGATAAAATGTTATTTTGATTTAAAAAAAAAAAAAAACCTACCTTATGAATTTTAATCATGTCCATTGTCAGCACTCCTCAAATTCTAAAGACCAAACCATTGTTATTACTTATTGACTGATTTAGAGCCAGGTCAAAGAAACAAGTCCCAAACATTGGCAGCTGAAATATTTATGATGCAACTGGTGTTGCCTCCAAGTAATTCATGCTATATTCAGGAAGTAACACATTATGGCAAGCCAGCGCTTGAATTGATGAGTACGTTTCCATTTTAGCCATACAAATCATTCATCAGAGAGCAATCAATATGAATTTGATATTCTCAGGAGAGAAAGCGGAGGTGGGAGTGGACCTCAGGGCTAACTGCTTTCCCAACTTTCAGAAAAAGAATGAGCCATCCCCAACATTCTACTACAGTCCCCAACACCACTTTCATTAGGCCATTATGCTCCCATTGTCCCTTTTTTAAAGGGCAGTGAGCCTACTTGTGGAGTGTGTCCATAGATACATAAGATTGAGATTAGGAGTTTTTTAAAATATTCAGTTAAAAACTTTATTCACTCTCTTTCCAACTAAGGATGACACAGTAGGGATTCCTGTACACGTGCAGGTGGTGAAGTGATATGAAAAGCATTCTTTATAAAAACTCCAGGCAAAAGCAGTTACCCCATGGCCACTCCTTCTCCACACTTTGCCTTTACAAAAGCTCATTGACTGATTCCAACCATTGGGAAGTTGGGGTCAAAGAAGCTCTGAGTTTTAAAATATCTTCTAGATATTCCATTAAACTTGGCCTAAGAGATCCAGAACGTCTTAATTGCCAGCATTACAGATAGGGAAAGCTACTTGGGCTATATTCCCCTTGGTGGTTAAAAAGGAAAGAGATGCATTTCCTTCTAACCTTTAGCCAAACAGTCAAGTCCATCAATCAGTAAGCAAGCACTTACCAAGCACCCACTTTGAGCAAGGCCTTGAGATGAGCACTTGAAGAGAACACAAATTAGTTGAAATCTGGTATTCTCTTAGGAATCAAGCCTCTTAATACTGGCCTCATGTTTCCTCATCAAAACCGTCTAGAACCTTCTACTCAAAGTGTGGTCAACACCAGTATTACCTGGGAGCTTGCTAGAAATATAGACCCTTCAGCTACACCCCAGACCTGCTGAATCAGAATCTACATTTCAACAAAATCCTCCTGTCGCTCACATTTACAGTGAAGTTTGAGGAGCAATGCTGCAGGCCCCAGGGAGCCAGGAATCGATCACTTAGCCAATCAAAGAGTACTTACAGGGGGCAGCCTAAGTCCCTACTATGCATCCAATATTGTCAGAACAGTCTCTAACAGTTGTTAAGCATCACCTGGTCACTTTGGAAATAATTCTGGACTCTTTCTAAGGGTCCTAGAAAGAGGACATTTTTCTTCATTATGTGAAATCATGGATGGAACAGCTAGAAAGGATCTTACTACTTGTTTCATGCTGATACAGATAAGGAAACCCAGAGCAGGGAAATTACCAAGGCCCCATAGTTAGTAAGGAGGAGAGCCAGGGCTAGAACTGAGGTTTCTAACTTTATTATCTAGTGCTTATTTGCCTCCACATCACTGAGAAAGGAAGAGGGAGGCCGAAGGGCCTGTCTGGATGAATCACAAATCAGTTGGTGTGCAATGGATCAGATCCGGCAGTAAAAAATGGCTACATATAATTGGGTAATCCATTGCATAGAGTCAAATTCTCAAGGGGAGAATATGGAATCACGGAACATGACCAGTTTGTACCACAGTTAGTGTCATAGCATGAGTCAGGGAGCAAGTTTAATCATAAAATGAATGACCCAGTTATACAATCTGAGGTTACTTGTCCCCTGACAACTCCAGGAAATAGGTATCAGAGAAAGGCTTACCTGTAACCTAGGCCTCAGGGAAAATGCCCTCCCACAAGCCCCCTCCTTCAAAAATGAAGGAACCAGAATGGAATGGAAAACTCTCTCCTCTACTGGCCTAGGAGCACCTAAAGACCAAATGCACATCCGGTTCATGTCTGGATGCCCAAAGTACCTAGTACCTAGAAGGCCTTCAGTGCTCTCCTCTTGGGGGAGATCTTTCACAATTCACAGATTGACTCAGCTTCTATCACAAGATGATCGCAGGAACTTCAGGGAACCCCAAAGCGGCTGGCAGCCATCACCGGGGATACAGATGTCCCTAAATACTTCCAGAGTGCCTGCTGCTGTCCTCCCCACAGTTGGCAATGTTACAGACACCCCACACCCTGGCCTCCTCTTAGTCAAGGAACAAGTAGGCAGTTTGCACAGAATCCTAAGCAAAAAGGAAGGTTTGACCAAATTGATCCGTCATTTCCCATGTGTCTAGAATAAGTAATTATAAATGAGAAAAATAAATCACTTCAGTGATTTTTATTTGTGACTTAGTTCTGGCTACAATTGAGAGTCAGTCAGCAGCAGGAGTCAAGAGGATTGACTCCTGTCTCCTACTTAATCCAATAGCCTGGATGCTCTGCCTGGAACACAGTTGTCTTCTGTCTCGCAGACACCGCCTTAAATACACGTTAATGACTAGAGGGACACAACCTGAGAGCGTGTTATCTTCCGGTATCTATCGTTTGGTTTGATTCTCCAACCTCCTAGGTCCCTTTGTGTCCTATATCAGAAATCATTACATCGAATCACCTAAATCAATTTTCCTTTACTTTCAGCTAGCCTTATTGTTATTCTTTTTCTCTTGTGTCTGGCATCTCCAAATCTGTCTTTTGTGGAAGCGAAAATGTTTCTAAGAACTCTCACTCTTATCCCCAAAAGGCAGATGAAACTTTCCCTTTGTAGTGCAGCCTCCTTGCCCTCCCTCACCTTGCATGTCAGCCCAGCTGCACTCAGTCTGGAATGCTGGCGGATTGCACCAGGCCTGCCCTGGCTGGGCTGTTTTCCTCCTGAAGTTCTCCATCAGGGTGCCTGAAACATAGGATGTCAGCAAATTTGAGGGGAATCTCGAATCAAATTCCATACAAGGAAAATCATACACAGTATGTGGCCCATGCCTGCCCCATTCGTTTCTTTGTTTATTCATTAAGTAGTATTCGTTAATTGTTCTCTTTATGACAGGCAACAAGCACCTATCACAATCTGGTATGCCCACAGATTTCATTTTATCTCTAGAATTGACTTATTAGCTGTATCTTGTTTTTTGTGTGTTTGTTTGTTTGTTTTTAAAAGTTGCTCTAGGGCATGAGTTGGCAAACTGTGATTCACAGGCCAACCACCTGGTTTTATGAATAAAATTTTATTGGAATACATCCATGCTTATCAGCTATGTATTTTCTGTGGTTGTCCTCATGCTACAATGGCAAAGTTCAGTAGTTGTATTAGAGATGATATGACCCTAAAGCCTAAAATATTTAATAAATGGCCTTTGACAGCATCCTTTGCATATTGTTTAATTTGGTTATTTGTCTTTTTATTACTGAATTATAGGAGTTCTTTATATATTCTGATACAAATTTCTTATCAGATATATGATTCACAAATATTTTCTCCCATTCTGTGGGTTGTCTTTTCACTTTCCTGTTGGTATACTTTGAAGCACCAAAGTTTTAACTTTTGATAAATTTCAATTTTTCTATTTTGTCTTTTATTTTGCTTATGATTTTTTGCATCATATCTAAGGATCCATTGCCAAATCTAAGGTCATGAAGATTTACCCGTATGTTTTTCTTCTAAGAGTTTTGTATTTTTAGCTTTGACATATAAGACTATTTACTATTCTGAGTTAATTTTTATATATGGTGTGAGGTAGAAGTCCAACTTCATTTCCTTTGCATTAAATGACCCAGCAACATTTTTTTGAAAAGACTATTCTTTACCTCATTGAATTGTCTAGGTACCCTTCCCAAAATCAATTAACCATAAATGTGAGGTTCATTTCAATTCTATTCTGTTGATCTATGTGTCTATCCTTATGCTAGTACCACATTATCTAGAATAAAGTTGTGTTGTCATAAGTTTTGAAATCAGGAAATTTGAGTTCCTCTACTTTGTTCTTATTAAAAACTATTTTGGCTATTTGGGGCCCCTTGTATTTCCATATGAACTTTAAGATCAACTTGTCAATTTCTACCAAAATGTCTCATGGGATTCTGGTAGAGATGTCTTTAATCTATAGATCAATTTGGGAATTATTTTCATTCTAACAATGTTAAGTCTTCTGATCCATGAATATGAGATTTTTTTAATTTACTTAGATTTTACTTCTTTTAACAATGTTTTGTAGTTTTTCAGACTGTAAGTTTTGTACTTCTTCCATAAAATTTATTTCTATCTATTTTATTCTTTTTCATACTTTGTAAATAGGATTATTTTCTTAATTTCATTTTGGCATTCTACATTGAAACTGTATATTAATATAATTGATTTTTTTGTATTCTGCAACCTTGCTGTACTTATTAGTTGTAATATTTTTTTACTGAATTCCTTAGAATTTTCTATATACACGATTATGTCATTTGCAAAGAGATAGTTATTCTTCCTTTCCAACCTTGATGCCTCTTATTATTTATTTATTTATTTATCATTATTTATTTATTTATTTATTTATTTATTTTGGCCTAATTGCTCTGGCTAGAACCTCCAGTACAATGTTAAGTAGAAGTGCCATGAGCTGATATCCTTGTCTTGTTCTGGATCTTAGAGGAAAGCAGTCAGTCTTTCATAATTAAGTATGATGTTAGCTGTGGGCTTTTTTTATAGATGCCCTTTATTAGCTTGAAGATGTCCCCTGCTATTACTTATTTGTTGAGTGTTCTGTCATGAAAGGATATTGAATTTTGTCAAATGCTCTGTGTCTATTGAGATGATCCTGTGGTTTTGTTTTTTATTCTATTATATTAATATGATGTATTACACTAATTAATTTTCACATATTAAGCAAATCTTATAATAAATCCCACTTGGTTGTGATGTATAATCCTTTTTATATGTTGCTGGCTTGACTTTGCTTGTATTTTGTTGATGATATTCGTGTCTAAATCCATAAAAGATATTGGCCTGTAGTTTTCTTTGGTGGCTTTGTCTGGTTGTTGTATCAGGGTAATACTGCCCTCAGAGAATGAGTTGGGAAGTGTTCCCCCCTCTTCTATTTTTTAGAAGAGTTTGTGAAGAACTGGTATTATTTCACTAGATGTTTGATAGAATTCTGCAGTGAAGACATTGGGCCTGGGATTTTATTTATAGGTAGTTTTTAAATTACTAATTTAATCTCTTGTTATAGATCTATTCAGATTTTCTGTTTCTTCTTGAGTCAGTTTCAGTAGTTTGTGTCTAGGAATTTGTCTATTTCATCTGTCATTTAATTTATTGACATATAGTTTTTTAAATAGTATTCCATTATAATTCTTTTCATTTTTGTAATTTTGGTAGTAATGTCTCCTGTTTTATTCCTGATCTTAGTGATTTGAACCTTTTCTCTTTTATTCCTGGTCAACTTAACTGAAAGTTTTATCAATGTTATTGATCTTCACAAAGAACCAACTTTTATTTCATTGATTTTATGTTTTTCTATTATTTATCTCATTACTTTCCGCTCTAATTTTTATTATTTCCATTCTCTGCTTGCTTTAGGTTTAGTCTATTCTTCTTTTTCTGATGTCTTAAGGTGGATGGTGAGGTTATTGATTTAAGATCTTTCTTCGTTTTTTAACACATTGACTGACATGTGAGCTGTATTTAACTCAGGCTAGTTTTGAGCCTGGAGCCTCATGAAGCAAAACTCCCTAGTTGGTTCCTGAAAATCTTACTTGTTGGTGTTCTTATTGTTACAATTAATACCAACAATTTAATTCTAAAAACAGGGATTGGGGGGTGGAGGGATTGTATTGCATATAATTCATGCACACAAAACAATAAAAAGTAACAAATTAGAAAGGATCATTTTGTTTCAATAAAACCCCATGGTCCCAGGGAAATTTTTTTTTCTAGTGTGGCAGTCAGTGTGTTAATATAAGCATTTACAGCTACAAATTCCCTTGGACTTGCTATGGCTGTTTCCCATAAGTTCTGGTATGTTGTATCTTGATTTTCTTTCATCTCAAAGTATTTTCAAATTTTCCTTGTGATTTCTCCTTTGATCCACTGGTATTTAGAAGTGTGTTATTTAATTTCCACATATTTATGAATTTCTCAAATATCTTTCTGCTATTGATTTCTAATTTTATGCTATTGTGGTCAGAGAAAATAGTTTGTTTAATTTCAATTTTTTATGTTTATTGAAGTTTGTTTTTTGGTCTAGCATATGGTCCGGGATAGAACAGGTTTCACGAAGAATTTGTATTTATAGCTCCTGTAAAGTGCATACAGATGTATCTTGGTTTTGTCTCCTAACCACAAATGCGACAGTCTCCACCTTTTTATTGGATTATTTAGTTTATTCACATTTAACATTATTAGTGATATACATGGATTTATATTTGCCATTTTATCTTTTTTCTATATATCTGGTGTCTATTTTGTTCTTTTTATCCTATACTGTTTCTTTTTTTATTAAGTGAATATTTTCTAGAGTAACATTTTAATTTAGTTAATATTTCTTTATATTCTTTTGAGTTGTTTTCATAGTTGCTCTAGGGCTTACCATATACATCTTTTTATAGTAACTTAATTCCAGTGAGATATGAAAACATTACTCTTCTATAGCTCTACTATCCTGCCCTTTTTAATGCTATGATTGTTATACATATTACAACTATATATATTACAAACCCTACAATAAATGCATCATTATAATTATCACTTTATATAATTTTAGGACTTTTAAATATATTGGGAGGGAAAAAAGAGAAGCAAGGATATATTTATAGTGTCAGTCATATTACCCTTCTTATTTACTATTTCTCTTAATTTGTTTTTGTGGATTAAAATTGCTATCTGACATCTCTTCCTTGCTCTAGCACAGCTTTGCTGCCTCCACCACATCCTTTATGCTATCATTATCAAATATATTACAGTTATATATACTACAGACCCACCAATGCAATTACATACACATTCTTTTATACAACTGCTTTTTAAATCCATTAAGAGAAGGAAGGAGAAGAAATGTGCATTGAAACTATCTTTTATCATCACACAGTTACCTTCACTAGTGTTTTTGTTTGTGTATGTATGTGTGTGGAATTACTATCTGGTGTAACTTGCTTTCAGCCTGAAGGAATTCCTTCAGTATTTTTTGTAAGGCAGGTCTGGTAGCAACAGATCTCTCAGTTTTTGTTGATCCTGTAGTATTTTTATTTAACCTTCATTTTTGAAAGCTAGTTTCTCTGTATGTAAGAGTCTTGGTTGACAGGGTCTTTTCTTTCAGCACTTTGAATATGTCATCCCACTGCCTTCTGGCCCCCATTGTTTCTGATGAGAAAACAGCTGCTAATCTTATTGAGGTTGCTTTGAAAGTGGTAAGTCTTTTTTCTCTTGCTGCTTTCAGGATTTTCTCTTTGTCTTTTAGCATTTTTACTATAATGAGTGTGTGTGTGTGGATGTTATGGGTTGAATTGTGTCTTCTAAAAGATATATTGAAGTCATGACCTCCAGTACCTGTGAATGTGACCGTGGTTAGCTTTAATGAAGTCTATTTTCCCTGCAGTGGGAAACCTTAAATGTCATTTTTCAGAGGGCACAGCCTTGGACACGTGCAGTCTATCCTAGGACCTTGTAGGTTTTCCAGGGTTCCCTTTGACTATTTATTTCCCTGATCTCTGTTCAGCCAACTGCCTCTGTTGGTATCACACCCAGCTGTTGATGTCCACTGATTGTTCTCTTGTTTTTGGCAAAGCTCTGGGGTATATATTGCTCCCAAGTCTGATCCAATTAAATGTGAGTCCCTTTGCAGGGGTAGTTTTCGAGGCCAGTTTTTGAAGTTTTTTTCTCACTCCAGGGAGGCTCTTCTTAGCTATCTCTTTCCATGGTTTTCTCTGGTAAAACAGCTGGCCTATTTAGTTTTTTGCTCTCATGAAGCTACCAGCCTCCTCTCAATTATTTATCACCAAAATCACCATTGTTTTTGAGAGCATCCTTAGGCTTGAATTTCCCATACTCTTTTTCAAATAAGTTCAGTTCCTTTGAGGAGAACTTTGAAGAACTCTGTTCTTATGGCTTGCCTTTCTCCCTGGGCAAAATCTCTGAGCCACCACTCTGAAGCTGGGAGAAGGGTCCTGTGGAATGACAGTACCCTTGGAATGACACCCTGCTTTATGGGCAAGGTGCTGGCAGGGTTAGAAGCCTTTCATCTTCTCAATTTGCCTCTCCTATCTTGGAACCTCCATCCTACAAATGAGCTGTGATAGGGACAATGGGGGCCCCAGTGTTCTCAATGCACTGTGCCTGGGGTAGAAAGCCTGCACTCTAGGAGTGAGGCCTGAGTGGAGTGAAGGATTTCCAGCTTCTTGGCCACATCACCTGGCATTTAGCCTCTGCCACATGTAGCTGAGGAAGATGAGAAATGCTGGTGGCCTGATCGTCCTGGTTAGGGAGCCTAGAGGGAGAGCTGGGGGAAGAGGGCACCCTCTGTTCTTGGCTGAACCTTCCAACACACTGAGTTGGTAAAGGAAAGAAAAGAGCAAATGTTACAGATTCTCACTGTTCTTAATGAGTTTTAGTAGATTTTCTTATATAAATGTTTTTTAAATTGCTATTTTCCCTTAGGACAACTTCCAAAGACTTTAAGTGATTGTGTTTTTAAAAATAATTTTCAACAGTTAAGCTTATTTCATGGGGGAGCAGGTCTGCAGAGCTCCTCATGCAACCATTCCAAACGAGGAATCTCTCTGCAGTTCTTTCTTTATTTTTCTCTCTCCCATACCAGACAGTGAGCTCCTTTAGAAGAGAGGCTGTGTCCAAATAATAATTTCTACCTACATTTACTCTGTGCCAGGAACTATGCTAGGTGCTTTGTGAATTTTATTTTTAATCCCCTCAACAGCAAGTTGGTTATTATCACTATTCCACAAGTGAGAAAACTGAGGCTTTAGAGGTTAATTGACTTGCCTGAAATCTTACCATTAATAAATGTTGGGCCCAAGAGCCCAAGCCAAGTCTCTCTCTCTAAAGGCCATGGTCTTCCCACTCCATCATGCTGCCACTGTGTCTCTAGCTCCTAGCTTAGTGCTTGGGATGCAGGTGCTGGCTGCATGAATGGAAAGAATTATAATAGAATGAACAAATAATTGAATTCTTAGGGGCAAGAAGCCCAAGCATATGAGCACACAGCTACACTCACCCCCCTCTGGCATTTTGCTTTTAGGCTACTTAATGTACCTCGCCAGAAACCTCCTTGACTTTGCTAATTAGTTCCTTTGCATTAATGGTATCATAATATATAAGTACAACCTTAATCTTAAATTCATTAAATTACATCAATAGGTATTATGTAGCCACAATGTTCAGGAAGTACAGTGCTGAGCTCTCTGGAACTTGCAAAAAGTCTTCCTTTTAAGATTATTTCAGTCCCAGATCATAGTAGTATTCTTTTATGCTACTTGATTTTTACATAATTTATCAGTTTGGCTATTTTTAGGTCTGTCATATTTAATGTCATATTGCTAAATAACTCATGTCAGAATCACCATTCATAGTACAATTGTACCTGAGTCCACTTTTGACAAATGCATTGATCCACTGGATACTCTAAAAGTTGAATCAATAGCTTCATTCCAAAACTGAGCTTTATTTTTTAAGTTTCATTTTTTTCTTTCTCTCTTCCTCTTTCTTATTTAGCATTAAATTTTCATTACCCAAGTAACCCATGAATTTATTCTCCTTGTAAAATTTTCTATGAATACGTATTTGTGGGGGGACACATGAGAAAAGGCTTGAAAAGATTTATTCCAAACTTAATATAATGGTCACCTCTAGGGATAGAAATGGGAAGAAGAAGGAAGGAGTCTGCTGGTCAAAGAAAATGCTAGGCTTATCTGTAAAGTTTTAATATTTTACGAGGAGAATGTATTCCCCTTCTTTTTGTGTTCCTTTAGTCACACAAAGGAACTTTGTCAACAACTTTGTGTTGTCATTCTTAATGCAAACTTATGAGAATGTGCATATGCCCAAATGTATATAAGGTAAATTCAGCCAAAATCTCCTAATGAGGGGTCTCCCTGCCCCGTGTCCTGAGGAGTCACTCAGCCCTCCTTAATTTTTCTTCCTTGAGTAGGAGAAATGGGGTATCATTATTCTTGTCTGTGCCTTTTTCCTCTACGATGCACATTTGCTATTAGCTTGGTCTGCTGCGGTTTATGGCAATTTTATTGCTTAGATTATGTGCCCAGTAAACACCAGCTTGATCATGAAGAAGCAGAGAAAATTGAAGAGATGCTTCGAAAGGAATACTCTGTTGTTACCAATAGCAAGTGGCTTCCTTGCTCAGAGATTCAAGATGAGGCTGCACGTGGAAGACAGCTTGGGGTGTGCACAAGGCAGGCACTCGTGCTAACCAGCACCCCGGTGGGCACCGATTGCTGTGCAAGGCCATTGGTCACCCAAGGACCCACACTGTTTACTAGGACAATGGAATGTGGTGGAAAGAGCGAGGACCTTGAGGTTTCAATCCCAGCACAAATCCTAGTTTCATCTCTTACTAGCCAAAGGGCCCACAGGCAAGTCACAGTTTCTTTCAAATAAGTCTCAATTTCTTCCTCTTTCTTATTTTTCTTTTGGAATTAAATGAAATGACATATGAAAGATAGGAAAGAACCTAGTTCCATGATAGCTGGGACACTTATAGGTGTTTCATGATTGACTGCCAGCTTTCTTTCTCTCTGCTAAGACAGAAAAAAAAGTGTTTTTTTCTCCTTCTTCTAGCATTAATGTGCCTTCTATTTCTTCTTCTAAAATAATATGAGGGGCAGTCCCCACCCATGCCCGTCTGCCCTGGCATTGCTGGTGATGCTTAGAGGTAAGATCCCTTAGGCTGAACAGAGATTTGATACAGGAGAAAAAAACATAGCCAGTACAGTTCTGATGGAGCTTTGGAGTTGTCGTAGACCTGGGCACTGCTTCTGAAGCAGTTCCTGACAAAGCTTTTAAGATGAAAGATTTCCAGTATCTGCAGGAAGAGTAAGACTTGGGCCCCTTGAGGAACAAATTGCTTCCATCCTTTAGATGAGGACTCTCATGAAGCAGCAGCTGGCAGAAGGTGTCACTGGCATTTCTTATTTCCATATGATAAGCTTGGTGTAAGGATATCTAACAAATCCAAAATAAAAAAAGCTAAAGGAAAACTTCTCAAGCTGCATACTGCTTTCATCGGCATTGCTTCAGAAAGTTAGTGTTAGAGAAGCTGGAAGAAGGAGAGTATTATCTGTCTTCCCTTGGTATAATACCAAGGCCATCCTCATTGTCTGTGTAAGAAGCCTGGGACTAGGAGGCCCCCATAGGACAGGGATGGGGTTTTCTCTGAGTGAGTGGATCTCCTCAGCTTGGAGCCTGCGGTCAGTCATACTTAAGGCTGCCCCTCTGGCAAGAGCACTGTGTTTCCCATTAGTGAGAAAGTCAAGAGACCCAAATATTCTTCCTGGATCTCACTCAATTTTGCTGGGATCCTTTGGGTTCTTTTGAAAAGGACTTGACTGTCATTAAAATTCTTTTCAGCCTTTTAATTCTGTGATTCTGGCTTCATGGGTATAGTCACAGCTACCTTACCTACAGGCTCCTAAAAGACCACCCTGGTTTGGTCCCCAAGCTCTCGTTTCTTGGCTTCTGCTCAAGGACAAAGTCCAGGGAGCCTCACTGTGGAGGTGCCATCACAATGGAGCTGTCTGTCCAGGCCTGGTGGCTCACGCCTGTAATCCTAGCACTCTGGGAGGCCGAGGTGGGAGGATCACTCGAAGTCAGGAGTTCGAAACCAGCCTGAGCAAGAGCGAGACCCCGTCTCTACTAAAAATAGAAAGAAATTAATTGACCAACTAAAAATACATAGAAAATATTAGCTGGGCATGGTGGTGCATGTCTGTAGTCCCAGCTACTCGGGAGGCTGAGGCAGAAGGATTGCTTGAGTCCAGGAGATTGAGGTTGCTGTGAGCTAGGCTGACGCCACAGCACTCTAGCCTGGGCAACAGAGTGAGACTCTGCCTAAAAAAAAAACAACAATGGAGCTGTCTGGAGAAATCCAGAAGGGAGTCCATCGAAAAGCTCATCCTAAACACTCATGGTGGTTAAGAAAAATAAACTGCTTTTCTAGAATTTGTAGCAAACAAAGGCTCTTCCTCAAGACCTTACAGTGGGATACTCTGTAGAGTTTAAAACTTGCAGAATGGGCCCTAGAAGGTTCAAATATAAGGGCTCTCCTCTCCCCCTATAGTGGCTGTGACCCAGAGGAAGTGGTCTGGGTGCCTGGCCAGGCTCTGGCACCCGCATTCTCACTCCTGACCCCACGCTATGGTCTCTGAGTAGACAAGGCAGCCCAGCCGGGCTGAACAGGAAGCAGGGACCTGGGAGTCACGTCTCTAATCTGGCGCTTATCTTGGGTAGGGTCAGAGGCCAATCACAGAATTGCAGACTGTGAAGCGTAGGAAAGGGACTTAGACATAATGCCCATGCCTTTGCTTTTAAAGGAAACAGGCTCAGAGAAATCCAATGGCTTTTCAAACGCCTCTTCTACTAGCGGGTCCCTCAGGAGTCTCGTTCATCTCAGTATTCTCAGCTACGGCGTGCTTCCTGGCACACGATAGGTGCTCAGCAAATGCTGAGTGAACGGGCGCGCACTGTGTCGGGTTCAGTGGCAGAGCTGACACGAGTAGCGAGACGCTCTTTCCCTCCCTATCACTCAAGTGCACACTCAGCACAGTCTCGCACTGCACTTGGAGCTAGGGGCAGCTCACGAAGGTGGCCTCCTGCCTGCACTCGGTCTGGACGCTGTCACTGCTGTGTGCACCTCTGGGTTGAGGGGCTGCCACCGCCAGTTCCAGCTGAGGATAGCCTCGTCTTGGGGAGTGGATTGGAGCCGATCTCCCCTCTGGAGGCCAGGACGGATGGAACCAACAGTCTATTCTTCCACAGCCTCCCTGGGCTGAACGTGGACTCATAGCGTGGAGACCAGAGGCCTCACGAGCCACCAGCAACCCAGGGCCACTGCTTTACCCAGCAAGTCCTGCAAGGCCTCCATACTGGAGTCTGTTGCAGTTCTGGGCGTGTAATTGCAAAGTAGAAGGAGCAAAAGTAAGCTCTAGCTAGCTTTCCATTTCTCCAGACTTTCAAAATAGCAGCCTGCAGGGCTGGCATCTCTTCTCTCTATGGTTATTATCAGTTTCTTTCTGCAAAGCAAGACATTCCCGTGAAGGGCGCTGGGACTCTACGGCGGGTCATAAAGGGTGACAAAGCAGAAAGAGAGTCGCCTGCAGTCCCCTCTGCCGGCGATTCACTCCGCCTGGTTATTCATCCGCACAGAGGAGTCGCGGGCCTGCTCTTAAACGGCTTCATTCATGATGATTGACTTCGGAGATTTGCCGGTGCCGTCTGCAGAATGTTAAGCAGGAAAGGATTTTTCCCTCCTCTGAACAAGCTATGTTAGGAAGCTCCCGTTTTACAAGCCCCAGGTGGAGGAGGCTGGAAGGAAAAATCAGCCGTGGGCCAGAATGCATTCCCCAAATGAGAATAACCACTGAATAGACGATAATGAACCCGGGGGCAGCTCTGTCGGGTGAAATCGATGCCTCTGAGCGCTCAGGTATTTTTCTGACCAAGCCTAAGCAGCATCTCAAGGCTTCAAATATCTGTAAAAGTTTGTTCTATTAAGGTATCTTCTATCCACTGACTACCTTCACTTCCTAAATTACAGAAGTTGGAGAAGATCTGCACTTAATTATCGTTCTTTAGACATTCAACGTCAGGTGTATTTGGATGATGCCTTGGAGAACTTTCAGGTGTGGTTCCCACCTCACCACATGTTCGATCCTCCACCTGGATGGCCGTCACCTCCCATCTCTGCCTATCGAATGCCAAGTCATACTACAGGGTTATGGAAGCTTTATTGATAACTCCTCTTTGAGAACTCTTTTATTATAAACATGTGGGTAAATAAATGTGGTGTCTTTCCCCACCAGAATATAGAGTGATTTAGAGCAAAGATTGTGTATTTTTTTATATTTCTACCCTACCCTCTCACCTAGAAAGCTCACTGCCTTATGTATCATACACACTTTAAAAATAGTATTTCAATGATGAATGAATATGTAAGTGAATCAGCAACAAATTAATTTATTAATTATGGACATACCTTCCCTTAACCTTTAGTCTCTATTTTCCTATGCCATCCAAAGCAATGAAGCTCATCTCTTAGTAGTATAATTTAAAGAGAAAGATTACAAAATAAGTTTTACTAAGTTTTTGTTGTTGTTGTTTCTCTTGACTCTGGTTGCAAAAGTAAATGAGTAGAGCATAAAAACCTCGGGTCTGGGGTTTTCTGGTCCCAGGAATCCCCAAGGAGTGCTGAGGTGTAGATATTGAAAAACATCAGAAATTAGACCAGCCAGAGGATGCAAGAGGTTGACTGCTTTCTGGTCTGAGTGAATATTTTTTAACTGCAGAGTTAGCCCTACGGAGCTAGCCCTTAAAGGTCATGGACTGGGAAATCTAGCTCTCTGTGGTTTTACTCAAATCAAAATACTCAAGGACTAATCAAATCCAACCAGTAAAAGCAAACTTCTTTGGGATGGTAAGTATAATGTAAGGAAAGGAAACCAGGAAGCATGGACTTAAAGGGGTGCCATGCCACAGGGTTGTAAAGCTTAGAGGTCTCTTCTATTGATTTTCACCAACACAATTACAACCATACTTGTGAAAAATAAATACATGTAATACATATGTCCTACAGCATACAATTTACAAGCTCAGCCACTAGGATACGTACATTCTTGGTCTAAAGCATGCTGTTATGCTATACTACAGTACCTGAGACAGTCATACTTAGCAGATGTAAGACTAGAACACAGCAATTCCAGTCCTATGTACTTAAAGCATAAAGGATGGGGTAACCTTCGGGAGGTCTCTCTTCCTGATGTCATTCTCCATTGGAAATTGTCCAGTTAGTGATCACAGGATATAGTCTAGAGGTTGTTTAATGAATAGAAATAGACTTGTGTTGGAGTGAACATACAGTATCCCTAACTAGCTATGTGATCTTGGGCAAGTCATTTCCTTCTCCATCAGTCTCTTTATCTGGTGAACTAAAGGATTAGAACAGGGTCTCTAGGTGTCCTTTCAACCCTACGGCTTTCTCTTGTGGATGAAATTCTATGGGTCTATGAATCTTTGTTCTTTGTAGCTTCGACAGGACTATCACTTTTTAGTACAAGCTTGGTTCTTGGTATATCCCAAGACCAGGTTCATTAACTTTGAGGAAATGAAGGAGAAAATGTTTCAAAAATTGATTAGCCAAGCAAAGATGCTAACATTTGTCAACCTGCCCAAATGTTTAAAATGCATCAAACATCTTTAAGACAGAAGTTCACTCATTCTTTTTATGAGCAAATATTTATTGACTGGATACTATGAGGCAGGCATTGGGCCATGTGATAGAGGTACAATATGAGGCTTTTAGTCTAATTCCATTTTATAGATGGAGAAGTTGAAGTTTGGCTCAACCAAGAGATTGGCACAAGGTTATGTAGCTATTGGTGGATGCAGTCAGGATTTGAACCCAAATATGACTACTGGGAATTGAGTGTGTTGCATACTAGGAATTGAGACCTAGGTCCAAAAGGAGTAGTGTCGAGAGCCTGAGCTGGATCTGACATTCTTAGTATTCTTTCTATTGGAGCCACCAAAGTGAGTTTTTTTGTGCTTCCTGACACTATCCCCAAAGTCTGATGGTCTCTGAAAATCCTTATTTTTCTTAATATTTTTTGTGAAAACATCTCTGTTAATTATGCTAAGCCCTTAGAAAATTGCTTCTGGAAAACTCAAACCTAGATCTCTGAAAGTTAGCCCTTGGTGTCAAATCTGATATTCCTAGAAAATAAAAGGGGACTTAGTCATATTTCAAATCAGAAATGAGGTACTTGAAGAAATAGCTAAGAGGAGGTTCTCCTGCAAGTTGGAGTTTTGTTCCCTAATCCCATTCCCTAAAGCCCCTGGCTTCTTGTTGAATTTGTGTGTAAGCATTCAGAGAACTGGCGCAGATTAGGAAGACCCAGAGAGATGGTTCTATGCCCATCCTACCCTCCAGCCGCCTCCTAACCTACAGCCTCCAGGCCTGTGTCCTTGGGTTCTCCAGAGAAATAGAACCAACAGGATATATAAAGATATATAAAAGCAGATTTATTTATTGTGGACATTGGTTCACATGGTTATGAGGCTGAGAAGTTCCAAAATATGTTATCTGCAAATAAGAACCAGGAAAGCCAGTGGTATAATTCAGTTGGGGTCCAAAGGCCTGAGATCCAGGGGAGCTACCGTGTAATGCCCAATTCAAGGCTGAAGGCCTGAGAACCACAGCTGGGTGAGATTGGGGTTGCTGCTGGTGTAAGTCCTGGAATCCAAGAGGCCCAAAAACCAGGAACTCCAATGTCCAATAACAAGAAAAGATGCATGTCCTAGTTCAAGGAGAAAGAGAGAGAATTTACTCTTCCTCTTTTTGTTCTATTCAGACACTCAACTCATTGGGAGACACTTGCCCACATTGGTGAGGGCAGATCTTCTTTGCTGATTCAAATGTCAATCTCTTCTGAAACATCCTCGCAGACACACCCAGAAGTGATGAGTACCAGCTATCTGGGGCATCCCTGAGCCCAGTCAAGCTGACATATAACCATCATAGTCTTTAACACAGTGGGAAACTGTGACTGGGGAAACTGCTTATTCCAAACCTAATAGATGGAGGCAGCACTGTATGCTCCTATGGTAACTCCTTGCCCACTGTCTCCTGTAGGGCTTCTGGGACAGAGATCTGAAGGGTTGAATGTCTTCACTGCAAGCTGGAAAAGCCCAGTGTAAAAACAAAAACAAAAACAAAAAACAAAAAAATGAAGGGTTGAGTGAATCAAACTGGGAAGTAAGGGAAGACCAGTGTCCTGAGTTTAGATTCCATCTTATGCTGGAAAGCTAGAAAGAGTTCTTGAGGAGAACATACCAGGCTAGGTGAGTAAACAGAGCTTTGGCAGAAGAAACTGGATTAGGGATAAAGAGTGTGTTGGGGGGTAGAGTGGAAAGATAATGAATTTGAGTGCCAACTCAGCCTACCAGCCACATATCTTGGGTCTCGAGGTATCAGTGTCTCCCTCTATTGAATGGGGATAATAATACT
Source organism: Microcebus murinus (assembly GCF_040939455.1). Classification (NCBI taxonomy): domain Eukaryota; kingdom Metazoa; phylum Chordata; class Mammalia; order Primates; family Cheirogaleidae; genus Microcebus; species Microcebus murinus. The sequence goes on along the minus strand of NC_134106.1, from coordinate 23,662,943 downwards.
ACCTTTGAAAAATTATAAAGATAATTACTAACGTAGAGCAAAAGACTGCTTTGCAATAAAGAGTGCCTGCTATTATTTTTGCTTTATTTATATTATCCCTCTTGAATCAGGCAAGATTTCAGATCATGTCATTATGCATGGTCACTTGTTAGTGAGGTAAGAAGCTTAATTGTGAACAGAAAGATGATTTTATTTTATGTGCATGTATTCCTGTGTGGGGGTATGTTTGCATATGTGTGCATATGTATGTGTGCACGTCCTGCACATCCATGCATACACGTGCATGCTCCGGGGCCTGGGAGCATGTGGCATCCTCTGGAGTGACTGGGAGTTTTGAAAACCTCCCTTCTTGTACAGCCTGCCTTTCTGTGGCAGTTTGAGGATCTCAATTATAGACCCTTGTCTCAAAACAGCCTGGAAAACATAAAGACAAGTCTCAGAAACATTGTCTCATTAGTTCGGTAAAACCTTGCTAATTTACCCTAATTGTGGTGAAGGATCGTTTGCATGCGGGAACTGTCTGCAAGGGCCTGCTTTAATAAATAGACAGGACTTATTCGTAATTAGTGATGCCACTCCCACATAAAAAAATCAATGTGCTCAAGTCCTTAAAAAACAGTTTGTTCTCGTAAGTGGGTCGCACATTCCCAGTGTCATCTTGAAGCTGCAAGAGGCAAGGAATGACATGGGAGCAAGGATCCTTTATTTTCTTTCTTATCTCCAAATAAACAACCATCTAACAGATGGCCAGGAGAATTGAACTAAGGCCTACGTGCAGGGAGAGAGGGAGACAGAGAAAGCAAGGCAGAGGGTGGGCAAGTGTCAGGACTCAAAAGAATGAAATTCTAATCCTGGCTCAGTCCCCAGGCTGTTGAGTTACTGTATTTCTGGGTCCGTTTCTCATCTCTCAAATGAAAGAGTTTAGCTAAGTGGTCTTCTAGTGTTTTTAAATCATAGCATTTCAGAACTGTAAAAGACCCTAGAGATAAACCAATTTAACGCTCTTGATTCACTTGTGAAGATAGTAAGGGTTTCTTTCAGTGCAATAATGTGCTGCCTAACAATGTTTTGGTCAACAACAGACCACGCTTACGATGGTGGTCCCATAAGATTATAATGAAGCTGAAAAATTCCTCTTGCCTGGTGACATTGTAGCTGCTGTAATGACCCAGCCTAACACATTACTCATGTATTAATGGTGATGCTGGTGTACACAAACCTACTGCACTGCCAGCCATGTAAAAGTCTAGCACATACAATTATGTATATAATGTTTGATGATGATAACCAATGACTATGTATTTACTACCCTATACTTTTACCATTATTTCAAGAGTGTACTGTTTCTACTTATTAAGAAAAAAGTTTACTGTCAAACAGTGTGCCGTGCTACCAGGCAGCAGCCTCATACATCTTGTGTTTACCATGTCTCTCGATTGCATCATTTTCTCTCGCGCTTGATTTAATCTCTTGTTGTTTTGTTCGGCATGGCCCGTAAGCATACAAAATCTACTGTTAATGTTGCCAATAAGAGACCATGTCAAGTGATTTGCCTGGAAATGAAATTAAAAGTGATTAAGGACTACAGAGGTGGAAAATTGGTGACGGGGGTTGCTCACCAGTCAGGCATATCCCATTCTACCATAGCTACGAGCTCGAAAAACAAGAGCAGAGTGACAGAAGCTACAGAAAAGGCACGAGACTAACAAAAATTCGAGAAGGGCCTGTATCAGATATGGGGAAACTTCTAATGACCTGGATTGAACAGACACAGAAGTGTACCCCTCTCAGCACCCTCACAGCCAAAGCAAAAATGTTGGTGATGTTGAAAGACTGCGGTGTTGAATGTACTGCTAGCTCTGGGTGGTTTAAATGATTCAAGAATCGTTATCCATTACGTAATGCGAAAGTGAGTGGTGAGTCTGTAAGTGCTGACGCGAAGGCAGCTGAAGAATTTTTGAAAACTCTAGATAAGCTGATTATGGAGGAAAATTACTTGCCAGAGCAAATCTTCAATATGAATGAAACCTCCTTATTCTGGAAATGGATGCTTGAAAGGACTTTCATCCATAAGGAGGCCAAATCAATGCCAGGTGTCAAGGCTTTTAAGGACAGGATAACAGTCCTGCTTGGGGACAATGCTGCAGGCTAGAGGCTGAAACCCTTTGTGCTCTGGCACGATGAGAGCCCAGGGCCTTTAAGCACATCAGCAAGCACACACTGGCAGTGCACTACAGGAGCAATAAGAGGCATGGATGACCCAGCTCCTCTTCCAAGATGCCCTCCTGAATGGCTCTGCCAGCAAAGTGGAGAAGTACTATTCGGAAAATAACATATCTTTCAAGATTTTGCTTATTGTTGGTAAGGCTCCTGCACATCCTCCTTTTATTGGCGATTTTTATCCCAAAATCAAAGTACTATTTTTCCTCCAAACAATACCTCTTTGATGCAATCCATGGATCAAGGAGTTATAGTGGCTTTTAAAGCCTATTGCCTGAGGAGGGCCTCTGCCCAGCCTGTTTCTGTAACTGAGGAAGACCCTGACAAAATCACCTAATGACCCATTTCTCAGAATATATCCTCTTCGGTAAGCGATGCACGGCTGTACTATGCTCCTCTGAGAGTTCCCAAACTACAAATTGTGAAAGATGCATATATGTTTAATGATGTATATGATTGAGATAAAGGCTCCAGAAAGAGTGAAACTGGAAGTACTTGACACAGGTCAAGGTCCAAACAGAGAACAGAAGTGCAGCCAACAGGGCACACAGAGACTAAGCAACCAGGGAAGGCAGAAGTGGACAATGGGGTGGAGAAGTGGACAAATGAACAACAAGTTCAAGGAACAAAACAGGTTTGGGGTCAGCAATGGTTCAGGCAGGCAGGTGGGAAGCCCCCTAGGAATGAAGGACACAGTAGTCTTATAAGAGAATAGCAAAACTGGGGGAAAATCTGGGGCCATGGTCATCAAAGAAGAAGGTGAGGCTTGATGGGGAGCCCCTGGCCCTGCCAATGGTGATAATTCTAAGGTTGAAGGTCCAAAGGCATCGTCTCTGGTTAAAGGAGATCAAGAAAGCTCTGGGATTGTGAATTGTCTCCTCCCCCTGGAAACAAGTAGGATGATGACTAGAGGGATGGGCTGATTGATTGGTGGGCACCTTGGCCCTGGAAATGGTTCCAGGCAGCAGGAAATGCAGGGCTGATGGCCCACGGGGGCCCTCAGACCAGGGCTGGAGCTGTAGAGTAGAGAGTCATCCCCCCCAGAAAGCAGCAGTGAGACTCTGAGGATGGACGCGATCTCTGCAGAAAGAGTAGAAGGAACAAAAGGAAATTCAAAGATGATCTTAGAGAACACCCCCTTCTGGCTGGGTAAACATATTAAAAGGTGACCTATCCTCTTACGTTACTAAAGCCTAACAGTGAAGCATGTATTAAGGACAGGTGGGAGAAAGGACGAGTGGTGTTTTAGAAGACACAGGAATAAATATGGCTTAGCTCCTTGGGTTGCATGCTATCAGAGCTGCCCATCTGTGTCTCTCCTTCACTTACATTATTGTTCACTGATGAGATGGCATCTCCATTGTCTCCAGAATGCAAATGACAACAAAACAAGTCCCTGGTTTTCTTTTCCTTCAGAGAAAAGTGTGGGTTGAGATATGGAAACCATGGAAATAAATCAGCCTCTAGATACAGATGTGTGTATGTTTCCTTCTCCCTGGGCAATTCCATTCCAGAGAAAAATCAGCAAATCCTGCTCTTTTCTTGATTTGGTTTTCTAACTGAGCATACTCAAGCTCAATCCTGGTGACCTTGAGGCCATCAGCTGGGGCAGCAATCTCAAAAAGGTCTGCCTGCCTCCCAAATGCATCTTTTCTCAGCATGAAATTCATAGAACTTAAAATCCTCATTTACCCACCCCACCGCCTTTTTTAAGAACCAGTCCAGAGAGAGAAAATGGCTCACTCAAGGTCATTAGTGCATACAATGGATTAGATATAGTATTTTTCAAATCAGAGCATTGTATGAGCCCCTTTTAAAAAAGAAAAGGATATTATATGAGTCCTTATAATGCATGCATGTGCCTCCAGAGAACCCCAGGCTGCAGGTTGAGGATCTGCACATTAGTTCAGGGTAGCTGAGATGTGTCCTATGCTCTTCCCACAGGTGCCATCCTGAGCTCCACAGGCTAGTTGCCCTTCACAGCCCCACTCCCATCCTGAGCTCCTGGTGCATCCTATAAAGGGGGCTTTCCCTGAGCAACTTTGCCTCCAGGACTTTCCCCAGCCCCACTCCACAGCCTGCTCACTCTGTCCTGTGACCACAGTGGGTTATCTTTCTCTATCTCTAGTCATTGGGGTCTCAGGGACTTCTTGGATTCCAAAGCGCCCTCTGCCCCGCCCAGGAATTTGCCTTTATTTGGCTCACCCCCTCTCTCGCTCCACACTCGTCCAGAGGTGAGGTAGAAGAATGTGGAGTTTGCCTGGTGATGTCATAGCCAGCTGGGCCACCATCACATGACAAGGAATGCCAGAGATCCAGTAGGAAGGGAGAGCACAGCCTGGGAAGCTCTGATGGAATATGAAGTAGAAAAGGCTGTGGGGTGAAAGGGTGTGTGGGGAATTGACGCACAGCATGTGAGAGCTGGAGGGACTGGAGCGTCCTGGACCTGCTCTCTTGTTTTGCATATAAAGACAGTTGCAGAGACCCAAAGGGGCTTGCTGGCTCCATGTGGAATAGGAAACAGTACAAGGTAGCCGTTAAAGGTAGTAAGACTTGAAGCCAGACAGGCCTGAGTCCTGAGTTCCAACTCCACATTTCTATTTCCTTATAAGAGACAAACCTCCTATGGTCCTGGTGAAGGCTAAATGAAATAATGGCTAGGAAGTGCTTAACACAATGTCTTCCACTTAATAAGAGCTCAGTACATGTTTCCTGTGAATAGCAACAAAGGTGGAATTAGAAGCTCAGGTGTCCTGAGTCCTTCGTCCGGATGTCACACATCCCACGCGAAGGAGACAAATTTGATTCACAGGTTTATTTATGGTTGAATCTGGCAGAAAAAAAAAACCATGCTCTGCTAAAAAGATAAAGAGCTGCCTCAGATCAGAAAGTTATGAATTCTAGGCATTGAGACATGTTTGCTGAAGAGCTGACAGACAATTCACTTGCCCAGGATTGAGGACAGAACACAGTGATGAGCGTGGACTTCCCGCATGACATGAGAGGTGCTGCTAGTGGGGACAGCTGACACATAGAGGAACCCAGTATGTGCTGCGGATGGGATGCAGGAAGTTTTGTGTCCAGGTCATTATTCAGCCCAGTCCCTTCCTGAAAATACAGTTTTAACTTCCTGATACAGAGGAGGTTCCTGGATTGGGTTCCCTCTCAGCTCCACATGCTGCAAATGAGTACAGCAGCAATCAGTGGTAGGTGAGCTTGCATTCAGTGGTATGGGGTTCCCAGGCTAAGGCCTCTGAGCCTAAAAGGAACCTATTTACTGAAGGCAAACTTGAAGAAATGCTGGAAATAACTCAGCTCATAGCCTCATAGGTTCTGGTTCCATCTCAAATCCTATGGAGTCCTTATGCAAAGGGATTCCTGCAGGAAGAAATGGAAATGGAGAGGTGTGGGAGAAGGACTTGGGAGAGAGGTCAGAGTCCCCAGGGAAGACTGGGGAACCTGCAGGGGGGCAGATTTGGAGAAATGATGCTTTCCTTTACACTTTTTATAAATGATGCCCCACCCTTCCCTGTATTGCCTCCCTGGGGAGCAGTAGGGTTTGACCTAACCCAAGGTCAAGCTCATCAGTGATGGGGATGGAGAAATGTCACTCTGGGCCTTGTTGGGATTGCAATCATTCAAGTGCTTTGCTTATAATACAATCACAGCTCCCAGCTCTGATTATTGGCATCATCAACATCATCTATTAATGGGTTTTGAGCTCCTCTGGGTACACGGCATTGTACGAGATGCTAAAAGGCGCCACATAGAGACTCAGAAGATGAAAGAGAAAAAAGAGCAGAAAGTGGACCAAACCAGGCATCATTCTGAGTAGTACGATTTAAATCAACTGTAATGCATTTGTGTGAGCTAATCTTAAAGGACCAAGGGCTCCCAAGTTCCAGAAGAGCATTAATTATTCCAGGGTCTTCTTTATCTTTCTTGTCCTCATTATTTCAACTGCCTATTTTTAACTAGAAGTGTTTAAGCTTCCATTAGTTTTCCTTTTATCCCTTTTGTTAAGTAAACTTTCCCTTTATCACCTCTCTGCCTCTCCCAGTGTGGCTGTCTACAGAGTGGAAAACTAGCAAAAATCTAACAGTTAGAATAAAATAAATAGGTAAAGGAGGACTTGCCTCCAAATTGGCCAGACCTTGCTGTGTTCGCACAGCAGTGCCTGGATACCTGGTGTTTCTATTTGATGGTACCCTAGGAACTGGGGAGATACACTTTGCTGAAAACGCCAGTCACCCCAGCATGAAACGTGCTCAACCCGCTTCAGAGCTCCAAACAGCTGCTCTGCCTCCTCTCATGCATGTGCTGTTCAGCTGGTGGTAAGAGACAGCATGCCAGAAACGTCTGAGTTTCCACCAAGACGTACTGAAGGCTGAAGACAGACGGCTGCTGCCATATCGAAAAACTGCTCATCAGAGTTTCTGAAAGGGACAGATATGAAAGGTTCAAATGACCCCTTCAGGGTTTCTCCATCTAAACAGACCTTAAGCTCTGACTCTCATTAATCTTTAATGAACAACAAAGAAAACGTGTCGCTGGCTAATTACTGTGTAGGGTGGCAGATGCTTAGCGAGGAAAAGTCCCCAGAGTCACATCATTTAAAGAGACATTGTCAAAAAGAAAGTCTTATTTTGAAACAGATTCCCTGACCTGTAACATTATCTATTTCTTTTAAACTTGAATTACTCTTCTTTCTTTCTAGGACATTTGAACTTTAAAAGTCTAAAGCAATCAGGTGATGGAATCTCAAATTTGTCCCCTGCAAGAATTTCTCATCCCTCCTCCCAGTAGTTGGGCAGGAGGACCTCTGTGCTGATTGTCATGTTGCCACCTGCAACGTCCTTCCCTTCTCTCCTTTCTTCCTTTTTCCTCAATGAATTAATTAATCCTGTCCGATTCTGGGCTGGGCTCTCTTTTCAAATTTCTCAGCATTTAGACATCTTCAATATGAAAACTCTTGAATACAATTTCCTCCAGGGCAGAGATTGTCTCACCATCTGCATCTGGTACCTGCCGCAATGCCTGGCACAGACTATACCCAATAAATGTTGTCAAATTCGGTAAAATCACTCATATGTGCCTTGAGCTCATTTGCTTTTTATTTCATACTACTCTTCAGCTTTTACAATGGAAATTTCCTGGAGGGTAGCATTCTTGTCTTATTCTTTCTCTGCCCTACTGCTTGGAACACTTGTTACACAGGTTTATGTAACAGGTTCTCCACACGCAGAATGACCTTCTTAATTAATTTTTAGAGTCTTTTTTTATATCAGCTCAGAATGCACTATAAGGTGTTCTATTTGAGTAAATATTTATATGTTCTCTATTTAAAAGGAAACTAAGCTAGTGTGAGTCAGGCTCCTTTTATAGACAATTTTATTTTTAGGTTTAAATGCAAGGATGTCAATGCTCTATTTTTAGGATTTTGTTTACTTCGGGACTCAATCAGAAAGTTTTTAATTTAAAAATATTAACCCCAGTGATATTCTAAACAGTTGCTAAGGAAGTAGTTTGGAAACATTAGAAGATATGATTCTAAGAGGCAACACAAGCTCACCCAGAATAAGTCCTTCGAAATCACCTTCTTTAGTAGGGTGTGAGTTTGGTGGGTTAGGGAAATGAGACAGACATAGAATATCTTGATTCAGGTAACCCCTTTGACAATGTTTCCCTCAATATTCTGACAGGTGAGTCTGTGGCAAATTGAAAATCTTTATCCATAGAAGCACAGTGAGTGAGTCTTGCCCATCTGGAAGGCATCTCAAATAAAAACACCAATGGACTCTACCTTGACCCTTGGCTCCTCCACATTTGTCATGAGTGACCAACATGGTGGCAGCGTGAGAATCTAGCATTTGTTCAGCACCTACGACATTCCACATTCCAGGCACGGTGCATGGTCGTTATCTCATTGCACAGGAGGCCTGGGCTGCTCTAAGGCGAAGCTTGGGAGCTGAGCTAACACCATAGGGGACAGATGCTGTGTTCTGACAACCAAGCCAGTTAAAATTCGCTGCAGAAGAGCCCTTCTCCCGCACTCGGGTTCAAAACAACCAGCTGTTTTGAGCCACAACCTAGAGGGATTAGAAAATCCGGCTTGGTAACAGTTTGTAGGAAAAGGATTGAGGGTAATGAAGAGAGAGCAGGTAGGAGGAAGGAGTCCTAATGATCACAGGTGAACACAAAGCAGTGGTTCCAGTGCTGGAGAGGTACTGCTCTACGAGGCTGCAGACGCAGAGCCCAGATGCCAGGGAGAACTGGCCGTAGGAGTCCCTGCTCTGGCCAGACTGGTACAAGGTACCACCATCATCCTAGCATCCAAGAGCTAAAAGAAGCTTCAGGAGTCAGCTAGCTGTATTTTTGTCACCAAATTTCAAGGGAACAGACTTAAGCCAGGAAGAGAATGACCATATGGAAGTGAGTGTTATAAACCAAAACAACAGAAACCTATTATAACATATATTTTCAAAGCATTCTTCTATTCATTCTACCATTTAATCCTCCCAATAATCCTGAGAAAGAGTTGAGAAAATACAGAAACCACAAGCAAAGGAGGATAGTGACTCACCCAAAGCCACCTGGCCAGTAAGGAGGCTGGCTCTTGGGCCGACATCTCCAGACTACCGATCTGGTATTTTTTCCTCTGGGTCATGCTGCTTCTCCATGCACAAGCGTCTGCTCACACTGGGACAGACACCAAGAGGGTACAGGCCTGTGGGGAAGTTGCTCTGCAAGGCTTGTGGGAAGGGTTCCCCTGGCCCATAGATCCCCCCTCGCAGCCAAACCTGCGCTCCCTGCACAGGCTGGCCCCGAGCAACTGGGTAATAAGCACAGGCTGTTTGTGCCTCCAGCTTGCAGCAGAGCTTGGGCTGGAATTCACGGGGGATCGGCTCTGCCAGCCTTTTGCTCCATGCCCCCTGCCAAGTCTACCTTCCCTTCCTTCGCTGATCTCTTGTGAAGTGAGAGATGTAAAACACAACCAAACGCTAACCCGCACCTCCCTGCCAGCCCCGCCCTCAGCGCTGCCCCTGCTCCCAGAAACAATACCCTGATTATCATTCATTATTTCTACTTCTAGTATTAAAACCCTTTTAATATGGCATTGAAGACCATTGGGGAGTTTTAAATTTCATGTCAGATCAGGATTTATGGGCTAGTTCTGAAATTTTACCTCTGGGCTCGATAATTGCAATTCCCTTTTAATCGCTCTCTTAGACACCTCTGTTAAAAGACTTCAATTATTTCCACACCATGGCCCCCGGGACTTGGCCAATCTGAATACTCACTTGTGTCACCCCCTTATGGAGGCCTGCGTGCACGGGAGCTCCAGCCATGAGCCTGGTTTGAAGGTACCAGGTCTGACATGTGGTCCCATCAAGGAGGCTGCCCTCTTGCATCATGACTTTGGGGCTCATGCCCCATCCACCTAGATCCCCCACTCCCTGATAGAAAGCAAGAAGCTGATGTGTCAGGATGTGCGTGCTAGCCCGTGCCTGTTTTGAAAGCTGTACAATTCTGTGAACAGGCAAATGCACATTGGGAATCCGTCCATGGGAACCAGCTTAAAGGAATATGATGTGGGGAGTCAGGCAGGAGGACCAGGGAAGGTAGCAGTCCTTCACCTGAGCTCTAGCGAGACCTGGGATGCTTTGGGGAGAGTAAGAGCAGATGCTCCCTGGGGGGTTGTGGAGTATTGGAAAGAGACTGTCCCCACCACCACCAAGGGCAGAGAGAGGACAGAGGAGCAGCAGCAGCTGGCAAAGGGCAGCCACGCCACCAGGGAGAGAAGAGCAGCAGCTACTCTGCTCCCTGAAGACCCAATAGGATCAGGGTGTAGTCAAGAGGGCTACAGCAGGATGTTGGGATGGGAATAGCCAAAGAAGCCACCACAGGATGTCATTTAGTGCTTTGTGTCTGGTGATAACAATTTGTATAGGAGATATGCATAACTCTGTATCCAGAGTCACTAAGTGCTGAAAAAAGGTTGAAATGTGGGCCAAAAACATATGCTTCATTTGGGAGACAGTAGGCTTGGTGAGTGGCAGAGCTCAGGCTGGGAAATGAGACATCATCAAAGAGGTTATGGAGAAAAAGGATAAGAACCAGGACTCAGGGGCTCATATGTTGATGATCAAAGTCTTGTTCTTGGGTAGAGACAGCCAAGAGGGAATAAGACTCCCCAGCCTTGGTGAGGAGGGGTCCCCCGGACCCCTGGTCAGCATCTGCACAGCAACAGGAGGGACTGCCTGCACTGAAGGCCACTTATGAGCTAGGTCAAACCAGGAAGGGTCTTTGTCACTCCAGCATGGGTCTTCCAGTATGGCCATGGAGTAAGCTGGTGCTTCTGGCAAAAGAGGGCAGTCACCCCAGGGCGTGCAGAGTGACTCATTGGGGTACTACTAGCACAGCTTCTCAGATTTATTACTTATTTTAAAATAAGATAGTAAATTTTCCTAATACATAACATCAGACTGACAGGAGTACATGTGCATGCTCAAAAGATTTTTATAATACAGGAAAATGAGCAATAAAATCTTTTACATCAGATGCTTTTCTAGATACCAGAGGATTCATTGGCACATGATCTAGCTCAGCATGGGGCTCCGGCTCTTGCACCCCCCAAAGCACAGACTTGCAAACACTCACAGAGCCCAGTCGCCACAGACCAGGGCCAACATCCCAGTGACGTTTTCTCAGTTCAGTAAGAGGCTGTGAGGACAGGCGCCAGATGTTGGCCCTAGGATCCAAGTTCTTGTCCTATCCAGAAACCAGGGTTTTATTTCCTTCTGCTTTCCATGCCTGTTTTCTCATTTGTAAATGGGGAGAATCATGCATCACTCCTGTCCTACAAGAATTGATGTTCATTCTTCACCCATGTGAAAATGCCAAGGAGGAAGGGGACGCCCAGCTCAGATATGTCCTAAGCTCCTCCACACACACACACACACACACACACACACACACACACACACACTCATGCCCCGACTCAGGGAAGGCTCTGGAAGCAGGAGAGCCTCTACACGTACACTCACCAGGCAGACACCCTGGCGGCCAAGCCCCCACACTCTGAGGCACTTCCCATCTGCAGGAGTCTCCAGGGCTGGATAGGAGAGCGCCGGCCTCAGAATCACAAGGCCAAGCTCAGGCACTTCCCAACTAGTCCTCCAAGCCCGCCCTCAGCCCTCATCCCACACTGCCCGCCTGTGTGATAAAGGGGCAAGACGCTCTTGTGTCTGTCACCCAGGCTGGCTGTAAGAATCAGATGAGAGGGCGTGTGTGTGTGTGTGTGTGTGTGTGTGTGTGTGTAAACATGGAGCCCCCTCAGATGGAGCGAGTGTGCTGAGCGGGGTGGGTCCCTGGTAGTCCCGAGGACTCACCCAGCTGTGGCCTCAGACTTTGCTATACCTGGGTTGGAATCTCAGCTCTGTTGCTTACTAAACCTGGAACAAGACGATTTACTTCCTGGAATCTCCGTTTTCTCAGCTGTACAGGGGGCAACAATTCCTACCTCCTGCAGCTCTTAAGAAGGTTAAATGATGTAACTGTGAAGAATTTCTTGCTGGGCACGAAAGCATGCAGCTGTAGTGCCAGCTACTCTGAAGACTGAGGCAAGACGGTCACTTGAGCCCAGCAATTCAAGTCCAGTCAACATAGTGAGACCTCCATCTCAAAAAAAAAAAAAGGAGAGAAATTGAATTCTGAATTCCTTTCAGTTTCAGCCACTAGAGTTGGTGTCTGGGGAGTGGCAGCACCATGGTAACTATTACCTAATCTCAATGTAATGACTATTATCATCACCACTTGGATGACACCACGGGCAGGTTTCCAAAGCCAGAGACTCTGGCAGACCACAGACCCCTTCCACAGCTTTCAGATCCACCTGCAGCAGCTCCTGCCACACAAACCTCACTCTGTGGCCATTAAGAGTCTGAGTTTAGTGTCTGCTACCGGCCTTGGTGCAGAGGCCACCGCCCCTTGGATCAATGGCTCTGAGCTGTTTCGAATGGTGTCTGCAAACCTGCTCTGAGCTGTCAGCAGAATTTTGGAACCACCCACAGAGCTCACATGAAGCAGGAACTCACATGCCAGACTCCATCTCCCCAGTCTTGGCGATAGTCCACTCCAGAGTCCTCTGACCTTTGAGCATGCTCTAGACGGGAGGGAGGAGGGGCTTGTGCTCTCCTGCTCAGCTCTGTAAGAAACATGTCAAACAACTGAACAGACACCAGCTTTCGTGACCTATCACTAAAAGGTCTAGGCAAAGAGATGGCTTTTACAACCTTATCCCCAGGAGCCTGTTTTTATGGAGTCTTTGGAGGTTTCTGCTTGGTTTGTTTTTAACAAAGCTGCATTGTGAGCTCCCAGTGACGATGGTGGCACTTATAAAACAGTGGGTATCCAGGAAGCCCTTTATTAAGACACTTTGCATTCATCTCTTGGGAAGAAAGATGGGCTATTCCCGTTTTGCAAGTGACCAAGCCCTTATCAATTAAATGTATCCACTGAAGGACTGAGCCAGGCAAAACCCTGCAGACTTCCCTTTCTGGAAAATTGCAGCTTCCAGGTTATAGGGCCAGGGACAGTGTCAAAGTATTCTGTGTGTCCAGGACTTTCTTACTGTATATATTCCAAGTTTGAGAGAAATCAAAAGATGGGAGGATTCCTGCCCACCCCAGCCCCAGCCCCAATCTTTCTGTCTCCTCTGTGCACCTCTGCCTCTGTGTGAGCTCAGCATCCCTTAAAAGTTCCAGGTCACAAATCTGAGCTGACACTCTAAAGTCACATGAAGATTGGTGGTGGTAGTCCCAGCCCAGAAAGGATCCCAGGCGAACATATCATTGGCACAACCTCAGGGCCTCTCGAGCAGTAATGTTTGTTGTGTTCTGGAAAGCTCCCATGTGGCTGACACTATAGAAGCCTGAATTCTGAATTCCAAATTCCATTAGTTTCTCCAAGCATGGCTTAAAGGGGTGAGCATTAGCCTGGGCGAATCTAATGGGCCTTTGATTCCTGGGTTATTAGCAAGTGCTTTCTAGTATCATTCTACAGAGTGGCCTCCCCAGAGGGTACAGGGATACTATTCATCTGGGAGGAAGGCCAAGGTAAATGTGTAGGAAAATGTCCTGTGCAATTTCTAGCCCCAAGAAAAATGGAGTTGCTTTGAGAAAAAGTTATTGTTTTCTCAGCAGCCCGTGGGCTGTGTGTCCATAGGCTGGTCATCACATGGAAAGATGATGCTGTTCACTCGTAAAAATACTTTAAAGTTTGTTTCCCCAGTGAATGGGGATGGTTCTGAACTACCCACCTGTATTAGTTTGTGACGGCTGCCGTAACAAAGCAGTACAAACCAGTGGCTCCAGTAACATCTCATAGTTCTGGAAGTTAGAAGTCCAAGATCAGGGTGTCAGCAGGATTGGTTTCTTCTGAGGACCTGAGGACAGTGAGGAAGAGGAAGTTCCATGCCACTGTCCTAGCTCCTCATGGTTTGTTGGCAATCTTTGGCATTACTTGGCATTTATCACCCCAATCTCTGCCTTTGCATTCACGTGCCATCCTCCCTGTGTGCATGTCTGTCTCTGTGTCCAAATTCCCCTTTTATAAGAATGTAGTCATATTGCATTAGGGCCACTCTAACAATTTCATTTTAACTTGATTACCTTTATAAAGACCCTGTTTCCAAATAAAGTCACATTCTTAGGCACTGGGAGTTAAGATTTCAATATATCTTTTTGGAGGGGAATAAAATTCAATCAATGATACTATTCTTCCTGTCCACTCTACTAGGACCAAGGGAGATCAACCAGTAATAGCAAATGTCACTTCCTCCAAGAAGGTTTTCCAAACACTTCTCAGGCAGCATTAGGCATTTCTTGCCCCGTACCAGTTCCCTGGTCCAACCTGGGAGGTGTATTCCTGAAGGACACCACATTGATCCATGAAGAACGGCAGAGTAGGAAAAATCTAGAAAGGGGCCTTGGTGATTTCCAAGATTCATGCCAGTCTTAACATCTATCACCCTACAATGACAGCGAGTTTGCCACCATACATGTGGCACTGTAGGAGACTTTGGGGACCCCTCTGTACCAAGGGGCCCAGAATGCCATCCATCAAGGCCTCTGGCAATTCCCTCTGCTTCTCTGCATGGCGTAGAGACAGAAAGATGGGACCCCTTTCCTGACCCATTGCAACCGACATTCCTATCACAAAAGACGGGTTAATAAGAGAAAAGTATAACAAATTTATTTCACCCAAATTTTATGTGACATGGGAGACTTCATAAATGAAAACCCAAAGACCCAGGGAAAACTGTCTATTTTTATGCTTAGGTTCAATGAAGAATGGACAGCCATGTAGAATTGTGATTGGACAAAAGGGTCTGAGCTAATGGTGACAGACTGGGGGGGACACCCAGTAAGGCCTGTCTGTTCAGATTGTTCTCGGCCTGTCTGTGCAGCATCCCTTCCTCCCCGCTCCCTGGTATAAGGAAAGACCCCTCTGGAACGAGATCTTGTGACCTACTGTCAGACAAGGTAGGTAGGAGAATTTCTCTGGCCAGCTCCTGCACAGGAAGGCAGGGAAGGGTAGAGTAACAGTTCTAGTTTCTATGGCTTGCTGTGGGGGAGAAAGGGGAACGGGAGATGGGAAGGCACGAAGGGGTCAGAGAGAACTTCCTTCTGGAGCCTTCCAATGTGCTTCAGCTTAAAGCGCTCGGCATGCCAAGGCGCCACATTTTGGGGCATTGTATTCTGAGTCCTGACAATGGCCACCCCAGCAAAGCAGTAGGGCAGGGGACAGCGTGTGGACAGGGGACCTCAGGGCAATGCTACTCTGGACTGTCCTTGCCCCCTCGCTGGGCCCCCCAGCCTTTTCTGGCTCCCTGCTTATCCCAGCCCCAGAATTTGCTTACGATACCGCAGTTTATGGCCAGTTCCACCCCACCATGTAAAGTTTCAGTGCAGTGGTTGACTTGGCCAGGGATTTATGGCTGAGATGGAGCCTCTGAGCTTGGGTGTCAGCATTTTGCTTGGCTCAGAGGCCTGCGTATGTGAACTAATCAATACGTTAAGGCATTAAGTGACATTGAGGCTGCCTCCCAGGGGAGCAGGACAGGCTGCTGGTATCAGGTGAGCATGGCAGAGAGGACTGCATTGAGGCCAGGGAAGTCCTAGGAGTCCAGATGGGGGTGCAGGATGGACACACCAACCCCAGCCCTGCTCAGGACTTGGAGGCAGGCTGGGTGGACTGAAGGAGGGATCCCACAGAAATGGCCACATTGCAGGTTCCAATGTTGTCCTCATCCTTCTCCATGAGGCAGGTGTATTTAAAAACAAAACTAAACTAAAGAACCTACCGCATTGATTTGGCTTGAAAGAAAAGACTGTATTTGAAAAGAACAGATGGTGCTAAAAAGTTTTTGGAAGGAAGAGAGAGTTAGGAAACCAAATTCCAGATCCCCACTGGCCACTGGTGAGAGATATACCCACACCTGCTTACAGAAAGAGAAAGGCAAAAAAAAAAAAAAATCACCTGGGACACTACTCAGAGAAAATTCACCACCCACCCTGCCAGAAAGATTGTCTGGCAGCTTTGTGGAGTGGGAAACCGCTCTGAGATCCCCTCTTGTGGTCCCCTCTGTAATTCTAAGTGGTTTCTGGAATGCCAGCACCAACCAAACCCCTCTGCTCTGCTTCCCTGCCCATAGCTCCCCAATGAGGATGTTCAGCAGATGCTGGAGGAGGAGGGGGCTTGCATGGGGCCTGATCCAAAATTCAGAGAAATAGAAACAGGAAATTTGGGGTTCTCAGGGTCACCACTCTTGATTAGAAGTTTTCTCTCATTTGAATTTTTGCCTAGATAATCAATGTTCCTTCCTTTAAAAAGAAGAAAAGGCCGGGCAGGCACAGGAACAGTGGCTCATGCCTGTAATCCTAGCACTCTGGAAGGCAGAGACGGGAGACTCCCTTGAGGTCAGGAATTTGAGACCAGCCTGAGCAAGAGCGAGTCCCCCGTCTTTACTAAAAATATAAAAATTAGCTGGGCATGGTGGTGCATGCCTGTAGTCCCAGCTGCTTGGGAGGCTGAGGCAGGAGGATTGCTTGAGCCCAGGAATTTGAGGTTGCTGTGAGCTACGATGACAGGACTGCACTCTACCCAGGGTAACAGAGCAAGACTGTGTCACAAAAAAAGAAAGAAAAAAACAAAAAGAAGAAAAATGCTAATGAATCTCCTATGTATTTCTTTATATAAACCAGAGCAAAGAAGAATATGTGTTAGACAATAAGATTGGGACCAATAGTTGCTTGGAAATCAGCTAGCGCCCTTAAACATTTCATTTTAACATGCAACTTCTAAGTGTGTGCTGGTTCACCAATCCTCGACGTGGGGCCGCACCCTTTGCTTCCGTGTGGTCTGTTGACTGGAGTTCTGTGCTGTCTTTCACACGTCCACGACACCTCACCCGCGATGTTCAGTTTCAGCTTCTTTAAAAGGGAAATAATTTCAAAATACTTGTGAAATACTCTGAAGGCCTTCTGGAAGTTTTCTGGATTTTTAAAATTTTTTTTCCTGATCTTTTCTGTTACACCATTCATACCTCATTTGACAGCAGTTATTTATAGTGAGTCACCACTATAAATTATTTCCAAAGTATTCAGATTTCTCCCACGTGTGGTGTCCACTTAATGAGTACAGCTGGCATAAAGCAGAACGTGTGATTCCTTTCCTGACCTACCATATAAGGGTCACAGCTGATACTCCTAGCACAAAAGACAGGCTAACAAGACAAAAGTATAACAATTTATTTCACACAAGTTTTACATGAAGTCTCCCATGGAGACATCAGAAATGAAAACCCAAATACCCAGGGAACACTGTCTGGCTTTTATGCTTAGGTTCAATGAAGAACGGACAGCCATGTAGAATTGTGATTGGACAAAAGGGTCTGAGCTAATGGTGACAGACTGAGGGGGACACTAAGCAGGGCCTGTCTGTCCAGGTTGTTCTCGGCCTCTCTGTGCAACATCCCTTCCTCCTGCGTACAGAGCAGGAGGAGAAGGGAGAAAGTGACCTTTCTTGAGTTTATGGCTTGCTTTGGGGAGAGGGCTTCTAGTTTCTATGACCCATCTTGGGGAAGAAGAATTCTGATTTCTACAACTGGCTTCAAGGGAGAAAAGGGACTTGAAGACAGGGGGGGAGTAGAAGGTCAGAGAGAACTCACTTCTGAGGCCTTCCAGTGTCCTTCATTTCAAAGTCTTCAGCATGCCAAGGTGCCATCCTTTGGGCATCATGTTCTGAGTCCACCAGAACAAGTATAACTGACTCCCAGCGGGTACGTAACTCAAGTGATGGGAGGAGAGGGCACAGGAGTACTAAAAATTAGCCTTGAACACCCAGTAACCTTAAACAACTCAGTAACCATGAACACCCAGTAAACTCATACACCCAATAACCTTGAACACTCAATAACCTTGAATACTCAGTAACCTCAAACACTCAGTAACCTTGAATGTTCAGCAACATTGAACACTCAATAACCTTAAGTACTCAATAGTCTTGAACATTCAGAGGGCACAAGGTTTTCCACTGACTGTAAAATGTAGATCTTGTGCTAATCCAGCAAGCAAATTGGTCGGTTAAGAGCACTTTTACTATTATTTCTCCTTACACCTGTGGCTATGATCAGTCTACTCCTCCCCACTCTCTGCCAATGATTTAGGGTCTAGATCTATAGAGGAAGATTCTCAGTCTCCTACTTTCTGGCCTGCTATAATAGAGCAAAGAAAAAAAATCTCAGCCAGAAACCAGGGTAGCTGTCTGCCGCCCACAAGCCTATGTAATCCAACGCAGAGTGAAGGATACAGAACTAGAGCAGAGGAGGAACAGGGCAGGCTGGGGAAACATTGAGAAGGGTGACAATATTTCTAGGATGCACTGTTTCCTAAGTATTGCTGGTCTTCTAACACTACTCACCTCTGACCCACCATAAAGCTCTTCTAAAAACCTAATTACTTGCATTTGGCATAAATTTAAACGTATTTGCAATACAGTAGAAAGTGTAAGAGTTTTGAACATAAAGAGCCTTGGGTTCATATTGCCTCTTAGCACTTACTACACGGACAAGTTATGTAAGCTCTCTGAGCCTCAAGTTTCTCACTTAAAAAACAGGGATAATAATATCTGTTTCATGCATTTGTTGTGAAAGCAAAATGAAATAAAGTAAAACAATCTGCCTTAAATCCTTTCTGGAATGAAGCAGAACATAAATAGACACACATACAAAAATGAAATGTGTACCAAGTGCCTGGCACAATGTTCCGTGGAATATCTGCAGTAGTTCATTTGTCTCTTCATCTTCGAATGGGGGAGGGAAAGGAGTCCTGAGATCCTTTATGTGCGGAGATAGGAGGCTCTTCCCACAAACCCCCAAGACCACAAAATCCCATCACATGGTTAGTTTCCCATTTCACCTTCTTACAGGGTCATCAGCCACACTGGGTTTAGGAGAGAGAAGAAACACTAACACAGTAACAACAGCATCAGCTAGTGCTTACTGAGTGCTAACTACCTGCTATACTTTTCTTAACCCGTGTGATCCTCTCAGCACTCCTAGAAGAGTCAGTTATTCTTCCCACTTCTTAATGATGAAATTCAGGCACAGGGAGGTTAGATTAGGTAGCTGGCCTGAGGTCACATAGCCCATAAGGGACAGAATCGAAATTATAAAACGGGAAGTATGGCTCTGCTCTTAATCTTTGTATTTCTCTTAAAGGAAGGAAGGGAAGAAGGAGGAAGAACAGAGGGTCAGAGAGAGGGGAGGAAGGGGGAAAAGAGGGAAGGGAAATTAGAAGAAGCTAAAGGGAGGCCAAGAAAAGAAACCCAAGACGATTCACTCTTTGTTCCAAAGCATGAGGAAAGAATTAGGGAAACACAGTTTGGAACATCTCCCACCCCAGGAAAGCCGGGACACTTTCCAGATCCCTGTCACCCACACCACCTCTCTGATGAAACAAAACTGCTTTCCAGCTGACAACACTGAAGTCTCAATGGAGTCAACCTGCGACCCCAGGGAGCCCAGCCCTGCCTCCGCCCCACCCTGCCTCCTGCAAAGCCTGGTCCAGGCCGGGCCTGGCAGCTCTTCTCCACCAGCCAAAACCAGTGGAAACCAGATCTCTACTCCACCCGAAACCTCCTTGCTGTCTAGATCTGATCCTTTCCAGAGCACATTGGTCTAACTCATGGGAAACCATGAAGGGCAAGTGAATAACAAAGCCAAGGCTACTTGGATAAAAGACCCCGTGCCACATGCTACGTGTAATTATTATCACAGAAAATTAACAAGCAACAAAGGCCTTCACACTAAAATTTACATTGATCTGGCATTTTTCCCCCCTGCTATCTCCCATAAAAATGCTTTAAATGCAGGCTGATTTAATGGAAACGATAAAAAAATTGTGCTGAATGGTTTATATTTGCTGCAGAATTATTACAAAGTATATTTTAAGGAAAACTTGAAAGTTATATGTTTTCTTCCTGTAGGATAAGATTAGGGAGCAATTGGCTTATTTTTTCTTTTTCCCTGTATTGATCTGGATGAGCTGCCACAGCTCAGTCCTGTGTTTCTAACAAATCTTCACACCTTCACACCTTGTCTGGACACTTGTCAAGGGAGAGTCTTAGCAAAGACACATGCAGTGGAATGCCAGCCGTGTGGCCCGAGCCTTGACAGGGTTATGCTTGATAATAATCGTCACGTGACTGAGTTTGACTGAGTTCAAAGTGATAGTGCTTGACTGGTTGTCTAATTCATGTGGCTTCTGTCATTCTTGATCTAACCCATGGGTTTGGCTGTCCCTGCTAGGAGTTTTGTCACCACCCAAATGACTTGGTTCTCATGATCAATACAGAACATGGGGATGGCCACATCTTGTAGCTTCAGGTCCCCAGCCAGGTTCACTGGAAATTGAAACAAGGCTTCAGGAAGACAGTTTCTAACCTCAAGGAGCTTAAAAGGCAATGTAAAATGGTGTTTATAACGGCAATGGAGTCACACAAACCTGGATTTAAAATTCAACTACAAGCAGAGCATAAACTAGTCCTCCAATCGATGTTAACTATTGTTGATCATATTATTAGTAACATTATTATTATTGGTGTTGCTGCTGTAATATTCATATGGACTTGGTCATCAAGAACCTACATCATAGAGAACATTTATGCATCAGATGAGAACTAAGGTTGAGAACTCAGGTACCCTCCAGGTCTCAATGACTATAATTCTCTGATTCCTTCTGATTAGCTCTTGGCAAGTGGGGGACCAAGAGCTATGAGATGAGCCATGGAGTGATACTATCTCTTTCCTGCAAGCCCCAGAGCTCCTTAGTCCTTAGGGTTCTCCTAACTGGGAAGGTTTCATTATCACATGGATGGATGACAGCTAATAGTAATGAATTGACATGAACTTTCAGATTAACTCAGCTCCACTGCCACATACATTTTGGCCAAGATTGTCAGAATCTTGTCTGATTTAACAGAAATATGTTCATGCATTTGTCCTCTCATTCAACAAATATTTTTGAGCATTTATGACACATAAGGCACTAGATCAGACAACTGACTTGTTTGGAAAAAAAAAAAAAAAAGGCACTAGTTGCCTGTAATCCTAGCACTTTGGGAGGCCGAGGCGGGCGGATTGCTCAAGGTCAGGAGTTCAAAACCAGCCTGAGCGAGACCCCGTCTCTACCAAAAATAGAAAGAAATTAATTGACCAACTAAAAATATATATACAAAAAATTAGCTGGGCATGGTGGCGCATGCCTGTAGTCCCAGCTACTCAGGAGGCTGAGGCAGTAGGATCGCTGAGCCCCGGAGACTGAGGTTGCTGTGAGCCAGGCTGACGCCACGGCACTCACTCTAGCCTGGGCAACAAAGTGAGACTCTGTCTCAAAAAAAAAAAAAAAAAAAAAAAAAAAAGGCACTAGAGACACAGTTAAGGAGACAGTGAGCTGAGACACAGAGGTCATCCTTCAAGTCAAGGCCAGTGAGAAACACAGACTCCTACCAGACTGGACTGCCTATTCTCTGAACACACATTGTCTACACAGCCTCTGCTCATGTGTTCATGCCAGTCTCTCTCTCTGCATTGCCCTTTTCCCAACTCCTGCCCCCTCTTCATGACCCATCCCCAAGTTATACCTGTTCTGACCACCCAGAGTGGGGTTTTTTTTCCCCAGAATATTCATGTAAAGTTGGAGACATTTTCTATGGCTGAGAATGCAATTAATCAGAAAACATCTAAACTCTCAGGCATTTGGAAAGAAGTGCCTTGTTCAAAGTCATCAGGCAAATGAGGGGCAGAGCCAGAACTGGAACTGGAGAGTTCCAGAGAGACCCGTGGAAGATAATGGATTGTGACAGGCCGTCCATACGGTCCTTCTGGCTTCCTCTAGTCCAGATGGATCCCCGGCACTGTCAAACTGATTGATGGAGGCACCAGTGCTAAGACAGTCACAAATCCCCAGCACATGGATACAGCCGCATGCCTGTTTCTAGGAGGCTCTAGGTCAGAACATAACCTTCCCTCTTGCAAACTTAAGCAGGGCTGCCACCCGCCAAAGCAAGGAAAGCAGGGCCTTGAAGAGCTTGTCTCACAACCTCTGGGACGTAAGCAAAGGAAATGGAGGCGGAAAGAGGAGAGAGCTTGGATCTGTTTTTCACTGGGCTTTTGGCTGTCTCTTAAACAAATCTGACCCCAGGAATAAGCTTGCCCTTTCCAGTCCCAACTTCCCTGGATATAAAATACATGTTTGGCAACTGCTCTGAAAGTTATTAAAGTTGCAGCAGTAAACTATGGGAGGCCAGAGAATTTCAGACAAAAGTTATTGCATCGGTAACTCAGAAACTAATTCCTAAAACTCTTGACACATTTATCCAGAGGGCTAGTGCCAATATCGAAATGGAAATCATTGTCAAGGGCCACTGTGTACCTGGAATTAAAATCCATCATTCCTCAGAGCAGGGAGCTGTGATTTTGGCAGAATATGAATACTCATGCCTTTCACCACCATCTTTCCTCAGAAATAGGTCTTTTGTTTTTCAGAAGAACAAGGAAAATCCTGCTCCTTTGTTTGTTCATTTTCTGTCAGAACCCCTTGTTTACATCCTCTTTTCAAATATTTCCTTCTTTGACAGTCTCACATTTCAACCAAAAGGCCTCCTTCTCTTCAGCTGCACTGGTTTTATTTTGGATGGAAATCCTGCCGGGCCCAGTAACAGAGAACAAACTTTACAACAGCAATAATCCCTTCTACTGGGTCTATTGTGGGGAAACTCAATACACTTTTATTAAATGGCTGAAGAATTGGCTCCAGTGACCTGAATTAACCACAGACAGCACAGATAGGGAATAAAACTACCTCCTCCATTCATTCCTCAGACACCCACCACATGCCTGGCTGCGTGCCAGGGGCCAGAGACACCAAGCTGCCACACAGGAGCACCCCCCTGAAAAAAATGCCTTAGGCAAGGCCTTCATCACCCAAGTGAGCAAAGACAGAAAAGATTTCATGGGATCCAGTGTTAGCAAGCAAATGCGGACATGAGCCCTCTGATTCACTGTGAGAGGATGGACAATATAATATGCCTCAGAGCTGTGAACGTGCATGCACTTTGACTCTATTCTAAGAATTTGTCCCAAGGCCATATTTAGATAAGTGCCCAGAGTTAGCCTCAGTATGATCACAATAGAAGGAAAAAAATCAGAAGCAATGCACAAGTGGTTAAAAATGCAATCATTGAAATGATAATGCAATCTATATTTATTCTTTCATGGCGTACCATTGAGTGGGCAATCACAGAGCAGCACACGTAGTCTGGTCTCATTTCTATAAAATTAACGCTGACAGGTTGTTCGCTGAAATGGTGACTGTGGTTATCCTTGGACAATGGTGTTCTGAGTGACTTTTACTTTCCTTTGCCAACTTTTCTGAATTGTTGGATTTTAAATTTTTTTATAGTTAGCATCACTTTATACTTGGTGGGAATGGATTTTTTTTGTTTGTTTAAAAAAATACTTAAAACAGAAAGCTAGTTTTTCACTAAATCCTCTACCATTTGTACTGCCATACAAATGGTTGTAAGCCCAACCTAGTGTTAAGAAAATCTGAGGCCAGGTGCAATGGCTCATGCCTGTAATCCTAGCACTCTGGGAGGCAGAGGTGGGAGGATCCCTTGTACTCAGGAGTTTAGACCAGCCTGAGCAAGAGTAAGATACCGTCTCTAATAAAAAAAATTGAAAAATTAGCCCACCACAGTGGTGCCACCCTGTAGTTCCAGCTACGTGGGAGGCTGAGGCAGGAGGATTGCTTGAGCTCAGGAGTTTGAGGTTGCGGTGAGCTGTGATGACGCCACTGCACTCTACACTCTAGCCAAGGTGAGTGAGACAGAGTGAGACTATGTCTCAGAAGAAAGAAAGAAGGAAAAGAGAGAGAGAGAGACAGAGAGAGAGAAAGAGAGGGAGGGAAGGACAGAGGAAAGGAGGAAGGAAATATTATGATGATTTCATGGGTATATAAATAAGTCAAAACCCACCAATTTATATACTTTTGGTACATGTAATTTATTATTCGTCAATTATACCTCAATAAAATTGAGGCTTTTAGAAAAGAAAAACTGAAATAATCCAGGTACTTTTCATTCTCCACACAAACTTGTCAAAGTAAATAAATATATATGTGTGTGTGTATATATATATCTGAATCTATGTTGGAAAGTAAATTTAATGTTCCAATCAGTGACAGGAGGCTAGTCCAAGAGGTTAATAGCATGAGCGAGGTGTAAAAATGTTCATTTAGCTCACTCTCTGTTCTCTCACGGTGTCAATGTCCTTGATTATAGATGGATGCCGAGCTCACCACTTCACCTGTTTCCATCTTCTTCTGTTTGCACTTTTTGCAAAGTCCACGTCAATCTTGGATACCTTTTACCCCAAAATACATGCTTCAGTGCACTTTAATTTTCCTGCAGTAAATAAATAGCTCTTGCTAGCTTCCCTTAAGTAACTATTAATATATAGCAAACCTGAGGATTCTGAGACTTTGGTATCAGACAAAATTTCAAAAACCAAGCATTCTTCCTAGAGATAATATTGATAGACTGATAAATGTTTTGAAGACTTTTCATTGACTCTGCTGCCATGTTTTCTCATGTGTATACATTCTTTTCTTGAAGACTGGCCACTGAAATAGTCCAAAGCTTAACTTTCTTGGTTACCAAACACTTTCAACTATTATTTTTTATTTTATTATGGAAAATTTCAAATGTATACACAGTAAGTAGAATAATGCAATGAACCCCATGCACCCTTAGACCAACTTTAACAAGTAACATTCTGCCATTTTTGTTTTACCTCTATCTCTACCCAATCCTCTCCCTCCTTCCAACTTAATAATGATTATTATTTTACTTTTTTTCCTGAGGTAAAATTTACAATTAGGTATTTTTAATGATTTGATTTAATCTATCATTAATAATGGACACTGTGGGAAATGGTTTTCTGTGAAATTTTTAGCTTATTTTATAAAATACATTATGTTAAGAGCCACAATTGCCATAAAAAGAATATGACAAAGGAAATGTCAGTGGCTAGAGTGTGTTTCTGAATTGGATCTCTGAGTTAGCTGGACAAGAAGGAAACAGACATTTGTGTGTTGCCATCAGGGTCCCCATCATCCATGCTACTTAGGGTTTCATCTCTCCATGCTCATGAAGAACATGAGACCTAAAGTCACTGCAGGTGCATGAGCCTCTCTGCAGGTTAGGCCAATTCTCATCACTGTTTCTCTCTGCTTTTCTCCTCTGCTTTCCAATACAACCAGCTGGACAGTGCTTCATGGAAGAATTGGGCGCCCAGAGAACCCATTCCGAGTGGCCCTGGAATACATCTCAAGTGGAAACCGAAGTTTGTCTGCAGTGGACTTCTTTGCCCTGAAGAACTGCAGTGAAGGTATGAGTTGGGTTTTCCCTTCGTACTCCTTGGTAGTCTGCTGTCTTAGGTGTGTCAAAAACCTGCATCTGTGCTTAGCTGGAAATGTGCACATTTATGAAGAAAAGTGTGTACTGTTCAGGGGCTAATTCTGAAGAATACCAAGTGTTCCATAGCCTAGATTTTTCAATTTTTTCAATTTTCAAAAATCCAGTATAAAATTATATCTACTTAACTAAACACTTGATCAAATAAAATATAGTCGTTGTCAGATAACACATTAGCTTAATTTTCTTGGCTACCAAATGCTTTCACCTATTTTTTATTTTATTATGGAACATTTCAAATGTATACAAAGTAAATAGAATAATGCAATGAACACCATGCCCCCTTAAACCAACTTTAACAATTAACATTCTGCCATTTTCGTTTCACCTATATCTCTACCCAATCCTCACCCTTCCTCCAACTTAATCATAATCATTATTTTACTTTTTCTCCTGAGTTAAAATTTACAACTAAGCATTTGCAATGATTTCTTTTAACCTATTATTAATGATGGACAATGTGGGAAATGATATTATGTAAAATTTTTAGCTTATTTTATAAAACTCATTAGGTCGTGGTCCTCTGTGTCATTGAATTCCTTTGGCATAAGTTCCACATTGTGAATTTATTTCAGGGTTTATTACCAAGAGTAGATATATCTCTCCCAAAGAATAATTTGTTGATTTCCTTTTTTGCCTTTGCTGCCAGGAAACTCTGAACTAAATGCAATACTCCATCACAGTAATTATATCTGTGTAGTTTTTTAATAAGCTTATTTCCCTCTCCCACTGCAGAATTTTTGATCTTCTATTCATATTTTCAAAATCATATTTTTTGTATATGTTTCGTTAAACATGGCCTCAAGTCTGGCAGGTAAGGAAGATGACATGAATGATCAATAGCTATATGAGGTCGACCCGTCCTTTATTCATCAGAAGGCCCCAGTTCATAATTATAAACTTCCTTTATTATTTCCCAGACGGAAAGGGTATAGGAGATGGGCTTGAATTGCATGAAACTTCAGGAATAAATTGCTTTCGTTACTGCTATTCTCCTTCCATGCCTGCCTCTGCCCAGAGGTTCACTGGAGAGGGTGCTCCTACTTGTGCCATGAAACCTGTGATCTGAGAGGCCCAAGAATGAGGTGTGGACAGGAAGGAAGGCTAGGGAACTTCCAGACCTAAATTCTTAATTTAGACTATGCATGAACAACTACGAAGGCCTATAGCACACAATCCTCTGTTATGAACAGAGGCCTAGATTTGAACCTTGTGCTTCTTAGAAGTGGTGTATGAAAGGGACTCCTTAGGTAGGTGGCCCCACTGACCCCCAGCTACTTGTGCTGCTGTGGCTCTTTATTCATTGGTGGCCTTGCAAGAAATTTTACAACATGTATTTTGTTGTTGTTGTTGTTTTAGTCAAAACTGGTTTATGTGTGGGGAGAAGGAAAATCGCAATACTGTGATAGATTCACAGTTCAAGTTGAAAAGGTGGTTAACCAGAGATATGAAGCAATGTACAAGAAACATGTGGTTTGGGAGCAAGCCAGGAGCTTGTACAAATGTGTCTGCACTCATGAACTTGAGATCTGTGAATGTCCCTGGACATGATCAATCCTCACAGATGCCAAGGATCTATATACCGTACGAAAGAGGCCATCTGTTGAAATGGAACAAGGTAGCAAGAATGTGATAGGGAGAAGGTTCCCAGAATATTCTCATTTGAGCCACCTCAGGAAAAGGGAATAAGAGACTCCAAAACTCCAGATATCAGGCCCAGCACAGATACTCCTGCAAAAATTTCTTGACCTGATAAAATTATTTACATGTTCAAATCAAGGTTCTCAACCACGTGTACAGATGTTTCCTCTCTTACCCTGCAACTGCCTCTCGCCTACAAAATTCTTCCTCTGTAGCTTGTATTGCATTTGCAGTGAGTCTACTGGAGAACTTGAGACCTATTTCTTGTCTGCTTCTTCACCATTATGAAACCTTCACCCTTATGAAATAGAGTCGACCTCCCTAAACTTTCTCTAATGAGCAAAAGAGTTTCTGCAGCCAGGGTACCCTCTCCAAACAGGCAGAAGACATTCTGCTTCCAATTCTCTAGGGAAGGTGGCTTGGCCCAGAGATCAAGGGAAGTTCTCATGGTCCAACTACCTATTTTCAGAGGCTCCAGATCCAAGAATAGATGGTCTCTATAAGGAGGCAGGTGTTCTCTGCGTTACCTCTCTGGCTCAGACCACTTGTGGCCACCCAGGGACGCAGAGCGATTGGTGTGGATGTGCAAGGCAGTGAATAACAAAGTGCTCTCAGTGCTTCTTTAGACCCTCTAACCTCCCTTCCTATAGTAGAACAAATCCAGGTGCATACAGTTGGTGTAGACAAGTTGCCAGCATAAGATTCATCCTAAAACTGCACTCACCTATTCAAAGGAAAGGAGTTATTTTGAAGGCATGCTCGAGGCCTCTTTGATGTAGACAAATGTCTGTGTTCTCAGGGGTCATTGCACTGGTTAGGCATAAAGAGGAGGCGATAAAATGAGAGAAGTGATGCATTTGAAGGGGGTGGACAGGGCTGGTGACATGCTGGCCAGGATTGCAGATAAATCCGCGGGATGCCTAGTCTGTTTTTCTGATGTAACTTGGTCCTCTCATGATAAGGCACAGACAGAGCACGACGAGAGGAGACGCTACTATAGGACACTGCAGCTCTTCCTTGGCCCACGCCATTGTAGGCAATCCGGGGAAGCCTTATAGGGAACGTTGGGACAATTCTCCCCACATAGGAGACAGTATCGGTCTGTGGGTGTCATCAGGACAGAGACCATGCCTATTTCCTCTCTAAACTCTTACACCTATCATAGTTTGTAACACTTAAGAAGGGCTCAGTTCATATCAGTTGATATGAGCTAATTGCAGGAAAAAAAGCTAACATTGATGGAGCATTCATCACATGCAAAAACCAGGTGTCAACCCCCTAACATGTGTTATCTCATGCAAGCTTTACAATAACACTGTAAAATCGGAGACTGTTATCTTCCTTTTTCGGACAGGGAAACGGAGCTCACAGAAGGTTCAAAACTTGCCAAGGTGATTCAGTTAGTGAAGGGAAGAGCCACACTCGATCCCCAGCTGATCTGACCAACAGAGCTGGTATTTTTGTCCACTATACCCTACTGACTTTGTGGGCTGTGTAGAGACTGAGGTTTGTATTTATTACTGAAAACCTTAGAATCACCTTTGATTCTTCCTGTTCCCCTTATCCTGCACTGAAATGCCGGAACCCTGAGCTCTAGACTCGCTGCTATTTTCTATCTGTCGCTGTCCAGATGTTACTGTTGCCGCCTCTTGGATTTACCTGTCTGACTTCATTTTCTTAGCTGTGTGCTTTATTCTTCTTATATTCTTCATATAGGCAAACTTGAACTTTGGCAGCTGTCAGATGGTCTCCCTGACACCATTAATCATCCTCCATACAGTGCCAGGCAATCTCCTCAATATTCTCTTTCCTTGTGGCACTTTCATGAGACGTAGGTAGCTTACTATTGGCACCCACATCAGAAAATAATAAGATATAGAGTCTAGATGAGACCACCTCGCTCATTTCCTGGGGCCAGGAAATGTCATTTGCAGCTACAGAAATTCTGCTTGGAAGACTTTGCTCTCTTGCATCTGAATCTAGTGAAAAGTAGAGCAGTTTTATAATCATTTCCCAATTAGTCATTTTGGGGCCTTAACTTGAGGGACTTTGTCTTATATTTCTTTATTTCTCCAGGGAACAGTTAGCACGGTGCTAAACACATAGAAAACATCACATAAATATGTGTTGGCTGATTGGTTAATCAATCAATTGATAAATGCTGCTCCTGCTTTTATAGCTTTGGGCTATTACCCTACTACTTCCAAAAGAAAGTAGCTGTGAGTAGAAATTACTTAGAATAGGTTTTTCCCTGATAGCTCAGTGAAGGAGCAATTTGTACATTCAGCACAGACAAGAGGGACATCAGCCTCCAGAGACACCCATGCCTGAGCTCCCAAGGAACCCTTTTGTCATTTGTCACCTCACAAGACCTTTCTTTAGCAGACAACCCAGAGCTACAGGATTATGCAAAACACTCATCAGGACCCCTCAGGTTCGGAGATTCCTACAGAAAGACACATGTCAGAGGAGCGCAGGACTAGCTTCTAGAAAAGGGTTTGAAAAGAATCAGTGTGCCTCTGAGAAGCTCATCAAAATGCACAGCATTGCAAAGCCTCACCTAGCACTTCCATGAGCCTGGCCCTGTTCTAAGCATGGTGCATATATTAACTTATTTAACCCTTACAACAGTGCTGTGAAGTGTGTGTTGTTATTATCATCATTCCCATATGTAGATGGGTAAATCAAAGCACAGAGACCTCTATAATTTCCCCAAAGTCACACAGCTGATACTGTAACAGAGCCCATCTGGCTTCAGAACCCATGCTCTTAGCTACCCCACCTTGCTCCTTCCTAGGAAAGGCCACTGCTGGAAGGGACCCCAGAAAGCATCTCATCTGCCTCTCTCACCATGTGAAAATGGAATAAACAAAGACCCAGAGATGGTCCTTGAAGTGTGATATATGAAATCACTGACCAATATCCTTTCTGCCTCCACCAGTTCTCAATTTTTCTAAGAAACCAATTCAGTATTTCCCTCTCCCTGCCCAGACTGGTCAAAGGGAGTTGAGATGGACCACTGCCCACTGGTCAGTATGAAAGCAAGGCCCTGCAGAGGAGCTCACCCAAGAAAGGCAGGGAGCTGTGAGCAGAGCCTGTGTGAGTCTGCACACATTTTACCCAGGCCGCAGTAGGGCCCCTTCGCTCACGAACCTACAAGCACCACTTCTGAGGTTTCCCAGGCCAGAGCCACACTCAGCTCACTAGCAGATTTCTTGAAAGAAGTAATCTTGGTCCCTTACCCTACTGAGACACTTCCACACACTTTACCTCCGATCCATTCATTAGAGAGAGTGTCACAACCCTCACCTTGCCTGTGAGGAGTTCTCCAGCTCAGAAAGGAGAGGGATCCAAGGTGTCAAATGCAGTCTCATTACCACGGGGACACATGTCCACAAAGAGTTGCAGATGCACACATTTCTTAACCTCTCTGAAGCTGAAATGAGGATGTTTGAACTAGGCATTTTTCAGAAGCCAAACCCTTAGGTCAAACAAAATCAGAAGTCCTCGAGCAGAGCTGGCCTAGGGAAGTGAGGGCGAGGGGCCCAGAATCCACCTGCTCCGCAGCCCATGACGTCCCCGACAACAGGGCTTCACGAAACATGGTTTGAGAACTACTGGACAGTCTGATTTTCAACTCTCTTGTTTACTCCAGTTTTGCAGTCCTATGATTCTACAGTTGCTTAAAATATGAAAGCCAAAAATAACTATATTAACCATATCTTCTTTAAAAACTTAGACTGTGAATATGGGCCATGTTCATAAGGCAAGTTCTTGTCCAGGTGGGTCCTGGCGTTCAGCTGCTGTATATGGAGTTAGTGTAAATGCTTCTAATAAAATATGGTGGCTTCTCCCAACCTGGTCTCCCTGCACTCTACCAAAGACAATGATGAGCAAGGAAGGATATCCTCCATAGGCTAAATGGGGACAAGAGGAAATGACAAAAGCTGGCTGATCTTGAGCCAGCCATGAGGAACCAATCGGCATCTGGAGTAGGCTCCAAAAATCCAGCTGGGTAGAATGAGGGATTACTTCTTGGGCTCCTGGCAGCCAGGCCCAAACTGGGCATTTTCTGTTCCAACAGCAAGCAACACCTCAGCAGGGCCCTCGGTCTGTGTGGTAAGACGTAGACCACAGTGGCAGTCTATCTCGGGGCTGCCAGCAGAAAACTCTCTAAGTAGCAGACTCGGCCATCCCTGCATGCCTCCACCCAGGCATGCCACAGACAGTTTACTGTGCGAACACTAAACTGGGTGATTACCAACACTTATACAAGGTGGCTCGATGGTACAATGGATAGCACATTGGACTTCTAGTGACACTGATATAAAATCATTGTCTCTGTCCTTGGGACTGAATTTTTTTGTGGTGTCCTTAACATTCCTGTTCTACTTTGCACAGAACTGCTCCCCATGGGCACCCTTGACTTATATTTGATTTGTATTAAATAGGTAGGTGCTCCATGCATAGGGATGTCTTCTTCCAAAGTAGTTCCAATGTCCTTTTGTCAGAATGAGCACTGAAGCAGCAATCAAAAAACCTGGGGTTAAGTCTCTGTTCTGTTACTTGCCATACACTAGCCAGCTCGTCAAATCAGAAGCAACATTAAAGGTCTCCCCCAGAGTTTGCACATTGTTTTTTATTAATAATTGACATAGGAATAACAACTGTCAATGGTTGTCCCAAGATTGCCTTCATTGTGAGGTTCGCTGAGAAGGTGGCTGTGGCCGTGCGTTGTAAATGATGCCGTGAGCTACCTCACTCTCCCGGCCTCCCGCACCCGGAGCCTTTGAAAACCACGCTGCTCCCTGGCTGCCTCGGGTTTCTCGTGTAGAAATTACCATGCACAGAAACAAACTGGCTCCTCTGATGCCCCTAAAGCTTTGTGATGTTAATTAAAAACCAAATCCCAAGTGGGTGATTAGAGCCATGCACTGCCAACCTGAGAGGTGCCACCCCCTTTGGTGGTCACTTCAAGGGACCAGGGACCAAATCAACTGTGCACTGGTGGGGTCTATTGCTTGGAAGTGAACGCCAAGGAGAAATCGCAGTCACAGCCTCAGCATCCTCATGTAGCTCTTGTGCTTCACTCCAGGTAGAAGGTGAACCCCATTTTCAAAACACTCTCCCTCTTAACTCCCCGCTTTCAAAATCTTCTGCCTTTGACCTCTCTGTGGACTGAACCATTTAAAAGTAAGCATGCTGAAATAAAATTGTTTTTAAATTACAACTTCATCTAGCCACCGATATCTACTCATATTTCTCCAGACTCACCTCCCAGCTCAGGCTTCCGTTTCTGTCTGTGGCCCCTGCAGCGTCCTCTCCAGCCCTCAGAGTCCTGAGCGTCTTTGAAATTTCAGCTTAAATACCGTTTTCTCTAAGAAGTCTCTGCTCAGAATTATGTTTCCATATACTTCTATTTTAGAACAGTCTACTTCTCTCCAGAGTTATTTATGTGTCTCATTCAATAGATGCTAAGTTCCTAGAATCAAAAACTGTCTTTTTAAAAAAAATCTCTGTACCCAATTAGGAACTAAGAGTGATTTTTTTTCATGGTAAGCACTCAATAAAGGTTTGCTTATTCCAATGTAGGAGAGAGATGACAGGCGTTAGAACCAGACTGAATGAATTTGGAATCCCAGCTTCATCACTCACCACCTTTTTGAGCTTGGAAGTTTCCTAAATCTATGAGTTTTCATTTTCTCATCAGTAAATACATAATTATAGGTTTGTTGAAAAATTAAAATGGATATTGTGTGCAGAGCCTCTAGCACGGCGCCTGGCACAATAAACATCCTTTCACTCCAGCATCCCTTGACTAAGCTGAATCTACTACTCATTCTGGAACCAAAGCTGAGTAATTCTGCACAGTTACCCCAGGATACATTTACAGATTCACACCCACCTTTTGCTTTTCCATCTGTGTCTTGTTCCAGTCACTGGGCGAGGGAAAGGTTACCTCATTTCCATTGGCAACTCTGATAGCCCAGATCTGCTTTCTGATTCCAAAGACAGCTGCTTCTTATCCCTCCAAAACCTAGGATTTTACCCCCAGTAAAGTCATTTTCTACCTTTGTGACCGAGTGCACATAGTCCTTTGTGCCACTCAAAGGAGTAATATTGCTGACTCCTGCGGGCATGGCTAGAGTCGGAGGAAGTCCTCTGACATGCTTGTCACACTGCCTTCCCCCAGGTGGGCTGGAATCCAAAACAGCTAGGTAGCAGCAGGTGGAACCAAGGAGAAAACGTGCTGGCCCCTTCTTTCTCCACCAGTGCATAGCTGCTGTTGGCAGAGACGTCCTTACTCTGGAATGGCTTATTCAACAATCACTAATAAAGCCAATTAAAAACGCCCTGCAAAGTGCTTAGAAACAATAATGCCTGCTTGGGTGACTATTTTAAATATTTGACCATTGGAACTTGCCCAGAAATGGGGCCAACCACGAAAGGTTTTTAAATATAAATAAATAACGAATGAACGTGCTGAGGTCATTGTACTCCCGGAAGAAAATTACTTTCAAATTACAACTACATAAAAGAAATAATTGAAAAGATTAATCACACTAAAATAATTGGTCTATTTTACAAGTAATTTGGAGCAATATTCAGTCATTGACATCAATGTCTAGTAGTAAAATAGTAATGAATTTCATTCTCTGACTAATGTATTTATTTTATTAATGGTAATAAATGGTGTTGTTAGTGCTTATAAATATTTCATAACTTTTAATTTGTTAAAATGTTCAAGGAATTCCCAAAAGTATTTATTAGTTTTAAATCATCCTTAGTATTCAATATGCAATTGCCACTCTGCCTGGGTAATTTAAAAAATTATTGTTTTGGGTAATGGGACTCTCTTTGAATGTGGAGGATTAAGCCCCAGTTATTAATGAGATGAATCCCTGAGCTAGTGATGAATAAGGGGTTTGGGAGTTTGTTTCCTCTTTAAGTCACTAAGACCTCTCTGGAGCCATTCCTCAAAATCTGTGGCTGTGAAATGAACTGAGTGGACCTAGATAAATTAATTCCAGAGCTGATAAGAGAAATGTCAGTTTAGACGTTAGTTTCAATCTACCACCTCTCCCACACCCTCTCCATCTCCCTGAAAGAGCTGGCAACAGAACTCAAACATGCCCACCCTGCTTCCTCTCTGTTTCTTGCATTCTCCAATAGACGTTGTAAGCAGTAAAATGACCAAAAAGATGCAACAGAAACAAAAGCGTGAACAGTAGAAAGAGGATAGGATTTAGAAAAGCAAAACATGGATTTATTTGTATACTAACTGAGTCATTTGGGAGCTATGTGTCCATTATATCCCATGGTACTAGACAATTCAAGTGTGAAATAAAGATGGGGTGTCTATCCCAGGGTCCATATGAGGGTGAAATATGATAGTGTGTGCCCCACCTGACACAGTCCTGGCACCTAGTGGAAAAACCAAACTCCCTACATTCAAAGAGCACATCATGGAATTGTTGGCCCAATGGCCTTGGCAGCTCTTTATTAACCCATAGTATAAACAGTTGGTATGAGTCATCAAGAAAAACTGGACTGGCAATGAATTAGTAGAACTCAGGGGATCAGTGAAGTCTAATGACATACCCTACAAGAGGAACTAGATGACTGAGCTCTCAGTGCCCTGCCCTGTAGGTCTGAGATCAAGCTCACTGTAGGGCCTTTGGAGCCTCCTCCACCCAGGGAATGGCTAAAGGAATTTGGCTGTGGGCACTTTGGAAAGGGCCAAGAATTGGGTTGGGATAAACTGGGTCCAGCCCTTCTCACACTTGGATGTTTGTACCTGCAAGATATGTAGTGATGTTCTGAAAGCATGCAAACCCACCAAATAAGCATGGGTACATCTTTCCAGAGCCCTAGTTTTACCAAAAGATTGGAGTGGAGGAAGATCTTTTTATTATAACTAGCATGTCTATTTATTGGGTTCCCATGCAAACTGCACACAAATTTTAACATAAAGCATGAGCTTTCGAAGTCTTTTCCTGCTCCTGATGATGCCCTATGCTTTGGATGGAGACTTTACCCTTCTCTGCCATTTGGGGCACACCAGAGGGGGAATTGATAAAGTACTACTCTAGGGGGACAGAGGAACATGGGTAGGAGAAGGAGGTATACCCAGACCTGGGATGGCCAGCTGGAGAGCTGGGGCCAGACAGGAATGTTTCTTCTCAGTGCATCTCAGTGGGACAATGGGCAGTATCCTGAGGTGACATCAGAGACTAGCAGGGCGGTCCAGCCTTCCAAACCAGATGGAGAAGGGCTCATTTTCTAAAACTGACATACCACATCAGAGCAACACTCAACAAATATTAGACTTAAAAGTCCCTTATGCATTGGCCTAGAGTTTTTTTAATTTCCCCAATGACAGAATTAAACCTTTATCTGAAGATCCTGGAAACATTTTGCTTCCCCTCTGCCTGGACCCCTGGACAGAGCTCCTCACACGGGGCCTGCGGGAACCAAGCCTGCCTGCTGCAGGATTCCAGAGTGGACGACTTTGCCTGCAGAGTGACGGCCCTTTGCTAGTTGATGAGCATAGGCAGGGGCACAAGAGAGTGCACTGCTGGGATTTGATGCCTTTGCCTTTCACTCACGGTTATTTTAAAGTTTTGGTGTTCTCTGTCTTCAAGTTATGCTTGGAGCACAGTTTTTGTGAAACTTGACTTTGCCCTTCTTGTTGTGATTTGTCTTGGGAGGAGACACAGGCAGGCAGTTGCTGGGCAGCTGCCCAGAAGGACTCTCAGTGCACAATTTGCAAACCATAAGCACATGGTCTCAGAGATCCCTCCTTCCCTCAGCTCCAACACTCTGGAATTCTACAATCGGCGTTTGGGTAGATAAAAAGTCTTTTAGCTTTTGCTGTTTCTGCTTCTTCATTTAGCGCTTAGCCAGCATTTTGTGTCTATAAAACGATTAACGAACATTGACTAATTACCCCTCATTAATCATTCATAAAACTGGTAGACCCGGGTCTTATCATTTCCTTTTAGAACACGGGTGCAATATCCTGTCTGGATCCCAAGTCACACACATAGGGGGTGCTGGGCTCTCATGACAGCACTGGGATCCTCCCGAGCTCACGGGGAAGGCGGCCGGAAGGTGGGCACGAGCTCTGTGAGACTACAACCCCACTAGGATGCCTTGCTGCTCTAATTAACAGGAAGGACGCGCCACATGGCTGGCCAATGGCAGCTGAGAGGCAATAAGCTTTAATTAGGAGCTTCTTCCTGGAAATTCACAAGAACATAATAAGTCTGTTGTTTTAAAAGGCCCAGAGAGATTGAATGCCTCAACTCTCTTTTGCTTTTGTAAGCTGATCCTTTCAATCATTTGTGAAATTTAAAAGTAATGAAAATATTGGCTCTGGACAAGGGCTCTCATTAGCCGCCAATGCCACAGGGATAGACGGCACAGGTCTGGGATGGGGAGGGCTGTCTGTCTTCCCCCCACCCTAGGCCGTCCGTAGGCTCATGGTTAAGAAATACATGGCAGGGCGCGTGGGTGAGCTGCTGGGTCCAGGCACAACAGCATTGTTCCCTGGAGAGGGCCAGCTTGTCGCTGGGTGGGCTGGACAGGGAGCAAGCCCTCTGTACCCTACTTCCAGAAGTCAAGGCCAGCGTGTGAGTAGCTCAAAACCTCCATACTATGGACTTGGGTTTATGAGTGTTTAAAGCTGCAGTGAGAAATTTCTAGAATCACATGATACGGATTAGAAGAGAAAGCAGAAAGTGACAAGAAGAGGTGGTCTCTGTTTTCCTTCTCTTACCATCACAGGATCAGCCTGTCTCTTTCTCATTAGTGCGCAGGCACAAACTCGCGCGCGCTCGCTGCCACTCTCTCTCTCGTCCCCTTTGCATGTCCACCCTCCACCATTCTTCCCCTGACGTGGCCTTTTGCTCCAGACCTTTCCATCCTTCCCTTACCCGCGGCTGCACATAATGCCAAAGCATCTGCTCGATTCAGAGTCATATCATTTATTTACTCTGTGTGATAATAAATAAATAAATGCAGGCAGATCATTTTCCATGTCAGCTGTTTGTTTTGGCATCTTGTGGAAAGCCTCTCCCCACCTGTCCCCACCCCCGGGCTCTGTTCCGCACGTCTCTCCCACACTCGATGTCTTTGTCTTGTTGCTTGTCTGCTAACTCATTCCCACTTCCCAACTTGCTTCCTTTCCTTTCGAGAGAGAAAGAAAACTGGGCTGTGGATTGGCTTTCTGATCCCTGCAGAAAGCCTGCGGCCACCTCACTTGTCAGTAAAGCCTGCTGTGCCCTCGCTCCAGGCCCCAGTGGACAAGGCAGCTGATGTGGTCGCCCTGGCTGCACTGCGGCCCAGCTGCCGGTGTGCACAGGTCCAATCTGCTTCTCTTTCCATCCTTACTGGTGGCAAAGATTCTGACTCTCTCCTCCCTGCCCCTCCCCTGCTCCCTTTTCTCCTTTGTCTTCAGGTGCCTGTCAATCCCTCATTAGGAGACCGCATACACACACACACACACACACACACACACACACACACGAACAGTGAGGGGATTGTGTGGGGCATTTGGACATGGTGATCCTAAAGAGGGCCCCAGGGGCAAGGCCACTGAGCCTTTAGTTGGAGATTGGGGTCTGACCCAAGGCTGAGGTCTTTCCTGGTCACACAGCAAAGGCTCTAGGTAGAGAAGAAGGTCCAGCATTTTGCTCCTGGAGTCAAGAGATTAGATTGGGGCTGAGATCACATTCAGCACATGGGAAGATACTAGAAGCTAGAAAGGAGGGTCTTGAGAAAACTCTCCTGTCTTCTAGGGTCCACAAAGCACAGAGTGTAAACTCACGGTGAATGCTGAAGATTTTTCACCTTGTCTTTTCCCAGCCTTGAATCAAGTCATGTTGAACATTCCAGCTTATCTTGGTTGTACTCCAGGAGTTTTTTCTAGGCTTTTGTTAGGGTTTTAAAGGTTTTAAATGTCACCCCTGAGACCAGATTGATGATGGCAGTAGTGATCCATAGGATTGTCCAAGCAAATGGCAAATCTCAGAAAAACACGGAGGCAGAGAGGAGAAAAAGAACATAAGGTCTTACCACTCCCCACCCGATGAAGTTCTCCTTTTGTGCCAAACTTGGTAGGAATTTCCCTACCTAGTAAGTGTCCAGATATAAAAGCAGGGCTCTTCATTTTCCCACTGTAACAATAATCCATGCTTCCAGAGCCAAGGCAAGAGACTTTATAAAAGAACTCAAAACTCTTTTGGATTTTTAAAAATCATATTTGGAATTTCCATGTTATCATATTACCTGGTACAACTTCATCAGAACCCCACTGACATGAGATTGCTCATCATTGGGTGTTGCTTTTCAGAGATAAAAAGAAAACTGGAAAGGAAGTCACACAGCCATCATTTGACAGGTTCTTTTGTCAGATGTAGGATTCTTCCCACTGCATCCCCCTTCTTGTCCTTGGTTCCAGCACACAGACTATCGCTTTTGGTGTGATACGAGGGGGAGCTCAGTGTTCTGTCTGAAAAGCTCCAGCATGCTTGGGCAAGGCTTCCTGTGACCCAGGTGCGCCACCCGAGTGCCATAGCCTACTCAACTTTGCCTTCCATTACTTTTACCTCCTGCTCAACCATGACCCATCCATTTCATTTCTGCATTGCTGGTGTTTGGCTCAAAGCCTGGCACAAAGTGGAGGCTCCATTCACTCATTCAACACATGTGCAGTGTTGAATGAGTGAATGAACAAATGAGTCAAAAGAGTGTGGTATGGAAACTGTCTTTGAATACAAAGCAGAGTGGGAAATTGAGATCAGTAGCTAGAAAATGTAAACAAATATATCAATATTTCAGATGATTTCAGATATCCATTGAATTGTGTTATATGGGCATTCAATTTTGTAATTATAGGCAAAGGCAAACATGCCTGGTAACATCAGCTTAAATTCCAAATTCTCTCTGCCAATATAATAACAATAATAATAATAATTGCAAAAATAGGCCCTGCAGTACACACCATCTAGAAACTCCTTCCCTAGGTCCTACAAACTGCCAGGACTACCCAGGGAGGTGACTGACCATGCATGTGCCCCCACGTGATCTACTTAAGGTGTGACTTTGCCACTGCTCTGAGGATATTATGACAGAGTCTAAGAACAAATGTCTTTACATTCATTGTATTTTATCACCTCTCTTGTCTTCTGGGGCTTTGGTTGAATATATAACTTTTCACTGTCGAAAATCACAAGAGTCATATCATTTAGCATCTGGAAAGAACCTAAAGGATCACTTGGTCTTCCCTCCTCCTTTATTGGACAGATTAGCAGATTGAGGCCCAAAGAACTTAAGCTTCTAGAAATACTAAGTGGCCAAGTGATGACTTTTCCCTTCTATTCCACTGTCTCTTCCACCTCTCCCTGCCACTTCTCAATCTTAGAAAGATTAGAAAATGGCTTTAAAGTCTACGTGCTTCTCTTCCTTACTCTACTGGGAGCTTCATGCCAAATCCTCACCATTCAATGCAGACCCTGGCACAGCTAGATGCTCAGGCAACGGTCCTTAATTGAAATAAGTGGAACACATGGCATCCAAATATATTATTAAAGGGACAATAAGCATACTAATACCTTATATCTCAGCTTGTATTTCCAAAAAGAGGCCATCCCAAACTCAGCCTAGGGTAGGGGCATGCTTAAGAAGAGAGCAATGATGGCAGGAAGAAAAGCCAGACCCATGATATAAAACAATCAGGCAATTGGAAAGAATTTTAAACAGCATATAGTAGATGTAAATTATACATTCTATATTCAAAAATAAAAAATTCAACTGAACTTAGCCCTTAGAAGAAGCCATTTCCAACGATGGCAAACAGCTTCATCTGACTAAACTCTGACACTTGGACATTTTCTTTCTCTCTTTTGGCTAGATAATCAGACAATGCAGAACTCTCTCCTTTTCCAGCCTGCTTCCTATTCTTCAGGGCTGTGAGTAAAAACAGGAAGGTGTACCGTGCTGGTGGTGGAAGAGCCATTCACCCCTGCCTGTACTGAGACACACGCTCCACGTTGGCCTTGCACATGGGCCACCCCATGAGTGGGACTGAAGGAGCCCTTGCTCACATGGCATTAGGTCCACATGGATCACTGTGGCTCCATGCTCAGACCTGTACAGGTCTGCCCACACCTTCTCAGCCACTCTGGCCCTCTCAGGGAGGCACGAATATCCTCAAAACTCTCCCATCCTGCGCTGGGTTCCAGGACCGTATATCTACAAACACCTCCTGCTGCCCCAGTTGATACCCCTGACGCTACTGAAATGGCCCAGAGCTAACTCAGGGCATGCACATCTTCAACCTTTCCAGTCTTTCCCTCCTTCCCATGCCCCCAGGAGGTGAAGAAGTCCCAGGTAGGGAATGTGCAGGCCTGTGGCTCCAACAGGGCCACCTGCTTCCTCTCCTTTTCATCTTGGCTCTCTGTGCCCCATCTGTGGGGTCCACTCCACACCCCTGCACATGCCACTCACTCTGTGGTTTTTACTGCAGATCTGTGTTTTGGGGCTATCAACTCTCGATTCCAGACACTCAAGGCTCAACATTTTAGACTCAAAGATGTATTTCACTCTCAAAAAGTTCACACCTTACTGTTAAACTATCTATATTTTCAAATATCTGCCCTCCCCTCCCCAGTGTAGTGAATGGAGAAAGCAAACTGCAACTACCTAAGTAGAGGAGGATGAGAGATTGTGTCCGCAAAGCTCAGGAAAAAGAAACCTTGGGTAACGTTTCAAAATATAATATTTTGAATTATAATTGTCATAATGATGATATTGTGGTATCATAGCCCGTGTCCCTAGATGTCCAGCTGTGCCTCCAGCTAAACAATCACCAGAGAGAAGTATCACTGCCCCCTTCTAAAGATCTTCATGGAAAGAGATTCCATAATTATGATGGGCAACAAAGAACTCAAAACATTTTAAGGTTCTAAAATGTTCCGGCAAACACCCACGCATTCTGGGTGTTGGGTATA
This sequence comes from Microcebus murinus, assembly GCF_040939455.1. Lineage (NCBI taxonomy): Eukaryota > Metazoa > Chordata > Mammalia > Primates > Cheirogaleidae > Microcebus > Microcebus murinus. The sequence goes on along the minus strand of NC_134106.1, from coordinate 23,621,967 downwards.
GTCCTGGATCAGGTTCGTAGAACTCTTTGTAAACCCTTTTTGTTTATACCATGTTGTCTCCTGGCAAAAGGTGCTTGCCTAAGGCAGGATCCAGCTTCCCTTCTGTGATGGCCAGAGATGTTTTCTAAAAGCGCCGCTTGTATCTTTTCCCCGCACAAGAGCCTGATCACCTATACAGTTCAAAAACCTTGAAGCCGGACCCTCTTTCTCTGGCCCCAACCTGCCTGCTCAGCCTTCTCCATCATGGCCTCTGACTAAATCCCATACTTGGGCCCAGACAGACCAACAACCTGTTCTCTGAACAGGCCAGAGAGGGCCATCCCACCTGTCCCTGTCCCGTCTGTCCATTAAGGACCCTCACAAACCTCATTTCATCCCGAGTGGCATTTGTGAGCATTTCCACGGCTGCGTCATTTACACCCATGCATGGCACTGGCCTTAAATCATCTGCCGGTTGTGACTTCTCATATAAAATCATTTTATTTTGAGTATAAGTCTGTGTTTTGGGCAGAATCTAGCAATTCTTGGTTCATCCAACACACATGAGAACATGTTCCTGCCCCTCTAGAGGGTAAATTTCCCAAGGAGAGTAGAAAGAATTGGAAGCCACAAACAGCACTTGCCTAACTCTGCCTCTCTGAGCATCAGTTTTTCTCATTGTAAAATGGGAATCTTTACAACACTGCCCCTACAGGGATGGAATTAGACTCAGGGAGACAACCTGTGTAACACCTGGCACAAGAACTGAGCAAAAACCATTGATTCTCTTCCTTCTTCCCACTGAGGGTCTGCATTCCCTCCTCTCCTCCCAGCCTCTGTTCAATAGAACGAGTCCTCCCAGCTCACAGGATGGCAGGTTAGGACCACTCTGTCACCCACGCTGCTCTCTGTTCCACATTTTAGTCTCCACAAGGCGGCTTCCCCCAGCCTTGGGAGGTCCCTGACCGCTGCCCTGAGCCCTAGCTCTCCTTTAGCCATTTTGCCAAGGAAGAGCTCAGCAAGGACCCTGCACTGGGCTTCGGTTTCCTTGACAGTGAAATCAGGGAGTGCATAAGGAATAGCAGTTGGCTCTTTCTTCAAGGATGGTGTGTCCTTCAGAGAGAATTGGCAGGGTTCCATCAGAGCCCCATTCCCACTTAGTGCAGGTGTGCCAGGGCCTCCAGCCGTTCCAAGCAGTGATGTGTGGCCCCAGGTGAGCCGACCTGGTGTTAAGGGTCTTTCCCCAGCCCCACCTCTGGCCTGTGTCTTGGACAAGTTGCCACACCAACTCCTGCTGCCCCATCTCCCCTTGAGAAGGGGACAGGAAAGCAACAGAAGCCCATGCCTCTCCACCATGCACCGTGTCACCTTCCCAAACTGTGCATCTCTCTGCCTGCTCGGAAACCACCAGGTGTCTGCCACAGAGTGTGGGTAGCTGTCTGGGACACATGTATCTGAGCTGCCTCCCTTTAATTCATCTCTAATCATGAAGGACTCCAACTCAATGTAGAACCTTCGCACAGTAATATCTAGATTTTCCCCATTTCGATCTCTCCCTCCACTATAATAATGAGGGACTATGAAGTTGGGTGACAATTTTAGGGGTTTAGATTTATTTCAGCAAGACCATTGGAGCATTTCATAATCCCACTCCCACACTGGGAGGAAGAAAGAGTCTCTTGGGGAGGGGACGCCACTTCACGCCAGCATTACCCCAGTGTTCAGGGAAGGTATTCTATTCTCTCAGTGCTTTTCACAAACACAACACAATCTGGTTCCTCAGTGCATTTCTAATAACTTTTCTGAAGAGACGACCGAGTCTGAATTGTTGACTCAAATTGTACCAGCTTTCCAAGAATCCAGCTTTCAGAGGCGAGAATGATGAATTAAAGAGTTATTTATTTGGATTTTTAAAATGTATCCATCATGGAGGCCTGCAGGCTTGTGTATGAAGATTAAAAGATACAATTCCCTCAGAAAACAGACTGAAAAACCTGTACACAGGCCGAGCCGAAGACAGTCTTGGCAGCCATGTGATCCGGCCCCTGGCTCCAGAGGCAGCAGCGGCCCCGCCGGCTTCCAGAGCTGGAAGGCGCGTCTCTGCAGAAGCGAATGTTCCACAAGAGTGTGACAGATGAGGCCGGGCGATTGCCACCTACACTTCCAAGCCAAGAGACAGACCTCTGCAGAGCTAAGCAGAGTGAGCTCAGAGAGGTGCCACTCCATGGAAAAGGCCATGCCTCCAGGTCCCTGAATGTACCATTATCCAAGCAATAGCCCAGCAGGAATGGCCCGAGGCCCCCAGGAAGAAGGAAGCATACATGGGCTGTGTGCTCCCGGGGAAGAGACACCCCCAGAGCCATTGATTTATTATGTTAGTGCACACCCAGGCCCTGCCAGAGACGAGGTCCCTGAGACCCCACATTCTTAGACAAAGGTTCTAAATGGCCACTGTGACAGGGAAACTGAGGCTAAGCCTCTCCTACTCAGGACCCCTGGAGAGGGAAGGGGCAGGTGCAAAAGAAAGGGAAGGGGAGGGAAACAGAGAGGGAAGGGGGCAGCAAGGTGCGGATGTCGATCAGAGCACTCAGAGAAACATCTTCCCTTTTGTCCACACGCGATGGTGGTGACATGATGGAAATGCTGGGCAGGCAGTCAGCTGTGGTGTGGCCATGGGAATGGGACCCATGGAGGAGAAACCACACATGCCTCACGTTTCATTCGACACCCTGCTGGGTGCTGGGCAACATAAACACGAAGATGATTCCACCAAGACTCCCGGCCTTAAAGAGCTCAGCCTAGTGGGTAAGACAGACACAGGAAGAAGTGATTATGATGCACTGAGGTGGATGTGGAGACGGTGCCGTGGAAACGGGGAGAACACAGTGGCTGCCCGGAGGAAGATAACAGCACACAGCTCCAGACTGGGCTACGGAATAGAAGGGCACAGAGATCCTACTCGTCTCCTGGGACATGCCGAGCCCCACGAAGCCTCTCCGGACCCTCCTCCCCTCTCCCTGCAACATTCACCCTTTCCTTGTGACTGCGGACACCCTCAAGGAGAATCTTTCCACTTCTTGTCACAGGTCCAACACCACCTCGCTCTGATGTGCTTGCATGCAAGGACCGTGATTCACCCATGTTTGCCTCTGTAGCACCTAGAATATTGATGTTGGATATTGTGTGTCAGATTGTGGGTTACTAATCAGAAAAGGTAGGCAGGAAAGAAGGAAGGGAGGGAAGGAAGGGAGGAAGAGAGGGAAGGAAGGGAGGGAGGGAGGGAGGGAGGGAGGGAGGGAGGGAAGGTTGGTTGAATTTATTAAACTTCCAGCACTTCTCTCCATAACCGCCTGTCCTCCTGTGTTGTTCCCTTTCTCCTCCCTGCAACAGCTCCTTCTCCAAGTCTATCCCTCTCTCCCCTCTTCTCTTGAATCCTTCCTCCCTGCCACCTGCCAATCCAGGCCTGAGCCCGCCCTTGCCCCTTCCATCCTTAGTCATCTTCTGTTTCTCCTCCAGGTCCTGTCCTTGTCCCCCTTGCTGTCTGACCCCTAAGCCTCTGTGTCCTTCCCCCCTGCATCTCTCCCTCATTCTCATGACTAACAGTGGGGCCAGAGGTCTGATGCGGCTCCCGAGGAGCAATGGAGTGAAGGACAAGACGGGCAAAAGATCATTTGTTTCAAAAGCAGCCCATCTCCTTAGGCCTTAGGTCGATGAACAAAGAACCAGGCCCACGCCTCTGCGGTGGCAGTGGATAGGCCATGACATACAAGGCTCAGGTGGCCAAAGCAGGACTCATGGAGAGCCTACGTTCTCCAAGAGCCGACGCAGTGACCCCGCATTGCAGATCCCACAAGGACCGCCTGTCCCAGCCTTCTCACTTCACAGCACAGGAAACCCAGGCTCCAGAGAGACTAAGTGACTTGCCCAAGTCTACACAGGGGAAGTCCGCTGTGCTGAGTCAGAACCGGAACCCAGCCCCTGACCCCGAGTGCAGCGTGTCCCCCGCAACGCGTCACCTCCAGCTCCAGCAAGGCACGTCATGTGTGCCAGGACTGACGCAGCTGCTGCGCGGGGAGTCATTCTTCCTGCCAGGAAACGCGTCTCGTTATGGGGAGGAAGGCGACAGCTGTTTAATGGCAGCTCTGTGGGACGGCTCTGGACTTGGAATGTGGAGTATTATCTCCCACTAATGCGTTAGGAGAGACGAGGGGAAACAATGTAATTATCCAAACGGCTGTTTTTCCTGGATGCCGAAATGAATTCTCCCGCCCTGGTGAATAAGGCTGTGGGTCTTTAACAATTGGTTTATGCCCCGTCTGAAAGCTGTCACCAGTCCTAATAGCACGGGGACCTGTCTTGCCAGTCAGGGCTATTGATGTGAGATTGCCTCGGAGATCTGCCGCTGGAGTCATCGGCTGCCAGAGGGCTCCGGAGAGAGTCTCCCCAACAAGGAAGATCGGGGAGGCGTCACGGCTCAGCCTCTGACAGCGTGGCCGCGGGCCTCCCGCAGACAGGGCCATCCTTCTCTGCTCTCTCCCTGAGCCCTTGGCAGCTCATTTACTTCTAGGCCCCAAAACTGGGGTGGGAGGAGGGTACAAGGGGGAGTGAGGATTTAGAGTAATGCCCCCTTCTTAGGAGAACCCAGAACAAATGGGCTTCCTGCCGTTCATACTGTGAACAAACCTCACATACGAACATCAACTATAAAGCACATAAATTAAGCATAATTAATTCATCTCGTCAACCTAGGCATAACTTCTCCTCCTCTAAATGTCTGTAGGCTTTTATTTTTACCACCATTAAGGCACTAATGTTTTACCACAATCCCTGGTTATTTGTGTCCTGTCTTACCTCCCCCAAGATTGCAACTCTTTGATGATAAGAGTCAATGAATCATTTGTGTATCCCCACAGCACCTGCCGCCTACCGCAGAGCCAAACACATGGATGATGCCCCATAAATAAAATTGCAGTGAGGTAACTGACAAACACAGGCTTCAGGGGAGGGTGTCCATGTCCACTGTGGGCAGGACGGGCCCCGTGTCAGATGCTCTGGGCAACGTGCTCCCTTTGCGCCTGCTGTCTGCAGCGGCCAGTGGGCTACACGGTGGCTAGACCTGGGAGGGGCGAGGAGGGACTGGCTTGGCATGCAAACTCTCAGCAGTGTGCTATCCAAAAAGAAAGGAAACAGTCCACTCTGGCCAAATGGAGCTGGGGACCCAGAAGCCTCACTCGTGGCTGGGAAGACCCCCAGAGAGGGAAGCGCCAGGATGTAGAAGACCAACTGACCCAGAAAAGCCATGAGACATAGCTTGTAATTGCGGTCAGGGGTTTCAGACTTGGGACACTTCACTGCTCCGGATGTAAGAAGGAAATTGAAATGCAAGTGTTCTTCCCCACAGCAATAAGGAGACATTTAAACCAAGGCTGCAAAGTCTCAGGCTGCACCGAAAGGCCAGGCTGGTTGAACACTGTGTTAGGTAGGATCGTCTTCAAGACAGAGAGAGGAGGGGAGGAGGCGGTGAGGCCTCCAAACCAGACCTCCTGCCCACAAGATTATCAGTGTGGGAACAAATGGCACGGGACTGGCTGCCTTCTGGACGGTGAGCTGGCTGAAACAGCCCACTGATGGTGTGTTGGGAGCCTTTATGAGTGGGATCTGGAAGTCCAGCTAGAGCATGTATTGCTCCAAAAGTCACCCTCAGATGGAACAGCCATCTGTTCCATCTTACTTTTCCATGACAGCTTTTATTACGTAAAAGACTTTCAAATTTTGAGTCTGATTCTGTCCCTTTTATTATCTTAGTGAAATACCATGACTTGGCCGAGTCTCAAGAAAGCCCCCCAGTGAAAAAGGGATAAGATTTCTGAGCTAATTGACTGAGCTCCTCACTGAGAGAGGCTGGACGCCAACCCTGCCAGGAGCCCTCCTCTGCGAGGGGGACTATCTGAAAACTGAATCACATGGTTTCAGCGGGAGCTTGAAGAGGGTAGAAGAATGGAGCCAGGGTGCAAAGGAGACCTGGGCCAGCTACATCATTTGCTCTTCAAGAGGTGCGGTACAAACCTGGATTTGATCCAGGGAAGACACCTGTCCCAGCTGGCTTGTTTGCAGATGCTACCATGCCAGTTGAAAGGCCCCTTTTACCTTCTAATTTGGGTCACCCTTCTGGTAATATATAGAATATTCTCTTATTTTCTTATTGTGGCAAGAACACTTAACATGAGATCTACCCTCTTAAATGCACAATTCAGTATTGTTCACTCTAAGCACAATGTTGTGCAGCTGATCTCTAGATATACCTAGAATATTCTTAATTGTGTATGTCTTCATTGAAAAAGTCCTATGCTGGAACCATTTATTAAGCCCCTAAACATTTATTAATCATCTACAAATGTGTACAATAGGGAATTGCTGGTCCTCGCAGAGCCGATAAGCTAGTAAGGAGGACGGAGATATGACAAGTCATTATAGGGAAATTAAGCACCACCATGGGGGAAGCTGTGGAAGCGGAGAAATGAGCAGGTTATTGCAAATGAGAGAAAGTGTATCTGCACCCGCCTCTCACTGAGACTGCAGCTTATTTTGCGGGGGTGTGGACGAGAAGCTGCACAGAACAGCAGACACCCGCGGGCAGAGTAAATCCACACCCAGGTAGAACTGGCGGACAATCGACTTTCCTGACATTTGAGCAAACTGAAGATTGAAAAGCTTGCTCTGGAGCACTTGGGAGAATTTGCTGTCAACCAGACTGTTTCCTGGGGCCATACACTGGGAGACTTTTGTTCTTATTTGGAGACTAACAAGATGGGGTGCCTTAGACAGAGGTAGGCTGAACCCCTAACATTCTGTGTGAGGCTCAATTATTATATTTATATGAGATTTGCTCTATCTTTACTTTTACCTGATGTTTTCTCCATCTTTACTTTTCATGAAATACCAGAACATTTATTAAAAATTATAGAATGTGATCAGTTCTATCAGTCATCATTCAGAGATTTAAATTTCCAGATAAATATATCTTACAAGGACCTCATTATTTCTTTATTTTTTTAATCATTTCAGCATATTATGGGGGTACAAGTGTTAAGGTTACATATATTGCCCTTCCCCCGCCTCCCCCCTCAAGTCAGAGCTTCAGGTGTGACCATCCCCCAGACAGTGCGCCTCACACTCATTATGTATGTATATACCCATCCCCTCCCCCCACCTGCCAGACACCCGATAAATGTTATTCCTGTATGTCCACTTAAGTGTTAATCAGTTAATACCAATTTGCTGATGAGTACATGTGGTGCTTATTTTTCCATTCTTGGGATACTTCTCTTAGTAGAAAGGGTTCCAGCTCTATCCAGAAAAATACAGGAGGTGCTATATCACCATTGTTTCTTATAGCTGAATAGAGTACTCCATGGTATACATATACCACATTTTATTAATCCACTTATGTATTGATGGGCACTTGGGTTGTTTCCATATCTTTGCAATTGTGAACTGTGCTGCTATTAACATTCTAGTGCAGGTGTCTTTTTTATAGAGTGACTTTCATTCTTTTGGGTAGATGCCTAGTAATGGGATTGCTGGATCAAATGGTAAATCCACTTGTATCGCTTTAAGGTATCTCCATATTGCTTTCCACAGGGATTGCACTAGTTTGCAGTCCCACCAGCAGTGTGTGAGTATTCCTATCTCTCCACATCCACAACAACATTTATTGTTTGGGGACTTGTTAATAAAGGCCATTCTCACTGGAGATAAGTGATATCTCATTGCAGTTTTGATTTGCATTTCCCTGATGATTAGAGATGTTGAGCATTATTTCATATGTTTGTTGGCCATTCTTCTGTCTTCTTTTTGAAAGTTACTGTTCATGTCCTTTACTCACTTTTTGACAGGGTTGTTTGATTTTTTTCTTGCTCATTTTCCTGAGTTCTAAATAGATTCCAGTTATCAGCCCTTTATCAGATGTGTAGCTTGCAAACATTTTCTCCCATTCTGTAGGTTGTCTGTTTGCTCTTGTGACAGTTTCTTTGTGCAGAAGCTTTTTACTGTGATCATGTCCCATTTATTTATTTTTGTTGCTGCTGTGATTGCCTTTGGGGTCTTCTTCATAAATTCTTTGCCTAGGCCAATGTCTAGAAGAGTATTTCCAACATTTTCCTCTAGAATTCTAATAGTTTCACACCTTAGGTTTAAGTCTGTTATCCAGCATGAGTTGATTTTTGTGAGAGGTGAGAGGTGTGGATCCTGTTTCAGTCTTCTGCATGTGGCTATCCAGTTTTCCCAGCACCATTTATTGAATAAGGATTCTGTCCCCCAGTGTATGTTTTTGTCTGCTTTGTCAAAGATTAGGTGGATATATGAGGATGGTTTTATGTCTGGGTTCTCAGTTCTGTTCCACTGATCAATGTCCCTGTTATTATGCCAATACCAATCTTATTTAATTATTATAGCCTTGTAGTTTAGTTTGAAGTCTGGTAAATTGATACCTCCCATTTGTTTTTATTGCCTAGGATTACTTTTGCAATATAGGGTCTTCTCTGGTTCCATACGAAGCGTAAAATTTTTTATATATCTGTGAAAAATGATGATGGTATTTTAATAGGGATTACATTGACTCTGTAGATAATTTTGGGTAGTATAGATATTTTAACAATGTTGATTCTGCCGACCCACGAACATGGTATGGTCTTCCACCTGTTTACATCCTCTGCTATTTCCTTCTTCAGTGTTTCATAGTTCTCCCTGTAGAGGTCTTTTACCTCCTTAGTTAAATATATTCCTAGGTACTTTATTTTCTTTTTTGCTATTTTGAAGAGAATTGAGTCTTGGATTTGGTTCTCACTTTGACTGTTACTGGTGTATATGAATGCCTCCGATTTCTGTGTATTAAGTTTGTATTCTGAGACTTTGCTGAATTCATTTATCAATTCCAGGAGTCTCTTGGTTGAATCCTTAGGGTTTTCTAGATATAATGTCATATCACCAGCAAAAAGTGAGAGTTTGATCTCTTCTGCTCCCATTTTGATACCCTTAATTCTGCTCACTTGTTTGATTGCTATACAAGGACTTCCAGCACTATGTTGAATAGAAGTAGAGATAGTGGGCAACCTTGCCTTATTCCAGTTCTAAGTGGGAATGCTTTCAATTTTTCCCAATTCAGTATGATGTTGGCTGTGAGTTTATCATATATGGGTTGTAGCATTTTTAGGTAAGCCCCATCTATGCCTATTTTGTTAAGCGTTATTATTACAAAGGGGTGTTGAATTTTGTCAAATGCTGTTTCTGTGTCTTATTTCAAAGAGCAATGTCTATCTCAGTGCATTCATCATTTTCTTTTAATACATTTCAGGTTTCCATGCATGAATTGTTTATGACACAGAACAAAGCTTTAGAGGTACCCCTAACAAACTCAATATTTGTTAAGAACTCTGGCTCTAGAGGCTGGCGTTCTAGGCTCAAGCCTCCTTTCTGCTGTATATGAGCGGTGTGAACTTGTCAAGTCCTGTTCTTCCTTTAACCTCAATATGTTCATCTGTTAAATTAGTGGACCAAATGGAATATTGCATATTCTGTGTTTATCACAATACTGAAGGAGGTTTTACTTTTGACCCAGGAAAGGATCAAGCAAATGAGATAACATTAAGCATCTCAGAAATCAAGGGTATAGTTTCTGAGATACCCTTGTTCACCATGTGTGAGAAAATAATTCTTTCCTCCTACCCTTCCAGGAAGTCCACAACTCAATTCAAACCTTCAACCTCCTGCTAAGTCAGCCTGCAGATTCTGTAGGGGGGAGAGCTGATGTGAAAGAGCATGCCAGGTCAAATCCCAACTGGGGCTTGGCCTTTGACATGGAAGCAGGAATATTCCTATGGTTAGGCAGGCCAGGTGGCACGGGGCCTTGGGTTTGCCACAGCACTCACCTGTGATCAAGAGGACACAATGGGAGTTGACTCTGGCTGTGTTATAACCCTAAATATCAAAGGCATCTGCCATGAAAGTTTGCCAGGACTGCTGATATTTCAGGAATAACGTAACTGGTCTTTCCAGAAGCTGGAAGCAGTGCTGTAGTGTGCCATGTAAAGGAGGAGAGAGCCCACTTCTCCCTGGAAGATTTACAGATGTCTTCAAAGAAGAATGGTCTAAGCTGGGCCTTGCCAAAGGGAATAATTTGGACAGAGAGATGTGGAAGGTATTCCAAGTGCTGGGGGCAATGAGAACAATATCGGGGATGAGATGAGGGCAAAGACCTAACTAACATCAGCATCGTCACCACTAATCATTGCTGACTCACCTTTAGTCCCGGCCAGGTACCAAACTTTGTACAAAGCACTTACATGGGTATCTCATGCCCCTTACCATAACCCATGTGGTAGCTCCTTCTCCCAGTTTTAGATGCAGAGAACCTAAAACTCAGAGGCTTTGATTATAACTAATATTTAAGAGCAGAAGTGACAGCCATGTCCCACCTGAATCTTTGTACCCAATTTGATGGGCAGATAGCCTGGGGCTTACTAATGACCTACCTGTGAGTAGCACAAGCTCCAGAGGGTAGGACTTGGGGGTCTTTGTGGATGTGGGGCAGTTCCCAGGCAGGTGGGAAGGCTTCAGCCACTGATAGGTTTCAGTTTATTCCCAGAAACCCTGAGGATTCTTTAACCTGAGCTAAACTCGGGTATCTCCTCTGGCCAAGACAGCCCATAATAAACAGTGCCCAGCAGCTGCACGAGAGCCCTGCTGTGTTGAGAGCCCAAAGGGCACACTTGATTTTCTTTATTTATTTAGGTGTCATTTTCAGTGTGATTGAGTGATTTCACCACCTCAGTGACTGTGCTCAGTCTCCCATCCCAAAATCAGGCAGCAGGAGCAGAATAAGTGTGGAGTTTCTGAAGGACATTTATTGATTGATTGAGCCAACTCTGAGTACGCAGCTTCTACTAAATTTCAGAACCAGAGGCAGCAAAGTATAAAAGGGTAAAATGTAATACTCAGGTCCCTTAATTAGTACTTTCATAAAAATGTTACTTAATTTTTTAACATTTTCTATCCTGGGAATTTTTTTCCCAAATTAAATCTGACATAGAAAAGCAGTATAGCATAGAGGTTAAGAATGTGGGTTGAGACTTAAACTGCCTAAATTCAAATCCTTGTGCCACTCTAACTAGCTGTGTGATCTGGGATGAGTTACTTAGCTTCTCTGAGCCTCATTTTCCTCATCTGCAAAAAGGCAGTTATTATAATACTACTACTACTTTTTTAGAGTTGTAAGGAGATAAGATGAGTTAATACTTACAAAGTGTCAGCATAGAACCTGGCACATGTTTTGACCTCAGTAAAGGTCAGTTATTATTATTCTGTGGAACAGACAAAAGCAGGTTTCCCAGGCTACATTAGGACTGAGGGGCCTGCAATCCTGCCCCTTCGGCCTCCACCCACACTCCCATGCAGGCTGCTGCGGCACCTTCAAGAGCCCTGGGCAGTGGTGTGCTGGCAGATGTTTAACAAGTGGCTCTTCAGGAGGGCAGAAGGGAGGGAGCTTTGATTTTGCCATTTGCCAATTTCTGTGGTGTAAATACTCCCATGATGGCCGATTACAAGATATTACCGTGAGCTTGCTGAAGGTGATATTGGGAAGAAACACACACAGTTGGCTCCAGCATGCCATTCTGAGGAGCCTAGTGCAGGAGCCAGGGGATCTTGAAGGTCCCTCTCAGCTCTGGCTTTGTATGTCCTAACTCAGCATAGCCCAGACTTCAGAGTTAAGCTCCCCGAAATGTTAACCAAACATAAAGACATGGACAGAGTGTGAAGCAAGAAGGAAAGAGTGTGGGAAGCTCAGGGTCTTAGGTTCTAGTGCCTAATCCAAAAGGCAGTGGGTCTGACAGTTCGGTGACTCTTAATTACGTGAGGCTGAATCAGCAGAACTGCTTCCTGTAGCTAACAGCCTTTCCCTTCGAATGCAGCCGTTCAATTACTCCAGGGCCCATTGGGCAACACGCCTCGCTGAGGGATGGGAGATTGACATAAGGACGTGCATCACAGAGGCCTTCAAGGACAAGTAGGGGATAAGCGTGAGTGTGTTTGGGAGGAGCACAGGCCAGGATGGGCTGAGAGTTGTGGGCTTGGACACTCAGGAGCTACCCTAGGAGAAGGTGACATGAGAAGCACAGATTACATGGAAACAGTACTGAACTGGGAATTTGGGAACCTGTGCTGAAATTTTAGACCCAGTGCTGTGCAATTTTGTTGCCCACATGAAAATACAGAAATCGTGCTGCCCACCACGCCTTCTTCACATGGTGGGCAGCAGGGGTGTTGCAGGGTCAAAAGAAATCTTACCTGTGAATGCTCCATACAGAGGGAAGAGGTTAAGCCCTACTCTTCTGAGACACCCATTATCTGCCAAAGGCCTCCAAAACCAGTCCGTTGCTAGGGCAGGGATCAGATACCCATTCCTGTCACCAAAAAGAAAAGTGGACACATTATAGGGGCCCTCGCAGCTGGGGCTGGACCCAGAAAGCTACCGGCGCCAAGAAAGCATCTCTTCATCCTTCTCAAGAGAGGCGAAAGCATCGCATCTCTGCTCTCAGGCATCAGGTATGACTAGAGCCTCTCTCCCTAAAAGAGGGATAATGAGAAAGGAGGAGGAAGAGCATGGTCTCCGCCACATGGCACTTCTGCTTCTGTCAGGACCACTGCTCTCCTGTGGGTTCAGGTGTGCTGCCCCTTACCCTCAGCTGGAACATGGCCCGAAAGTGCCACCTTGGCCCCCAAGTCCGCCCCAGGACCCTCACAGCCAACCAGCTCTGTCTTAGTCCCAAATTCTGAAGAAATGAAGCTGATGAACCTAAATCAGGCTTTTCTTTTTTTTTTTTCCATTGATGGCATGATCTTTTTTTTTTTTTTAACATTTTGGTTACATTTTATATCTTTGCCTCTCCCTAGCAAGGGTTAGAGGTATGCCCTTCCCCTCCACAATGCTCACCACATCCCTCAGATGTGGGTCTGCCTCCCCAACCCCTGAATCCCTGGTGAACACCACCACAATTTGAGCACCATAATGTTGATCAGTCAATACCAATTTGATGGTGAGTACATGTGGAGCCCATTTTTCTGATCTTGTGTTACCTCACTTTGGATAATGGGTTTAAGCTTAATCCAGGATAATATAAGCTGTCTGAGCTCACTGTTGTTTGTTAGAATTGAGTAATATTCCATTGTGAACAAATACCAAAATTTAATAATCCACTCATGAATTGACGGACACTTGGGTTGTTTCCACGTCCTTGCAATAGTGAATTGTGCTGCCATAAACATTCAGGTGCAGATGTCTTTATAATAGAATGTCTTATGCTCTTTTGGGTAGATGCCTAATAATGTTATTGCTGGATCAAATGGTATTTCTATTTCTAGCTCTTTGAGGTACCTCCAAATTCTTTTCCACAAAGGTTGCACTAATTTGCAGTCCCTCCAGCAGTGTAAGAGCGTTCCCGTCTCTCTATATCCTCACCAGCATTTGTTATTTTTGGATTTCTTGCTACAGACCAATCTCACTGGGGTTAGGTGATATCTCATTGTGGTTTTGATTTGTATTTCTCTAATGATTAGAGATATTGAGCATTTTTTTATATGTTCGCAGGCCATTATTCTGTCTTCTTTGGAAAAGTTTCTGTTCATTTCCATTGTCCATTTCTTGATGGGGTTGTTTCATTTTTTCTTGTTAATTCTTTTGAGTGCTAGGTAGATTCTTGTTATCAGACCTTTATCGGAGTGTAGAGAGAAAATATTTTCTCCCATTCTATAGGTTGTCTCTTTGCTCTAATGATAGTTTCCTTGGCTGTGCAGAAGCTTTTTAATTTGATCAGATCCCATTTGTTTATTTTTATTGCTGCAGTGATTGCTTTGGGGATCTTCTTCAAGAATTCTTTGCCTAGGCCAATGTCTGAAAGGGTTTTCCCAACATCTTCTTCTAGGATTCTTAAGGTTTCATGCCTTAGGTTTAAGTCTATTATCCATCTTGAGTGGATTTTTGTGAGAGGTGAGAGGTAGGGATCCTGATTCCAAGACCAAAGCTTTCAGTCTTTTCAGAAAGGTTGCCGCCAGGTAGGGGGCCCGCAGGGCAGACTCAGTTAGAAGCCAGTGCAAGGAGCAGCCACAGTTGGCCTCTCTGGAACATTCTGCCTTCCTAGGACAAGTCTTCAGTCTTTTCATGGCCCCTTACACATTCAGAAATAAAATTCTGGAAGACCTTGTGGGCAGCACATGAGATAACACTGAAGACCATACAAAAAATACGCAGGTCAGCGAGAGGCTGGTCTGGGATGTATGAGCTGCCAAGACCAAGCGAAAGAAATGCCTCCATCTCAGAATCAAGGCTTTCCTGTGAGTAGGGCCCAAACTGGCTGTCCTTTGCTACAAGTGTCAGCATTCGTCCATTTCTCTCCCTGCCTTTGAGTCTCAATATCCTAATCAGGCAGAAAGAAGTACCAAGCTGTTCCTTGTAGAATGTCCGTGAAGAATTCAGCAGGGTCTGAATGCATTAGGTTGAATCACATGAAATTGCTATTTTTATGGGTTCAAAATGGTCCAATGTCACCAGTTTCATCTGGTTCAATAAATGCTTTCCCTTTAGACCCTCACTCCACCATGACCTCCTCCACCAGAAAATATTGAAACCTCAACATGCTGCCTTCGGGTCATTTACAGCTCAGCGCAAGTGTGTAATGGACAAAACACCTTTCCCTGCTGCACAGACAGGAGTAGGCTTTAGCTCTGACACCACCTTGTAAATCCCCTGCCCTCTGTCCTCCAGGAATGAAGGCTTGCTGCGCACGGGGCCAGACACGACCCAGTCTCAGCAAAGCAGTGAAAGCTCTGTGTTCTCAGGTTGGAAAATTCCAGAGAGAAGTCTACTGTTTAATGATGTTGTTTGTCTCTCTTCCCTGAAAATTGAGGTAATTGCAAATGTAAATACACAAAAAGTGAAAAATTGATGGTTGACTGATAGGGAGGAACAATGCATCAATCTTATTATTAATATCTTCTGGAGCAGCACATGGGCAGCCCTGCAGCTCTTCTCACACAGACAGGGCCTGGTGGAGAGGTAGGGGCGGAGGAAGGAGAGGGAGCCAGGTGGAAGCCACTGGCCTGGAGACCAAGTCACCCACTAGCATCAGGGCACTCTGGACTATTCCCTTCCCTCTCTGGACCTCAGATTCTCATCCGGAAAAGGGAGACTCAGCCAGGTGTGCTCTCACCCCGTTTAGCAGAGAGACAGGTGTGCACACTGTCCAGCCAGCCCTAGAATGAGAAGGGCTACAGGTGAGCTGAGCCAACTGGGATGGTAAACAGGAGGGCCCCGCCCACCCATTCCCATTGGAGCTCTACCCGCTTCCCACACTCTCACCTGCTCCTCTCCACCCACAGCTCCGCCCTCCAGGCTCTCCTGCCTCTTTCCCATCCTGGTCTCAGCTTCTTGGGGCCACCACACTACAGATGGATCTGGAAGTGCCTGATTGGCTGGCCACTTGGTCTCTAAACATCCCCTGAACTGTGAGATTCTGTCCTCTGTGCCTTTGCTTTAGCATATTCACCACAGCCACCAGGCAGCAGGTGAATTTGGGGAGTGACATGGGACAGCAAGGCTGGGGAGGGCCTCAAGCAGCAGCTGCCACAGGGCATTTCCTCCACAACTATGTGGCTCTCGTCAGCTGGAGACTGGCCCTCCTGCTCCCCCAAGCACTGAGGGAGCCTCGCTAGGATTTTAAAGGCCTTTTCTTGTTCCCTATATTCCTACAACTAATAACAGCAATAAATCCATGCCTCCCCTGACAGTTTGCAAAGGGCTTCCACACAGGGTACCTTGTTTGCCCTTCCCCACAAGCTCTGTCATCTCCAGCTGAGCACTGCAGGCACAGCACAGACATACAGGGGTGTGGCTAGTCATCAGCACAGCTGGCACTAGAACCCAGGTGGCCGACTCCCAGCCCAGCGGCCTGTCCAGGACACAGCATCTGCCTGTGCTGATATGTCCATCACTTCTACACCTTCTGCCGCTGGCAGCTCCGAGAAGAGATGGTAGCTGCCACGGCTAACGGGGATGATAGGATCTGCTTCGCTGTGGCCAGGGCGAGGGGCTTCTGGGTATCTGGAGCTTCAGGGACCCCAGCAGGAAAGTCCTGGGGTTGGAAAGCCCACATCCTGCTCTTCACGGGGCTCAGCCCCAGTGAATGACACTCCTCTTTGCCTTTTCTTCTTCCAACCACAGTCCTCTGCTGAGGAGTCTGTGTCTGTGTTTTCCATCCTACTCCCACCCTCCCACTGAGTTAGCTGAATTAAACCTGCCCCCCTTGGCCTCCCCAGCTTGAGGCCACTTCATAATTTCTCTGCTGCAATTGTTGCCATAAAGCATCAAGTCTTTCCATGTGTTTGATCAGATTTCTCAAGTTGAGAATCTGATTTCTCTAGTTTATCTCTTAAGGCTGGACTGCACAATCATAGGTTGTGGGCAGCCTCATAATTGGTTGCGTCTGGCTCAGTCCCTTGTGGCTGGAGTGGGCATTGTCTGGTTCAGAGGTGGCCTCCAGGTCAGGAACTCTGGGCAGGGAGTAGGTGCAGGCTTTGGCCTTCCCTGTACATATTGCCACGAAAGCATCTTTTCATAAAACACCAAAAACAGTGCCCATAACCGGTGTCTTTGCAGAAAACAATTTGGGAGATATCAATGAAGCAGCAGTTGTTTCATTGGCTCTGCAGCCTTGGGCAGGCCACTTAACCTCTCTGGGTCTGGGTTTCCTTCATCTATTAAACAAGGATGGAAATATCTACTCACAGGGTTAGTGGAAGGACAAAATGACATACAGTGATAGAATATGACTTGCATAGTGTCTACTACTGAGCAAGTGTTCCATAAATGCTCACTGTTGCTTTCTTGGTTGCTATTTCAGTGATTCCTCCCTTGCCTGGACTGAACTTCCCAGCCAGGTCCCTCCCACCCATCACTCTCTGTAACCATGGTGACAGGAGCCCTACAGGTGCTGGGTCTATGTGTCTAGCTTGGAGCCTTCCCCACAGTCACACTGTATGCCCCCGGCTGCTCCCTCCCCTCCCCGAGCATGGAGCATCCCACGTTGACTGTGTGAACCATGTCTCCATGCCTCCCCCTGCTCACATGACCCCTCCCCATGGGCTGCCACCTGACCACACTCTGCACATCCTTCATGCCACCTGCAAGGTGCTCCCTAAGAGCTGGAAATGATGAAGGGAGAGTCCATCAGCCAGGGCACAGGTTGCCCCTGATTTTTGCACAGGCGAGTTTAAAACAGTCCATGTATGGGGGAACCTTGCTCCCTGGAGGCAGAGTTGTTTTGTGTCTAGATGAACATCTCTCTTCAGCCACTGCCCCCTGCCCTCCTAGATGCCATGCCAATTGCCTCAGCATAATGCATTCTGATCTCCCCACTGTGATCCATAATGGACTATTAAGCCAGTGTTGCCCCATGAATCTCAGCCTACAAGGCAGCAATCACAAACAAGCATTTCGAAATGACTGTCCCCTGATGAGGCCACAAAAATACCAGAGGCCAAAACTCAGGCTGTGGCCTGTTGTGGAGAACCCAGTCAGAGTGTGGTCAAGAACCAAGGAGCCAGGCCACACCAAAGGCCAGGGGAACCTCTGCTTCCTGGGAATTGAGCTCAGCAAGCCCTGTAGACAAAGGCTGACTTCATGTCTTCTCTAGGCCCATGGAGAGGTTGGCCCTGCAACCTATTTCTAGGGGGAGAGTGACGGTGACACAGCAGCATTCATCAGGCGTTTCTCTGTGTCAGACAGCACCAACAGCCTGAGGGATGCTAACTCATTTGCTTTTCACAAAGGCCCAGGGAAGGAGGTTCCCTTACCGACCGCATTGCACATGCAAGAAGCTGAGTCTTAGGATAAAACACCTGCCCAGCTCACAGACCAGGCATGTGATGGAGCCAAGTGTCACTCAGGCAACCTGTCTGCAGGACACTGAAGGCTCCTGATTGAATTTGGGTCCCTTTTATGGGAAGTCCTCAATGGACACTGTTAACATAGCAGACCATTGAATTAAGAAGCTGTCCTTTCAATGGGAATTGTCAGTAGCAGGAGTGGGTCTGCCTTCAGCTCTGCCTCATTCCTTCCCTGTGATCTGGGCAAGAACCAACCCTCTTAGTGACTTCATATCTGTTTCACAGAACTATTACAAAGATTAAATTTCATAATGTGTGCCAAAGTACCTCATAAACTATGATGCTTACCATATGAGCCATTAGTGTTTGTTGCACTCCCATAAAGAGCCAGCACCCTGCCTTGGCCCTGCTACTCACTAGCTAACTGAATGGCCCAGCTAACTTTGTGAATGGTATCTCTGAGCTTTGACTTTAAACGTAGAATGACACTATTGATGTATGGTCACCTTCTTGCCTTGCTTCCTACAGACCTGATTGTCCAAGTTGTTGTAGACCCCGATGAACTGAGCCCGCAGGGGCCTCAAGGATGCACAGCACAGCACATGAATGGAAAGCATTTGTTATTATGGTAATTGTGCTAAGATGCCCTCTCCAGAGAGCTGCCAGCACACTTTACAGACACAGTTCATTCATTCTCATAAGCAGACCCAGATGGACCACCCTGGGGGACCATCTGGCCAGGGCGAGTGTGCCAAGCCAGCTTCAGAGTGATGGAGTGACTCAGGCTCACTGGGGTGGAGGTAGAATCCCACTTACACTTCACATGCTTGCAATACTTGCCTGAAACTGGCACAGACCATGTTACCTCTGAATCCCAAATTTCCCCTTATTCTTGGGGGCCAGTTCCTCAGCCCACATCACATTGAGGAGAAAGGTTGCAAGCCCCCACAGCTGCCCCTTGCAGCAAAAACCTTGTAGCCGAGGTTTTCTAGGTGCACTCCCAGCACCAGCACCAACAGAACTTGCATGATTAGAAATGCAAATGATCAGGCTCTACCCAGACCTACTGAATCAGAAATTCTGGGTGCTTAAGCAGCATGACTTTGGTGCATGCTAAAGTTTGAGAACCACTTCCTTAGAGTAAATCCCAGTTACAGGTGCAAAAGTTATCTATGGCTCACAAAAGGTACTTTCTGCAGACAGTGAGGGTTAGATCTGCAGCAGCTCATTTGCTAAGCAGCCATTCCCAGGCTGGAGCCTGAAAAGCAATGGAGATAAAAGTCCCCACCAGTTACCTCCCATCCTTCCACTTCACTGCCCAGGTAGCCCCTGCACCTTAGGAGTGAATGGCACCATAAATCCAGTTCTTCTATAATTAAAAAGAAGTGAAAGGAGACAGGCTTCCCAAATTCTTTGCTCGAAGACCTAGAATTTGGATCTAGATCTCTGCTCTGTCTTCTAAGAAAAGGACCAAGGTCTCAGCTGCAGGCTGGCCCCAGCAGCTCTGAGCATCCACCCTGTCACTCCCTGCCCACTACATCCCTCCCCACCTCAACCAAAGGATGACCTTAGGGGTCCTGAGCAGTGTCCCCAAGTGCTCCTGGAAGTAAGCAGATTGACTGCCTGGGTAGTGTCTCCTCCACCACCACCACCTGGACAGCCAGACTAGGGAGGTGCCAGGGCGTCAAGAGGAGGGTCATGTTCCCTATCCTCAAGTAGGGTTGGAGACCCACCGTTAGAATATTCCAGAAGAAGCCCCGGACTCATGGCCAGGATACCACAATTCTAGTCCCTCTCTACAATTTCCTCATCTATAAAATGAAGGTGGGGTGGCAGGACCATGGCATAGGGTTGTTGTCAGGATTAAATGAAATCAAGTACTGGTATGTTGATGCACTTCAAAAAAATGGAGAGTGCTGTGCAAATGAAGATCTTTAATATTCCAAGTCACTGCTGCTCAAGGAAGACAGATGAGGTCAGGGAAGCAGATGGAGACCAAGTCTGACCATCAAGGCAAGAAATTACGAGTGAAATTGTCCCACTGATTGGAACTCAGACCCAGGAGGCATGTTGCAGAGTGAATGGCCAGCTCTGGGGACTGCCTGGCCAGTCAGCTGCCTCTGCTCCATTCGTGTCCTCCCCGCCCAGAGACTCTGACAGATGGACGCAGGAATTGCTTCCTGGTCCAGCCAGTGAAATGGATGCAGTGAATAGTTTACGGTTCACCCCCAAGCCAGTAAATCCAAACTCGTCTGCATCGTGCCATGCCTGGAACACATTAAATCCGGCACAAGACGGGACATAAAACATATCAGTGTTTAGTTGATTTGTTAATTTGGCTGTCAGTGGAAATCAGATGTTGAGATTCACTGCGGTATGAAGTAGCAATTGGTGCCTCTGTCAGGAGTAGTGGTCTACACTGCTATTTGGAAGCCTCGCCCCAGCGCCATGGTCGTTTTGGGAATATGATGGCCCTGAGACATGCTGACAGCTTGCTGGTCCAGCTGTGGGTAAGGTCTGTCTCCCCGTCCCCACAGCTGTCCTCACGTATACAGCCCTGATTCTGCAAGGTGCGCTCGGGAGTGGGTCAGGGCTGCAACCGAGGTAGGATTCCTGAAGATAAAGTAGAGACTCCATTGAAATGCTGCCTTCCCATGGATCTTTTCTTCCCCCTTCTTAAAATGGGTGCGATCCTTGCTCTGACCCCTTGGACTGATGGTGAGACACTGATGAGATAGTGGACAAGAAGAGTTTCGTGAATAGAAACAGAGCGAATTGGTGTCCTTAAAATGTAAGCTTCAGTCTAGAAAGGGAGAAAGAAGGATTGACTTGCTCATGTTTCTTTTAGAGTAACTTTACTTCCTTTTTTCTGGATGTAAAAGTTATATATGCCCATAATATAGCACATAAATTCAGAAAGGCATAAAAAAGAAAACTCAAAGCGTCCATAATCCTTCAGCTCAGAGGGAACTTTGGTTACCAATTTGATACCTTCCTTCTCGTTCTTCTTTCTGTGTATAAAAATGGGATTTGCTATGCACTTCCAATAGTCTTAAATAGAGAGATGTGTTGTTTGTTCATTTGGCTGTTTTTTTCAGCTAAATTATCATGAAAATTTTCTCATGTTAGTAAAATTTCCTCAAAAACATCTCTGTATGATACAGGTGCCCTAGGTTTTATGACCATTTCTTTGTCATTGGTCTTGTTTCTTTGTTTTCACTTTCATGGGATTATATTCCACTATGAGTCTTTTGGAATCTAAATATCTGATATTTCTCTTTTTCCCTAAAGAAATTTCTGAGAATTGGAACTGCAAGATCTCAGAGTCCAGATAGAATTTTGAAGTTTCTTAAAACATATTGTCAAACTTTTCTAGAAAAGTTCTATCAGCTCACATTCTCATCAGCAGTATGTGAAAATCTTTAACTCACTATGCTCTTGCTAGGAGTGAGTATTATTTTAAAATCTTGGCTAATTTGATGCAGCCCAATTTTTAAAAATCTAACCTCATTTGACTTGTGTATTTCAGAGATAGCTCTGTTAAAAACAGCCAGATGAACATGCCATTGTATTGACTATACAGGTGTTTATGAAGATGTTGTCAACTAGAGCACTTATGAAAATTCACAAAACAATTTCTCTTGGAGCTCAATGTAAGGAAAAGCATTCATTTTCCTATACACACTTTGATCCTTACAATTGAGTCTGTGTCCCATTCTGCTTTGGCTGCTAAGAAGCACAGAAAGGTACCTTAACCTTAATCTTATCATGTAGAAATCTTATGGCACATGTGAACTAACATATTACTCCTACATCACTCTGATTGATTTATTCATATGTTCATCTTACATGCAATTGCAGGTCACCTCAAATCCTTTTTTTAACAACACAGAAAACAGTTAAGTTTTTCATCTCTTGTCCTCAAAGACTTGAGCTTGTTTATTCCCTTTGAAGAGAAGTAGTTTTGCCATCAATAAAGTGGACTTTGTAAGAAGATCCAAGGCTGTCACAGTGGTGACAGCCACAATGGTGCCCACATCCCCTGACTCCTCTCCATGGTTGTGACTGGTGGTCCTCACTTCCATTTCCTCTCTCAGGCTTAGCTCGGAGGTCTCCAGCCGAGAGTCTTGGTAAAATTCAAATGTGCTGAACTATGTCACCACCCACCAAGCCTATCCCTTCCCATTCCCACCCTCCTCCCATCCACCACTGGCAGGAGGCTTGGGAGGTTCAGCATGAGCATTGCAAGAAGTGGGCTGTTAGCCCAAAGGTGCTCTGTGCACAAGCACCTACCTTCCCAAAGGGACTAGAGCAGTCAACATAAGACATCCCAAGCCAGCAGATCTGGCCTTGTCAATGCCCCGGATGGCTCCCAGTCATCGACATTGGTGGTGCCAGCCCTTGGCCTGGACTCTGCAGTAGGCAAGGGAGGCTGCTTCTGCCGGCAGTTGGCAACGCTCGAGGGAGGTGCAGAAATGGCTGTGCTGCTGCTGCTCCTCATTCAGGGATCAGACTGCACAGCTGCCTGGACCCTGTGGTCTGAGCCATTGTCCTCCCTACCTGGCACCTGCCCAGTCCCCTTTGGCGTGGCAAGCACTCAAGCAGCACACAGGCAGCCCCCTCTGAAGCCAAGGCCCACAGCCGTCCAACAAGAGGCAGGTGTGTGCTCAGGGGAGGCAGGAGGAGGCTTAAAAGAGCTCAGCTGCCAAGGCAGGCCAGTGGCTGCTGGGCAAGCTCAGAACAGAGCTGCCTTTCCATCCCCCCAGTGGGGAGACCAAGTCCCAGGTGGAGGAGTGGAGAGGAAAATGTAACGGGCCAGCCTCTCTCTGGCTACTTTCCCAAACTCTACTTAATCCTTAGAATTACTCTGCCAAAAAAAGAGATTCTCCCCATTTTATAGAAGAGGAAGCTAAGGCTTAGAGGTCAAATGTATCCAGGTCATACAACCATATAATAAGAGGCTGCACTGAGCTCGAACCGGGTTAGCCAATTCCAAAGCCTTCACTCCTCCACTCACTGTGTCCCAGATGAAGCTGTGACCACAGGGAGAAACCCTGTGTGTCACCTCCAGCACATCATTTGCCATAGGAGGGAGCAGGGACAAAGCAGTGACTTGACTGTCTGCCTCTCCCCATGGGCCGTGACAAAGCTATATGAAGGGGGCTGATTCCACAAGCTGGCATGGGGAAAGGGACTTGTCCTGTTCCCACAGACCTGGGTGTTTATCTCAGGCCTCCTTCTTGCAGAGGTGCAGGCTTTGCACTGAGCCGGGCTGGCCCTTGGGGCAGAGGAGGGCAGGGAGGGAAGAAGGCATCCCTCCATCTTCAGACCAGTCTTGGCTTCACTAAGAAACCCACAACATTTGAACGGTTGCAGTGACTGCAGGGTAAGGAAGGCCTCTGGGGCTGGGTGGCCAGGCCCGTGGCTCAAGTCCTGGCCCTGTGGGGACTTTGATCTGCTCCCAGAGCTTCAAGGCCGCCAGCCGTGACTGGGAGCTGCTGGGGGGCAGCAGGGCGCTGGGGCCATGGAGGAATCAGAGCCCATGGGTCACCAAGGCTCTTCCTCCTCCACACCTCCCCCTTCTGCAGCCAGCAGCGCATCTGCACACAGGCCCCCTGTGCTGTCACCTCCTGGAGCCCTGTATTCCCAGAACACTCCCTCAGCTCAGGGCCAGCTCTGACATGCTGCCCTGAGCCACCAGCAGATCCTCCAGGCACTCCCCGTGCTCCTCGATGCCACCCTGCCTGCTGAGCCTCCCTGACACCGCGCAGCTGCCCTGCCAGGCCCCGGAGGCCCTGCAAGGGAAACGACGAGTGTGGGTGTCTAACTCTCTTCCCTGCTCCTCTCCTCTGCCTTTGCAGAAAAATGTCCCCCACTGCCCAGCTGCTTAAGCCTTGTGTCATCTTGGACTTCCTCCATCATCCCATGGCCCTATCCTGACAATTCCAGCTTTGAAATACCCCTCACCAGCTCCCTCCTCTGCACCCCACAGCCCTGTCCTAACCTGGCCTCCTGGACCCTGCCATGGCCCTCTGACCACCAGCATCTCAGCCCCTCCCTTCCTCACTCCCCTCTAATATGTAGTCTGAGCCCTGTCTCCGGCTCTGGTCCAGTCCTTCTGGAAAGTATTTTAGTTGTCCTTTGTCCCCTATGGGCTTATAGTCCACAATACTCCCTCTCATTTATTCTTGGGGCTTTTTAAATAGCCTTTTCCAGCCTGGTATATCTAGCATATTGAATAAGAGCAGAGGTTTCAAAGTCAGGCCAACCTATTAAAAGCCACTGCTCTATAACCCTGGGAATGATTTTACAACTCCCTGGATTCCAGTTTCCTTCTCAGTAAAATGGAGATAATAACTGCTTCATATAGCTGCTGTGCAGTCTAAGATAATGTATATAAAGCCCATAGATGGAACTCTTTGGTGTGTCATTCAAGGCTTTTGCGAATTGGTTCCTGCTTGTATTTCCAGCTCAGTTCCCCTCCCATCCCCACCCTTGCCCCAGCTTGCTGTGCTCTGAGGGCACCATCCCCTTTCCCTGGTGCCCCCCTGTCTTTTCTCCTTGTTTGATGAACTCCTGCCCATTCTTTGAGTACAACTCAAGTGTCCTGTCTCTCTCTTAGAGCCTTCCTTTGCTAGATGTTCCTTCTCTCTGGGCCTATCATTCATTCATTCTACTCATTTATGTCTGAGTAGCAAATGCTCCAGAGCATACTGGCTTGATCCAGCCACCATTTTGTTATATTTTACAGTTTTGTGGGACAGGTAGGCAATTTTTCTGGACCCCATGGCATTGAGGTCACACAGTGGGATTCATCTGGCAGATCATCTGGTGTGGTGGGGCCAGGGTGGCTTTGCTGGCAGGTCTGCTGCCTTGGCAAAGATGAAAGGAGGGCGGGGCTGGGCTAGGACTGTCACCAGAGTGTCCACACCTGACGTCTGTAGCATGGTAGGCTTGGGGTAGTTAAGCTTCTTACATGTGTGCCGTAAGCTCTAGGGCCCAACGTATTCCAGAGCAGGGTGGTAGCTGCGTAGCCTTTTATGATCTAGCCTCAAAAGTCCCACGGTGGCCTCTGTCGTGTGCTATTAAGCCAAGCAGTCACAAGCCAGCCCAGACTCGAGCAGAGGAGAGAGAGATCCCCATCTCTCAATGATCCTTTCAAGAGGATTTTTAAAGAATGTGCAGATAAGTTTTAAAACAGCCAAAAGCATGCTTATTTTAGCACTTATCATATTATTATTTGGCCATGTATCTGCCCCAACATACAGGATGGGCTCAAGATTACAAACCACGTTTTCTTCATCACCCATCATTTATTGAACACCTACTATGTACCAGGCACTGAGGCTTATCTGTAGTTTTTCTAAACCTGAAAACAATCTTGTGAGATAGATACAGAAGCTCTAGGCAATTGAGTACTTTGTACAAGACCAAGTGGTAGAGTCAGGATTCAGATCTGGTCCATCTGTCTCCGAAACCAATCCTCTTTTCTTAGCCTTTAGCATCTGTGCAGTAAATTGAAAAGATCAGTGGAAATTCAGGATGGCGTGCAATTTAAAAACTTCACATCAGACCTATTTAAAATGCATCTTCCTTATACTGCCAGGGGTTCCGTGGCAAAAGCAAGTTCCTCTCTGGACTCTTCTGGGGTCTAGAGGATGCGTGTGTCTGTGCCCCTGCAACTTGGCCAGTCACCCTGAGACCTGTGGGCATGAATGGTCCCCACAGATGTCCTCAGAAACCTGTCCCATCAAGTCTCGTCTGTTTTCTCACCTATTTTCTCTAAACGAAATTGTAGATTGTGTTCAGTAGCACTTCACTCTCTAGATACAGTACCCAGCAGAAATCCCCTGGGTGTTTGAGAAAGACTCATAAAAGTGGAAATGGAGCCCCATGTGCCTGGGGACCTGCTGGGCCCGAAGCAGCCTTCCGCGCGACGTGCTCCATATTTAATAGCAACATCAAGGGCCGAGGGGAGTCTCACTGAGCTGGGAGTCTCCCCATCGGCTTTCCAAGTTGTCATCCACGTTTATCACCATTACCAGGCCCTCCCCCTAACCGCTTCCTCCTACACGTGGGAACTCATCTCCTCTGTTCCCTGTTGTTGGCTGAGACCCTGACCCACAGGGGTGGGAGGAAGAGCCCTTAGGCCCACCCAGTCCAACTCCGGCACCGCACAGATAAGCAGACAGAGGCCGAGAGAGGCAAACGCCAGGTCCAAGGTTGCCCTGCTAGATGCAGCAGCGTCAGGTTAGATCTGAGGACTCCTTGCTGCCGGGCCAGTGCATTCCAGCTGTGTCCGCTGCCTCACACACCAGCATATTCCACCGAAACCAAAGAGAAGGGGGATTTCAAAGAAGAAGAAAGAGAAGAAGAGCCTGAACTCCTCAAAGGCCTCAGAGACGGGCTCTCGCAGGAGGCTGTGCTGATTTCTTCCTGTCCTGCAATCTTAATTAGGGCTTATTTTCAAGGCCAGCAAAATCAGTCATCTTCTTTTTTTAACTATGGTAAAATACATATAAAATTTACCATCTTCAAAATTTTAAAATGTACAGTTCAGTAGTATTTAAGTATATTCAACATTTTTTGTGTAACCAATTTCCAGAACTTTTTCATCTTCCCAAGTGGAAACTCCCTACCCATAGAACAGCTCTCCAACCCCTCCTCTCTCCTGCTCCTGTACTCACCATTCTACTTTCTGTCTCCACGAATTTGATTACATTAGGTGCCTCATATGAGTGGAATCATATGTTTGTTTTTTTGTGACTGGCTTATTTCCCTTAGTATAGTGTGTTCAAGGTTCATCCATGTTAGAGCATTTGTCAGAATTTCCTTCCTTTTTAAGACTAAATAATATTCCACTGTGGGTACATATTACATTTTGTTTATTCATTCATCCATCAATGGACATTTGGTTTACTTCTACTTTGGGCTATTATGAATAATGCTGCTGTGAATGTGTATGTACAAATACCTCTTCAAAACTCTGCTTTTAGTTCTTTTGGATATATAGTCAGAAGTGGAATTGCTGGATCATGTGGTAATTCTAGTTTTAACTTTTTGAGGAATCACTATACTGTTTTCCATAGCAGCTACACCATTTTACATTCCCACTAACCAAGCACAAGGGTTCCAGTTTCTCTACATCCTCACCAACATTAGTTTCTATTTTTTTTATAATAAACATCCTAGATCAGCTATCTTGTATATTTCAGTCATGTTTATTCAAGGAACCAAGGGAAAGATAATATGCATGCAAAAGAGGCTGCTACACAGCAGGTACTCATTGCATGTCATTTATTATCGTTGTTGTTGTTGTTTATCCTTCCTGCCTGCCTGTCATCCAGTTTTCCTTCTTCATTCAGTTTCTCTCAATTTTGTGGTTCTGAGAAGTTTAGACCCTCACATGAGAGTCTTCAAAAAGAACTAAAAACTGGAAAATGCAAGCAGATTCTTGACTCCTAGTCAAAGCAAGTGACCTTGCTCTTTTCATAGGAGACTCTACCTGCTTCCAGATTTCTTTGCCTGGACTGTGCCAATCAAACTGAACAACATAAGCTTGTCACAGTTCCTCCAAAGAAAGCTGCTTACCCTTGGGCCTGGCTGGAAGTACAGCCCATCCACTGCACACGGCTAGCCTGGGGCCTGCTCCCAGCCTCCCCCTTGGTTTGTGCCTGGATGGGAAGCACTTTCTGACTATCTCTAGCCTCTCAATACGTTCTGTGAATCGGCCACCACTGTCTCCTCCATGGGTGGTGGCTCTCAACAGCAGGGGCAGCTGCAGGTTCATGAGCTGCCCAGCCAGTGCCCCGTGGCAGGTACGAGTGTGCAGCTGTTGTCCTGAATGGAGTTGGTGGCACTGAGTGAGGTCTCTGAGCACAGAGAAGGCCACATTCACTGCTAAGAGTCTCTTGCATAATTTGCTTTTTATATTGACAAATACCAAGCTTTGTATACAGGTAGTCATGGCAGTTGAGGGAGTCTTCTTCAATGAAATGCTTTTTCTCTGAAATACTAATTTTAAATGATAAATAAAGCATTAATCCTGCTTCTGAATTCCAAAATTATTTATTAAAGAGCATTATTCACTTATTCCACAAACTTTTATTGAGATCCCAGGCGTCACATGCCAGGCGTTGTTCTAGGCACTGGTGACAGCATACACTAAGCTCACTGTCCCCTACATGCTAGTCGGAGAGAAAGACCAGCCACAGGACTAGCAAGGAAAGTGTGTATTGCCCAGTTAGAAGTGGAAAGAGAAACAATACAGCAAGGAAGGGTGATAGGGAGTGTCTGTGACTTGGGGTGGGGGACAGGAGAGAGATTTTAGATAAAGTCACCAAGAAAGGAAGGTAACATTTCAGTAAAAACAAGGAGGTGAGAGAATAGGCCTCTTTTAGGTTCAGTGAGATCATGTATAAATATCAGAGGGTTAATGTTAACAATGAAATCTTAATCATTGGCTAGTATTGGGTGGTTTACAAAGTACTTCTCCATAATTCTCTCCTTAGTCTCCAACAACCGACCCATGGGGACAAACTCTGAATGCTGATATTTAGGTTCCTTCTTGCTCCCCTGTACCTGGAGCTTGTCTTAGTACCTAGCTGGTGCGTCCATCCTCTAAAAATATCCTTGCCAGCCCTTTGAGAGACTAGAAACCTACTCCAGAATCCCAGCCGGCCTCACCACAAGCTGCCATCCTCTGTGGGTTCCTGAGATGCCCACGTGCTCCCCTGGGCCCTGCCTCCAGCCTGTGTCCATGCCTTCTGTGGTGCTCCGCTGGCTTGTTGTCCACGGTCCTCCCTCTTGCTTATTCCTGGGGCTTCTAAAATGGCCTTTTCCACTCTGCTGGGGTTCACGTATTGATTAAGAACACGGGTTTCTGAGTCAGGCAGACACAATATCCTAGCTCTGCCAATGCTCTGTGACCATGGGAATGATTTCACAAATCCTTGCATCCCAGTTTCTTCTCAGTAAAAGGACATAATAACTACTTCATAAAGTTGCTGCAAGATCTAAATGAAATAATGCATATAAAGCCCTTAGTGCAGGACCTAGAGCATTACAAGCGCTCGAAAAATGGTGAGGGTGGCAGCTGCTATGATCGTGATTGATATCAGCGTCAGCACCTGGTGGCTATCTCATCTCTGTAGCACATAGCTGGCCCTTACCCAAGGGATCCAGTGGAGACAGGATGGCCTCCTATCTAGCTCCCATAGGCCGAGTCCACCTGGTTCTCTGAACTGGAGGGGCCTCAAGGGGCCACTGCCCATGACCAGGTGCTCCTATCTTTTTTTCTGCAGGCTAAATGATCCCTCCTCATCTTTGCACTCCCATTTCAGGCAGCTTTCTCTGCCACGTAATCCAAACCCTGGTCCCTGCAGTGGTCTCGGTGGCTGCTATAATTTGTTTGTGATTAGTATTAATTCTCCAAGGCACAACTGGAATTGCTCATTGTTTACTGAACAAACAAGAGGAGAAAATGCCATGTTTTATGGGGCGCTGTGGTGCAAAGTGGTTAAATGTCACCACTTTTCGGGGAGATTAATGGCAAAACGTACACAGAGGTCATTTATAATATTAAAAGTAAAATTACTGGTGTGTCTTTTCAGCAAAGCAATGAAGATAAATGTCGAAATAGGGAAACCTTAGGAAAAGGACCATGCAATGAAATAAAAGGGCTGTGGAGGCTACAAAGGAATAAGAAAATTTTGAATTCCTTTGGAGAGCTCAACCACAACAATGAAACACATTCTGCCTTCCTGCAGGTGGCCTACAGGAATCTCTGCAGTCCTCAGTAATGTCTATGGAGACTGACTTTGTCACAGGAATTGAAATTTTGAAACAAGCCCTCAGTGGCTCAGCTGTGTCAGTGGGCAGCCCTGGTCCCACCCTAGCACCATCCTTCACGTGGCCTTCAGCTCAGGCCACCAGCCAGAACTGCCAGAGTCACCTCCAGCACGTCCCTCACACCCACCCACTTCCCTCCATCTCCACGTCTCTAGCCCATCCAAGCTGCTGTGTCATTTGCTTGGTGGTTACGGCAGCAGCCTGTAAGGGCAGTTTGCCCACGTCCCTCACCCTAGCCAACCTATCCTTCCTGCATCACTCAGAATGATCCTTTTAAAAGACTTAGCAAATTTTTTCTATCT
This sequence comes from Microcebus murinus, assembly GCF_040939455.1. Taxonomy (NCBI): domain Eukaryota; kingdom Metazoa; phylum Chordata; class Mammalia; order Primates; family Cheirogaleidae; genus Microcebus; species Microcebus murinus. Next base: position 23,591,902 of record NC_134106.1, on the reverse strand, counting down.
TTTGTCTAAGCTCCTTAAATAAGGTCCATACCCCTTACCCAGCCCACAGGGTCCTGCCTGGTTGGGCCTTTGCCTCCCTCCGCAACCCCCCTGGTGACCTTCTGGGACCCTCGGGGACCCTCTTGAGTTCTGCTGGCCTTCGCTCTGCTTCGGGACCACGAGCAGGTTCTCCCACCGCTGGCCCTGCAGTTTCTGCTCCTCCACAGGCTGCTTACGTGGCTGATTCTCTCTCATCCTTCAGTATCCGCTCAAATGTCACCTCCACAGGGAGGACATCTGTGACACACCAGATGAACTAGGTCACTCGTGTTACTCTCTCTTCACTACTCTCCCCCTGGTGCAAGGCACCAAGTAGAAGTTCTGAAAATAGCTATTCAATAAACCCAAGGCCGAAATGGATAGAGAAGGTGGGTGGAATTTCTGCCGTATAACCCCAAAGAATTAGTAATTCCTAGCAGGGTGCAAGGAAATGCCACCTCACCACGTTTTTCTACTTACACTTAGTGATCTACTTTGTCCTCCTTTAACTACATTCATTAGCACTTGCTAGTGCCAGGCACTCTTCAGGAGATAAAGTAAGTGAAACAGATTTCCTGCCTCAAGGAATTTAGAATTTAGTGGGAGACGCTGGCAAGGCAGACACCGATGCCCGAGAAAATGAAGTGAGTGCACAGTGAAAAGTATGCAGCCGTTTGCAGGGCACCCCAGAGGGAGACACAGGTCTGTCTTCAAGGGAGAAGAGCAAGCAATGGGGGACAGTGGCATCTGAGTTAGGAGGAATTGTTCAGATGGAGAAGATGATTCTAGACAAGGGAACCAGGTTGTATAAAAGTGTAAGAAACTGCAAGTCATGGCATTTAACTAAAGATGCAAAGGGACACGGTGAAGCAGGGAAATGGCTGTGGTGAGCAGGCCAAGCCCGCATTGGGATTGCACACTGTGCAAACCAGCAGAGGTTTACGGAACTGGGTTCAGAAACCCACCTTTGATGGGGAGGTGATACCAGAGACAGATACTGCTGAGACGCCACCATTGCAAATATTATTTTTAACAACTAACCTTAGGCATGTGTCCATTATTGTTTTGCTGAAAGGGTCTGGCCTGTGGAGCCTCACCTCCACCATGTGATGTGAGGGACGCCCAGAGGTTCTGTCTGTCCCAAGATCTGGCATGTCTAACCCCTAGCTGGCCCCTTCCCACCCACCCTCCATGGCCAATTCTCCCAAAGTCCTCGGGACAGTCTCTGAGATTAGCTCCCAATAAGAACCCACATACTGTTTTACATATACATGATTTCATTTGATCTCACAAAAACCCATAAGTTAGATAGCAACCCCAATTTACAGCAGAGAAAACCGTGAACTGTGTCAACATTCACGCCGCTAGCTAGTAGAAGAGGGGATAACACTAAAACCTAGTGTTACTTTCTCTGCACCTTAGAGGCCTCATCAACACAAACTGAGCAGAGTGGGCCCTTGGGCGTGCTAGAATAATCCAGGAGTAAAACCCTGGTGTGGACAGAGCTCTGAGGACCCTGGACTAAGGAGGGAATCAGCATAGTTGGGGGGTGGGGGGCACTGGAGGGTTTGTGGTTCCTCTGCAAGGAGAAGGAATTAAAGGTCCATTTCTTGAGTACTAGAGGTTCTCAGACTCGAGTGTACCCAACTGTCCCCAGAGAGCTTGTGGCACCTGCTGGTTCTGGGCTGCTCTCCCAGATATTCTGGTTCTGTAGGTCTGCAGTCGTGGCCAGGAAGCAGCGTGGCTACCAGGATCCCACGTGGTTCTGGTGTAGGGTCTGTGGGCACAACATTCATGCCATAGCCTAAGCCCTGGCACACATGGCTGGCTGGCTGGCTGGAGAGAGTGTACAAACAAGGAAACTGAGGCCCAGAGAAAAAGGGTCTCACTCACGGTCCTAGTGGCAAGACTGGGCCCGAACCTGTTCTCCCAGGTCCCAGAATGGTGCATCCTTACCCAGCCTGCCAGCGGCCAACCAGAGCCAGGCCCACTCCCCACCGATTTACATATTCAGTGGGAACCCAAGATGCCAGTTCTTTAATGAGGTTGTCCACACTACAATTTATGAGGCCCAAAGCCCGCAGCAGGGCTGGTCTCTGCCAGGGTTCATTTACATAGTCCATGGGCCTTCCAACACCCCCATTAACGTCAGCAAGGGAGCTGCAGCTATCAGCCCATGCACTTGCCTACATTCTCATCCTGTTACCATCTGTGTTCACGTCTCTGGGCTGGTTTACCCTGGAGCACCTGATTCTCCTGGTCAGAGCCTGGCCCTGTCCCCTGGGCTCCAGCCCCAACACCAAGCCTGACCCGAGTCCTCTGGATCCCAATCTCCTCCACACTCTGTCTCCCTTTGGCTTTAGTCTAAGAGCAGGACCCCTTTTCACTGAAGCAGCACTCAGTTTTTCCTCCTATAATGAATGTCATCAGTTAGGCAAGAGCAAGCAGGTGGGAGGTGGCCAGAAAGCTGGTACAAATGTGCCTTTTTTTTTATGCCGCATAAATCACCTAATTAAAAATTAATTAAGTGCCCTAAAATTTGACATTGGTTTAAAAAAGAAATTTGAGTTAGGAGAGTTAATGTAGGTTTTGTAGCATCAAATCTCCAAGACACGATTGAAGGAGGGGAGTGTATGTGGGTTTCGTTTGGAATGCATAATTAGAGAAAAGGGACCATTCTGAGCAGGTGAAGCCAGTAAGTCACCCATGGTGTAGAACAGTGATTCACACAAGCTGACCCAGGCCACACATGTCACTGATGCAGATCTGAGCTCATCGCTCCTGCATCCAGAAAGGAGATAATGGGCAAACAAGTGTGGCGTGCGATGTTACACGATGCACGTGACAGGTGACTGAGACGAGCTGCCAGTGTGAGGCAGCTTGCTGGGTGAGTGGCTCAGGGAATATGCACCGGAGGGCAGAAGGCTTCAGGGGGGAGGCATTTATAAAGGTGGCACTAACTATGTCCCATCAACCTCACAAACATGTAGCCATCAACAACTACTGCCCAGAACCCCAGAATCAGGACCCCAGAGGTGGAAGGGGTCTTAGAGACAGGGTTTGAGGTCAGCACCTGCCTGCTCCAGAGGGCTGTGGAGTCCGTACAGATGAAGGACCCACCCAGAGACACAGCTGTCTCAGCCAGAGACCTCCCACCTCCAAGGACATGCTACTCAACCTGAGAATCGCCCAGGGAGCTGTTAAAAACCACCAGTGCCAAGGCTCTCTCCTCCAGATACTGATTTCGTTGGTCGAAATGGAGCCTGAACATACACAGTGCTTCTCACTTCCCACGTAACCCCTGGAACAGTCAAGGCTCTGCTCCCGCAAGACAATTTAACCTGAGCTGTGGGAGAGGAACTCGACCTAAGATAATCTGACCAGGTCCTGGGCCCTCGCCTGTGGTTTACCAGCTGTGAGACCACAGGCAAAGCACCCAGTAAGTAACCGGCTACGTTCTGTAGTGCTTTACTGTTGAAAAAAGCATTTCTGTAGACATTTTTAGCCTCTCAAATCCTCAGCCTTCTGATTAGTTGAATGGGAACAGTAATCACTGTTCTGCCAGTTCTTTATGAGATTCAAACAAAGAAGGATTAAGAGAACACATTGTAAGCTATACAAATGCTATGCAGAGGCAAGGAATGATGACAATTGACTACCCCCAGCAACTTACATCGTTAGTCTGGGAGAAACTAGTGTTTCAAAAGCTAATAAGTAAATTCCCATAGAGAAGACCCTTACTAATGAAAGATCCACAAGCGCCGACTCTTCCCAGATTGGCTTGATCTCAGATCTCCCTTACCTTCCTTGATTAGGGCATTTGTGCATTTCAGTGGTTACCAGGAATCACCAATACCCACAGGAAGAAGGCATCAGATGTATCAGCAGGAAACAGGATCTGGCTCTCATGTCAAGCCCCTGCCCCTTCCTCACTGGTCTGGAGACAGGCTATGACCATTTGGGTCCCCAGGGTACCCTACTCTATAGGCCAGAACGATCATTTTATAACTACAGAGAAGATACTCTTTAGGAAACTCAGGCCCTTGATTAAAACCATTCACCAAGGGTACTTTCCTCCTTGGAATTTATGGGCCCCATAAAAACAGAACTTGAGAAGACAGAGTGGTTGTTTTTGGTTGTGCCTCATTAGTTTTGAGTTTGGGCTGGCAGGAGAGATCAGAGTACCAGGCATCCATCTAATTGAATCTCTCGTAAGCACAAAGCTCCCTGTGGGATGGAGGAGGCTGTGCCAGGGAGCCTGGAAGTCTCCCACTGGGGGAGATGGGAGGAGTTGGTAGAAGCAGAGCCGAAGGAGCCGCTTCTCTGGGCTATGCTGTGCTTCAGAGAAGGCTGGGGATAAAACCCAGGGAACCCAGGTGGAAGTGGCACTGCCCCCATTCCTGAACCCCCTCCTTTGTCAAAGTGAAGGGCAGGGATGCCAACTTCCTGCCCTTCCACACCCACCATCACCACTCCTGAGGATGCCTGTCTCTAGAATGACCCCAACAGACAGACACAGCACAAAGGATAGAGAACAAGGGATCCAAAAATATGGGTTCCCACCAATCCCTCAGCAAGCCACGTAGCCACTCTGAGCCTTGGTATTCTCAACTATAAAAGGGGCAGAATGATACCTTCCTCAGCTAATACACAGGATCAATTCAATTTCCAAATATTAAGATGTGGGAATCTATATATCAGGTACCATTGTAGGCTCTTGAAGGTTAAGACTTGATACTTACAGTTCAAGTCACTTATTTCAATTCACTTACAGCTTGGTGAGAAAGGCAGGCATACAAGCAGCTCGGAATAATATTAATAAGGCAGAATGCCTGCCACATTATGCGCAAGAAATAATGTCCCTAAGTGAAAGGACCATTCATTCATGAAGGGGGAGAACCCATGACAATGGCACAGTGAGGGGGTAAGATCGAGACCCCCAGTGCTGAAAGGTGAAGAGTTGGTAGGAGGCACCCCCAGAGGAGAGGGCAACCCAAAGACCAAAGTGTGACCTGCACATTACCTACTGATCCCACATGGAACAAACTCTCTAGGCATCGATAAAAAAGAAGAAATCACCAAGGAAAATATGAATAGGCTTGTATTACATAAAATTTTTAAATGTTTATGTAAATACATTATAAACAGAATGAAAATATGCACAAAACACTGGGGGAAATTGTCAAACGTGAAACAAATAGTTTCGCATCCTTATTTATGAGTCCATACAACTCAGTATGGAAACTTGAAGAAACTAATAGATAAATTGACATGAGGAAGTGGGCAATTCCCTAAAAACCAAAGTTGAAAAGAAATGCTGGTAACATAAAAAAAAAAAAAAAATTCAAAATTCAATCTCTCTATCAAAGAAATCCAAAATAAAACAGCAGGGAGATACCTTTAGTTAAAAAGTAAGAATTATGATAATACTCAGGGCTGGCCAGGATGCAGCATGAGGGACGTGCCTGTATGAACACAGCTGGTGAAGAGCATAAATTGGATTAACTTCTAGAAAGCAATTTGGCAATGTGTATCAAACGCCTTTAAAATGTTTATACCTTTTTATTCGGTAATTCCACTTCTGGGAATCTATCCTATGAAAATAATCTGAAAAGCAGGCAAAGGTTTATGCTCAAAGATATTCCTCAAAGCGTTATTATAAAAAGGAATAGCAGTCCAATCATTGAATAATGTTTAAATAAATGATGGAACATATCACACAGTATTGTAGCCATTAAAAAGTATTTTTATGGGTACTTTCTAAAGCCCTTGGAAAAGCTTGTGATACAACCTTAATTATTTGAGGTTGACACAACTATACACACTTTTAAAGCATAGGTGGAAAAAAACTAAACTAAAAAGAAATTTACCAAGATGTTAAAAGTGGTGGCCTCTAGGTGATGGGGTTCTTCTGGAGTTATTTTTGTTTCTTTTCACCCTGCTTTTGAACTTTAGACAATTGACTTATATTTTTAGAAAGAAGGAAAGTAAAAGGAGCAGTAAGATCTATTTGGGGAATGACAAGTAATTGGTGTGACACTCTCGTGTTCATGGAGAGGCGCCATGGGACACAAGGTGTGGCTAAAACACCACCACAGAGCTTAGGTTTGTTCGGTAGGTTGCGTTTGCTCGCATTCCCTGTGGTGGGGCTGGGGCTTTGTGTAATAAGGTCCTAACTGTATTTAATGGTCTCCTATGATAAGGCACAAGAAGAAATGTTTTGGAAAGGAAGTCACCAAGCAAATGTAAAGAATTTTTCTTATTATCCTAAGTCCCTGTGCCCTGAAAGAGGGACAGAGAAGACAGGCAATGTCACTGGGCTTCTCCATTTCTTTCTACTGAGTGGAAATGACAAACTCACCCTGTCCTTGTCACAAGTTTAGTGAGCAGGGAGGTGCAGCACCTGCTGTGCTCTTGGTCCCTGGGACACAGCCTGCGGCCACCACCCTCACCTCCCTCCCACCCCCACCCCTGCAAAGCACCCCCAGTCAGTGCCCCAGGCAAGGGCATCTCCTCCCCCGACCTGTACTGGCACCTTCCGCTGGGCCAGCACCAGTTTGTTGGGATAGTATCGTACCTACCAGCTTCCAAGAACACACGAATGAAAGCGGAGAATTGACACACAGCATTAAGGCTGCAAAGCGAATTTGACATTTTGCCTTTTAAAATGAGCATTGTATCTCTTTCTGCCATTCTTTTGGTATTTTGATCCTGTGTTTGTCTCAATCCTTCCGCATACCCAGGGCATTGGTCCACACCCTGCCCCCCAGGGCATACCAAAATCCTCGCATGCTCAAGTCCTGCAGTCCACCCTGCAGACCCCACGTGTGCAAAAGGTCGGCCCTCCACGTACACGGACTCTGCAGCCCGCCACTGCTGTTCCCAATCTGCCTTCACTTAAAAAAAAAAACTCTGCATCTAAGCAGACCCGTGCAGTTCAAGACTGCAGTGTTCAGGGGTCAACCGTATTTAGAATTGGGGGAGCATAGGGGGAGGAGGAGTTTTCAATCCATAAGTATTTGGGGGAAACCTTGTCTTGGGCACAGGGACAGATGGAAGTGACGTTTTTCATTCTCTGTGAGAAGAAAGGGGTAGAGGTGACTAGTCCAGAAAACCACAAAGACCTAATCATGAAAGCAAGACACAGAATTAAAGCTATGCTGGCTTCAGGTGACCAGAGCCTCTGCCAGCTTAGTCTGTGAGCTCAGTGGGAGTCAGGTTTAGGTGGTGTATTCATTTCCCATTGCTGCTGCAACAGCTGCCACAAACGCAAGGGCTTCAAACAACACGGATTTATTCTCCTACGGTTCTGGGGGGCAAAGGTCTGCAGTAGGTGTCGTGGACTGAAGCCACGCTGTCTGGCAGGGCAGGTTCCTTCTGGGGGCTCTGAGGGAGGATTCGTATCCTTGCCTTTTCCAGCTTCTGAAGGCTGCCTGCTCCTTTGGGCTAGCGACCTCTTCTTCCCCTTGCCCCAAACTCCTGCTTCCGCCCTCACATCTCGCCCCCCCCCCCCCCCCCCCCGTCACTTTCACTCTCCTGCCTCCCTCTTGTGGGGACCCTTGTGATCACATTGCCCTCCCCCTGGCCAGGTAATCCAAGGTCATCTCTCCAGCTAAACACCCTTAGCTTGTCACAAAGCCCCTTTTACCACATGGGCAGCATAGTCGCAGGACCCAGGGACATGGATGTGGCTATTTGGGGCCCATTAATCAGCCTACCACAGATGGATGACCTAACACGCAGGCTGTCCGTGAGTCCCTAGGGACCAGGCACTAGCTGGAGCAGGAGGAGCATCCAGAGCCTCAGACCACGTGATGGAGAAGATGGGAACATGCACACGTGTTCTAGAGACAGGTTTCACAGAACCAAGGCCAAACGAGCGTGGGAGGAAGCTGTGAAGACTGTCACAGGCAGTGTCTGTGAGCTGGACTTGGACAGACAGCAGGATGTCCAGCAGTGGAACATGGGGTGTACCACATGAATTAAAGAATGAGATGAGCTTTGACTTCCTCTCAGCCGGCGAGTGTTGGCACCGGGAGCGGCCCGATTGGGATGTGGGTGTCTCAGTCAGGCCTTGGAATGTGAACAGCAGGGCAGGATAATGGGATAATTCTGTCTGTGCAATCTGCCCAGGGGCCACCCCTCAGGCCAGCTGGTGCCTGGGACCACCCAAACTGACTGTGGTGTGTCTGTGTGATCTCCAGGAACAACCCCGGGCTCCAAGATGGCCCTGCAGAGCTCCTTCACTTGTTGGAATGGGACAGTCCTTCAGCTCGGGCAGGCCTGTGACTTCCATCAGGACTGCGCCCAGGGAGAAGACGAGGGCCAGCTATGCCGTGAGTAGATGGGGCCGCCCCCACCCTGCCCAGCCCAGCCCACGCCCACACTCATGCCCCTGTCTCCCCAGACAGGTGAGCTTGGACAGCCGTCCTGACAGCCAGTGATACGTGTGACTCCTCTCATGGCAGAGCCACGTGGTCTGCAAGAGGCCGAGCTAGGATTTGTGGTCTAGAAACAGCCCAGTCCTCCATGTTCTGTGGTCATATAAGTCAAGAGCCAAATAAGATCTTGTAAGTTGTGCTCTGGGCATTCTGAAGGCACAGAGACATTTGTGCAGGATAAAGCCCAGCTCTGTGAGCTGGCATTGGAGGCCCTGTGCACCCAGAATTTCATCCCCCACCTTCCTTGCACCCCCAGCTCCAGCCAGAGGAAGCCACCTCGCAGCTCCCTCGTGCCTCCGTGGCTTTGCCCGCGTGGTCTCCTCTGCCCAGCATGCCCTGTCCTTTCTCAAGTCACAGCTCTTCCTGCAAGACTCTCCTCAACTCAATTCTTCCAGAAAGCCTCCCCTGACCCTCCCCTGCAAGTACAGTTGGTTCTTCTTCCTCTGGACCCTTCCGCCACACTAATATATCCATCTAAACAGCATCACTAATATATCCATCCAAACAGCATCACTAATATATCCATCTAAACAGCATCACTTCCTTTAGTTTTTACTAATTGCTTTGTTTGAGATGTAACTCATATAACATACAATTCGCCCACTTACAGTGTACAATTCAGTGTTTTTAGTATAGTCATAGGGTTTTCAGCCATCACACAGTCTAATTTTAGAACATTTTTATCACCCCAAAAGGGAACCCCCAGCATCTCTCCCCATTTCCCTTCAACACCCCTGCCAAGAAAAGTCAGGGAGGCCCAGGGCTCCGTTACCGCCTTTGGTGGTGGGGTAAGATCATTGGCCTCCCCATTTGACTCTCAGTTTCTTCATCTGTGACATGATGCCTGCCCACCCTGATGTCTGAGAAGCAAGCAGGAAGTGTTAGAGCAGCTTCCAGCACATAATAAGTGCTCAGTAAATGTTAGCCAGTGCTATTAATATTGTTGTTGTTATCGTTGTTGTTGTCTTCATGGGGATGATTTCCAGGATCAACATCAATGTCATAGGATGTGGCTCTTGACTACACTTGGCCTTTCCCAGGTGGTCAGGAACCTGTTAAAATGTTTTCTCTGTGCAGGTGTTCACACTGCAGCTGTGCTGGGGATGTCCAGGTCCTCTAAAGAACCCCCATGAGGGTCACTAATCTTGGGCCAGGGTAGTTGACCAAACCCTGCCATGGTTGGAATTTACAGAGAAAAAATAGGTTGCATTTAGTCGACTCATCCCACCTAAGGGCCAGCCCCAGCTCCCCACAGCTTCCCCAGAAGGCATCTCCCACATGGAGATTATCAGACACACCCTGTGCAACATAAGTGACCTTTTTGTAGCCCTTATATACTCCAGGAGTTGGGTGGGATGAGTGGAAGGCCTGAGGTGGAGGTGGTATTCCCTGCCCTTCTCTATCCAATCATGGCACCCATCTGTCATTGTATCCCCTCCCCAAGCCACACCCCAACATGCCATTCTCCTTCCCTCTCTGACACAGATACCCTGCGTTTCCAATTAAACATTGCCAAATCTGAGTGAGACATCCCAGATGCTGTGACACATTGAAGGGTGTCTTCTGCATTCCCTGTGTGTCCCCACCAATGTCCTCAATGACATATGGCTCGCCAGAAGGTGGCCAGGTGTCCCCACTTCACTCCCTGAATGGGTCCATTGCTCACTGGATATTGCAGGCAGCTCAGCACCCCTCCATGGACTTGATAATCTTGCCTTTTTTGTGGGAACACTCTTCCTACCAGGCAAGACCAGTTATTTAAAAGTTTATTTATTTATAGTAAAATAAAATATGGTGGTTGTAAAACACTTGGAAAATCTAGAAAAGTGCACAAGAGAAAATAACTATTGCCTATAATCCTCCCTCTCAGACATTCAGAGATAACCATAATATTTTGATGTATTTCTTCTAGCATTTTTCCCATGACTCTATATGTTCAAGAAAATGTATAACACATATTTATCAAAAATGTTAACAGAGTTGTCACATAGGAAGGAAAAGAAGTAGTGTCGTTTGGCCCAGAGTTTGCACTTGGCAGCTCCTGTAGCTGCTGCCGAGGTCACAACTCTGTGACTCTACCAATTTGTCTCTCTTAGAGTGGAATCAGGTGTCATAATTGCCAAATATTGCAGGATTGATTGACCCACACACAGCCTGATCTGGCTGTCCAGCCCATGAAGTAACTGGCTCCCGCCCAAGAAGGGGGCTGGTTAGGGCAGTGCTTCTCAAACAGTAAGGAACCAGCAGGAGAGCTGCTTACAAACGCAGATTCTGACTCAGTAGGCTGGGTTGGGGCTAAGAGTCCACACTTCCAACAGCTCCACAGTGACGTGGATACTGCTGGTCCCTGGACCACATTTTGAGTGGCAAAGGGTTAGAGAATTGAACCCACTCCCATTTTGTTTAGCAAATAGTTATTGTAGTCCTACAATGTACCAAGCACTCAGTAGGTGCTTGGGGTGAATGCAAAAAGAAAAGGATGATCAAAGGATAAGTTGACACCATTAGACCCAACCCTGTGGGCCAATCTTTTTGCTCAGCAGCTGGCCTTAGCAGCAATTTCCCAAATGCGGCCTGATCCCCGAAGGGTCCCCAGCTTCCTTGAGAGCAGCTTCTGTCTAAGCAAGAAGCTCTGATGAGTTTACGGCAGTGGAAACCCTCTCAGCACCTCTTCCTCCCTCCAAGGTTGTCATTGTCACATAAATTGCATGTTGACCTGCCTTGCTATTTTGCCTGGCTCCTCCCCCTTTCTTCAATTAGCCAAAAAGAAATGGGGTTTCCAGCTGCAGCTCGCCCTGGATCCTATGCCTAGCTGAGACAAGGCTGGGCTTCCAGAGGTGGAGGGTGCTGATGGCGATCCTCGTTCCTGTCCGGGGGAAGGCAGGGGCAAAGCGAGCAGGTGCGCAGCCCAGGCAGGCACTTCCTGACAGCCAGCTGGGGACCTCCTAGCTGTCCCAGCCCATGCCCTGATGAGCTGGCTCCCCCTGCTCGGGTGCGAATGAGCATTAATAACACCACCACCATTTGTGTCTGCACCACGCTGGCTGTTTACAGTGTTTCCACGCTCTCTGCCTTATTTTATCTCCAACCAGCCCAGTGAAATAGACATATTACCCTATTTTACAGAGGAGGAACCTGAGGCTGTAAGGAAGGAAGGGACTTGCCTAAGGTCACTCAGCAGGAAATGGTGAGGCCAGGACTGGAGCCCACTTGTCCAGATTCCTTGGCTGTTGTGGGGTCAACACCCACAAATCAGGCTCTGTCCTCTGTTCTCACCTCCACCTCCTGGAAGGGTGAGGGGGAAGTGACCTGCTGTCAGCCCGCATCGTAGCCCTGCCTCCTCCTTCCTCCTGCTGGAATCTTCCATCTGGGCCTTGGTTTTTAAAGCTCACTTGTGAAGGACACTCCAGGAGAAGGTCACTTCCAGCCACCAGTTGATTTCTGCAAAAGAAGTGGATGTGGGATCCCTTGAGGGGGGCATAAAGAATGAAATAGAAAGTTCTCCTTAGCTTTGGGAGTTTTAATCAGAGGAACATGTGAGGCTTGGGGGGAAATGATTTCTTCAGGGGGGTATAAATGGGAAGAGATGCTCAAAGGCAGTGACAGCCTCTTTTAATTTATAATTCTGCCTCCACGTGAAATGCACAGAGAATCGAGGGGGAAATGAGTAATAATTCACAAAGGTGCTGTCACAGCCAGTCAGCTTGCTGCTTCCAAGAAGACTGAGGGAGAGGAAGGACCTGGAGTGCAGTCCAGCTAGAGAGAGTCTCTCCTCCCCCGTGGAGACATAGGCTTGTCCGTAGCAAGGCCTGGAGCTGCTGAGTGCTGTTAGAATGTCCTGGAAGGGCCCTCTCATTCCTCACCGACAGCCTTGCCTGGGCCCATTCCAGAGGAAAGGGAGCTCTCTCTAGCCCTCTCCTGTCCTCCTCCTTTTGTGGGCAGTTGGGAAATACAGTCTAGAAAGCTGATGTGAGCTCCTCAGTGGGACCTGCAGTCTGATGGAGAGAAGAGGACTGCAGGCCCTTTATGCTGAGCCAACAGATGCTACAAAGAGGCTGCGGTGACTGGAATTGTTTGATCAGGAGAAACCAGGTTATGCTGCAGCAATAAACTGCACATTTCAGTGGCTTAGGACGACATTTACAGCACCTGGCCAGTGAGGGGTGGGAGTGGGCAGGAGCTCTGCTCCACAGGGTCACTCAGGGGCCCAGGCCCGCACAGGCTCCTCCATCAACAGAGCGGCACCCTCAGGAACAAGAACTCTCCTCGGTCGCTTACAGCAAAGAAAGAGACAGACTGCAGATTTGCACAAGGCATTTCACAGCCTCCACCCAGATGAGACACAGCGCTTCCTCTCATGTTTCGTTGGCTAGCATGTGTCACGGGGCTTCACGCAACTGCAAGGGGGTCAGGGAGTGAAGAGGTTTTGAGCAATTGTGTCTCTGCAGACAGGGTGATGGGAAGGATCGAACCAACCCCCAGCTGACACCGCCACCACCACCACCATACTCTCGTCATTGTGTCTACTCTTGTCATTGTGTACGCCATTGGAAATGTCTTCTAGTGTATTAGACATTGGCTTCTCCTACAGACACAGTCATGGAGGATCGGTGTAAAGAGCTCCAAATCTAGAAGCACAAGATCTGGGTTTGAGTCCCAGATGGATTATCTGTTAGCTGTGTGACCTTGGTCAAGTGGCTTAACATTTCTGAACCTCTGCTTTGTCATACATAAAACTGGGTTAACAGTACTCATGCTGTGGAATTGTTACTATTACTATTTAATTTTCTGAAGACCAGAAAATCATAAACCAGCATATCCACAGGTTAGGGCTTGGGAGCTTCTCTTCACTGTGATCAATGTCAGTAGACATCAAGCGTTCTGGCCGGGGCGCTGTTACTAATGAAGATAATTTGGTCATGCCTGGCTAATTGGACTTGATGTTGGCACATTTTTGCCTATAGTGTTCCTGGAAATGACTGTGCCCCTGTGCTGTCTCCACAGGTAAACTCCCTGCTGGTTTTTACTGCAACTTCGAAGATGGCTTCTGCGGCTGGACCCAAGGCACTCTCTCACCCCACACTCCGCAGTGGCAGGTCAGGACCCCAAAGGATGCCCCGTTTCAGGACCACCAAGGTACTGCCCCTCTCCTCCCTTCCCCAGTGCCCATCCCATGCCTGAATAGACAGACAAGAGACCTGGGCTCCACCCTGCAGGACAAGCTCAGCCACCTGCCCAGATCCTGCCTGGGGTGCTCATACATGCCCTCCTCACACCTTCTTGAGCTTTAGAATAGCCAAGGTAGATGTCCCCTTTGAGTACTTGAAATGAGAAGCTTGATGAAACTGAAAAATAACAGCAACAATAATGATTATTCTTTCAGCAGTGTGTATTTAGGTTCTTCTGTGTATCAGGCACATAATTAATTGAGAGGTGGGGGAAGCCTTAACCCTCTTCCTGCCTGGGGGGCCTGAGGCCTAGGGAGACCTGTGTCATTCGCCCCATCTGGTTCATCCCTTGCAGCCCAGCCTCCTCAGCACCCTACCCCACTGCCGACTTGAGCTGGCAATGCCTGTCCTCCCCTCACTGGGGCCATCCTCCCCACACCCCCGCGGGAGCAAAGGGCCTCCACATGCCCAAGAGATGGCCACCCACACCTGGGCAAGCTGACTGCACACCCAGAGACACCAGCTCAGGCCGGGTATGGGATCAGAGAGGGTCTGCAAGGCCATCCGTGGCCCGGCCATAGGCTGTACCCAGTGGCTAGCCCAGCAGGCCCTGGTGCCTGCCTCTCTGCAGGACAGAGCTGGTGGGGCAGGAAGGTCTCTCTCTGTCTTCCCTCCCCTGCATTTGCATTTTTTTGTGTGTGGAACTAGAGACCTTTATACCAAAAGCCCTCTCTTTCCAAGCAAAGATCACATATGCTGTGGATTATTTTAAGAAATAATAATAATAATAAACGTGAGAGAGCACAATATCCAGCCCAACTGCGAAAGACCCCGGGGTATGTGCAGTCCCACTGCCAGTGTTCGGAGCCAGCTGCATCTGAGCGTGCTGGCTGTGGGCCAGGACATGCTCACAGTGGCCTCACCAGCAAGACGGCTGAGTCACTGCAGCCACGGAGCGCTCTGCAGGGCCCCTCACCAGATGTGGAGATCCCACAGGGCCCTAATCCTCCCCTGGGTCTCCTCACTTTGCAACACCATCCTTAGCACCCTGCCTGTATAAGGAGCAGAGAAGAGACATGAAGCTCCAGAGCGAGACATGATCTTAATGTCTCTGCTCCCAGTTTGGTAATTTCCCTCTCCAGCTCCAGCCCTTGTTGAATACCTCTAGTGACAGGCCTCTCTCTCACTGCCTCCTAGCACAGCCCAGGCTGTATGTACAGCTCTGAACTGCAGACCAATTGTTCTTACCTGGCAGCAGTTTCACCTCTCCATCAGTTCTACTCAGAGATCATGATTTGTATCTCCCGGGGACCCACAGAACTGAATCACCCCAAGGCAGCCTTTCAGATATTTGAAGACAACAACTGTGACCCATAGGGGCTTTTCTCACCCCAGTCACAGGATGGGCCTCCTCATGCTTGCTAAGATCTCTGTCCTATCCTGCTCTGGACCCACCTGAATTTGTTACTCGGTAGTAATTCAATAACAGACTTTACTAAGAGATAGAGAAAGACAGAAATGAAAGACTAAAGTCATGCTTGGGGTTCTGTGGGCCCCTAAAATGTTGTGAGCTCACACTGGCACCATATCTGTAGCATTGACCATCTACAAAATGTTCCACAGTTCCTAGAGATTTGCAGATGCTTCTTCCTGCCACCACATGGGGCTGGGGGCTCCTGTTCTCCTAGGTGTTCAGGCAGAGTGATGCTTAGGAAACACAGGAAGTGAGTCTCCCCAGGCAGGGCATGGGGCCAGGATGACCTGGGTTCTAGACAAAGAAGAAGAGAGTGAAGGTCATAGAAACCATTGGAAGGTAATGCATTGGCATGAGTGTGCTTCAGGCTGCCCTGGGCTGCAGGCTGAAGCTTATGACCTTGGAAGGTCAAGGATGTGGTAGTGCAAACATATGGCAAATTGGAATGAAGGCCTTTGCATGAGCCAGGTTTTATTGACAATGACAAGTAGGCTGGAAACCAGTGTCCTCAAATATGCTCCTGGTCTAGATAAGAGCTGTTCCCAGTCCATTAACCCTGTACCCTGAGACCCCTCAGTTCCTGACCATGGTGTATTTGTGACTCTTCTCCTCTCCCCCAGGCCGTGCCCTGTTGCTCAGCACCACTGATGTCCCCACTGCCGAAAGCGCTATGGTGACCAGTGCTACGTTTCCCACACCAATGAAGAACTCTCCATGTGAGGCAAGTCTCGATATTCCTCTAGTTCTCTTACCTCTGCCACCTCATGTCACTTTAGATGAATTCAAACAGGTTAAGCAAGTATCCTGGGTGGCTGGGCTGGTTGTCCTCCTGGGGAGAGGACAAGAGGGCCATCTTTGCTATCTTCTAGGCAGAGCGCATCTGGTGGTAGAGTCCCACCTGCAGAGCATTGTACCTTAAACACCCATACTCAACTTCCCCGAACTGTTTGCAGTAGGACCTTGATTTAAGCAAACCCAGAAAAGCTTTCCCATGGCATAACAGGGGAGAGTAATAGGATTTACAAAAGACTTTCTGCAGAATTCCTTTTAAAAATATCAAGCTCTTATAATACATTTCAAACACTATAGAGCCTCAAAAATTTGATTTACATAAATTTCACTAAGATATCAATGTCATTCAGTGCAGTACCTCCAAAGCCACTTGCCCTAATGGTTCCTGAAGCTGTTGTCTTGTTAGTGGGCAGGATGGAGGGACTGGCTCCATATTCCATAGCATATAGTCATGTTCTCCAGGGGCCAAGACATGAGCTTAAGATTTCAACAGGGCACAGTGATTAAGCTCACAGACTCTGGAATTGACTGCCTGAGTCCAAGCCAGGCTTCACCACTGCTTGGCTATACAATTTGTTGGGCAGTTCATTAACCTCTCAGGGCTTCATTTCCTCACCTGGAAAATGGACACACAAAGCACCTACCCCAAAGAGGTGAAGATTAAATGGGTCATATACACAAAGGGCTTAGGAGAGAGTCTGGCAGAAATAAGGACTGTGATAGTTAGACACAGTGCCCAGCACCCTGTGTAAACATTCAAAAGGAGAATGGGGGAAGAAGAAGAGGACTTGAGCCAGAAATCAGACTCTGAGCTCTCAGAGATGAGGCCATGCCTCGTGCTATTTACACTCTCTCATGGCACCTGCATCAGCATCATGCACATAGCAGAAAATCAACGCATAGCTTAGAAATCCCGATCCGGCTTACTTTCAGGAATAGCTACGCGCCCTCTGAGCAATTTGTTTCCTGTCAAGTTGTGGACGTTGTGAAACTGACCAGATTCACTTCCCCTCCCTCGGCAGGTAGAAACCCCAGGGAGGTGAAGCCTTGGCCAGCAGAGGTACAAACAACATATCCCCCTGCTAAGGGGCACAGGCACATGCAAGCCCTTCGGGTTTCTTGGAAAATAAAAACTCACAGACATATAAAACAGATAAGAATCGAATAAGACATGTAAATGACTTTTTGAATCAGAGGAATGGTTAAATTAAAACTGAGGCCCCACCTAGTAAGGAAATAGGACTTTGTGATGTGCAATTGGTAGCAATCACTCCTAGTTTGATTTTATAATGTGACGTTTGCCCCATCTTTCTCGCTCTCTTCTAGTTTATGTTATCTTACTTGATTTTATGTACTCTGTGAGCTACCTTAAATCCATTTTGGAAGCAGTCTGGGCACAAATAAATAGATTCATTAAATTAAATTGTATTTGAGAAACCGTGCTATCTGATGCAGATGGTGGAATTACACAGTCACTGCTGATATTTCTCAGGTGCCTTGGAGCAGGTAGCGAGAAAGGAAGGCTTCTTAAGGGAAAATCTAAATGAGGACAGAGGGTTGGCCCGTAAGAGGACAGGAGGTTCCTTAAAAGCATCTGGTCATTAAATTTACTCTTCATTGATTTAATATGAGCCAAATTTCAGAAAAAGAAATGTCAAGGTAAAAATGTTATTATTCTAATACTTCATCATTTCTCTGATAACCTTTGAGTTGATCAATAGCTTAAACAGGTGTTTTGTTTTACTGGCCTGTTTTATTTTTCCTCCAGTCTATTTGCTCTGGGCTATTTCTGCCATTCCCTGCCCTTTTCCAGAACTTGGCTCAGCAGGCATGATGAAGGGAAGGGAGTGAGTCTATTCCACATTCACATTATTTATATTTATATTCACATTCACATTATTTCGCATTCAGGTTTTCAAACCATTCGTCTAGTGCTGATGGGTCTTTGAATTCCCAATGTTGGGAGAAATGTTTTCATCAGAAAAATAAATACCCAAACTAGAAATATGCATTTCCAGGTCTGTAAGCCCCATCATTTATTTTATTCAAATCCTAAATGCAGAAGGCAGGAAGCTGATTTCCTCCTCCCAGGTTGGCTGAACTGCAGTAGCAGAGAAACAGATCTTGCATTGTTCTGGAGGACTGTGTGAAGTTAACTCGGACTTTCAAACCCCAGTGACCCTACGGGGGCCTCCGTTGGCTGTGGGGCTCAAGTGCAGCAAGGGAGACACTGGATGGACCTGTGGGTGAAGGTCCCTGATGAGTGTGAGGCCCTCAGGGGTAGGTATCTGGCCAAGCTGAGCTCCAGGGTCAATGCCCACTGTCTTCTCTACACTCTGCTCAGTCCTGGTCTTCAGGGAGTTAAAGTAATTGAAGAATATCTCAATTTCCCTAAGAAACCCCACAGTCATCAATGGGTGCCCATAGGAGAACTGGTGTCATCTTTAATGAATTTCCTTCATGATCTAGAAATGGGCAAACTGCTAGCTCTATTTCTCCAACTTCAGTCACCTGGGAAGCATAATAAATGCAGGTTCTTGGCACCTCCCTCCCCCCAACCTACTGAATGGCATCACTAAGTGGAGCCTGGGGCTCTGCATTTTCAACCCTACCCTCGGTGATTTGGATGCACACTGAAACTTCAGAGCTCTTGGCCATAGGTGTGCTTTGCCACTCATGACCAAAATTCATTCTGAGCCCATGCAGAGAGAGTTTCTCTGCTACCTGTAGCCACAAATAACATGTTATAACTTGCCTTTTAGAAAGATGAGTCAGAGAGGGGTTAGAAATGATAGAGTGGGATGGAGGCAGAAGAGACCAGATGGAAGGGGCTGGGAGAGCACATGGAACCAGGTCAGATGCCCACCCATAATGGAGGCATAGCCAGGGCTCCCCTTTGTGCCAACCCAGCTTCCAGGGCATTCTAGAAGCCTGCCAGCTCCCACCTCCTCCCCACAGACTCCTGTAGCCACCGCTGCCCGCTCGTGCTGGCCACCACGGCTGCAGGGCTGCCTCCTGCCTCTCTCTCTGCACAGTTGCACATGGGGCATGAATATTTAACGACTTCTGCCTAGCCCAGCCACAAACAAGAGAGAGCCTGTGGGTTTGGTTTTCTTTTTTCGGTTCTCCTCCCTGCCACAGGCTCTTCTCTGCAGGAAACTGGGGAGCCACTTACAATATATTTCTATTTTATTTTATTTTTATTTTGCTGAGCTCCAGTTCAAATAATTAAAGTTGCCACCAGGGAGGGGAGCCTTGCGGTGGCTTTCATGTGCTCGCTGGCTGTCAGACCCGCACGAGTCCGCCTTGGCTTTGAGACGCCCTCGGATGTGTCTGGCATCGCAGCTGCCAGTAATAAAGAGCGCGGCGGAGTGGCCTGTCCCCACCCCTCCCCCTGCCTTTCGCACATCCGAGCAGCCTGAATGTCTCAACAAGCCCCGTGTGGTTTGAAATTCTATTTTATTTGAATAGCCTGCCTGTGACTAGAATAATTTAAACCATGTTCTCAGGCCAAAACAAGACCTGGGGTGGAGGGGTGGGGGAGGAAGTGGGCTTTCCTCATTTTATTCTCTTCCAAAATATGGAAGCAGTTTTCCTTCTGTGAGCTGCCAGAGGACAGGGGGCCTGGAAGTGGGGTGGGACCCCCCCAGTTTGTGGTGGTCAGTTCCTGGCTGCTGGTTTTCTTACCTGGCTAGAGCTCAGCTGACTCGCCCCTCTCCCCACACACATATGTTCACACAGACACACGCATGCACGTGCACTGGGATCCTGGGACACAGCAGGGACATTTCCCCCCTGACGTCAGCCCTAGTGATAAAAAGAATTGACTTTGATAAGCCATTGTGGGCTGCTGAGATCGGGGCAGAAAGAGACCAGCAGGACCCTCCACGTCTGCATGGAGGAAGGGGCCCACATTGTGTGTCATTAGAGCCAGCAAATGTGACCCAAAGGGACATGGGGGAGGAGACTGGCCTCTGGAACTGCCCTTGGCCATCCAGCCATGAAGCCTTGCACACAGCCCCACTGAGAAGGCGTCCCCAGTGGTGGGCCGGCCGGAAGCTGGAGGGCAGGGAATGTTTCAGCAAACAGCTCTTGGGTTGGCTGTGTAAGATTTGCAGGGTGCTGGTGGCCATCCCTGGAAACAGGGCCCACCCCTCCCTCCAGCCTGTCAGTGTGACACAGGAGAAAGGTGGGTCGTGGCAGGGCAGATGGACTCACCCAAGCTGGCCCCCCACTGCGCCAGCAGACAGATAGGATTTGCAAGACAGGAGAGAGGAACTTTTCTGGCTGCTGTTTTTAAATTTTGTTAAACTCAATGGCAAAGTCCTCTGTTAAAAGACAAGAAAAGGAGCATGAGAATAATAATAATAAGATAGCTTGAGGTAGCGGGAAAAACAAAAACTCATCCTACATCTGCCCACACCCAAACGTCGCCAAGGCGGGTGCTGAGAGGGACATGCAGGAACATCGGATCCCGAGCAGACCCTACACACCTGGGCCTCCTTACTCATGATGGGGCAGGGCGCGCAGGGCTGCCCAGGGGTGGGAGCAGCCCACCGCAGCAGGGCAGGGGAGAAATGCGCCCAGAGACCACAGCTAATAAACACAAACTGGGACCAGATCCAGGCCTATGACTCAGAGCTCTTCCTATCACACAGCCCTGCAGGGGACGGACGGAACCTTTTCAGTGTAGGGGGAGTTGATGTGAGCCTCAAAAGCATCAGGACTGGCATTGCTCTCACCTAATTCAGACCCTGCCACTCCCAGTGTGGACTCCACCTCTCTGGGGGCAAGAAGGGGAGCCCACCCCGTTTTATAGCAGAACAGCCTTTGCACTTAATCTCTCCTCAGGCTGGGACTAGTCACTGGGTCTCACTCCCAGCAACCCCAGGGACACTGCTGCTCACCCACGGGGCTCAGCGGTGTCTGTTCATCATGTGGGCCCACGTGGTGTAACTTGCTTTAGCATATCAGGAAGCAGCAGCTATTCCAGGAAGCCTCATGGATTTGATCCTGCATAAGGTGGTCATTTCCTAGATGCAGTCTACCTTCTGCGCAGAACGTGTGTCCATCTAGGGAGAGCGCTGCCCTCCCCTCTCCTCTTTACCATCCACCGTGCTGCGCTGGCTGCTGGATGTGGAAGCACAGCCAGTCCCTGCCATGGCCACTCGGGACTAGCCTCTGCCCTTGTGTGGCCAAGCAATGGTGCCCACACACTGTGTGGTGGCTGTAGATCCGTCTTTGTAAATAGCTGGGGGCCAGTGCTAAGCTAGAGAGAATTCCAGGATAACACCTCTACCTCCCCTCCCACTAAGTCCAGCCCCATTGGTCAGATGTTTGGGGACCAAGATACCTGTCAGGCAGAGCTCCTGTGGGTCTCCAGCCCCCGTCTGGTCTGACACCATGACATCTCTGCAGGGACAGGATGCTTCCTGTCTCAGGAGAAAGCAGGTCCAGCTCCAGGCTTCAGTGATTGCCTAAATTAAGTGCAAATCCAGTGAGTCTTTCCGGGGATTGTTTCCACACTCACTGTTCTCTACACATTCCTCTTCCAGCATTGGGGACCAAGGTCAGGACCCCAGGCTAGTATATGACACCCATCTGGGTCATCCACTCTCTGCCCAGGAGGACACAATGTTGGGCCCAGCAGGGTAATGCTGACATCTGGAGCGAGTCAGAGTACTGTGAGGGCCCCAGGTAGCTGCCTCCCCCTGCCCCACGGCCCAGCAGCCATCGCCTGTGTCCAGAAGAATCCACTTGGCCACATGGGGCCAGGGCCAGGAAGTCACTCAGACCTTGGTGAAATCCCACCACTTTCCAGCCAGGAGACCTCGAGCAAATCTCACTCTTCTCAGCTTCAGTGTCCTTTGTAGGACTTTCAGAAGAAACAAGAGAGACAGGCATGAAAAGTCCCAGCCTGGATCTAGACATAATTAACTAATGGCTCATGTGATTTCTGTTGCTACTATTGCTATCAGACTTTTGTGATGATTCCAAGATCAAAGCTAGGACCTGCCCCATCCAAAAAGCCTGAATCTAGAGAGTTTGGGCTCTACTCTGGCCCAGGTAGCCTGGCAGTAGCAGGGATGGGGGTGGTGCCCAGCTCAGTAACTGGGGGTCTGAGGAAGCTATTTTTTAATAGCGGGGAGGGGGGCCTTGTTGCCTTTCCACCAGCCTCACCAGTGTCAGCATGGGGCACCCTCCTCCAATCCACCAGAAGTTCCTTTGCCCTGGCAGCAGACACCCACACAGGACAATAAGCTGTCATATCACCCCAGCCCCTCAAAGGGGGTGACATTGACAAAGGCTCAGGAGGGGAGCCTGGATCATGCACATCTGGCCAGCAACACAGCAGTGTCCTCAAGATGTAAGAGCATCTCCACTTTCCCCAGGATAGGGGTAGGGAGTCCTGGGGAAGGGACAGCTGCCATGAATGAGGTGACCCAAGGCAGGAAGGGAGTCTGGCAAAACAGCCCAGAGCAGAACATCGTGAGCCTGGCTTATCTTTTACAAACCTCTTTTTTTAACTTAAATACCAATTCTATATGTTATTCCCTGGCATGCGTGTTCTTCTAGACACAAAAATATGACTCCTTATTTAATACTGAGTGACTAATGCTCCAGAAGATACACTCTGGTTACCCTGTGGCTTGGGGCACCCCAGGAAGATCTGAGGGGCACATGTGCCCCCAGTTTAAGAAGCCCAGAGGAAGAGCTCCAGCCCTCACTACCTTCTCCTGAAGCCCCAGGCCTCCCACCTTCCAGATGTCCGTCTGTGCCCCCAGTCACAATTAGGCCCACAGATGTTCATTTTGAAGAGTACCTGCTTTGCTCCGGTAGCTCCTAAAACCAGCTCCAACTATGGCTGCCCCCCCATGAGTTACCCTGACCCTGACACCGTGTCTGAAACCTCAGGAGGGTCTTAGCTATGGCGGCTGCTGACACCCCCAGTGATGGAGACAATAATCTCAGCCATTAGCCTGGGCCTCCGAGTGTGCCCGTTTGCATGGGGTTGGGGAAGGGGGAGGAGGCTACAGCCAGCCCCGAGGCATTTTCCAAATGGCTTTTTCCAAAGACTTGCCGCTGGAGTAAGAGATTTGGGCCCCCCTTGCAGTTTCAAATGACAACCATCCTGCACACCTATAATAAGAATCCGTGATGTCAAAGATCACAGAGCCGCCCTACCTCCCCGCAGCTGCCCTGTGAGTGAACAAAATCTCCCCATTCTCCAGATGGACACCTCAGCCACCATGGCAAGAAACTTGACTGGCCAGGATGGGCTCACAGATACCTAGCGGGAGGGTCACACTGAGGTTCACGGTCAGGTGCTGAACCCTCAAGTACCTGCCGTGTGAGCATGCGGGAGACAGACCACAAGAATCTGGAAGCTCTTTGGGGTGTTTATTCAACAGAAAAACTACACAAACTTTTAGGTCATTTATGTATCACTCAGATGCATTCCATTAAAAAGCAAGCTAATATTCTTAATGAGAGCCCACAAACACCCTAGCTCTTTGCAACCTGGGAAAAAGAAACCTCTCCCTAGTCTGGGACTGGCACAAGGGACCCTTAGTACCTGTAAAGCCAGCTAAGAATGTATTTTTAAAATATTGATCCCCCAGCATAAGGCTGGCACTATGCTAAGCATTTCACCTGCATTGTCTCATTATCAAACCGACTTGCGAGGATTTGTTACGCCATTGATTGATGCAGAAACTGGGGCTTAGAGAGCTTAAGTGACTTGCCCAAGGTCACCCTGCAGAGCCACCATTCAAGCCAGGTCTGTCCAACTCCAAAGTCAAATCTGTAAACACTCTAAGGTCACGGGACTTGAGTTAGATCGCCATGAGTTAGATCATGGGACTTGAGTCTAAATCCCAGCTCTGCCCCACTTAGAAGCCATATGACCTCCAGCAAGTCACTTCTCCTAATTAGGGATAAAAATATCGGTTTACTTGCTGTGTGAGGTTGTGACCGGGATCAGATGAAAATGTGAGAACTCTCTGCAGTCTCTACGCTACTTTATGAACAACAGCAATTATTATTATTATTCCTCTTCTTACTTCACTCAGTCATGAGGAAGTCGCTGCTACATCAGCTCAGACATTGTGTGTGTTCTTATTTCTCCTCTCAATTAGCAACACGTGGACAAGTTGGGAGCATTATTATACACAGTGCTGGCATTTGCCCCAGCAGGACATGCCCAGTAAACCCATTTCATCAATAATTAATTAATTAATTAAGGCAGCTCCTCAACTGCAGGCGTAACCCTGGTCCAGTACAGGAGTGAACAAGACAACTCTTTGTTGAGTCTCAAGGTCCCAACAAATGAAGTCCTACTGAGATTTCCGAGCCAAAATAGTTGTCACTTCAGCACCTAGAACCAGGAGGCTGCTGGAGCCCAGCATTCTGTCACCACTCAGTGTGACGTGGTTGGCTCTGCCAGGGTACATGCTAATGGGCTACAGTAATCAACAGCAATTGTAACTGCAGGCAGACATAATTAATTTAATGCCTTTGAGCCATAGGAAATTAATACCTCTCCTGCTGCATGATGAAACCGAGGCATGTGAGGCAGGACTGTCGAGGCCCAGGCATGTGAATAAGATCTTCCTTGGCACCGACTTGGGTCCCATTCACAAGCCATATGTTCATCACAGACCCTCCTGGCTCCCACCGCTGAGCGTTCTAACACACCCGTGCAGCCCATTTACGGGGGACACCTGTGTGGAGCACAGACTCTCCAGCTGTGTCCCCGAGGGCCCTGGGCCTCCATAGACTCTCCTGTGCCTCGAGTCCATGGTCTTTCCCGTGGCGTCCATGGCGGTTGTGGGAGTTTCATTGCATTGTCAGCCCTGTCTCCCAGCAATAGGATTAAAACACTATTCCTCAGGGTCCTTGCCATTGCACGCAGAGAAACTGAGGAACGGAGGAGGCTCTTTGCCCAAGATCACACCATTACAATGTAACTCAAGAAAGAGTCATCTTTTTCTTCTCACAAGGCTCGAAAGATAATTCTCTAGGAAACCTGAAAGATAAAAACCTGGATGAAAATTTTTAATACAACATTTTTCATTCTGTCCTATTCTGTTTTTTGTGAGCTGTTTATCTCTAACATGGTGTTCCCTGCCTGCTCTTTCCAACACAGGAGAAAGGAACTAATATTTATCAAATGTCTTTGCTAAGCTGAGCACTGGGCTCATAGAATCCTATTAAAGCCATGCAATAAATCTCTAAGGAGAGTACAATTTGTGCCATTTTACAGATGAAGGCACTGAGGCTCTGAGATAATATGCAATAAATAAAAAACAGACCACACCTTCCGATGCCAGAGCCCACGCTCTGTCCACAGAGCTCAGCCGCCCCCTTCCTCAGAAGCCCCCAACCCTCGGTCTCCTTCACAAAGCCCACAGGTCACCCCTGAAAGGGGTAAAAACACATCAGCATCCTCCCTCACTACCTTTTTATATATATAATTTGTTGTTTTTTCTGATTATAAAAATACTCTATATTCATTGTAGCATATGAGAAAAATACAGTAAAGTATGAAGAAGAAAATTGAAATTGCCTCAAATTCCACACAATAGATATTGGAACATTTACTTCCAGACCGATAGCTATAGATTCAAGCTTCACTATAAAGGGTAAAGGGCTAATACAAATTTGGTTTCATATCATATAAGTGCTTTGTGTCTTCTTTCTTTACTTAATATTATATTTTCCTATATCAATATTATTCTTCATAAACATGCTTTTAATAAAAGCTCTAAACCCTAAATTAATTTTATCGTTTTTGTGCTAGTTACCAAAAGTTCGATGTTCATTGTAAAAAATCTGGAAAAGAAATAAAAGACCAAAGAAGGAAAAAAAAAATATGTATAACTCCATAACCTTACCAGCCAGGAATTCCAGGGTTATTGTTTTTATGTATAACTTGCATGTTTTCTTGCCATGCTTTTACAAAGGGGACATATGGATGTCCCTGGCTGGGTATTCCCTGGCTTCGATGTGATCCCTCAGAAAGAAAGAGACATGAAGTAGTGTTTTCAAGAGGGATCCTGGTCTTTTAAGCCTCCTACACCACAGGAATCCAGCATCTATAAGCCTCCATAATTGCAAGTACTTGCCTGCATCACATTTTATTTCCTTGTTATCCAAAATCTGCATCTGGCCAGCTTCTTGCTGCATTGGGTTGATTTTTCATTAGGCTATTTATAGCTAGAGAATTGGTGTTCATTCTTTTTAGGTGAATTAGAAGATGGTGAACAAAAACACTGGATTTTTCAGTGAGTCAATATTCTCAGTTAAAGTTAATAGGACTTACTTTGAAACCAGGGAACTCTTAAAATTATGGGTTTAAGCTCAAAATCACAACCCTGCAACACTTTAGATGGGGGAGAAGTTTTAGCCTCCATTCAGAGATCACTTGGATGTCCCTGATGACAATTCCAATCCTGATCATCTGGTCTGGGTGACCCCCAGTGTGGGGAGTACCGAAGGAGGACCCCCAACCTTCAAGCAAGTTTGTCTTTGAGCATCTCTGTCAAAACATGTTTCCTTCTGTTAAAGTAAATTACACACTAGAGCATCCGTCCTCAGTTTTCTCTCTACTACCAGCATTCATGCAGCCCTTCAGAAATCTGGAGAAAGATTAACCTCCCCCCCACACCGTATTTCCTATATTTGGGGTGTTGCATGCAGAATGGACATTATTTGATACCGTCAAGTCTCTTTGGTCCCATTTCAGCCTAAATTCCATTATGGTATTTTTAAATAGGTTGAAGGGATTGTCTGAAGCTGCCACGAGGTGTGCACAGCAAGCTCTGGGCAGATTCTAGACATGAAATCGTCGTAATTACCTCTAGGGGAGGAACGGGCGGGGAGAGGAATAATAGCATCAGGCCTGGCCACAGTGCTGCTCCTGCTTTACATACAGGACTTTAATTAATAAAATGACAAACACTGGTACCACGTAATTGGAAAGTCTGTCAGGTCCCGCCAAGAGGCAAGGAAAGTCCTGGTAAAAGGGCTGGCTGGATCCAGAAGTTGTAATTGCTGGTGGCGGCTCCTGGTGTTGTCTGTTTTCACTTGTCTCATTTTCTGTCTGCATAGAAAAGAGTTTATTAGTCAAAGCTACCATTTATAACCTGTATCTACTAAGATGTTTCTAAAGGAATCAAAAATTGTTTTGCTACAGGCTCCAACAAGCATTATTTCCCATAAATATAATTTAGGATTTGAATAAGATTTACTGTATTTGTGTGAATACGCACGCACACACACACGCACACACACACAACTGTTCATTGTCTAGCAGGGACAATGGTTGTCAATGGCTTAAAATCCACTATCTCCCTAATTCCTCCAATGCAAAAGTATTTTTCTAAGATGAGATCTTGCTCAAATATAAATTCTGATTCAGGAGAGCTGGCATGAGGCCTGAGAACCTGCATTTCTAATAAGCTCCCAGGTGATGACAACACTTCAGATCCACATACCACACTTTGAGCAAGAAGGGTCTAGAAAACCTTCACCATGTGCCCTCAAAACTTTAAGGATTACCATAATCGATTGCAAATGTGTAGCACCACAGTTACACTACAAGAGCGCAGGACATAGTGTGGACTCCAGGTCTGTAGCCTCTGGGCTTAGTGCCCAGGATGACTAACTCAACCTCTCCTAGCCTAACACCTGCATGAAGGGGCGTTGTGAGTATGAAATGAGACAGCTTATGTACAAGTGCCTAGCACAGCTTTACAGCCTTCAATAAATAGTCAATTAACAAAATGACTTCATATCCTGTAGACCACCTAGACAAAAATAGGTCTTACAGTTGAATTCCAAGAGTGTTTTTTGCCCACTCTGGGCACAAGAACATTGAGCGAAGATCAAGCTGGGTATGCTTCACTTGGGTATCCACATAAAATGATATTAGAGGGGCTCTTTAACCTGGGACTGTGTAAGGGGAACAGAAATCTTTGCGAGGGACTTGAGCCTGCAATCTGCTCTAGGAGCCATGACAGTGAGGGCTCTATACCCCCAGACACAAGTAATTAACAAGGGACACTCAGTGAGAACTGACATCATCCTCCAGATATTCTAATTAAGAAACTGGCAAGACCCTTACCCTGCAGGTCCAAGAGGATAGTTCTGGCTCCATTTACATCCTGAGGTCACTGCTGCTCATCCTCAGCCCAGGGGTCTCTCCCTCTCAGGGTTGTTCTCAGTCTTTGCCTAGAGGTGATGGGATGGCCCCCAAAAGGCCCTCTGCTGAGGGCTGCAAGCCCTCCTCTCCCCCCGACAGGAAAATCACTCCTACACCTGACAGTGGTGGGCACATTTCCAACCTTTTCTAAGTTATTAAGAATTGCCTCTTACTCAAAGTCCAAGATGAAAATGGACCCCTCACTGAGAGGACCAGGCACTAAGTAGCCCCAGCTCCCCAGTGGCCTCCACCCAGGCTGCACTTTAGAATCACCCGGAGAGATGTTAAAACCTGCTAATGCCCAGCACCTGCCCGAGGCTACGGAAATAAGAATCTCTGGGGCGGAGCTCAGACATGGGCAGTTTGGAAAGCGCTCCAGGAGATTCTAATTTGCACCCCAGGCTGAAACCACTGCTTTCACCATATGACATTCATTCACAATGTCACAGGGGTTCTGCTTCCACATTGTTAATCTCAGGCTTCATAACCACCTTCTAAGGCAGGCAAGGAAGGTATGGTCATTATCACACGTTTGTCTGGAACAAAACAGGGGCTCAGATAAGATCAATGGTTGATGTAAGGTGACAAGGTTAATACACTTTAACCATGAAGCACAAGCTCCAAGTCATGCCCCAGTCACTAGGCAAGAAAACAAGGATGGTTTGACAGGCCACTGGAAAGGAATGCAAAGGGAAGTTGCTTCCAGTGAGTTCTAGAATGGTAGTGGGGTGAGCCCAGGGACTGGGGTTCCCGAAGCTGCTCTAACTCAGATTCTGGTTCAGTAGTTCTGGGTCAGGCCAGAGAATCTGCATTTCTAACAAGTTCCTGGGTAGTACAGATGACACCAGTCTGAGGACCACACTCTGAGTACCAAACCACCCGTCTCTTAGAGGCAAAATCTGGAAGTAGGCAAGAGATATAAGCGTAGGTGAGAAGTAGGCCCAGGGAAAGGCATAGGTTCAGTTGTATACAAGACGGACTATATCTTGAGGAAGAAGAGCATCTTCCTAGGTATAGCACCTTACTGAATGCTCACTCAGTGGATGAAAAAAAGTAAATGGTAAAAAATACACATTTGCTAGCCTTTCACTGACTACCAGCTCACAATCTTATTCCAAGACTTTTGCATCTGTTTCTAGAAGGAGACATTGTTAACACTCAAACATACTTTGCATACCTTGGCTTGAGTTGTGGCTGTAGATGTGTGTTTCCTGCTATAAACATGGGTAGTACCATGATGAGAAAAAAAGAAGGTGATTTTTTAAGTCTCCTATTTATCCATACCTCTGAATAATTGGGTCAAGTGGCTATCTTGACCTAAGTCTTGACAGTGTGCTCTCCCACATCCTGCTTTGACTGTCTTGTGTGGTATGTCTTGACTGTCACGTGGCTCCAATTGCTCCACCCTTTGCTACACTCAGCACACTTGTAATCATTCATTTAAATTTTAACTTCCCAGCTAGGTGCTGTGCTCCATGAGGGCAGGGAAGATGTGCCTAATTTGCAACACTGAGTAGGTGCAGTAACTATCTGTGAGTGAATAGATGATCATCTCCCTTGAGGACTGATAAAAGAAGGATCCCAGAGGACCTCCTTGGGAGGCCAGGGATGCCACAGCTTTAGCACCATCCCTTGGTGGCCAGCCTAGTTTTCTCTCTTTTGCCCAGCCTGGTTAGCTCAACATATAGTACAGGAGGAAGAGCTAGCAGCCAGCTGGCCTGGGGCCCCAGCATGGACAGGAGAGGGCTGTATCTCACTGGCATGCTCACACACCTGGCAGATTCTGCTTCGGACTGAAAAGTTCCAGGGAGCAGCTGAGAAGTGGGCAGTTTAGAATATAGCCATGTGGCTGGGGAGTGGGAGATCCTCTCCCCTTCCCCGGAACCTGACTCCTACAGTACGGGAAGGGGCGAAAGAGCTTCACAGGATAGAAAGTTGATTTACTGTCCCTAGGAGAGGAGCCTGGTAAAGCTGCAATACATGTATACATTTTTATTCATTCTGACATTGATTGGCGCCCACGACGTGCCCTCACTTGACAGCTACTGTGAACATAAGATGAATAAGACAATCTCTGCCTGGAAGCAACTCGTGGTCTATAGGGGCTGGAGGGCAGGGAGGGAGACAAGGCTACACCCCATGATGGTCTCCATAGCCTTAGTTAGAAGATTTCGGAGGAGGAGGAGGTGGTGGTTGTTTCTGAGATAGATGATAAGAAAAGACTTCCTGAAAAATGCTTCATTTTTTTTAAGTGGACAGAAGGAAAATGGAGGTAGAGGAAGTAAAAGGATAAAAAGCAGAGAAGCAGAAAAACGCCAGGCAGGTGGGAGTCTGGTGACCAGACTTGTGCAGGGCAGTCTGGGAACCTGCGTTTATTGGGCTCCCGTGTGTGGGTTGCTGGGTGAAGACTCTGGCAGGACCCACCACTTATCTGTCACTTTGAGGTAACACAGTTCGTAAGTCACTTCAAAACACAAACACAGGCATATTTAGTAATCAACCTGCCCATCCAGTCAAAATTTAAATCTCACCTTAAAGTCAGGGGTTCCTTCCCTACCCTGCCCAGGGTACCTGGCTCTATTGCAGATGGACAGCCTGAAGCCAGGGGAAGGGTGTGGTCAATGCCCTCTCCAGTTGCCAACCCTCCTTTCTTCCTCTTCTGTAACCTTGCTGACTTCCGACCCCTCAGGGCTAGAAGCACAGGGAGAGAGAGGAGGTAAGGGAGCAAGAACATTCTTACCTAACTGGGACTGGTGGGTGACCTGGCGTTGGTGTGCTCCAGATGTGACAGATGTTTGAGGCTTACCATTGCTCATATGGGGCACTTTTGTGGCTCCTTTGGAGAGCTCCCTTTCTCCCCAGCCCTCCACAATGGCCAGGAATCTTTGCCTTGACTAGGGCGTGTGTACCTCTATCACAGGTGGGCACCTCCTCCTTCCTCCACCCTTGAGAATCTCAAGATACTGGTAGCTTCTTCCTGCTATGGTCTGTTTACCTCCCTCTTGACAAGATCTAAAGTGACCCCGCACGGGCTCCCTCCCACATGGCTCTCCTCTCACCCATGTAGCACACTCATGCGTTTCTGCCCCAGCAAACCCTGGCAGTGGAGGCCATTCATGTCCCTCACCTTGTTCTACCATCATAGCAGCTAACCAGCCCCTAGTTCAAACTCTAGATTTTCCAGACAGGAGATAGACACTAATCCACTGTGCTCCCAAACTGCAGGGGGTAAGCATCAAATGCTCCATATGGTATCATAAAACCCCTCTCTCTTGACTAGGCATGAACAGGGAACCCCCTCCCCATCCTCCTTCTTAGCAGGAGGATGCAGTGGACCTCAGCATATGCCCAAAGCACACTCCAAATACTCTTTCCTAATAGTCAACCACCAACTTTTGTTTTTAAATCCAAAGTATGGGTGAGGGATTAAGAACTGCATAACCCATTTTTATCCACCTCTGTTGAAAGTCCTACATCCTGTGCTCTCACGTTTCCCTTTAAAATGTAGTATCTACTGCCTCAGTGCTTCAGCCAAAATGCCTTTTTAACACATTATTACATTATTTATTTTCTCAGTTAATGGTCACTGTAAAACCCTATAAGGCAGATAGATAGGCACAGGCTGAGAGCTGAAAGAGTTTAGAGTTAGCAGGGTTAGAGTTACAATTGGCACAAGAAAGCCAACTGGGGCCAGAAAAAATAATTAACAGATTCACTCAATTATCCTAGAAGTTCTCAGTGGAGACACATATTTGCTACCCTAGATGTGGGGAAGTGGGAAAGGTGTTAGTGAAGAGACTGTGGTTATAGACCAGGCCTACAGGTCCAAGGTCTCAGAAATAGATCAGTCCCTACAGTCCCCAATGCCCAGGTGTGGCCTTGTTAGTGACGGGTTTGTGTGCAAGCGAGTGGGAAGTCTGGCTGCAGCAGCCCATGGTACTTAACCTCTTTAACTAAATTGTGAGGCAGCCATGAGTCTGGGAGACAAATGAATGGTAACTTACAGAGAAGCAGGTATTCAAACAAGAAGAATCAGAGAAAAAGGGGGTACCATATCTCATGAAAATTCCAGTTTGCCATAGGACATATTTTACCTTTCTTTCTACAATAGCCATTTTTTATTATAGGATCTGAACAAAAATATTTTGAGCAATGACATGATGTAGTTGTCCCAGGTTTTCAATGTTGTTTATAGATGTTTCTATCAAAATGTACAACCTCTATCATTTCAAACACAAAGACCAGAGAACTTGTTTATAGTATGTACTGCCTCTTAACATCACTGTTCTTAAACTTTCTTAGAAAGATTACCAGCTACAATTCCCTTTTAAATGTCTAGGGAGCAATACCTTAGAAACTTTTAGTAAAAACACAATGAAAATACACAATTGTAGCTTCCTTGTGGCAAAGTGGGCATCCTCTTTCTGAAAGACAATGTTATTAAAAGATCCTGATATGTAGATTTGTATTTGACCTTTGCCTGTCAATGGTGACAGGCATCAATTCTAGGGTCTCCAGTTAGCTGACATGTGACATAACACAATTCGAATAAGATTATGAGAGTCTTTAGGGAAGAAATATAAATCTGTGATACCTAAATCACTAGAAGAAACTAAGGGGGGAAAAATCACTTGCCCAAGGTCCCAGAGTGAATTGTGGCCCCAGGGAAGAATCTCTGGCTACTCTCTAGGATGTTAATACCCCGTTGATCTTGATATCACCTCAGGGGAGAATCCTGTGAAATTTAGGATGATAACATTAACCCAAACAAAGCTCTAAAACTGCCCAGCGGCTGTCCCTGCCCAGCTCCTTGAACTTTCTGGAAAGCCACCTTGAGAGTTCTCACTGAGCCCACCTCGGCTGAGTCTCCAGCAAAATCCTTTAGGCTTCAGCAGAGAATTCTAGGAATGGGACCTAAGGTTTCCTTTCAATGATAATACCTCCTTCTCTGGCTCTTCTTTCCCGCACAGCTCCGGATGTCCTGGCTCATCCGTGGAGTCTTGAGGGGAAACGTGTCCTTGTTGCTGGTGGAGAACAAAACCGGGAGGGAACAAAGCAGGCTGGTCTGGCAGGTCGCCGCCAGCGAAGGCTTGAGCCTGTGGCAGTGGACGGTGCTGCCTCTCCTCGACGTGTCTGACAGGTGCGCCTCCCCCCCCACCGCCCCTGCTCCCTTTGCCTCTATCAGCCAAAGTGCAGAGGGGGCCGTTTCTTCCCTCCCTCCCCCAACCTTTGCCCAAGACACACTTGCAGATGTGCACACACACAAACGTGTACACATGCATGCACACGCACTTCCTGTAGGTTACCAGGAGCACAAGATTCTGCAGGGGATGACGGTGCCAATGGGGCTCTCATCTCCCACGTCGCTGGTCTGGCCTGACCTGACCCGCTGCCTCCAGCATCTGTAGGAAGAATAAAATTGAACAGCTCACATTACTCCCAAATAATAGACTTTATATGTATGTAGCATTTTCTCCTATTTGATGGATTTTTGCCTTAATTTCCCATTTGACATTTTATTTTTTCCTTATTAATGACAAAACCTGCAAGGTAGATAAGACAGGTCTAATCACGGTTTCCTACTCCTGTACTTTTACAAGAAGACAAACTGAGAATCAAAGAGGTGAAGTTCCAACCAGTTACAAGCCTGACTCTGGGTCCAGTGTCAGGTCCCGAGGCAGGGTAATGAAGGTGAATGACAGAGGAGCACATCTACCACAGTCCTGGTTACCATTTGGATCCTGTCACTGTGACCTTGAACCAGATGGTTGACTTCTTTGGGCCTCAGTTTCCTTACCTTTAAGTTGAGAGGGTTGGACTAGAAGATGGTTAATTCCATGTGGTTCTGAAATGGAGTAGGAACCGCAGAGGGTTCAGCTGCCACTTCTCTCCCCAGGATGGCACTACCCTGCCACCTGCAGTCAGCATGAAGCAAGCGCAGCACAGCAGCACTCACGTGACACTGCTATGGTGTCTTGAATCCTCCATGGTTGGTGCTGACCTGTTCCAGACTAAAATGGGGGCACAGATGAATGGGTCTGGCGGGGACCTTTTATGAACTAAACATCAAACCCTATAATCCAGAGCGACCTCTGCATTAGTCTCCTAAAACATTCAAATTATCAACCTAGTGGATCCACTTTCAAAACATGAGGGCAAAGGGCTCAAAGCAAGGTGGAGCGTGATGCCAGTTGGCATGCAACTTCTCCACCTGAACCTCCTGTAGCATGCTATTTCCAGGAGCTCATGACAGGATCCGTGCTATCAAAGAAGAAGGCACTGTCCTTGCTCTGAGCACCAGCTACCCACTCCTTCAGCGTGGGTTAAAGATCAAAGCCCATGAGCACTTCAGGGCTCAGTGATCCCAGGACAAATGGATTTAATTAAAGTAGAGGAACTGGGAAGTGTGGGCGCTGCCCACTATAGACTAGTCTTTCGTCTTTTGGGACTGTGGGGGCTGTGTGCAGGGAGTGGAGAACATGAGGGTGATGCAAGAGCCGACCCTCCTGGGAGAGGGAAATTAATTCAGATGAATCAAAGGGGATTTTTTTCTCCTCAATCCAGCAAGGCCTCTCTCTTTCATAGCCACTTCAGGGGATTTAACGCAAGTAAGATGTTGACTCTGTTCACACTCATCCTCTAGAGTTTCATTTGAGGGAGACTTTGTTCTTAGCCTCCCTCCTCCCTGTTAAAGGCTGTTTACCAGACATTTCCAATATTGATACTGAAACCAAACTGCCTAGTGGGGATTCAGAACAAGCAGCTTGGTTTGATAATGCCTCGTGACCTAGCAAGTATGCAATTACAGAAAACAAGACTGCTTCCATTCACAGGGCTCTTGTACACCACTGAAATTCTCTGATGTTGGAAGCTGCCCTCCCAGAGATAGAGATGATGCAGGGAGCCTCAAGACCCAGAGGCAAATGGAACCACAGGAACATGGGACCCAGCAGCTTTCACTTGCTAAAATCAAACTAGATTGTAGATGTGACTGGCCCGTGAAACTAAAGAAACACTTTGAATGAAATAGCATAGGCTTTAGAATTACATAGTCCCAAGTTTAAAAACTGACTCAGCCACTTACAGTTGTGTGACTTCAGTCAATTACTTAACCTCTCTGAGCCTCAGCGTCCTCATCTGTAAAATGAGGATAATAACAGTAAAACCTCACAGGATTGTTATGAGACTAAATAAAATGACTATCAAAAGAATCTATGGATAGTAGGTATTAGTAGGTTTTATTTCCTATATCTTGTATCCTTGTCCCTCAGTTATGTGGCCTCAGTAATAATTTATTAAATAAATAGCACAAATCCCAATCACTGATCTTTCAAGTCAAATTATATTCTATAAAACAGAAATAATACAGCCTTCTCTTAGGTTTGGGGAAGCCAAGCAGTTGGTGAACTTCCTGGCCCACAGTAAATGCTGAGTCAGTAATAACTACTAATAGCAACTATAATAATGGCAATATCTCTCCACCTGATGCCTCAAAAGAGTCTGGCATGGCCAATTTAGCAATAATAAGGAGTCTTGCAACTCTAAAATAAAGGTGGGCTTCTTGTGAACGTGTTGTCATCAGGGCTCTGTTGATTTCTCAAAAGTAGAAGTCACTAATGGGGGAGGGGGGTGCAAGAAGCACACTCTTCCCTCTTTCTTCAGAGAGAGTCAGCTATAGTAGGCCAGGTTGCCAGAAAATGAAAATGGGAGAAAGGAGAAGGTAGAGGAAGAAAATAAATAAGGAAAAGAGAAAAATAAAATGGATAAAGGACCAAAAAAAGCAACACCCTTCCTCCCACCCCTGAGCCCTGAGGTAGATATTAACTCCTGGCACCACCTGCCCACAGCCCATGAAACTTCCTTCGGCAGCCCCTGCTTCAGCTGTTCAGCACCTGCCTCGTGGACAGCTCCCCAACCCTGGCCCTTACAGGAGGCAGGAACTTTATTCCCTATGCTGCACCAAATTGCCTCTGCTCCCAGATTCCCCAACCTCCGCATATTACAGCATTTTTAAAGCTTATTTATTAAAGCTTAGAAGTTAGCCCTAAGGAGCTCCTGGGCTCTAGACACTGGTCCTAGCCCTTAGGCTTTATATAAATAAACTTTTTAAACACAAATCTAACCATTTTCCTGTTTAGGAAATCCTTCCATGGCTTCCTGTTGTTTTAGAATGCCTTTCAAGCCCCTTAGTGAGACCCTTATTTAGGCCCACGTGTGATCTGTCCAACCCTGACTCCACCAGCCCCTCCTTACACCATTCTTCCTCTCTCAATCTGCCCGGTAACTGCACTGAACTTCTTTTCACTCAGTTGCACCACGATAAATTCTTACCTCCAGGCTTTTCTGTCCACCATTCTCTCCACCTTAATGCGCTTCTTTTACCTTCCATCTCCCTAAATACCACTCTTCCTTCACTTTTTAAAAAATTCTCCCCAGACCCCTAAACTATATATATACCTACAATATAGTCTCATGGCTTTTGAAACATCCCTATAATAACTTGCCACTCTTTATTGTCTGTTTTTTAATATCGAAATATACACACCAACAAGGCAGGGATTATGTCTGTCTTATATCACTGCCTCCATCCCTAACACATAGTATGCCCAATATATATGCATTGACAGAACGATGTATTGAGGGAAATTGCACATATTTCCAAATCCCAGCTGAATGAACTTGTGAACAAATGAACAAGTGTACAAATTTCACTTGTTGGAATCCATCTAACATTCTTCCTCTGTTCAGCCTGTGTCTAACAAAACAGATAAAAATCACTTTATAATAAATACTACTGCAAAGTATTCTGTATATCAAAGCAACACCTGTGTCCCATCAGATAATCCAAAACAGCATTTGTTACCTTTGTGACAAGGAATTCTCTTTAGGGACTTGCCTGGTACCTGTGCTTTCTTTGTCTCTGGTCACTGTCCTGTCGGAATCACTTTATAAGAAAGACTTTGATCTTAATTGCATGCCCTGGTCCTTGTGAAGAGAGAGAGAGCTGAGCACTTGAGAGAAAACGCTCTAGTCGATCGCACCTGCCACAGTAGTCCTACGGAGGCTCCGTGAATATGCGTTAGGTAAATCAAGGCTGGCGACAGGGAGGTGTTGATCCATGGAATGCTATTTCTTCTGTCCATTTACAAACATGCAAAGTGATAAAATTAATGCAATAGTCTGTCATCATTATGAAATTATGCTAACTGTACAACCATACCATAAATAGTAACAAGAAAAATCTCCAAGAGCAGTGCCGAGGATGTTTGAGCAACAGCAATATCCCTGGAATGCAGATAAATGCTTTCAAGGTAATTTTGAAGGACAAACCAATTCAAATATTGGCTTGATGTGTGCTTACAAGTTATCTGATTACTTTACATCCACCTCATATAGCTATTTTTCTTCATTTTCTCCCCACTTCATCAGCCCCACCTCCCCCGTTCAGTTGCTACTCTTGCTGCTGGAATTAATTCTAGCTTTTCTCAAAATGGAAATTCTCTCCCCCTATTCTAATTGTCAATCTTTTGCTGAGACATACACCTAGTTTTCCTCTTTATAATCTTATTTCTTATTAAATTAAACACAATGTTCCCACACCATCCTAAGCTTTGACATGCTTACAGAGCAGAAGAGGGTGCTAAGTTCAACTCATTGTGAGATGGATTTGGAAACACCATGGATCAAATCATGTCCCACAAATCACTGCCATCCTACAAATATAAAGTACATAACTTATCACACCTGTGTAAGCTCCATCCCTAGCACTATCATTAGAAAGGCTTTTAGCCTCGCACTGTCTATCTACATAGTCTAACGAGAAAAAACGTTCCCTCTGGGAATATTTAGATTTCCTGCTCGCTTTGCATCCTTTGTCCTAA
Organism: Microcebus murinus; assembly: GCF_040939455.1. NCBI lineage: Eukaryota > Metazoa > Chordata > Mammalia > Primates > Cheirogaleidae > Microcebus > Microcebus murinus. The sequence continues at coordinate 23,553,923 of NC_134106.1, read as the reverse complement.
ACGATCAGCACTGTGTTTCACAATGCATCTTGCAAATGAGATGGGTTAAACTGAGAATTATGTCTTCATGTATTTAGACCAGAAACTCCATAGAGCCAAGGTATTTTTTTCCTGTTCAATTTCTACCATCTCTAGAATCTCCATTTTGTCTGGGATGCGATCAATAACAATATTCTCCCTTTGTGTAGCATCTTTCTGTGATGAGAAAGGTGTTAGGGGGCATTTTCATTTCTTATTCTTACCTCTGTAGAGAAATAGGAGATACCAATGAGTGGGAATCCAGAGATTTCTGGTAAGACTGTTTGCAGGTCTAGATGCACCTGTGAAAAAAGTTGTGTTTAATCCACATTTTTGTAAATTGAATCCTAGCCTCCTCATAGAGCCATTGAAGAGCTTAAAATGATGATGATTAGAGCTAGCATTTGTTGAGTGCTTACCGGAGCCAGTCATTGTAACAAGTACTTAACATGCATTATCTCATTTCATCCTTAAAACAGCCCCTTGGGATAGATACTATAATTAATCCCCCTTTTTATATGAGGAATCTGAGGGCTAACGAGGTGAAATAATTTTCCCTTAATCCTCAGGCCTGTCTGCTTTCTACGTACCACCCAAGGAAATGATGCGAGTGCTTGGCATGTGGTAGAAAACTCGAGAAGTGGTAGCCATTGTTTTTAACAAAATATTCTGGATTATTTTCAGGGCACACGTGTTACTCATTTCCAGTTGGTGAACTTTTTCCCTTTGTTGCTTCGCTCACCCCCTGAAATGCATCATCTTACTTCCCACTACCACCTGCGGCTACAGAGCCCTCCCTTCCCATATGCCCACCCTGTGCCGTTCTGTTCCTTCTTCGCACCTCCGCCGAGTGCTCCCCCTGTCCTGCCAGACCACTGCGCCCCTCCCCACCTGCCTTTCTGAGTCACCACTCTGGCCTGCCTGTGACTATTCCCACTCCACACGTTCCCACTCCAGAACTGGGGCATAGGTTCTGCTAGGCATGTTCTATTTGCAAATGTATTCGTGTACCAAGTCTAACAAAGGCATAAAAATAAAATACATTTCATTATACTGTACATTTAACAAATCACCCTTTTATTGAGAATGAAGTTGACTGCTGCAAGGCCTGACACAGGAAATCCAGCCACAAGGTCGGTGCGCTGTGCTGTGTAGAGTCCTTCTCCAGCCCTAGGGGAGCACGGCCAAGGGCAGGCCCCTTGTCTAGGTCCCTCCATTCTTCCCCTCCTGCCTGTCTGTTTCCTTCACCAAAAGTTTCCATCTGCAACTGCTTTGCCTCCATCCTTCCTTCCCCGGGAAGAGGGGACACCTTTGAGGAGGAGTGAATGTCTCTCCCCTGCAGACCTCACCGCCACTGCCTAATGCACCTTCGCTGGACAGGCTGTGCCAGCTCTCTCATTGGTCCTGCACCGTCTGCCACGCCTCTCCGCCCAGGGTGGCCCTGCATCCCTTCCCCAGTGCTGTGCCCCTTCACCACCTGAGTGCCCACTGGGCAGCTGGGGCAGATGTTATCCCTCATTTTCAAATGAAAGGACTGAGGCCCTCAGAGGTTCAAGAGCTTGCCATTAAACATAGCGGCTCCTCTGGAGAGGTTCTCCTTCCCTTCCTCACACTTCACCAGTGTCCTGTGAAGATTCTCAACCTTCAAAATCACCCAGGCATTTGCCAGCCAATACTTACTGCCCCACTGATGTGCTCACCTAGGCAAGCAATGCAGCCCCAGCCCTGGAGAACGCCATTGAATCAAGGATGCCAGCAGGGAGACGAGATGGTGACATCATAGAACACGAGTCCTGCGGGGAGGGAGGCTCAGGGAGCTGGAGCCCAGGAGCCCCGAGAAAGCCACAGCTGTCGGGGCTCCTCGCTTCCGAGTGGACTCCTCTCCCCCTGTTAGATGTACCCATGCCAGCAGAGCAGAGAGCAATGACTGTCACCCCAGGTGGGCCTGCATTTGCTCTTTCACTCACTATCAGCAACTAAGAACTTAACCCAGAGTAGCCCACAGGCTCCAATGTTTGGGGAGAGGGTGGGGAATATCTCAACCAACCCCCCCTCACCTCCCACCAACATCCCAAGGGTGGGATGCCCTGAGTCCATAAACTCAGATTGCCCTGAATCCATAAACTCAGGCAAACCCCAACCCTTTATCACAGTGGGTGAAGAAAACAAAAGGAGCTCTCCACTCCTAACTGGGCTGTGGCAGCACAAGTGTCCCTTCCCAGAGCTACAGAGCCTGGGGACTTTGGCGTGCTTATTGGCCTTAGGCTGTAGTCAGTTCTTTGAACTGGAGAAAATGGTGGTCTCAGGGTCAATTTCAGGCCAAGCAGGCAAGGTACATTGACTAAACCCATCGGTCCTTTCCCCAAGGGGCTCAAAACCCTTCATGCACACACTTGACTTTGCTCTCTGTACCTTCCCAGCCAGGGACATGGGAGCAGAGTCCTTGGCTTTCCTGGCAGCCTTGCAAGACTGAGGGGACTTGGGCAGGGCTGCAGAACCTCCTTGAGCCCATGGCCTCAGCCTCTTGGGGCCATGACTGAGGACAGGAAAAGAGGGATTCTGTCCTCAGTGAGCCAAGCATGTGTGCCCATTTGTCCTCATCATCGTAAGTCAGATTTTAGTGTCCTCAGTTTGTCAGTGAGAAACTGTGGCTCAGAGTAGTTAAATAATCTGCCTGGAGCATGCAATTAGGAAGCACAAGAGTCAGGATTTATGGCACAATTTCCCAGCTCAAAATCCCACCCTCTTTCAGACACCATTCTCTCATGATCAAAAAAGTCTTCTATGACTCTCAGTGACAACAGGCAATGGGTGTTATCACAATCAGTAGCTGATAGAAGAGAACTGTGAGGAGAGAGCCTGGACCACCTGAATATCTTGTCAGAGAGACTGTCAGGTAAAAATCTGGGGACAAAATGAGGGTCCAGGCCTCCAGAGCAGGACAGAAACCTGGTCAGTGAGCCCAAAGCCTGTGTATACAGACGCGAGCACAAGAAAACTGCATCTGCATCCCAGAGCACTGGACCCCTCTTTTTACTACACCCTGCCTTGCTCAGACACATCCCTAGTCCTGGAGCAGTGAGGAGTGTGCACTGGGAGGGAGGCCGCAGCTGTGAGGGAAGAGTCCTGCAGAGTCCTGCAGCTGGCCGGGGGTGAGGTTTACCCATCACTCTGACCCTCTGCATGGGTTAGTCATCAGCCTAACTGTGCCAGGTGCATTGAACACACCTGAATGCTAGGCATGTGCTACATGCTATGTGATTCAGGGTGACACTACCTGGAGTAACAGTGCACCTCCAATCCTGGAGGCTATACAAAAAAGAAATGTATTTCCTACTCATGTGAAATATTATAAAAAACGAGTATGTTGGATGGTGGGTGGCCTTCCACCTAGTCGTTAGAGACCCAAGCCCTTCCACCCTGTGGCCCTCCCTGTTCTCTGGCCTTGCAATCCTTTGCATTCAGCCAGCCAGTGGGCAAAGAGCTTGGAGGATCTCAAATGGGAAGATTTTATGAGTCATCACTTCTGCTCCCTTTCCATTGGCTAGAACTCAGTCACATGGCCACACCTACCACAAAGAATGCTGGGGAATGTAGTCTAGCTGTGTGCACAAATAAGAAAAGTGGGTTAGAGGGAAAAAATTATATGTTGTATCATGGAATAAGCCAGGAAAGGCAGCACTTAGAGGGCAGCTGCAAAAGCGTCACTTGAGAATACCACTTCCTCGCTCAGCTACGCTGAATATTCATTGATCAGGCTTCCTCTCTACAAAGTCTCATAATTGAAGACTGAGATAAATTCCAGACCTATTCTAAGGTAGGAATGTTTCATTCCCAAAATTTTATGATGCCATAAAGTCTTATGGAGGGATAAAGTCTTCTGGAGGGATTTCTGCCAGAAATCCCTCCAGAATTTCTCTCTCTGAATGTTTTCTTTCTAAAAACAAAATTAAATAAACAAACTAACAAGAAAAATGCTTTTGAAAGGCTTAAAATTAGTAGGACAGCATAGAACAATGGTTTATGAACTTTGGTGAACATTATGATTATCTGGAAAACACTTTTTCTCCAGAGTCCTAGATCTCATACACAGAGATCTTGATTTAGTAGATCATATATTAGGACCAGGAATCTGTAGTTTTTAAAAGTTGCCCAGGTAACTTTGATGTGCAACTGCATTTGGAAGTCCTGGCATAAAATGACAGATCCAGGTCTCTTGTGGGCAGGACAGGGAATCAAGAAGTGACTGGAGAAGTGTCATTGGCTGTCATGTTGTCAGCAAACATATATTAAGCCACCATCAAGCACAGAGTGTGGAAAGGGGTATGTTACCAATCCATTGTTGGATCACAGGACCTGCACACTGGTGAGGACACAGAGCACATGCACTAAGAGGCAAACAGGAAGACACCAGCAGTGCGCAGAGTCCAACAGATCCTGGCCAGTGTTCAGATGGTGCAGTGACCTGCAGGTACCAGGCAGTCCAGGAACCTGTCACAGAGAAAATGGGCTTATTATAAGCTGGCCCTTATAATTTAGGGAAAATTTAGGTCATATGGAAATGGGAAAGAGATAGGCATGCCAGAGAAGACCATCAGGGCAAGCAGAGGCTTAGAGACAGGAATGCTTTCTAGGGGTTCAAGAATAGCCCACTAGGTTGTGTCAGAAAATCCTGAGCAGTCTCCTTGGGAGAGGGTGAGTGTGGGCAGTAGGCCAGGTGTTGTAGAGTTTGGGCAATGGATACTAAAAAGCTGTTGAGCACAGAGATAGGCTGGAGGATGGGGAGCTCAGGGTATGGAGACTGTCCGAGGCTCTTGTGAGGACCCAGTGGAAAACAAGTAGAGCTCAGAAAGAGGGGAAGAAGGAGCTGGAGGAGATAGCCCCTTCCTCAGCTGCCTTCCAAATGGCTCTGTTGGCACAGGACAGCCTTGAACTGCCTTAAGTAGTCTTGGGCTACCTAAAATCATTAAGTGAAATTAATTAGGTTTGTCGATTTCTAAGACTGCCAAGGTGGCAAATAAGGCATTATGGTCACTGTCTGTGAACAGTCTGTTGCCTGAATGAGATTGTGCATTTTCCCAGCTGTGGGTAAGCAGCAGCCGCCCTTCAAGAAGAGGAGAAGAGATATGACCAGTGGTTCCGCATGCAGTGTGCAACCAGGCATTGATATATACAAATCAAACATTCATCTCTGGAAGGATCTGGCCCTGTTTCTTTCTCCGAAAATATCCCAGATCATTGGAGCAAAGAGTAGATTAGCAATTCTGAGCTTTAAATCCTATTTCTAACACTGATTTACTGTGACGTTTGGGACAAGTTGTTGCTTTCGATTGCTAAGTTTCTACAATCAAGAGTGCAAAGCAGTGAGACAGATCCGGCCCGTGAGCCTGGTTTAAGAGGCAGTTGCTCAAAATGGTACTAAGCGAACCTCTTTTAAATAACAGGATATTCGGATCTGCTCAAGACCTTCTTGGTAACATCCATAGCTCAGCTTACAAGTCAACAGATGCATATGTTTTTCATAACTCTTAAATGCCTCTGAAAATGTAGCTCTGTGTTCTCAGCCCCTCCTCTCCGTAGGCACAAAGTCTGGGATTTAGGGGATAATTAGCCTTCTGGTATTTGAAGCAAGGGAGAATCCAATTCTACCTGTGCTGTCCCCCAGGAAATTCATCAGTACTCATGACTCCCACACTTGCCTCCACGCAGACTACTCATACATCTGTATGTCCACCTACGTCCTATACCTGGCTTTGCAGCTGCCTGGTTGGTGTCCCACACCTTTAGCATGGCCCCCACCAGTACACCCCACTCCTGAGTGATACTTCTGCCCATAGCTCCACCATTCTCCAAGACATTTAGTTCTTCTAAGTCTTGCTTAATTTCTCTCTCACTGCCCAAATGCAATATTCTTCCAGCTTGTGTAGATACATAGCTCCATAGGGGAAAGAACTAAAAGGGGTTTCAGCAACCCATGGTCAGTGAATAATAAGAATGACATGCCTGTTCGAAATGCTCTAGAGTAAGGTCCACGTCTTACACATCTCTATGCTCCAGGCTACAGGCACAAGCGTCAGACTCAAAGTAGATGCTCAAATAAATAATCTTTGCTCAAGTGCATGGGGGGGGGGGTATGTAATTTGTAATAGTGCCCAATGAAGCATAGGTTTCTAATAAAAATATAGAACAGGAACAATAAATTAGAATATCTCGTGCTAAAGAAAGGCTTCCACTGTGAAAATGCCCATGTTATGTAGATTTATTTAAACCAAGATGGCACCTTAGAAGTTTCAGAGACTCGCCCAGGGTCCTTCCACGCATACAGCCCAGTTTTCACTCTACTTTTTGAAACTTAGCCCCACCAAGCAGAAAGACTGCCAGTTCACCCTCATAAAGATGCTTCTGGCCTTTTCCTTGGTCTTCTCATCATTGGAAGTGCTGCCATCTCTGCACCATCTCAGCCCTCCACGCCACAGCAACACAGGCACATAGGACAGGAGGAACACCCATGTGTTCTGAGACATCCCAGTCTCTCTGAGAAGAATGAATGCAGGGGCTTTCCAGTCCCAGACAGCCCCCAACAACCCCAGTCGTCCCAAGGAGCTTGTACTTCCCCAGTAGTGTGGAGCACGTACGGGACTAAATGAGATGAAAGAAGTCAGATGGTTCTGCAAGGGCGGCGGGAAAAGCGATGAGCGAGAGGCCCAAGTTCCCATCTTGCCTCTACTGCTGTCTCCATATGTGACCAGGCGAGTCAGATGATGCTCCCGAGAGGTCCCTGCCATTCTTCAGGGTGTCCCTCTCCCCTCACTATTCTCCCTCCTCCTCCTTGCCCTTCCTCTCTCTTTCTGTCTGCCCTCCTCTCCAACCCCCCAGGATACTTGGCACATTCAAGCCTACAGCTGGGCACAGGGCTAAGGGAAGCAAGATGCTCCCTTGTGCCTTCTCCCTCAAAGCCTGGGGCCCCGCAGAGCTCAGTACATGTGACACAGATTGAGAGAATGTGACAAAACAGGAACTTGCTAGAGATGGGCTTCCATCTGGCCTGGTGGAACATCCTTACGGGTACGTCTTTCCAACGGGGGACGTGCCAGGGCACATGAGGGAGTCAGGATCCTTTCTTCTCAGCCCCCAAAAGCAAGCACAGAAAGCCAGGGCCTGGAAGCCCTGGGAGCCTTGAACTGAGAATGCTGACAGGCCTGAGTGTCTCTGAGTGCTTGCTCAGCCTGACTGAAAATCTATTTTCCCTCTTATGTTCCAGAAGGGCTTGCTTACCAAGCCACATTCATTGTGAAAGATCCCTAGGGCCCTGGCAGCCCTGGAAGCTCTGTTTTATTGGCTTCTCCCACTGCTCCTGGCATCACTGCCCAGATGGGAAACCGAGTCAGGAGGTGGGAAATAACTTCTGAGAATGGCACTGAGCAGGAGGGATGCTACCAACTCCCAAGTCTGGCCTTGAATGTCCAGCCTGTCCCCACTTCACTGTGCAGGGGCCAAAGATTCCTAGAGCCCAGACACACATGTTCAGCCCTGCTTCGGGTCGATGTGGCCAGGGCTGGTCCCAGGGATCCAGAGTGATCCGTCAGCCCCTCCTCTTCACCCAGGAATGAAGTTGGTTACTTTAGATGATAAGACAGACGTGGCAGGGCTTCCTCATCCCACGCATTATTCCAATAGAAATGCATCCTGCCCCCCAAGCTTTGTGACAGTCCATTTTAGAAGACTTTAGCAGAGCAAATCAACTGCACAGTGAGAAATTGGAGAAAGTGTTTTTCCTCGGCAATATCTGCCAGCTCTCTCCTAAGCAGCCAGAGCCCAGACGAGCCCCAGCTGCAAAGCGGGATGCAGAACACTCCCTCCTCCCGAGCGCACTAAGTGGCCGATGGAGGAATCTGAGACGCGGTGCCCAGTCGGCAAATGCCTGTACCCAGTCTGGCCACTCTTTCCTGCTTTCTCCCTCCAAAGCGTGGCTATCCCTTCAGTCTGCATTCAGATGCACACCTTTCTGTTCGCTACTTAAAATAATTAAGTGAACTTAATTAGGTTTGTCAATCCCTGAGGCTGGCAGGGTGGCAAATAAGGCATTATATTCACTGTCCATTAACAGTCTGTTGCCTGAACAGTATTGTACATTTCCAAGCTGTACGTGAGCAGCATCCTCATTTCCTAGGCAGAGATCTTCCCGGTGAGGCTGGGAGGCACCCAATTCCAAAGCTGTCCCTCTAAACCTGGCCCACTGCCCAAATGGCCACCTCCCAGATCTTTACTGAGCCAACTTTCAAAAGGCCTCTCTGTGGAGCTGAACAAGACAAATCAGGGTGGACGTGTTCTCTATGCAAAGCCTGCAACCAAGATCTCTAGCCAAGTCTGTCTTAGCCACAAGCTCCAAACCACCGGCTAGAAAAAGGAGAAAAAGCAACAACAACCCATGCAATCAGAAGTGCCTTCTTTAGAGAAACAGAAAGAGCTGAGCAGGTATGAAGTATCACAGGGCAGGGAGCAAATCTCCACTGCTAAGGACTCAGGCAGAGAGGAGGCTCCTGGGCCACAGTCTTCAATACACAGACTGGGGAGAGAGCGGGAGGAACCCCAGAGAGCCGACTCTTCCCTTCTCCTTAACCACCTTGGTACGGCTCTCACTGGCCAGGAAACCTTGCCCACAGCCGGCACTCATAGTCTGCATGATAGTTTGTGCTGTGCATTGATGAGGAATCTGTTTTGCTCTTGTGTGATGAGGAAAGCTTGAAAGCACTGAAAGCCTGTTTTACTTTACAGGCAGCTTTACTTGTAATGTAAATCAAAATAGGTAACATATACATATATGTTTTCATTACGTTATTTTTAAATGTTCACAATTTTATTTTGTTAAATGAAAAATTAGAAAAGTCATCACAGCTATTGGCTAAAGTCACTGTGTATGTTCATCTGCCGCTGTCGACTATAGTAGACGCTCGTACCGAAGTGGTTAACCAGGCTGCCCACAGAGAGGAAAAGGATGGCTCTTCCTTCCTTAGGCACTCAGTATCCTTTCCCCACCAGGGCTGAGGCTTTGAGCTGGGGACAGTGTAGTACCCTACATGTTCATTAGAACCACCTGGCCACTGCAGTCTTGGCAGTCATGTGCCAAGGACCTTGCCTTCCCCCTGACCCAGAGTGTCTACCTGGTACATGCCAGAACTTTCTCTTCTACCAATAGTGTCTACCTGGTACATGCCAGAACTTTCTCTCAGACCCACAGTGTCCACCTGGTACATGCCAGAACTTGCCCTCAGACTCACAGTGTCCACCTGGTAAGTGGTAGAACCCAAAACCTGAGGTCACAGATGACTCTGGAAAGTGCCATGGTACTTGTGCTTTGGGGGGGGGCTCAACAGGAAGGAGTGGTTGGGCCAGAAAGGCTCTGAGCAACTTGAGGAAGCCTTGCCCATCTCCAGCATGGATAGGGTGAGCGGAGCCAGGAACAACCTGTTCTTCACCTGAGAGGAAAAGACACACAGCCAGGTTCCATCCACAGTAGAGAAGCCTGAACCTGGGTGGCCCTGGTGCCCACCTGGTCTCTTGGCCAGTACCCCAGAGAAAAGCAATACCTAGATTGGTCCTGCTGCACCTTCCCCCTACCCTATCCCTGCCATCCCCAGGCCCCTCACCAGACTGCCTCTGCTTCACCTTGCCCCCCATACCCCTACACCCTGCCATGGCCACCTTCATCCCACCCATCCCTGTCCTGCAGCCTCCAGAGTCTGGAGCCTTGGGGAGAGGTTGGCAATGTGGCCCCTGGGCCAACAGAGGCAGCATGGCATCTTTTCATGTCACCATCTGATCGCGTCTGATTGTTATAAGTGTTCCTGACTCAAAATATGTGCAATTCCCAGTGTCAATCAAACTCTTTTATACAGCAGCTGCCACTGCCATCGCCTTGCAGAGCACTTTAGAAACTCTTCTATTTAGGAGCCATTCCAGCCCCAGCTTGCATCATCCCATCCATGCTAAGAGGCCCCGTGGCTGTTAGAGAACTTCGCAGCTCTGATCTGTCAGTAGTAAGGAAGGAAGGTGCAGAGAGGGGCAGGAGATGCCCGGCTGCCCTGGAAGGGCCCTTTTAGGAGACCACAGGGAGTCTGTCCCCCTCCCCCACAGGCACATGCATGCCATCTGTCTGCTCAGGCACCTCAGGCCTCCTGGAAGGTACACCACTGATACAGCTCAGCATTGAAATCAGTGCCTGGCCTGGCTGCTCAGGCTGCAAATGACAGATTAGGGTCTGATGACCAGGTGGAGAAAGGTGGGCTGGCTGCCCTGACTCACCGCAGTGCAGCCGTTGTGCCTTCCTAATGCTTCCACCAAGGAACAAGACTCCTTCTATTCTAGGTGCCTATTCTCTTGCCACCTGGAAGCCCCATTTCCCTAATGCTTGCATCTGCTTTAATGAGATAACAGAGTTAGGGCCCTGGTTTTCAGTTGAGAATTCCAGGCCTGGGCATTGTTTTGCCCGGGGTTACACAGGCTCAAGCCAGGAACTCGTCTATGGACTGTGTCCTCTGTGGAGACACCAGGGGTTGGGGAGAGAGGGGAAAATCACAGCTGCAACCTTGCCAAGGCTGCCAGAGAAACCTGATGAAGGTGCATGAGGCACGTGTGCAGAAGTGCCTCTCACGCAATCGCCCCTGCCTTTCTCCTGTGTCCTCTCATCCCGTTTACTAATCCCATCATAATTATCCTAAAAGAGGTCTTTGATTTGACACTGTCCTGTTAGAAACTTGCAATGGCTCACCATTTTCCATGAAACTCTTTGGCCTCTGAACGTCCTCATCATCTTTACCTCCTTCCCTGCCCCTCCCAACCAAGCAGGTTGGATCTATCCTGCTGATGCTTCCCTCCACCATCTCCTCTGCCCCAGATGTCTTCTCCTCCTGGCACTGCAGCCCCACGCCCACATCCTTGAGTCCTTCCCTGCCTTCAAAACCAACTTCAATATCAGTTGTGAAGCCCTCCCAGTCTCCCCAGCCTGCTGTACTTTCTCCTTTCTCTGAGCCCTCACTGCACTTCCTCTGCACCTTCATGTGGGGTTTACCTCTTTCTGCTTTATTCTACACTGATGTACATAGGCTTCCTCTCTCCACTGGACAGTAATCATCTTGAACACGGCATTCCTGTCCGATTGCCTTACAATCCCCCATAGGCCTAAGGTAGGGCCCAAAACACAATAGCTGTGGAAAAAATGCAAATAGCTACTTATCAAGGTGGAATGAAAGGTGCCTCTCAGAGGTATGTTCCCAAGTGCCACGGGCAGGGCAGGAGGTTCTCAGGCTGTCCCTCCAACAACCCCAAGCACCCCAGAACAGGATTTGGGGGTTCTCCACTGGGCTCTCCTCCTCCCACACCAAACAAACCGCCAGCCCTCCTTGCTGGTCCATCCTGACTGAGCCAGGCACCTAGACCCTATCGTGGGAAGATGGCCGATCCACGGCTACAGCACATGCAGGCTTTTCTTCTTTAGAATCAAACAAGATTTGGGTCCCCTGATTGTGACTTGCAGACGGAAAGGATTATCTGTGAGTGGCCAGGTGTCAAAAGACGGATGAAGACGCAGGCAGGGGTATGGAGTCTTTCAGTTAAGAATAATTGATCACAAATACGCTGCTTAGATGACAGTTTCCTTTTGACTTCAAGGCTTTGCTCCACAGGAGGCAGTTATTGTCCTCTGGCCAGGGAGAACCAAGCCAGCCTTGAAGCCTCCCCCTGCTGGCCAGAGCTCATCTGCTCAAAGAGGTCCTGTTGTGTGTACTCACTGCAGATCCCTGTGAGCAAACACTCTTTTCCCTCATGGTTCTTCCACTGTGCCTTTCCTCCCGCTGCTGACAACCTCTTTCTTGTCCCTTCTGCACCCGCCCAGCCTGCTTTCTCCACACTGCAGGTCCCACCAATGTCCAAGTTTTCCACTCTTACCACCCCGGGTTTGTTCGTTCTCTCTCTCTCTCTCTTCCTCCCTCCCTCCCTCCCTCCCCCCCCTCTCTCTCTCCTTCTCTCTCTCTCTCTCTCCCTCTCTCCCCCCCCCTTTTCTTCTAACAGCTTTATCAAGCTATAATTTATATATCATAAAATTCACCTGCTTTAAGTGTACAAGTCAATGACTTCTGGCAAATTTATAGAGTTGCACAAATAGCACCGCAATCCAGTTTCAGAACATTTTCATCACCTCAAAAAGAGCCCTTGTGCGAGTTTGCAGTCAATCCTGTTCCCACTCCCAGCCCCAGGCAACCACTAATCTGCTTTCTGTCTCCATAGGTTTGCCTATTCTAGACGTTTCTTATCAACAGACTCATTTAATATGAGGTCTTTAACTTACTATCTGGCTTCTTTAATTTAGCATAATGTTTTTGAGGTCCATGTCTCCGGGTCCATTCTTGTTTATTGCAGAGTGGCAGCCCATTGTGTGGCTACACCACACGGGTTTTATCCAGCCACCAACGGATGGGCATGGCTTCCTTCTCCCGATGTTTTAACAGCCATGCCAAAGACTGCACACTGTTCTGCAGGTCATCCTGGATTGATTTTCTGGAGGGTGGGGATGGTTTCGAAGGTTCTCAAGAAACCCTCACTTTACAGCAGGAAAGGGTGGTTTGAGAGCCTTCCAGGGAGATGATTTCCAAGGAAACAAACCAACCAAAGGTATTTTTCTGTTTATCTCACTGTGAAGGCTTCCCTGAAAGGACCTGCCCTCCAAGTCTATGAAAGAGCTGGAAAGAAACAATATTTCAGTGGATATTTTATGACCCTTACCCTTCTGTGTTGGTTACAGACACTCCCAGAGGTGTAATCAAATCACTTAATATTTCACAACCAGTTGGGCAACCTCAAGTGATGCCGGACAAGACCCAGCTGTGCTAGCCAAAGGATTAACCCTTTGGTTGCTGGTTAATTGGGAAATTCAGGGGGTACAAGGGAGGGAGCCAGATTGCCTGAAGCAACAGGCAGGGAGTGCTCAAGGGATAGTGGTTCTTTTTCAGTTGGAACAGAAGCATTTCAATATTTTCATAGTGACTTCAGCCCCACCAGGGATCCCCAGCTGAATATCAAACCCACCCATTTCCAAACACCCCGCACATCCAGAAAGCAAAGGTGTTCTCCTTGGGTTATTAGGAAGTCCTATCCCAGGCCCCAAACTCCACACTGGATTTAGGGTCCAAGGGTCACCCATTGACATTACGGAGCACCACTTCGGAAGGGGAAGTGCTCTGCATTGCAGAGGAAGGGGAGGTGTTGACTGCTGTTCTCTCACACTGCTCTGGGGTTAGGGAATGCTGATGGAAATTGACATTCTGAGCCAGGGGATCCGCAACCCCGTGCTAGGTGCCTAATGCTAAGACACAACCAAGCCCATTTGTTCCTCACACACATTCCTCCTGACACACACAGGTTCTGGCTGCAGATAGTCGCATGGTGGGGACAAGGATCCAGAGCCACTGTGGCTTTTGACAACATCTCCATCAGCCTGGACTGCTACCTCACCAGTGAGTTCACCCTGTCCCTGGCACTCTGTCCCCCAACCCTGCCGAGCCATGGCCTTGCTACCCCTCCCTAACCTAAGCCTACCTCTCCCACCTTCCCTGGTTTAGCTACATCTCTCTCATCCTAGAAATGAGCCTCACCTAACTCAGCCCTTGGGGGCTTCTCTCTTCCAGTCAGTGGAGAGGACAAGATGTCACAGAATGCAGCACCCAAATCAAGAAATCTGTTTGACAGAAACCCAAACGTGGAGCTGAAACCCCCGGAAAATATACCAAGACAGACCCCCGACTTTGACCCTACAGGTAAGTGTTCCGCTCACAAATCTGAGCAAAGTGATTTCTTGTTGCAAACGACAGAAGAAATACGTGCTGTGATCTGGGCTGGTGATATGTGTTTAAAGAGTAAAATGGTGAACCTTTAGAAGGAATATCACCTACATTCTATGGGGCTCCAAGAAGAAGCTGGTTCTTGTATTACCTGAGCAAAGAAAGCCACTGGAAGTTGTACAAAGGAACAAGTTACCTCCATGTCTGGGGAATGCTCAAGCCCCACTAAATGAGAGAACCCAGCTGGTATTCTTGCCTCCACTTAATTCCTCAAAACCACTCCCCCTGTGCTGAACAAAGCAAGCCTTACTGTCAGAATTATTTTCCTCCTCAGAGGGTTGGGCCCAAGGCCAAGGTTATCTGTCGTCCAAGGGCAGACTACCCCATCAAGGTAAAGCTTCAAACGCTTCTGGTTCAACATAGTTTCCCCAGAGCCTGGGTCCCCTCCAAAGCTGTCCTATTGGGCATATCTCGGGCTGGAAGGCTTCTCATGGGGGCTCCGGCTGCTTCAAACGCAGCCCTCTTCAGCCTCTGGCTGCAGACCATAGGTGCAGCTTCTCAGCCGCTCTTCTCAAGGGGAAGTCCCCTAGAACAGTCTCCAAGCCCAGTGTGTTCCTGGTGGTTACGAGCCCAGCCCCAGAGAAGCCGATTAAGGCTGCCGGGACCCCACACCAGCAAACCACGGGGTTCCTCCCAGTGAGCACTGGTGCCTGGGCACATGAGGCGTCTTCATACATGAGCACCCTGGAGAAGCGGGTGCACAGCTCACAGTCCACCATATTCTATTTCCTGTAAAAGATAAATCTTTATGAAAATAACAGCAGATCAATGATAAATCTCTAATTTCTCCTTCTAATGTCAAATCCTTATATTCACAACAAATATATAGGTGTGTATACCTTTACCACTGAATTCATCAGTTACCAACTTATATTAGCTTTGTTTTGTCTTCAAAGAAATCTTTTCCTTTCTGTCCCTGGAAAAGTTGCCCCAAGACTAACTCTCAGGCTTTCCTGATTCCTGCCTTGATTGAATCCAGCTGCCAAACCCAGGGGAGTTAGTTGCTTTTCCCAACACCCCTCCCCTCTCCTTACCTTTAATTAGAATCTCAAAACACCTTTCCACTTTTCCACACAGAGGGGAGCCTGGCCCACTAACCCGCAGCCCTCTCGAGTTCCCACCTGGCCTCATGGCTCATGACAATGTCTAACTGAAGGGAGGCAGCCATCTAACTTACCTGTTCCACATGCCTCTGCTACCCAAGGCCACTGACTCACCCCACTCACCCCTTGGGTCTGGGTCAACTACGACCTCCCTGTGATAAACCTAGGGAGTTTATAAATTTATAAAATCAGGAAAGAGGCCAGACTTCTCCCTTTAGTGTGCTAAGTAAACACGGCCACAGCCACCTGCCCAGCCTACCCACGGGCACTGATTACATAGCAAGGACTCCAGAAACATCTATTGACCAGTGGGCAGCTGGACGCTTGAGCTCAGATCTCAGATGTCAGCAGCCAGCCCCTCTGCAGCCAGCACTTAGGAAGCAGCCATCCACCCTGCCCGACTCCTGGGTTTATTGCCACATAACTCCTACTGTCCCTAAAAGGCTTGTCAATAAGGGCCTGCCCAGTGGCCACTCAGGCTAATGAAATCATGTGGTGGCTCAAGCGACAATGACTCCCCACCACCTGCAAATAAAATTAGAAGCCAAGACTGCCTGAGAGGCTGGAGAGAACAGCAGCTGGAACACAACCTCCCCCACCGGGTAACTTTGCCCCTCATCCCTGACTCCAGCCTCGGAGCAAGCCTCAAGCGGTGGCTGTAGGTCAGTTTTCCATCTTCCTTCCGAGTGACCCCAACTCCAAGGGAAGAGGACATTGAGCCAGATACATCCTTGGGCGGCCTTAGGAGCCATATCCTGTACCTGAGGCTCTGCAGGAAGGCGTCAGGTCACCAAGTAAAGAGCCACTGCTTTCCCGGGAAGCCCTGCTGCGTGCAGCAGCAGCTCAGGGGAGGGAGAAGCCGGGCCTGGCTCCCCGCGCCCTTCCTCGCTGAGATCCAGCGGCAGGAGGCATCTCTCCCCACTGCGACTTAGATCTCCCAGTCCCGCCCTGCTGCAGACCCCCACGTGTGTGGTGGGGGTGTCTCTGCTTTCTTGGGAGGATTTGCTGGGGGACAGGGAGGGCGTGTCTGCAAACCCACAGGACAACGTCCACTGAGCCCGACTCAGCCCCTGCTCAGGGAGAACAGGTGGCACGGCGGGCATCGGGCCCCCCAGCTTTCACCAAGGCCCACCACGGTCCTCACACACGTCCTCTGTGGCTGGTGCCACAGTCAGAGGTGGTAGAACAAGAGGCTGCAGCGAGAGAAGGCAGAGGAGGGCTCTGGGAGGAGATGCAGTCGGGGCAGACTCCTGAAGGCCAAGGGTAGGGCCACAGCACTCAGTACTGACCACCCCGCAAACACAGCCTGGCTCCTCTGTTTCCGGCACTGTGTGTGGCCACAGCAGGGATGAGGCTGACCTGGCACTCATTGTTCTGACATCTGGCCCAGCGAGGAGAGTGGCCTATGAACAGGGAGGGCATGTCTGCAAACCCACACTTGGAACTTCTGCCTGGGAGACCCCTGGCGAAGGACGGAGGGACAGGCCAGGGAGGAGAAGGGAAGGAAAGGGACAATCAGCAAGCATGGCTGACCCTGGGCCCAGTTGCTTCCACAACTAGTCCTCACACCATCCTGGAGACAGTTGCTGTTTTTACCGAGTCAGGAATCAGGAAAAGAGCAATATATGTAACCTAAAATTTGTACCCCTGTAATATGCTGACATAAAAAAAACATAAATAAATGGTATAGGAGAATGTAAGAGTCCCGTGGCTGGTAGGGTGTGGGGCCAGGATGTCACCCCGAAGTCTACATTCTTTCACCCAGCTCAGCTACTTCCAGGTCTCAAAGTCTCCAATCAGAGATAAACGCAAAAAAAGGGAAAAGAGCAGGGATGGGAGTCCCAGACAGGAGCCCCGGCATGAACAGTAAACAAATCAGCTCCCAGCTCTTTGACAAAGAATCCAGGAGACAAGATAATAAGATTTTCTTTCCAAAGTTCAGCGCTGTCAGTGTCTGCTGGGCTGGAACAAGGTGGCTGGTGGCATTTCAACTCCCCTCCAGGCGGGCATTAGAGCAACCCCTAGAAACACTAAGGCCCAATGGGGTCTTTTGAAAACATTTACGGACCTTCCAGGCTCCCCAAACACTCATCACATCCCACGCCAGTCCTTGCCACCAGGAGGGGCTCGGCACGACTCCCGGGTCTGGGGTTTCCTCACCTCCCAGCCCACAGAGCAGGGCTGAGCCGCTGGCGCAGGCGGGCAGGGGAAAGCCTGGCCAGGTGCTCCGTGCAGCGTTCTTGGAAGCCTCTGAGTCATGTCAGCTAATCAGATGAAGAAGCTGAAAGAGAAAATGGGGCGAGTATTATCAAGTCCAGGGAAATCACATTTGTCAGCTTTGCACTACAATTACGCTAACCAAATGCTGGGTATGATGCAATCGCGGGGCTGCAGAGCCAGGTTCCTATCACTCCTCTCTCTCTCCCTCTCCGTCTCCCACAGCAATGAATCTTAGCTGTGCAGAGGTGCAAGCAGGCTCTGCCACGCTCCTTCCCTAAACAGCGCAGGTGAGGACCACAGGCCCCCGGACCCAGTGGCCTGCCCCAGCTTCCTTACCCCTATGTGCTGAGTATGGAGGGCCAGAGGGCATTAGCTCAGCTAACATAAGAACCATCTCAAACTTTGGACCCAATCCCACGGTCCTAACTGTGGAGCTTTGGCATCAAAACCACAGCCTTGTCTCTGAATGTCTGGGGACAGGTTGGTCTACCATTTTCTGAGTGCACATCTCTTGCCAAAGGGGAATAAAAGCAATTAAAAATACACAGAATCTTGGAAAGAGCACTGGACTAGGAGTCAGAACACTCACAGGGACAGGCTGGTTTGCACCCCCAAGCTGTGGGCTGGGGCCTTTCTCCCTCGTGTGGCCTCCCCTCCTGGGGATGTCACCAAACCTTTGGTGACAGCGCTCACGTGAGAGGGCTACTGTGAACACAGACGGAGGCAGAGAAATGCTGTTTTAAAAAAGTCAAGGACAGAGTCCAACTCCCTTCCCGTTCCCAGCTCGACGCTTCCAAGGGCTGAAGGGCCATGTCGCAAGGGAGCCATCGCTTTATCTGGCCCAATTAACCTGTGGCACTGCTAATGTGCCCAGAAGTGAGGGCGACAGACTGTCCATTTCCACACATGCTCCTGCGAGTCAAGAACAGATGCCAATTCCAATGAGAAAGTTTTATGTGTTTCATATAAATTGATTGGGTCTATTTCTGCTAAATGCATTATCCATTCACCACAGAACAACTATTAGAGTTAATAGAATTTGTAGCTAGAGCCATTATGTTCCAAGCGCGCCCTTCTGGGGATGACGGCATTGTTGGAAAGGAGGCTTTGCAGGCTGGGCCCCCCTCCCTTAGAACCATTCAAGGGGGGATCTTTGTTTTCCTTGGAGCCTGCTGCACTCGGGCCCTGCAGGCCTGGCCGAGCACCCCAATAGTGGAGGGCCCTTGCCTTTGTATTCACTCAGATCCTAAATAGACAATGTATTCTAATCCAATTCCAAGAAATCCTGGCATCTTCCTTCCTAGCCTTGCAGACAATCATATGCGAGGCGGGGACAGGAAGCAAGCCAAGATCCCTTCTTTAGCCATAGAGCCTCACTGTATGCCAATTCTGGAGGCGGGAGGTCCTAAGATGTGAGAGGTCAAGAGACAAGTCGGTGGGGCAATGGGGAGCCAACTTACTGGGGTTGGGGGGGTCCCTGGGTTAGACTCTTGGGCTAATTATGTCATTACCAGCTTTCCCCAGAAATGCCCAGTTACAGGCAGAATGAGAGACTTGGCCAGCACAGCAGTGAGCTGGCCAGCAGGTGGGGGAACTAGATCCGGCCCAGGAGTTGGAGGTTGCTGTGAGCTACAATGACGCCACTGCACTCTACCCAGGGTGACAGAGGGAGACTCTGTCTCAACAAAAACAAACAAGACAACTCAACACCCCTCCTCACAACCCCCTACCCCTTTAAAAAAAAAAAAACCACACAAGAAAAAACAAAAAGAGCAAGCCCTCAAGGAAAGTCTGATTAGCAACAAAGTTTAGGGACCTGGGACTGCAGCCTGAACGCCTCCTTACAGATGAGGAGCGTGGGCCTTGGGAAAGTGACGAGGTGAGCTCAGAGACACATGGCATCCTTTAAGGTTCCATCGTTCAGATGGCAAAGGCCTGGTGTCCTGTTGCTCTGTATTCAGCCTGCAGAACACTGCTGTGTGCGGAGCCGTGCTCGGCTCTTCCACGTGCATCAGCTCATTCGCTGGTGCTATATTGTTCCCCTTTTACAGATGAGGAAACTAAGGTCCAGGGAGGTTAAGTAACTTGCCCTAAATCATACAACTTTTATAAAAGGCTAAACAACATGATTCTTAAAAATTACACAGAAAGGCCGGGCGCTGTGGCTCACGCCTGTAATCCTAGCTCTTGGGAGGCCGAGGCGGGCGGATTGCTCAAGGTCAGGAGTTCAAAACCAGCCTGAGCAAGAGCGAGACCCCGTCTCTACTATAAATACAAAGAAATTAATTGGCCAACTGATATATATATAAAAAAATTAGCCGGGCATGGTGGCGCATGCCTGTAGTCCCAGCTACCCGGGAGGCTGAGGCAGAAGGATCACTGGAGCCCAGGAGTTTGAGGTTGCTGTGAGCTAGGCTGACGCCACGGCACTCACTCTAGCCTGGGCAACAAAGCGAGACTCTGTCTCAAAAAAAAAAAAAAAAAAAAAAAAATTACACAGAAAGTAAAATTTTCTAAGCCAGATAAATATTTGGGCAAAGCTGGGATAAAGAAATCATAGATGAATGTTGAACATTCCACTGTTGAACCACTGTTGAACCACTGTTGAACAGGTCTTCCAGCAGGGTCTCTTTGTTCTGGAAAACCTGTCTCTTATGCTAGTTTTTGCTTAAACAGAGCATATCTACACCTTTCACTAACATTTAAGACAGTGCCCTGGGCAGGCAATGTACCCACGCACATGTAAGAAAACTGATCATTGCAGCTAATTGGCATTCCCCTGTGTGCCTCCACCTTCACTGGAGCACTTGGAAGGCACTTCTGTTAGCAGCCATTCAACTGGAGGGGAACAATTCTTTAAGAGATGGCAGGCATGGGGCCATAAATACAGCCCTTGGAGCCCATTCAGGCGCTGGCCATGTCCCTGCTCGGCTGTCCTGCTGGTACCATGTGCTGTGGGTTCTCTCTTATTTTGTTAATTGTTGGTTACCACCTATTTATAGCAAGCACCCTAGTGATGATGCATGAAGCGCCAGCCTTAACAAGGTTTGTGGGTCCCCAGTCACTGCAGCAGGTTCAGTGCCCTCCCATTTGGAGTGTCACTGTTCATTTGGCTGTGCCCCCCTTCCCTGGGAGAGAGCATGCTGTGTTCCAGGAAGAGGGGTGGCATGGAACTAATTTGTGATTCATGATCCCCGTTCCTGACCCATGAATCTGCTGCAGTGGAAGAGGCACTGCAGGCTGGAGAGCCAGTCAACATCCCCAAGAAGTGGCTGACACCGAGGGCCAAGGGAGACATAGCACTTCCTCAGGAACCTGGTGACAGTGACAGGATAGAACGGAAGGCTGGGCTGAAGGCAGAGTGCCCACCAGCCACAGGGCCTCCCAGTGTATGTTCTGACCCTTTCCATGTGTCCCTAAGCACATTCGGTGTCTCTCTGGTTCAATTCTTACAAACACCGCAAGGGTAGGTGTTGCTATGAAAAAGCAATATGGCATTATTTTTAAGAATGCAGACTACCTGGTCCAAATCCCAGCTGGGCCTCTCACTGTAGGCAGCTCCCTTCTCCTGTCTGTGCCTTTGTTTCCTTGCATCAAAAAATGGTGCCCAGATCATTCGTACCTACATCTCACAGGTTTGATGCAAGGATCACGTGCGTCACTACATGTCAGGAGCTCACAGAGGTGCCTGACCCACAGCGAGCTGCATGAGCCACTGTTATGTTCCCATTTTAGAATTGAGGAAATGGAGAATCAGAAGGTTATGTGAATTGCCCCTCTGATCAGCAGAGCCAGAGTTCCAAATCAAGCCGCTCTCTCTACAGTCTTCCCCACTCTAAACCCATGCCTGTTAAGAGCAATATCGAGTACCGCACAGTTGCTGACCAGCACCAGGAGAGAAGCTCTTGTTGCGTCCACATTGGCTATTCTCTTTGCACCCAGGAGATTTAGCTCAGTGTCCAATGCAGGCAACATCGTTGCTTTCCTTGAACCCCAATCCTAGGGAATAAAGACGCATATGGTTCAATTTCACACGCACAGATTGGGTGCCTCCTCTGTATCAAACCCTTTGCTGGGGACCTTGGGGTCCGAGGCTGTGAACAAGTCAAAGTGCTGCTCTTGAAAAATGCGTCACCCAGAGCTTGGTCCACATGAGCCCAGAATGAAGCCACCGTTATTCCAGCACAGAAGAGACTTCCCATTCTGGCACATCTAGAATTAGGACAGGTGCCCTCACTTCTTCCTGCCCTACAATGGTGCATTGCAAATTATTCTGAACTGATCGTTGTTTTCAAAAAGAAACACAGTGTTCTGTGAGATAGCAAGGCATCAATACTGTTACTTGAAAACTCCCCAGCCCTAGCCTCGCTGGAGAAATATCGCAGCACCACCCTGCTCTGATGGACTCAAAAATGCCTCATGAACCTCCCGTCTAATGCTAGGTGGAGGCTGAATTATAGCAAAGCTACTGACAAAATACCCTAACACGAAGTCGATGTTGTTGCTCTTCTGAGCAACAGACAGGAACCACTGCCTTTCTCTCTCTGGGCTGGCCAGAGAAAACATGTTGTTTTTTCCCATTTGTTTCAGTGAAAGGTTACATAAGTGGGAGACAATAAATGATCCAGGAACTCTGGCTCAGCATGCCTTGATTAAGATCATTTAGCTCGAAGACTAGCAGAACACAAAAGGCCCCTCCATCAGAGCAAGTGCATTAAGCACTTGTTTGGGAAGACCACTTTCACATCATTCTTCTCCCAGACTTGCTGCTTCTGCCTGTAAAACAACCCCGCATCTTTTCAGAGCCTATTCACCCCTCTGCTTGTTGCGGCAAAGCTTCAGTGGTCTTGAACAAAGAAATGTTTTTTTCTAATTCATCTAGGCCCAGAGCTGGACAGAGGATCTAGGAGGAAAAAGGTTAAAAGGTTAAAATACTAACTCTTGATCGTGAAGGGGGTCTTCCCTACTTGCCCCTCCTCTACCAATAGGAAAAGAAACCAGAGGTGGAGTTGCCTGAGCTCTCACTGAGTCAGGGAGGAGAGAGAGGGCACAGGGCAGGGCCCAGCCCCTGCCCTCCCTGCTGGCTGCTTATACAAAAGATAAGGAGGCCAAAGAAAGTACTAGCTGCAGAGCAGGGGCTTCGGGTGGCTGGGTAGTTATTTATTGCTTCATAACAAATGGCCATAAACAGAGTGGCTTAAAACAGTGCACATTTGCTCTATCAGCTTCTGCAAGGTCAGGAAACCTGACCCAGCTCAGCTGGGTCCTCTGCCTCCTGGTCTCTCATATGGTTGCAGCTGGGGTGTCAGCTAGGGCTGGGGTCTCACCTGAAAGCTCTGTTGGGGAAGGGTTCACTGCCAAGCTCACGTGGTCATTGGCTGTTCCCAGAGGGCCACTAAACTGAGGGCCTCAGTTTCTAACTGGCTGGAGGCCACCCTCAGTTGTTCCCCACCATGGCAGCTTGCTTCTTCAAAGCCAGTGGGGAGAGAGAGAAACAGACAGACAGTCTTCTAGCAAGACAGAAGTTACAATCTTATAACATACAGGTGAAAATGACATCTCATCACCTTTGCTGTATTCAGTTGATTAGAAGCAGCTCACAGATCTCTGCCTATACTCAAAGGCAGGGTATTACCCAGGGTCTGATTGTCAGGAGGTGGAGATCACTGGGCCGTCGTAGAGACCACCTGCAGTGGCCACTGCGTGCCAGAGGTCAGCCAATCACCAGGAAGCTCTGAGAGCCCAGCAGGGATTCTGATGGGCAGAATTCCTAGAGTCTATCTCAAGCCTATCTATTCAATATTTCACAGACACTTGAATATTCATGAAGCACCTACTAAGTGCCAGGGAACAGCAAGATGATAAGTGGATTGGCAGAGAGTCCTAGAGACTGAGGTTCTAGCTATATGACTTCAAGAGAGGTGCACATTCTGGGCCCCAGTTTCTCATCTATATAGTAGGATCTTTCTCAGAGCTGGCTATTGTGGTGAGCAAATGAGATCACTTCTAACACGCTTTGAGAGATAGAAAAACAATATACTAATATAAAATGTTGTAATATTATAAGTAACATGATCATTAAAATATATAACCAAAAAGTTTGGGCCAATTTGCTCATTCCTCACATGTTGCCTTCTACATATATTGAATGTATTTCCAACCCACCTCCTCTTAGGAGTTCTGCATTCTTTTGTGTACACACAAACCCTGTGAGTGCACACATAAATATGCATCTGGGTATATTTTCCTCAAAATGTTTGCAAAAATTCCAAGCAAATTCCAGTTTCTGGCCTCCTGATCCTGGCCATGTTCTAAAGCTTGTCAAGATCTCGAAAATAATGGAGGCTCCAGAACCTTCTCAAGGAAAATTTTTTCAAACATATCCCAAATGATTGAATTGGGGATGCCTGATTTGTTTTCATAGTGCATTATAATAAGGTGAGAGAAAATTGTATTCATCTAATGGTTATTTCTTAGTAAGTGACTAACAGATCCAATGATCATGTTCCAAGATCAATGTTAGCAAGTGAGGAAAATAAGGGTTAGCTTTGAGTTGTCCCGAAACCTAACTTAGAATCAGAAAATCTCCCTAGGCCTCAGAATAGCTCCCTGGAAAAGAAGACTGTTTCTTTCCCCTCAACTGGCTTTATGATGTTGATCCTGCTTCCAGCTCATTCAGCCTCTGAATTGATCAGTTCCATAAGCCATGGGGTTAGTGGAGCGTCTACCCTGCTAGGAGTAGAACACAAGTGTTTTCTTAAAGACGCAGAGCCCCCCGCCTTTCAGCTGTGTGTGTGGGTGTGCGTGTGTGAGTGTGAGCTGTGTGTGTGCGTGTGTGCTCAAGTGAGAATGTGAGTGCACCAGCGCCTTGCGAGCCGACCCTCTTTCAATCATGGGTAAGAGACAAAAAGCCTTCTGGCAAACACGCATTTATACTGGCAGAACTGCTCCAGTTCAGCTGGCCTAGCACTCTAATACCAAAACAGGAGCTCCAAAGGGCCAAAAGCACCACAGTGACCACACAGGGCACCCCAGTATGCATGAACCCCCCCAACTACTCAGGGGGGGGTTGGTGGCTGGTATCTGGCCTACTTCTTTCTTCCTATTTTGTTTTGTTTTGGTTTTGGTTTTGTTTAACAAAGATTTATTAGCCACATTCCACCTTCTACACTGTTTTAGGCCCTGGACACAAGGCAGTGAGCAAGCAGAGGAAGCCCTTCTCTCTCAGCACGTTCACCTAGTGCAGGGACAGAAAACAAACTCTCGGACAGATGACTTAGTCTCAGAGGGACGTGCTGGGAAGAACAGGAAGCAGGTCGAGGGGGTGGAGCCACAGTGGCGGATGGGGAGTCAGGGGAGAAAAGTTCAGGTTCCTTCAAGTGTGCATCGGAGCAGAACCTACTTTTTACTCTAGGCTGGCGTGGCCTGGGGAAGCCATCAAGGCCCTCCAGGACATGGCTACAGCACCCATAAGCTCTAGAGGCCTTGACCATGAGTGTGCTGAGACACAGCAGGGAGTGGGTGGAGAGAGCGCAGCTTGGCTGAACAGAATGGGCCGGGGGTGTGATTCAGGCACCCAGCTCTCCACCAAAGAAGGAAAGCTACAGGATGGCCACCTGCAGGGCTCTGAAGAAGCATCTCATCACAATCCAAGCTGGCATTGCTGTTTCCAGGAGAGCAGCAGGATTCTCTGGTCAGTGGTGCTTTCATTGCAGGTAGATGGGAGATCTCGATTATAGGCTACTCTGTTCAAGTCGAAGCAGATCCCAGCCGATGGCTGAGGGCTCCAAGAATAGTCCCGTCGCATAACAAAAATTATTTTATAGATGAATGCTAATGTTAACTCAGTGGCCCTAAAAGTGAGTACTGCCATTAGTTCAGTGCCTGATAATGTCAAGGCTCAACTCTCTGAGTTCCTCTTGTCCTTTTGTTCATGGGTCCCAAAATGGCTGCCATGTCTCCAGCCCCGTGACTGCATGGCAGGCAAGAGTAAGAGAGAAGCGTCTCTTCCCTTCTTTTCTTCCATGCTTTGCCTTCTCTTCTGGGTCCACCATTTAGTCCTAATGCTCCCCGCTGCTTTCCTTTCTGCCCTTGACTTTGGATTTTTCACCCTCTTGTATATCTCAGTTCTCCCATTCATCCTAGAGGATTTGGGACCCAAGCTCAGCAGTCAGAATCTCTTTAGCTCCAAATCCACTGGCCAGTTGGGCTTCCTGCACCTCCGCCTGCCCATCTGCCAGAGCTGTTACAATCCCGAGGGCCTTGTAAGGATTATTGTGCAAGTGTTACTGAGAATAAAGCAACGAGGGGCTGTGGTTTTCCACACTTTTGCCTCTCTCTAAGGAGCCAGTTGGGCCTTCCAGCCGGAGGCAGCAAATCCTAATAACATAACCCCTGTGCTGATGCACTAGATCAGATCTTCTCTCCCAGCCTGCAGACAACAGCAGACAAGGCAGAGAGCCGGGACTCTTCAGGCCCGCGCATGGCGGAGCTGGCATTTAAACCACCACCTCTCCCCACTTAAGCCTCGAACCCAAATCCATTATGTGCAGCCCGCAGATGGGTGAGTCCACAGCACCCATCTCAATATCAAATACTTTATTAGCACAACTCTGGCCTGAAGCCAACTTGGAAATAAGCAAATTAGCCCCAAGGCCTCCCTTAACTTAATTTTTACAGCTCTGCTTTCAGAGGAGTGTTTTTTCTGTGACCTTTCTCTTCTGCCATGTGTTGCTGACTTTCCCTTGGGGAGCGGGGGGTGGCAGAGAACACAGCACGCCGCTATCGCAGGAGCCATTAAAAACTCCTGCAGATTGCTGGATGTCAGAACTGTTTAGGGTAATTCAGTCCTGAAAGCAGCTTTTATCTCAACAGCCCTGACTTGCTGCCCTGTTGATGGGCGCTAGCTCGCTCTGAGGTTCCTCACCAAGAAGGGGTGTCTGCCTCCCCGTAGGGAGGGACATGGGCCTCTGGTCTTTGTTCCCTGGGACACCTCAGCATTATCAGTCATCCCGCCTGCCTGGAGGAACTGTGTGTGGAGCAAAGGGGACAAAGATGAAACAGTGCAGAGGAGATCCTATGTGTGGGCACATCTGGTAAAAGACAGGGCTAGTATTATAATTACTACGGTTACCACCCTAACTTCTCATCATCAGAAAAGAACCAGAGAGAAATAACAAGAAAGCTTTGC